>NC_045541.1:145701966-146315466 GCF_009769535.1 Thamnophis elegans | reverse complement strand
GTAAGAAGGCCAAGACAAAACTGGTATAGAGAAATTGGAAAAAGGAGAAAAAAATGGATCCAGGAAACTACAAACTGTTGACTTGACATCAATATCTGGAAAGATCATTTTCAAGCAACAAATCTGCAGACATCTAGAGACAAACAAAGTCATAACCAGAAGACAACATGGATTTCTCAAAAACAGATCATGCCAGAAAAAAATCTTGTTGTGTTCTTTGACAAACTGATGAAATTAGTGGACCAGCAAAATGATGTGGATATAATTTACTTGGACTTCAGTAAGGCATTTGATAAATCTACTACTTGAAACAAAAAGAAAAATGTGAGTTAGACAGCATCTCTTTTCAATCAGAATAGAGCTGGAAGGGATCTTGGAGGTCTTCCAGTCCAAGCCCCTGTTCAAGCAGGAGACTTGATACCATTTCAGACAGGGGCTATCCAGTCTTTTCTTTAAAACATCCAGTGATGAAGCACCCACAACTTCTGAGGGCGAGCTGTTCCACTGGTTAATTGTCCTGACTGTTAGGAAGTTTCTCCTTGATTCCAGGTTGCTTCTCTCCTTCATTTGTTTCCATCCATTGTTTCTTGTCTTGTCTTCTGGGGATTTGGAAAATAAGTAGATCCCCTCTTCTTTGTGGCAGGCCCTCAAATACTGGAATACGATCAGGGCCTCTTTGTGGTGCAACCTCTCCCTGCCTCTCTTTACAATTGCGGAGCCTCCTTCCCTTTTTTACCATCTTCACCATCTGGCTCTCTTTGTTTACGAACTTGGACTCTTGGATTTCCAGATCTACGTCCCTGCTCCTTTGTTACGACTACTGCCGCCCACCGCTACCCCAAGAACATTATTTCAACCATCAGGGACACCATTCCATCTGCCCTCCATTTACAACCGCCTCACCCAACATGGTTTTTGGACCTTTGGCCTTGTGTGTCTTTCAGGACTTGGAGGAAGGGAGAGGGGCGGAGCAGCTCTCCCTCCTCCTTCCGCACCATTGACTATCTTAAACCGCACTAGCGCAATGCTCCACAAATTTTATGAATGTGGTGTGGATGGTGTGCCTGTTTGATGTCTGTACCCACTTTTTAAAATCTCATTATTGTTGTATTTTCTGTGTTTTAACTGACATGTGGGAACTGTATGGGTGAGTGGTTGTGTATGTATGAGAGGACTGGGAGTGCAGCCTGGTGCCTCGTCCACTGAGTGGTATTGCAGAAGTGGCAGGGGGGGCAGGCCTACCTCCCATCCTAGAATGACTGATATAAATCACCTGCCGGAAGGAGCAGAGGCTGTGAGAGGGGAAATGGGGTCTACAGGTGCAGGGGTGGGCCAGAGCATTACGGTCATTACGGGGAGGGGCAGGTACGATGGGAACTTCAGGGCTAGCCATTACCGGGGAAGGAGGGTTCGCTACGTCACATCGATCCCCTCTTCCGGCCCTGTTAGCTCCACTCCAGGAACAGATGGCGAGAGTTGTCAGGGCCCTGGTCTCAGGCTGCTGTTGCTAAATGCCAGGTCTGTGGTTCACAAAGCTCCCCTCATCCGGGACCTAATATTAGACGAGAGGGCAGACCTGGCATGTATTACTGACACCTGGCTGGCCCGGAGGGAGGAGTCCCCCTACTGAAATGTGCCCAGAAGGGTTTCAGGTGCTTCATCAGCCGTGACCCGAGAAGGGGTGGGGGAGTGGCCATCATCATCCTAGGGTCATTAGTTCCTCGTAGGATCCCTGCTCCAGAGCTTGTTGGGTGTGAGTCTCTGCTGGTGAAGTTGGACCTTGTGGGTCACGTGGGCTTGTTGTTAATGTACCTACCTCCCAACAGCATTACAATAGCCCTCCCCTCGCTCCTTGAGTCAGTAGCCAAGCTGGCGGTAGAGTTCCCCAGGCTTATGGTGCTGGGGGATTTCAACCTGCCTTCACTCGATGAGCACTCTGATGGGGCACAGGAGTTCATGGCTTCCATGACACCCATGGACTTGACCCAAGTAATTCGGGGTCCAACTCACTCAGTGGGTCACACGCTTGACCTCGTATTCCTCTCAGAGCAGTGGAGACGTGATCTAGATTTGAAGGGCATTGAGATCTTGCCCTTGTCATGGTCTGATCACTCCCTACTGAGGCTTGACTTTCAGAAACCAATCCCCCACTGTAGGGAGGGGGAACCGATTAGGTGGTTCCGCCCCAGGCACCTGATGGACCCTATGGGATTTCAGACGGCGCTTGGATAAATACCTGACGCTCTCATCCACAGTCCGGCGGAGTCCTTAGTTGCTGCCTGGAATACAGCAGCGGCGGGGGCTCTAAACCGGATTGTGCCTTTGTGGCCTCTCTGAGGTTGCGGATGCAGGAGGGCTCCTTGGTTTACCGAGGAACTCCGGGAGATGAAGCGCCAAAAGAGACACCTAGAGCGCCGCTGGAGGGCCAGTAACTCTGAGTCAGACTGAGCACTGATGAGAGCCTGTATCAGGACCTATCTCACAGCAATACGGGCAGCGAAATGTGCGCGTTTTGCCGCTCTTATTGCATCCGCTGAATCGTGCCCAGTCGCCTTGTTTAGAATAACCCACGCCCTCCTGAAAGGGAGGGAGGTGGACGTCCCTTTACAAGGTAGAGCTGGGGAATTTGTTCAGTGTCTAACGGATAAAGTCGCTCCAATTTCGACAGATCTGGACTCCAATTGCATGGTACCAGCCGAGGTACCGGGGGAAGGTCTTGAGCGGATTTTATGGAGCGAGTTTCAACTTGTCGCTCCTGAGGAAGTGGACAAGGCCATGGGAGCGGTGAATGCCTCCACATGTATACTGGACCCGTGCCCCTCCTGGCTGGTTTCGACCAGCAGAGGGGTGACACGTGGCTGGATCCAGAGGATAGTTAACAACTCTCTCCGGGAGTGATCCTTCCCGCTCCTTCTAAAGGATGCGGTGGTGAGGCCCCTCCTGAAGAAGCCTTCTATGGACCCAGCCATTTTAAGTAACTATCGTCCAATCTCCAACCTTTCTTAAAAGACAACTAAATCATATCACCCCCTAATTCTTCTTTTTATTAAACTAGACATAGCACTCCTTCAACCATTTTTCGTATGTTTTAGCCTTCAGTCCCTTAATAATCTTTGTTGTTCTTCTCTGCACTCTTTCCAGAGTCTTACCATATTTTTTGTATTGTGGTGACCAAACCTGGATGCAGTATTCCAAATGCGATCTTACCAAGGCATTATAAAGTGGCATTAACACTTCGGCTGATCTGGATTCTTTATTTGGATAACATTTATTCTTATTTTCACTGACCAATATACTGTAACCTAAATCTATGCTCTGTTATTGTACTAATGTAGCTTTTTAGCAGCTCTGACAAAATGTATTCTTCCACCTTTTGGTGACATCCCACCCCTCCCCATCTCTTATAAGCAGAATGCTTGGTTTGCTTTGAAGTGCGCATCGAGGGCAAAAAATAATTGCTCCCTTAGCTAAGATCTTGTAAGTTATTGTTCTGTTCCTGCCTGATTGGGTTTCTTTTTTCTTTTCTTTCTTTCTTTTTTGGTTTGTTTCTACCCCCCGCTGTCATGTTCTCCTGCTTGATAATGGGAACTGGCATACGGCCTCACTATAATAAGCCATGAGAGTCAAAACATTTATTATGCTGCCCTGATCTTTAAATCGTGTTCAAAGAATATCTCTGGGAGAGAGAAGGCTTTTAGCAACATGAATACCAGTTGGTTTGGACTGTGTAGAAGGAGGCATTTGAGGAACAAACATTGTGCAACAATGCCTTTGTCAAGGATGGCTTCTAAATCACTTAGAAACAGCTTGACGTTCAGCCATGGCATGCAAAAAGTAAATTGCCAGAAGATTGAGAAGTTACAATGAAAGGTGGAACACATTGCAAGCTGAAAAATGGGTTCACTGAAAATATACAAGATCTCTTTGTTGCAACAACTATTTAGGCAAAACCTGGAATTATGCACCATAACAAATTCTTTAGAGTACTTACTGTATTATCTGAAACCTTAATTATAAAAGCTCATTGTTTAGATTCTGCAATGTAGCACAAGCTGATTTTAAGCCGGGGAAATGTAGCCATCCATCACACCGAAAAATCAGTTATTTGGAATATGATGCTAATGTTGATTGTCTAGCCAGCATTCTGCAAGTTATGCCAAAAGAGAATGGATGCATGCTAAATGCAGATTGATTGTGAGGTTTTTAAGGACGGAATTGCACTTCTAGTCACTGACATTAGAGGGCAAAGATTGTTAACCTCTCATACCTAATTCTCCATGGCTTTTTTCACATGCCACTCTTGAACAAGGGTCTGACAGTTTTTCAAGACAATGGGCATATTTGAAATTTTAAAGGCATATCATGGACATTGTCATGAAATGACTGTAATAGTAATTGTGACTTGTCAAAAAAGATAAACTGCTCCTCACCATCCCTTCTAACCTTCCCAGATGCTGTCAAATACCCCAATTTATTTTCTTGGAAGACTACCTCTGAACTATAAGAAGGACTTAGAGAGTTTCTTGAAAATAAAATACTTGAAGCGGGCACTTTGCTTTCTCCTCTTCCTCTTCTTCCTCCTCCTCTTCCTCCTCCTCCTCCTCTTCTTCCTCCTCCTCTTCCTCCTCCTCTTCCTCTTCTTCCTCCTCCTCTTCCTCCTCCTCCTCTTCCTCCTCCTCCTCTTCCTCCTCCTCCTCCAAGAAGCAGGTGATGTATACAGTCTTGGAGGTGCCAAGGTAAGTATCTATAGGCATAGACAGAATGGCCTTGAATTACAGGAGGAAGAGCCATTACCAAAGCAACAGTTGGATAAGCTTGATCCCAGGCCAAGAAAATAATTTAACAAACCAACAAAGGGGTTTCAGACAAGCCACTCCCTAGTTTACACAAAGTTAAAGGGTGGGGGGAGCACATTCTGATTTTTCAAGATTCTATTACTATAGTTGCTACAATAAAAGTAGTCCTGACCTGTATATCTTCAGGTTCTTTGTCCATTTACCTTGTAGGAGTGACACATGGCACAGAAGGTGCCATTGTGAGGAGCAAAGTGCGAAGCCATCATGTGGTTAAATTTCCAAAAATAAAATAATAGATTAAATTAAGGTTAAGGAGGAGTGGTTTTACTACTGTTGGAAAACACTGCTGTTGGTTATTCAACTAAACTTGGCTGTGGCATATCTTCTGAGCCTGAAAATGAGCATTTATCTATGGTTACCTTCTACTTTTTTAAATCTCTGGACAGATAGTTGAAGGAATGGCTGCAAAATGAGATTGCTCCAACAATGCTGTTTCTGCTGCTCCCTTTTTTTTTCCTTTGCCTTTGAATTAGTAATCACCAAATTCAAATTTAGAAGCTTTGACTGGCTATCCACCACAAAGAAGACTAAGATATTATCAAAAACAGTGGTTAACAAGCCAAATACTGGTAGATTTGCCATCTTTCTTTCTTTTTTCTTTCTTTCTTTTGTCAAACATGTAAAAAAAATAACAGGTATAAGTATAAACATAAATATGAACACAGTAAATGGGTACAAATAAATGGAGATAGTAGGACAGGGACAGTAGGCACACTGGTGAGCTTATGCATGCCCCTTACAGACCTCTTAGGAATGGGGTGAGGTCAACAGTAGGTCAACAGTCTTAGGTTAAAATCATGAAGGTTTGGGGATGTAACAACAGAGTCAGGTAGTGCATTCCAGCCACTGACCACTCTGTTGCTGAAGTTGTGGTCTGGTACCACTAAAAAAGTAACTGTTGGAGCTGCAGAATTTGAAATGAAGACACACCTATAAATAAACTATGGGCACATCCAGATATTCCTTAAAAGACTGAACTTTTTAAACAAACTGTATACAATCAATTGTCATGATTTTTTTTTTACAAAGGTATCCTTCCCTCAGCAATCTCAGCTTCCACATTATCTGAAATGTATTCTTTCTCTCTTTTTCTTTCTTTGTTTTTCTTTCTTCTTCCTTTCTTTTTTCTTTCTTTCTTTCTTTCTTTTCCTTTTTGCTTTGAATTCACACATTCTCAAACAAAAGACATCACTTCTGGCTGTGAATTGCACCATTAATGAAAAAGTGAGGCCCTCGGGTAGGTGCCAGGTTAGTCAATCTGTTTGTTTTTCTGGTTGCTTGTCCATGGCGAGATTTATTTTCATTAACAGAAACCCCAAAGCATTTATTATCTTGAAAAACCTTGAGCCTGGGGGAAGTCTGGGAGAATGGAAAAGAAAGCTGTAATACTACTACAAGGGTGTCATTAAAACCTACTGTTGTGGTAAACAAAGCACATATGCTGCAGCCATGCAAACACTACAAAAAGAAACAGGTGTTACATAGAATCTCCAGAAATTAAGAGACAATTCTATACTATGTTTTGAAAGGAGATCAAAATGGCTGAGTAATCCTAATATTTACTTCTTCAGCATCGATACTGGAAACCCAGACAAAGATACCATTCAAACCCCATGAAGACCTGAGGTTCCACTAGTTCATGGATGAAATACACTTTTTTTTTATTTTCTTCTTTTCCCCAATTACATTAAATTATCTTGAATTCAAAATATTGTCATGTTTTTATTGTTTACTATGACCCTTTTCCCCATGTGATTGTGAATGAACATACATGTTTAATGGAAAAATATCAGCATAAAAAAGCAGCATCTTTGGAGTTGTTTCTTTTTTATGTATCATTTATAGCATAAATCTATGTTAGATTTTCCTTTATTTTAACATTATCCTATTTCTTTTGTGTATACAGAACTGTATTCATATGATGATTGGGCCCCAAAACACTAAAGCCTAGGAACCAAAATATTGCTAAGGATTCTATTTATATTTTTATTACATAAAAATTGTTATGCTTCGCTGGATTGGACCCCTAGCCCATTTAGTCAGCAACACTTTTCGTGTTAATTGAATTTCAAAGTTTAATTACATGTTGTACAAAAGAAAACACCTTTGTCTGTTGTTTCCAAGATTCAGTTACATTGGGTGACCTCTGATTCTAATACTGTATTTTGTGAAAAGAAAAATAGCTTCTCCTTGTCCACTTTATCCACACCATGCATAATCTTGTACACCTCATTTATATTGACTGTCATTCACTTACTTTCTAGATAAAAAAAATCCCAAATATGTCAACCTTTTATAATAGGAAAGCTGCTTCAGTCCTTGATAATCCTAGATGCCCTTCTTTGCACCTTCTCTGGTTTCATTATATCTTTTTTGAAGTTTGGTGACCAGAATAACACACAGCATTCCAGATGTGATGCACCATTAATTTATCTGAGGGCATTATCATACTGGTATCCGTGTTTTCTTATCTCTAATGAATTGTTGGCCTTTATTTTAGTGGATGTTGACGTCTTCATTGAATGATTTATCATTACTTCAAGATCTCTTTCCTCATCAGTCATCATTACTAACTCTGATCCCATTAGTTTGTATGAGTAGTTTGATGAATACCAGTATTCATCACTTTGTACTGGCTGACATTGAATGATACTGTCATTTTGACATCCAGTCTTCTAATGTGCAGAGATATTTTGACACTTTTACAGTCACTTGTTTTTACCATTTTGAACAATTTAGCTTCAGCAGCAAACTTGTGTCAGGCCTGGAAGCCTGACACAAGGCATTGGGCCTTCAGGCCTGCCAGATTCAATGCTGTGGGAAAATGGGAGGGAGATTATATGGAGTATGGGAGATATGTAGTCAAAATAATATTCCTTCCTCAGAGTGTCAAGGAATGAGGTGACTGGGAGGCATCTCCCATTGGGACGGTGCCTGGTTGGATCATGTAATTGACATGGGGGTGCTGGGCAGAGTCTTGGACTTTTGTTTGGGTGGGGAAAACCTGAAAGCTTTCAGATTTGGGTTTTCCCAGATGTGCCAATGTGACATCTCTAATAAAATTGAACTTTGAGGAAACTCAAGCCTCGAAGTTTTTTTTCTTGGAAACCTGACATTCACTAATCACACCAATTCTAGATAACTTATAAAATACCAGTCCTAGGACAGAGAGGATCCTCTTTGTTTCAGGAGGCAACCATGACCTGGATGACTGAGAATCTCCACAGACATTCACTCCTACTGCTTTCTTTTCTTTAGACAATTGCTTATCACAAGAGAACCTGCCCTTCGATTCCATATCTGTTACGTTATTGAGAAGGCTTAGAATTATACTGCAATATAATTGTGTGCTGCCCCTTAATTCTGACATAATAAAGGGTAGCATCTAAATATTTAAATATGTGTGACATTTTTTACTCTATATAAAAAATTACTCATTAGCTTTTGGAACTTAATGAACATGCCCAAGCAATGACTATCGGTGTGTTTTTAAGTGATTGGATAAATTATTTGATGATAGAAGTATCAATGATTATATACTATAATATTCAAGAACTTATCCATGTACATACTTGCATAGTGCAATGTACTTCTCGATGCTGACTACCAAAAAGCAAAAAAACAAAGACTGTTATATATGTTGAACATAAATCACCCTCCAAAATGGAAACTTACAAATATTTAAGGGAGAAAACACTTTGGAATACTTGGGTTTCTAGTTATTTGTAAAACACAAGAACGGATGGGGTCGAGCATCACTATAGCAGAATATTTCACGCTGTAGGATCATCTATTCCAGACCCTGAATACTTATTAAGTTGGGAGTTCTCAAAGACCCTCTCTAGATGTCAAACCAGAGAGCCAGATTCAGTTTTGGCAAAGAATATTCCCTGATAGGTCCAGATAGATAGGAGATTTAAGAATTTACTAAACTGTTCTGTACAATTAACCAAGCTAAGGTTAATTGAATTATCCAAATTAATGGATCGTAAGTTATATAATCTAGTTTTTATCATATCTATATATCTTCTATTTATTGTAGGTGGCAGCAGGGGTGAGTTCCTGCCAGTTCTAACCTCTTCTATAGAAGAGGTTCCACAAAACTACAGTGCCGTTTAGAACCGGTTCCAGCTCCCTCCCCTCACCCGTCCGCACATCATCAAGAGGAAGAACAAGAGGAAGAATTCTGGGAGTTGAAGTCCACAAGTCTTAAAGCTGTCAAGTTTGAACACCCCTGGGAGTTTTTTTCTAAAGGGTTGGGGGCACAAGGGTCTTGTAACTTGACAACTTTAAGACTTGTGTGCTTCAAATGCCAGTTTCTGAGCCAACATTTTGGTTGCTAAGCAAGAGCGTTGTTAAGTGAGTTTCACCACATTTTACAAGTTAGCCCCACCCACCCAGTCACCTGGCTGGCAAGCCACTCCCACCCGGTCACATGGCCAGCAAGCCACTCGCACAAAGCAGGCTACACCTACAGAAGAGGTTCTAAAAAAATTTGAAACCCACCACTGGGTGGCAGTGATGGGTTCCAGCTGCCGCTACTGCCGGTTCACTCAGGGATGTGCTGCGGGTGTCGGTGCATGCTTGATGCGCACTATGCACATATGCACAGTACTATAAAAATGCTGTGCAAGCACAGAAGCAAAAAAACAAGATGCCTATGGCGCCACCGATAGCACTGGTTCAGTGGCATGGTTGGCCGAGTTATTACCTACTCGACCGAACTGGTTTGAATCAGGAGGAACCCACCTCTGCTCAGAGGTGGGTTCCTCCCTATTCTGTCTGGTTGGGCCAAATAGGTAGTAACTCTGGGTGACACATGACTGTACCAGTTCTGTCCTCGGCAGCGGCATCTTGATTTTCTGTTCTGCATTCCTTCATTGAAAAAATGTAATTTGTATTCCTTTTTAAATGTTGTGTCCATGTGCAGACCATTTTAAGTGCAAATGCGCACACACAGAGAATTTTTTGGTAGTAATGGTGGCAGGAATCCACCCCTGCCTCTGGTAGGTGGTAAAACAATACTGGGGACATCAATTGCTCCTTGTAATTGTCATGCCATGTTCTTTAAAAGCTTTGCAAAACTTTCAAGTTTTTTTGGAGAGAGTATTCTAAGGAGAAGGGAGAAGGAAACTTATGATGATGTAGGTGCTACAAGTCATTATAAGTGAGAGCTTACAGATGAAAAACAATATATTCATATTATTAAGATGAGAAAATGATATTTTTCTGTCCAATTTTACTTTTTTGAAGGGGTCATTTTAAACGTGACCTGTCTTCTTTCAGGTAACAGACAATTATTCCCCAGTACAATTAAAAATATATGCGTGTGAAAGGCAGACAACAGTGATGACAGCAGGAAGAAAAAAAAATCCTTGATAGTTTTTACCACCTGTCTCCCATCCCACTGTGCTTCCTTTTTCCAGCTTCAAATTCCATTATTCTTCCTCTGTAAGCCTCCACTCAAAGCCCAGAGTTGTGCTATTTATAAAATGAATCTTTATCATGATAATATGTACTTTTGTTTGGCAAGCCTATAGGTGAGCAAAGTAACTTCACTATATATATATAAGCCCCAATTATGGGAGGAAGCTAACTGCTTCCATCATCTGTCAATCGGCTCGTCACAAGAGTCCATCACGACAGAGACCCAATATTTTTACTGTTGCCTTTGTTATATTTGTGTTTTATTTGTGCTGATAAATAAATAAAGGAAGACTAGTATAGATCTATTTCAAGCTATTTAGCTCTCATCAGCTAGCCATATCCTTACTGGGATTCGAACCTGTGCTGTATTGCATCTTAGGCAAACGACTTAGCCATTATGCCACAGGTCTCCTCCTTATCAGCTGAAGCCAGGGAAGAAGGTATATATTTAGTGTCACAACCCCTGGTAAGCCCCAATTATGGGAGGAAGCTAACTGCTTCCATCATCTGTCAATCGGCTCGTCACAAGAGTCCATCACGACAGAGACCCAATATTTATTTATTTATCAGCACAAATAAAACACACACACACACACACACACACACACACACACACACACATAGGTAATAACATACATATATGATATATGTATGTATGTATGTATGTATGTAGTATTTGTGCTGATAAATAAATAAAGGGAGACTAGTATAGATCTATTTCAAGCTATTTAGCTCTCATCAGCTAGCCATACCCTTACTGGGATTGGAATCTGGGCTGTATTGCATCTTAGGCAGATGTGTTAACGACTAAGCCACAGGCTCTGATCCGTTATCAGCTGAGCCAGGGAGAAAGGTATGTATGTATGTATGTATGTATGTATGTGTATGTATGTGTGTATATATATGTATGTATGTATGTATGTATGTATGTATGTATGTATGTATGTATGTATAATTTTGGGTATATATATATATATATATATATATATATATATATATATATATATATATATATATATATATATATATATATATATATATATATATATATCAGTTACTTACATCTTCAAAAATTTGAAATTTTAAATGTACCTAGTTAACTTAAAGAGCTCTAGAGGAAGTCTAAATAAAGAGTCTAACTGGAAAGGAAATAAAAATGCACAACAAGCCAAATATGCTTGTTTTCTTCACTGGATTAGATTGATTTCTATTTTTTAAAATAAACCTCTTCTACTTTAGAGGCTCTGAGGTGGCAAGAAAGAATGATTAGGCTAGGGCTGCTTATTTGTTGCATACCAGTTGCTCAGATTGAGCAGCCAGAATCGTAAATAGAAGAGCAACAAAGATGATTAGGGGACTCAAGGATAAAACACATAAGAACAGTTGCTGTAGCTGGTCTACTTTTATGAAAAGAAGGACTAGGGGAGACATGATAACAGTGTTCCAATATCTCAGGGGTTGCCACAAAGAAGAGGGAGTCAAACTATTCTCCAAGGCACCTGAGGGTAGAACAAGAAGCAATGGGTGGAAACTAATCAAGGAGAGAAGCAACTTAGAACTAAGGAGAAATTTCCTGACAGTTAGACCAATTAATCAGTGGAACCACTTGCCTCCAGAAGTTGTGAATGCTCCAACACTGGAAGTTTTTAAGAAGAGATTAGATAATCATTCGTCTGAAGTAGTGTAGGGTTTCCTGCCTAAGCAGGGGGTTGGATTAGAAGACCTACAAGGTCCCTTCCAAGTCTGTTATTCTAAAGTAAATATTCTAATTACAGGATTTCTCTTATGACCCTTTGAGATAAATCATGAGCTGAGTCTGTCCTTGGGACTGTCCATTTCTACTTGTCTGTAGCTGCTTTTTCCAAATGTAGACAACAACCCCAGCTTCATTCCTTCACATGCATCCACCAGCCAACAGATTTGGTTATATTTGGGTCCCTTTGATTCTATAATTCTGTTCTGGCTGCTCAGTCTGAGCAAAAAGCTACTATTTCCTGACAGAACAACTCCCCTTGAGAAATTATGGGTGCTCCAACTCGAAGGTTTTTAAGAAGAGATTAGACAACCATTCATCTGTAATGTTATAAGGTTTTCTTCTTGAGCAGCGGGTTAGACTAGAACACCTCCAAGGTCTCTTCCAACTCTGTTATTTTGTTAAATAAGCCACATTAGCCTACTCATCCTTGCTTGCCATTAGACCCTCCGTCGTGCCATACTTCATTCATTCTGAAGTAGAAGAGTTTACTATTTAGTATACTAAAACTATTCATTCATTCTCCCATTCACAGTTTACTCACAAGCATCCACAACAGTGATCCAGGTGTTTGCCTAATTGAGTCGCACCCTGCCATTTTTAGGAACCTCTTGACATAGGCAGCTTCACCTCACCCAAGCCCTTAGCCTACAAAAATGTGGCTGTGTAGGAGAGAAAGATAAGAAGACAATCAGCAGGCAAGAAAGTGGGAAAGTACAACTATTACAGATAAGCAAGAGAGTTATGAGCAGTGGTGGGTTTCTGGCGCTACATTCCTGTACAGGTGTACTGGAGCCAGCCCGGAGCACCAGATACTGTTCCAGTACGTTGCTCCAGCAGGCCCACCTGCCTGAGCTCCCTATCGGTATTTAAAGGCTTCTGCGTTTCTGCACAGGTGCATGGCACATACAGCACCTGTGCAGCACTCCACAGAGCAGCTGGAGCATCGCGGAGGCGCTAAGATGCATGTGCATGCTACGTGTATGTGTGTGCACACTGTGCGCGTCCATGAGGACACCACCGGCCCCATTCCAACCGTACCGGTTGGAACGGGATTTGCAACCCACCACTGGTTATCAGTCAACTGTCAGAACCACAAGGTATGATAAGCAGCCCATTGGAATGGGGGAGGTGATTCCTGCCTGTAGCTTGGCCCAAGCTCAGTAAGAACTAAAGGGCACCCACTCTGAAGTGGCACCTAATCCCAACATGTGAAAAAACTTTTGGAAGGATGCAAAGGTTGTATGCCACTTTACACAATTTAAACCTTTTTTTAATGAAGACCATTGAAAACTTACTTGCATGCTTATGTTAACTTGCAAAGCTAGAGAAGCAAGTTAACCCAGGGCAAAAGCCTAATGTTAGGAAAGGTGGGTCTTCTATTGCTTTGTTGATGTTCCTGAATATGACATGTCGCTGTGACTTTCTGAATGGGATCCCTAAAGTGAAAGTTACCATGGAGTTTTGATAGTTATCCGTAATAAGAGTCTGTGTGTTTGATTATGAGAAATGCCCATCGCGGCACAATGCATGTCTGTTGGGAAACCACTATGAAGAAGACCCACTATTGATTGGTGAGGAATTCTGCTGGCCAGAAGCCAATAAACAACCCACATGGTGCTGTAGCACTAGCACTTAAGATGTATATACCACCCAGCATTCTCTGGGCAGTTTACAACATCAGCATGTTACCCTCAACAATCTGGGTCCTCATTTTACCAACCTCGGAAAGATGGAAGTTTGAGTCAATCTTGAGCTCTGTCAGGATCAAACTCCAGTGGGCAGATATAGCCTCCAGTACTGCATTCTAACACTGCACCACCAAGGCTATGAAGGTTTTAATCTTTTCTGACATTCCTCGAAACCTTTTGGGCAAAAAGCTGTGAGTTTTCTGCAGCACAAGCAGTGCTGCCATAGTGGAAACTGGAACCACCAGGAGCAGAGGAGGGTGAATAACATTCTGCATCTGCTGGACTAACAGGAGCATCCTGGCTGACATATTTGCCTCTTGGCACTGCAGAAGAACCTGGTATTGTTAACTGCTGTTTCAGCTTGCAGATCTGATGCTATCCTAGGGGTTTTTTCATCGTAGTCCAATGAAAGTTTTGAGATGAGTTGACCAGAGTAATTATCATGCTCAAAGAACCATGGCCACATGTTAAATTTCAGTTAGGAAGTTATATTGCTCGCAGCTATACTTAAGAATCTAGTCAACTAATGGTCAACAGTAAGTTGGTGCTAGGTAAAAGTCAACTGAAATCAAGGGGACCTGAATTTGAATTTCTTGTGGGAACAAAACTCCAAACTGATGCCTCTTGATTCAGCTCCCAGGCTCTTCATCTCCTATAGGTGTGCACTATATTAAAGTATGGTGTACAGTTATCTTCTATGCTGTGGTGTGTCCAGTCCCTGGAAAACAACTGTCACAATGCGGTATTAATATCCAATTACCTACCATATTTTTTGGAGCATAGAACACTCCAAAGTATAAGATGCACCTAGCTTTTGGGGAGGAAAACAGGAAAAAAATAGCAATAGCAATAGCAGTTAGACTTATATACCGCTTCATAGGGCTTTCAGCCCTCTCTAAGCGGTTTACAGAGTCAGCATATTGCCCCCAACAGTCTGAGTGCTCATTTTACCCACCTCGGAAGGATGGAAGGCTGAGTCAACCTTGAGCCTGGTAAGATTTGAACCGCTGAACTGCAGATAACAGTCAGCTGAAGTAGCCTGCAGTACTGCACTCTACCCACTGCGCCACCTTGGCTCTGCCTCCCAGCAATTTGCCTCCTTGCAGCAAACAGCAAACAGCCCATTTCAGCACAGCCTAATTAGCACAAGCAGCTGATTGTCATTTGGATTGGCCTCCTGACAATCAGCTGTTTCAGGCTGCAGAGATTGCCATAGCCTACTGCACCCTCCGTGGGTCCCTTTTCGGCCTCCACATCCCATTTTCAGTCTCTGCATGCCCCGCTTTCAGCCTCCGCACACCCCATTTTTCATACATGTTCCATGCAGCAGGGATTGGAATGAGTGAAAAATGAGGTGCAATAGACAATGGTAATCCCTGCAGCCTGAAACGGCTGGCGTTTGGGAGGCCAATCCAACCAGCAATCAACTGCTTGTGCTAATCAGGCTGTGCTAAATTTGAAACTGAAACAGGCTGTTTGCTGTTTGCTTCAAGAGGCAAATTGCTGGGAGGCAGAGGCCAAAGAGTGGGTGGGACTACATTTGGTGTATAAAACACTCCCAAATTTTCACCCTTCTTTTAGAGAGGGGGAAGTGCGTCATACTCTGAAAAATATGGTAAGTTGTTACTAACATAACGTAGAAGAGGGTAGGTCAATAGATTTATCACGATGAAGCCAATTAAAGATTTAACATCCCAGGTATGCTATAGCATTCTCCTTCCTGTAGACCTTTAAACCATTCACAATCAAGGACTTCTTCCAAATTAATTTGGAAATAGTCCAGGAAGTACATCTCTGCTTCTGAGCAAGGAGAGCTAGAAATTCAGTGTTTTCTAGTTTCTAGCTTGCTTAACAACACAGATCAAGTGAAGTGAGTTCCTCCCTTCTTTGCTGCTCAAAACCCTTTTCCTGATTTAGTTCTGGTTATCACTTTGTCCTAAATGCAGCGAGAGAGACAGAATGAAGAGTGTAAGAGCTGTAGAAGCAGCATGTCTCCTTCCACCCTTAAACTGGTATGGATATTGGAGAGCAGCTGACCTTTTAAATCAAAGGCCAGCCAGATGAGCCCAGAGGGAGCCACCTGATCCCTAGAGGTCAATAAAAGAGAAAGTTCTGACAGAAACTGATTGGAATGCTTTTTGTGAGAGTTGGCTGCATGATGGGGTTACCTGAGGCAAGGTTGAGAGTTAGAATTGCATTATGGTTTTTAAAATTTAAACTTGTGTTGGTGGAAACTTTTTTTTAAACTATAATAAAGGTTGGTCTTTTTGTTTCACTTCCAATTGGTTGCCTTTTGTCACCTTTTATCAAGCTTGCCAGAAGTAGAGATTCTTAGAATTTTGTTCTGTTTTAGTTTCTCTTTGGTGTTTGCCCAGTACAAAGTTGGAGCAAGGATTTCCCCTTCAATCCTCTTCTGGCTTCCCAGAGGGCTGGTGTGAAAGATTGAAATCTAATTAGCCAGTGGCCTATAAGGTAACCCATCAGCATAGTTACTTTATAACCGAAGGAGTTCAGAGGAAGGGCAGGTTTGACCCTCATCACATGGCGGCAGAAGGTGGATACAGGTAGGTGACTTATGACCACACCTGAGCCTAAAATTTCTGTTGGTAAGTGAGACATTTGTTTAGTGACAATGTTTGTTGCTCCATTTTATGACCCCTCCTGCCACATTTGTTAAGTGAAACACTGGAAACACAAAGAGGGCTCTGCATGTCAATAGGTTCACCATCGCGGGGCTAGGTAGTGTAGGGCAAACAGGCAGCTACGAAGTGACAAATACTAGTACGCCCACCATACAAGGAAGGAACAAGCTATAAAAAAGTCTGCCAAGGGGATTCTTTGAAGTAAACATAGACATTTATATTTGTGATGTTAGACGGACAGGAAGATTGATACTTAGTTTTCTTTAGCAAGATATCAACAATACAAAAATACAAAAAAAAAAACAACCCAATGCTCCTTAAATTTTACTACTGTCTGCTTTATATGCATGTACAAATGGTAATTTTCCTACATAATTTTTCAGATTCACAGAATTACATTGTCATATCCTCCATATATGCATATTATTCTTTTACTAGGCCTAATAAATATTTATGCTTTGTGAATATTTTTCCAGCTACGGATCATCAGTTTCACACTGGTACAACCACAAGCAGTATAGAAAAATGTGAAAACAAATCAAAACAAACTCCAATGCTGCTGGTGTTGATGCTCCTGTAATTCTTATACCATAAAAAATGAGAAATTAAGCTCAAACACAAAACCAGAAATTGTAAATATGAGAGCTTGAAACTGGAAGGCAGAAAAGGAAGACAAATCAAGGGGATTGCCTGTGGGATGTGAGCAAGGATTAGACAACAGTGTGACTCTTGCAAAATGATAACGATATTTGAACACCAGACATTAAAATCTGAAATTATTTATTTCAGATGAATTCTAAATAAAACACTTCATACATTTTTGTGTATCAAAAAAATCCCAATTTCTTATTTAACCATTTATCACATAGCAAAAGCAGATAAAGCTCATACTATTGCAGAAAAGTTGGTTAAAAACTTTAAACTTGGTGCTCTCTGCATGGCTGAAAAATTCATAAAAGTGGGTATGCTACTCTTTATTAATAGCTTCAAGGATATGTCAAATTCTTTCTGAAAAGGAAACAATTAAAAAGAATACTACAGGTTTCTCCATTCAAATGGTTAAATCCACTAATGTTTTCAGGTTTATTAATCTTTCTCGTGTTAGGCTTGTGCTGAGTCATCTGTGAAGAAGATATGCCTATTTGCAAACCTTTTCCTACCTGAACTACAGGAAGTGAATTGTTACATTGATCTATTTTATATTAATGGAAAAAATATCACAAAATCTCTTTGCATTTGTATTGCAGTATATGCAATAGTGGAGCAGCAGTTATAGTCAGAATAATGTCAGGTAATGGGGCCCATATGAAAAATACAGCTCCGCCTATTAAGCATAATCACTGCTATCTTGTCATTTATTTGTAATACATGCCAACAGAATTCAGGATTGTACCCAACAAGGCAGTTAAAATCACAAATCTTACAAAAGCAAGAACACTCAATTCTAAGGCATTTACTGTGTTATGTTGTCTAGAGAACACATTGCTCCTGTATATTGAAGTGAGGTGACTGTTTCACAGCAAATATTGGTTTCACTTTATAAGTGATAAGAAGATATATTTCTTTTTTATAAGAACATTTTTTTGAAGTAGCACAAAAATTGAGTGGCAATAGTTGGGTGCAAAAGATTGTATACTTGGCTGATGAATTTACTTATCTGAATCATATTAGTGTTTCACTGCAAGATATATATATATAGATTCAAATGTCAAAGTCAAATGATTGCAATTCAGTTTAAACATACACATTGAAGCGAATGCATTTCTAAAATAATTTTGTGTGCCTTCTAAATCTTCCAAACAAAATTTCCCTCAGGGAAAATAGCAAAAACGGTGATATAACACCTGTCTGATTTATGTGCCACAGGAAGGGCGTATTTTCTCTTTTAAAATAAAAAAAAATTAAACAGGTCCAGAAGCATTATGTTGATTATACTGGATCTGAATTACCATTAAAGAAGAAACAATATAGATCCATTTTAACTAATTTCACATTAAAAACCACATTTCTTTGTACAGATTTTCTGGCTAGAGATTCTAAAAAAAAATATTGCCTGTCAATACTGAAATATCTTATGCCATTTGCAAATATCATACCTTTGAAAGGGGATAAGCCAGCACAGAAATAGACTAAGTATAAAAGATGACCTCTGCTTACAAGTAGCATCAATTATTCCAAATATTGAACATTTTTCCCCCCAAGGAATGCAGTCATACCTAATAATTGAATATTGATCTGTTTGGTTAAAACATTAATCTCCCAAGCTAATTGTGAAATTAAAGTTTTATTTTTTGCACATTCAAAATGTTAATTTTGCATTTACAATAATCAGTTTATTTTTGGCTTTACTGCCAATTTCTAGCATTAGAATATCATTATCTGCTTCAGCCTGGACACAAGAATGGTCCTCTACTGTTCCACCAGAATGTCACAAAGTTCCCTGCTTTAGAGCTGAACCAAAAGGATTCAATCTACCCCATAAAACCTACTCAATGCTCCCTAAAACTAGGACTCAACATGGCAGACTGTAATCTCCTCCAGAAATGGGGAAAATTTTCCTCTTCGTAATGGAGCTATGGTGTTCCAAAGCAGACACACTGTGGAACAGTGCCTTCTGAGTGTACATCAGGGAAACCAATAAAGGAGAGAATTTATAGCTCAAATGAGGCATCCTTGGTGATCTCTGGGCTTGGTTGTTTTCTTGTAGACGTTTCATTGTCCAAACTAGGTAACATTATCAGTGCTATTACCTAATTTGGGTAATTAAGTGTTTTTTATCACGGCAACCTGGTCTATCCAAATATGGGATGAAGTATACTGCTTCCGCTTTCGTTCCATATTTGGGTAGACCAGGTTGCCCTGATTAAAAAAACAATCTCCTTTCTGGTATAGCTGACAAAGTGAGAAGATCCCATAGCTTAGAGGTTAATACCTAATATGTAAGCAACCCAGGTTCGAATCCCAGAAGCTAGCTGACAAGAGCTAAATAGCTTGAAATAGATCTTTACTAGTCTCCCTTTATTTCTTTGTCAGTAAATATAAATTTAATTTGGGTAATGAAACATCTGCAGGAAAACAAGTAAGCTGTTGAGCACCAAGTATCAGGGAAACTTCAGGGACTTTCTGTATGTAATTCCATCATGTATTGACTATATAATACCTTTGAATTTGTAAAGAGAGTAAACAGCTTCAGATTTGCTCATTGAGAATGTAATTGTGATGTGATTTTTAACATTTTTGCCATACACTAAATAAATAATTCTATCATTAGTACATTTCCTCTTGGTCTAGGATTCCAGGAATTTTTCTTTTAACTAGGTTTCCATAGTCTGAAAATTTGACAACCTCTGAAGTTCAACATTGTTAAGTACACTGTGAATTTTCCAAAACTTACTTGCAAAAAGTTGAGGTAATGAAATTTATTTGCTTATTTAGTTTGTCACTCATGTACAACATAACAGGAATAAGAATAAACATGAATAAGAACACAGGAAATGGGTACAAATAAATGGGGGCAGTTGGACAGGTACATTAGGCCCCTCGGTATGCTTATGCACCTTTGATCTAGAATAATTCCAAAGTGGCATTACTTGAATTTTATTTTCAGAGTGATGAAGTGTTCTATCAAGAGAATTAAACCAGTAACCTCTATGTAGGAAATGTGAGTCAAGGACCAACCATCATTATTGGTGAAGTATTGTACACTATTAAAGTACTTTTCTGGACATAATGGCTAAAATAAATCACTCTTAAAAGAACAAGTACACTACTTTCATTTTAAAAGTCATTTTAAAAGTTCACAATTTCTTTCTCTTCATTCCTTCCTCAGCTTATATAAATTATAGTTTATATTAAAAAAAAACCTGATCCAAAAAATTGAAGAACCTCTTGAAGCCTAGGAGAAGATTGAATGTAGCTTTATTAGGAAAACAGAAATGATTAGCTATTGGACAGAATAATCTTACAATTTAAGTTGAAAGATTATTGATTTATTAATGTAGATGGTATTCTCCCTTCCATACAAATAGACTTGTATTTCGGGGTTGTGATTGCTTGTGTAACCTTTATAGTTTGTTGATTTTTGTAGCCCAGATGTGATATACTTATGACACCACAGCTCTTTCCTACCTTCTTGGTTTCTTTATCTACTCTCAATTTTGGTTTCTTGGTTTTGGATAGCTACACTGAGACTGAAAGGCATAGAGAAAGTACTGTCACTCTCCAAATAACTCCGCAGATTTCATGTTAGCCCAGTTGCTGCTTTTGGAATAAGATTTTTTTAATACCATTTTATTAGTGTGCTTTTATATTAAATTACTAGATGAGAATCCGCCATTGCCCGGGTATTTATTTATAGAGAGGAAAATGTCTGGACCAAACATGGATAGGCCTCATTTAACAACCACAATTGGGACTGGCAACTTCATCACTAAATGACATGGTCATTAAGTGAGTCATTGCATTACTGCAACTTGCAATTTCACATCTGCTTCTTCATTAACTTTGCTTGTCGGAAGCCAACTGTAAAGTGCACAAATGGGGACCAAATGACCATTGAGATATTGTGATGGTCATAGTTTGAGAACCAGTCATAAAGTAACTTTTTAGTGTCGTTGTAACTTCAAATGATCACTAAACAAGGCAATCATCAACTAAGAATTATAAAAATCTGTTAAAATTTACGTTTTATGAAACGTATTAAGTGCATGTTAAGTTAAAACAACATAAAAAATAAAAGACTATTAATCTTAGTGAATGTTAGTCTTGCTGAGCACAGGAAAGCTGATCAATAGATACATTCAATCAATAAAAATATATAAATAGGTTTGATAATGAGTACTTTATAGTTAATATTTTAGAAAAAATATATTTACAACAGGAAACTTTTAAGTTAGATTTAGAGTACTTTGAAATTTTAATTTTTATGTATCATATTATATATGTAACATGTATATTATTTTGCACATTTTAGCAAAATATAAAAGTACACTCTGTATTTTGCAAAGAAAAGACAGATACATTTCTAAGTGATTCCATTCCTGGCTACCGTATGTGAAAGATAATTTATTAGGCGTGGCTCTGGTGGGCTACCTCCATATGTTTCCATGGAGCACTTTAAACTTTTTACTCTCCTCTCCCTACATTCTGTAGAAACCTAATGTGTTCCTTCAGAGTAAATTTTACATTAATGCAAGGCACCAACAAAAACAGTTCCGTTATTATAATTAAATATATCAGCTCCCAATCAGGAAGAAAAGTGTGATTTTGGGAAAAGAAGCTTACTATATCCTTGAGCTTTACAAAAATAGCTATGCTGCTAGAAATGCTATTGCTTCCAGGTTTGCTGTAAATTTTTATAACAAAACTATTTAAAATTATATATATAAGCATCCAAATCTCTTTGAACTTCATGCAGGGGTGGGATTCTACCAGTTCGGACCAGTTTGGGTGAAGTGGTAGCTCCGAAGATCAACTGGGAGCAAACCAGTTCACTCCCACTAGCAAGTGGGCACGCCCTCCCGCCCTCCCCTGCGCTTTACCTACCTTTATCTTCTCACCTGAGTTACGCAGCAGAATGGATTGCTGCACCTCAGCTATTTTCTTTCCCAAACAGTAATCCAGAAGGTAAGTCTTCTTTAAACTGTGCACACATCTGCAGTGTACACAAGTGTGTGCTCAGCGAACTGGTTGTTAAATCAGTAGAATCCCATCCCTGGCTTCAGGTGACCATAAAGATATCAGGATCATACCCTAACCACATTACCAATGAAGGAGAATATTTGTAGCTCAGGATTGAAACGAGGGGTCTTTGGGGCTTTCTCAGCTTGCTTGTTTTCTTGCAGATGTTTCATTACCCTAACTAAGTAACACCATCGTGCCAGCACATCTGTAAGAAAACAAGCAAGCTGAGAGAGCACCAAGGACCCCCACTAACCACATCACTCAGAATAGCCTTCATGATTACACCAGTTCTAGCATAGTGTAACTCCACTAAAACCGGATGAAAAGCCTGCCGGATCAAGTAATAGTACAAGGGTAAAGCAGTGACGGAAGCTAAAGAATAGTTAAGTTTTAATCTAAGAGTGCTGATTTAGTAATGCTAAAGTGATTTAAAAAATCTAGGCTCCCAGAAGAAGTTGGAATGATATTGAATTCCTTTTAATTACTTCTATCAATTAAATTTGTGCATTCCACATCCAATTAAAACAGGCAGAACATATAGATTTAGGGCTTCAGTTAATCTTTAATTCCTTTTTCAATCTAGCTCATATTGTCCTAATTCCCAGCAACAAAAACTTGGAGAAAGCTAGTAGCAGCTATTTAAAAGAATACTGTAGCTATAACGGCATCAAAAAACTCTTTGGAGAAGTTAAGTTAAGGGCAAAGTATGACTCAAAAACAGCGCCAGGCAAATTAATTATTTGTGTAGCATGACTGGAGAATTTTATATTTCCTGCCCCACATAGTCTTAGTAAGATTGATTTAGTATGTATTTCTCAAATCTTAGGTGCTCTAAATATGTTAACCAACTCACAGAATTTCCCAGCAAGCATTGTGCCTGGGGGACTTGGGGATTTGAGGTCCACAAATCATAAAGTCACTAGGGTTGAGAAGCACTGGTTTCTGTACCATTGTACAGAACACAAAAGTTCTAAGAAATTAAACTACAAGGGAAAAAAAGTATATTTACAAAGTTGGAAAGCCAGTTGGCTATCTAACTTTCCTATTATTGCCAGATCTTGATTATCCCATCCCAGGCACAGGTAGCAAGGAGTGATGGAAGGACTGGATGGTAGACTGCATTCACACAGGCTTGACTATGTGCTGACATGGTGCGGATAATTTGAGCTGTGCGATAGTTGTAAAAAAATACTTTGCCATCTGAACTTCCTGTCACAAGAAGTGTTCCGTCAGGTGAAAATTCACAGCCTACAGCAAATCCTTCAACCTGTTTGAGTCAAGAATTAAGAGTAAATAAATCAAGATGCTCATTAATGAATTGCAATATGATCTATAGCTTTGTGGAATTTTACACTATAATAAACATATCTATTTGTACCAAAATGGCCTAATCGCTTCCCTAGGTATTTAATGTGACGGCCACATTTTAGACGTCTCATTGTTAGCAGTAATTGTCCGTCTGTCTGTCTGTCTGTCTCTTTCTATCATCTATTGATCATCTCTCTCTCTCTTTCTCTTTTTCTCTCTCTCTCTGCTATCTATATCATCTATCACTAAAACTCTCTTTCTGTAACTTTTAACTGAGTGAAATAGTGTATCATAGGGCACCAATTATTGAACCAAGGAACCTCAAATGGGTTAACTCTTATAATACTCAAAATCTAGGGCTCAAGACTCCCATGGAATTGAAATTTGGCTAATTTTCAAAAATCTTTTATGACAAATATGACCATAAAGGAAGGGACACAGTGGCCCAGTGGCTAAGACGCTGAGCTTGCTGATCAGAAAGATCAGCAGTTTGAATCCCTAGCACCACGTAATGGACTGAACTCCTATTACTTGTCCCAGCTTCTGCCAACCTAGCAGTTCAAAAGCATGTAAAAATGCAAGTAGAAAAATAGGCACCACCCTTGGTGGGAACAGCGTTCTGTGTGCCTTCGGGGTTTAGTTATGCCAGCCACATGACCACAGAGACGTCTTCAGATAGCACTGGCTCTTCGGCTTTGAAATGGAGATGAGCACCGCCCCCTAGAGTCAGGAACCACCAGCACGTATATACGAAGGGAACCTTTACCTTTATGACCATAAAACTAATAGACATAATACAAAATGTTGATGTTTGATTATGCTATACAGATCAACATGGCTATTTTCAAGGCAGTGTGTTAGAAATACTATCACTGTTGAAGAATCTGGTAAGGAAATATCTCTGAAATGATAACCCAAGTGGTCACAGATTGTCTAGTTATTAGCTAATAATGCTTTTAGTTACTTTACTGCAATTTAAATTCTACATTAACTAAACTACAGACAATAGTATTGATGTCTATTAAATTGCATCCCTACTGAAAAGCAGTAACATAATTTGGTACATAAAAGAAATAAAACCCATTGATGGATATATACCTTGTGCCCTTCAAACCTCTTCTTTTTGTTGATTCGATAAGGTGGCAGGCTGGAAAATAAAGCCATGTAGTTACCGTTTGTCTGAGCAACAAAGGCAGGCTCTTTAGGATGAACTGAAAGACTGGGGCAGGTGAAACGTTCCTGCAAAGAAAATTAGAAAGAAAATGTTCACAGGCTCTGAATCAAACTATACGGTCTGTCCTTGCAGGTCATATGATACATAAGTCTCTGCTTGTTGCCCTCAAGATTCTCACCAAATCAACACCTTCAAGAAATTGGTGACCCAACAACAGGTTTAGGATACGATGAAGTGGTGTCATGAAAGATTGTGATTGTGCTTTAGATTCAGATCCAAAAAAGGTGCCCTAATATGCAAGGGAGGGGACAGACAATAAGGTCTTGCTTGCCATTCTTCCTCCAGGATCACCTGGCAGCTGTAGAGAGCAACTGCATGATTCCAAGAAAATGCACAGCAACCTTAAAGTTGTGACAAATGCTGCACTCATCCTCCCACAATTTTCCAAAACCTCTCTTCCGAATTATTTCCCAAGTGCTACACAACCCTAATATCAATTCTCCAATTTACTTTATGTATTTATTTTATTTTTAAAATAAAACCTCAAACTCCTCAAATAAATGTTTACCCTTTCCTATCCAGTGATATATCTGCATCACTATAATGCCCTCTTCAACCTTTAGAGACTGATAAAAATGCTGGGACAAACGATGTCCCAGCACAAAAAGATAATCTGTCTCTACTCTACTGCAACCAAACCTGAAACAATTGAATCTCCACCTATCCCTGCAAACAATGAATCTATTTCCACCTGCCCCACATTCTAGGAATTTCCTGAAGCATATTATAATCTATTTAAGATAGATTTAAGAAACTTATCTTCTTATTCCCTTTGAAATACTGTATATTGCTAATAATGGAATGTACAGAAAATTAAGCTAAATTGAAATGTCTTAGAAAATAGATTTCATTTTCTGAAAATGTCTGTCTCTCCATATGCTCATATGAACCACTGTAGATTTACTTAATCCTTATGGATAATATTTTATGAACGCTACATTTTATCACAACAGAGTAAAATATATGAGACACAGTCAAAGCAATACTTATTAATGAAGAAAGTAGTTGCCATGACTTTGACTCCTAGAAACCTGTTCTAAGGCCTCAACTTCTCTCAATAACACATTGGCAATAAAATATCACTGTATTCAGTATTAAACTGGGCAAAAAAAATTCTCAGTCAGGAATGGTCTGAGGAAGTTCATTTTGGCCCCATCCCTGATCTGTTGGAGAATAAAAGTAACCTGTTGGAGAATAAAACTGAAATATTAATGAAATTTATCCTTCTCTTGTTCACCATACCCAAATAAGTGAAAATTTTCAGGGATCACTGATATACTTAAATGTTATCTACGGAATATACATTTATCTTGAGAATGCTAGAAATTCACACAAAATGTCTTGGGGGAAAAACAGAAAACAATGCTTTGGCAAGATTTAGCAATCCCTGAAAATAGCAAATACAGGGGAAATGGAAAAGGGTCTAGGATAACTTGCCATGGCAGACTTGCCCCATCTGTCTTGCCCCATCCACCTCACCATGGCCAACTCACACCAGCTGACTCACTGCAGCTAACTCACTGCAGGACAATTCAGTGCGGGATAACTCAAGAGCATCTAGGGTGAGCCAGAGCATGGAGACCCCAGTCTTGAGGACTTCTAATTTGAGAAGACAAGGTGCATTGAAATTTACTTGTCCCTCTCTTGAGTTAGCCTGCATTGAATTGTCCCACAGCAAGTTGTGCCATTCTGAATGGAAAATGTTCCTAAACAAAGTTTTTTGTGAAACTGAGCTTCAGAGCCTTTGTTTTTTATATAGAAATTGTCAGGCTTCATTTCTTCTTGACCATTTGTTGAAGCCAGAAAATATCAATAGATATTGATATAAATAGAATAGAATAGAATAAAATAGAATAGAATAACTGGAAATGACTTTGCAGGTCTTATAGTCTAACCCCCATTTCAGACAAATGGTCGCCCAATCTCTTCTTAAAAACTTCCAGTGTTGGAGCAGTCACAACTTCTGGAGGCAAGTTTTTCCACTGATTAATTGTTCTAACTGTCAGGGAATTTCTCCTTAGTTCTAGGTTGCTTCTCTTCTTGATTAGTTTTCACCCTTCTTGGCCTGCGCTCAGGTGCTTTGGAGAATAGCTTGACTCCCTCTTCTTTGTGGCAGCCACTGAGATATCAAAACACTGATAGCAATAGCAATAGCAATAGCAATAGCAATAGCAATAGCAGTTAGACTTCTATACCGCTTCATAGGGCTTTCAGCCCTCTCTAAGTGGTTTACAGAGTCAGCATATTGCCCCCACCAATCCGGGTCCTCATTTCACCCACCTCGGAAGGATGGAAGGCTGAGTCAACCTTGAGCCGGTGAGATTAGAACTGCTGAACTGCAGATAACAGTTAGCTGAAGTGGCCTGCAGTACTGCACCCTAACCACTATGCCACCTCGGCTCTGCTATCATGTCACTCCTACCCCTTCTTTTCATTAAACTAGACATACCCAATTCCAGCAACCGTTCTTCATATGTTTTAGTCTCCAGTCCCCTAATCACCTTTGTTGCTCTTCTATGCACTCTTTCTACAGTCTCAACATCTTTTTTATATCGTGGCGACCAAAATTTAATGCAATATTCCAAGTGTAGTCTTACCAAGGCATTATAAAGTAGTGTTGAAACTTTATTAACTTTCATGAGATATTGTTCCTAATATCAATTTCCATCAACTTTGTGAAAAAGTCCAGATTTTCCAAACTGAGTTGATGAGCAAACTGCAGATCCTTCCAAGTGCTAATCAAACTGAAATTAAACTTTTTTTATCGCTGCTTAAATGGGACACTGACGTCTGAGAGTGCACAAGCCACTTATCTAGAAATTCAGAAGCAGAAATTAAAAATATTAAAGACTATTTCTAATAATTATTAAACACAGCCACAACAATTTCTCTCAAATTCATACTTTCTCTGGGGAGAGTATTAAACAACGCCATTCTCCTCTCCAGAGAAAATCATCTTGTAAAAGTTTCTGAATACATCAAAACTGAGCACACTGCAGTTTCTTATTCACTACACTGTGTTCCTTTAGAAGTGCAAATGCCAAATCAACTACAACAGCTTTTACACAGAACTGTGTATCGGCAAAACTGGACAAAGGCCACCTTGGAAGATGGTGATAGGAACGTTTTATTAAATCATACACTCCACTTTCTACCTGGGCAGAATTTCTCCTTTTCAAAACTGAATGGATACCAATTGACTTTATTCTTTGCATTTCAAAAGAGACTAAACTTGCACTGACTTTGTACAGAGGTTCGGCTATAATTGAGATTAGTATCCTTCCCTAAAGAACGTACAAAATCTCTTTTTAAAATCATCAAATGGGCAGCATCTTCAAAGACGTCTTCTTCACATGTTCAGGCTTGACAGTAGATAATGCCTTAGTTATTCTAAAGCTCCAAATCTTTCTTCCCTCAACAAGACACAGAAATAAGGCTCTCTAAATGAGTCTATACATGCATACACAACACCTCTGTGGTCTATTCTCTTTTTAATAGAAAGATATGAGTTTTGGATGCCAGAAAGAAAGGCTCTAAAGCTCAAACATCGCTTAAGTCTCACTGTGTGTACAGCCTACATACATCAAAGAATATTAAAAACTATCTTTAAACTATTTAGTATGCAGAATTCTTTTTTAAATTTTTTTTTCCTCCATTCCAATATTGTCTGCCTATAACAGGTCTCAAACAGTCTTTCTCATCTTCTATTGTCTGATCCGTTTCTATTCAGACAAGCCATGGAGTGAACATGGGCCCAAAGCAGTGCCAGATCACCAAGTCTGTCTTGCATCTGATTAGAACAGAAGTAAGGAACTTTTTAATGGCCAGGAACTGCAGCTTTAATCGTGCCACCCAAAATTAGTATTTTTGCCCAAAATGTGGGAGTCATGGCCTTAAACTGTTCTGCAAGACCTAAAAACCCTGTCTCTGGGGCAGAGAAGGCAGAAATTCCTCAAAACTGGGAAGTCCTGGGTCTCCATTACTTTCTGAAAGAAAGACAATGCTCTCTTGCATTCCAAAGTGCCAATCTCAACTCCAGACCTTGATTGCAATAAATCACTTCCCGAGAGTTAATAACATGACTCACCCTGACAGATGATTGATTGGCAGGCATCATGCACCTACTTTGCATCTCTGCCTTCTAATTTGTATGCCCAAGCCAATTACGACTGACCAAACCCATTTATTAAACATTCTGAAGGCTGTTCAGAATGAATTTTGTTATTAAAAGCAAAATATCTTGTCACTGGCAAAGTGAGTTCAAAGTCCTTACTCTCCTCCATTATAGAACACTATGACCAAAAAGTTAATCAGTTTCTTGAAAAATACAGTGAATACTGAATCCATTCATTGATGAGAATCATCCTTATACGTTCTATTTAAAAAAGAAAAAGATTGAATCTGGGTCGGTCACCAGGACCAGAGGTTTTACTTTTCTGAGTTTTCAGACACTGGAGTGCATCTTCAGGGAACTTCTCTCTCTATGGGCTTTGGGCTATTCTGTGAGTTGTATTTATGTAGTGCCTTCCTACATAAATTGGTGGGTTGATTGGTGGGTTTATGGCGGGTGATTGGCTGTTGTCTTCTTGTGCTGCCAAACCATTGGGTCCTAAGTACCTGACAAGCTGCTGGTTACAAAGAAACAACTAATTGCCAGCCATCAACACACCAACCAACCAACCAGGAAGGCAGCACATAAATACGACTCACAGAATAACCCAAAGCATATATTCCAGTAGAGAGAAGTGTCCTGAAGATGCCCTCCAGCATGAGTCCAAAAGCTCAGAAAGGTAAACCTCTGGTCCCAATAGCCAACCCAGATTCAATTTTGCAACGTTATCCTTGCAACGTTATCTGCTGCCAATTACCTCCCAAAGACCCATTAGATCACACAGAGTAGGCCTCTTCTGGGTTCCGTCTACCAGCCAATGTCATCTGGCCACTACCCGGGGGAGGGCCTTCTCTGTAGTGGCTCCGGCCCTTTGGAACGAACTCCCCACAGAGATTCGGACCCTCACCTCTCTCCAGGCCTCCGAAAAGCCGTTAAAACCTGGCTGTGTCGGCAGGCCTGGGGTTGATGAGTTCCCTTCCCCTCTCGAATCATGTGGCTGTTAGCTGTTTTTAAATGCCCTGTACTTTTGTAGTTTTTGTGTTTCTCCCTCCCCCCCTTGGGTTTGTGCGCCGCCCTGAGTCCCGCTGGGAATAGGGCGGCATATAAATAAAATGAAACTTGAAACTCGAATCCTGGGACATGTATATTTGCCTTCATTTGTGAAAGACTTTTCTTCAAAGAAAGAATGATTATGCATTCTGTGAGAAAGTCCCCAAATAACCTTTCCTTCCTGCCTTGTATTTCCCATCTCTTTCTCTCTCTCACACACACACACACCCTCTCTCCCACCCTCTCTTTCTCCCTCTCTCTCTGTCTATCTTAGCATTTCTAATGGTTTTATCACCAAGTTTTAATCAGTTCTGACCTTGTTCAGCTTTTGAAGATCACACTACCATCTGGGACTACAGAAAGAAAAGCAGTTCAAATAGGGATCATGGGAAGGGGGTGGGAAGCAGGTTACAATAAAATTGTCTGCAAATGACACAGCAAAAATGGTCCTTACTTGAGATACAAAACTGGAGAAAATCTTTATCCCCCACAAAAAGGGTGTCACTAGCTTCTGATAATATGCAGACTTAGAGAAAGCCTTCTGAGCATACCTTTAATACTTGGTTAGATTGCCGAGATTGGCTGTACTAGAGTTTTCTAAAATCATCCTATTTTGTGATGGTTTGAGAAACCCAACAAAGTTCTTTCAACTGCTTCCTAAACAAATTGCTGTTCATGATAAATTTTTCACACACGGCAATATAAGAATCTTCAAAATAAATAAGAAAGTACATATCTATCTCACATGAAAAATTTGATTGGAAATCTTTGCAGCAGTTTGGAAGTCCCAGGCAATGATGGTACGATCAGCTGAATCTTGGCTCACTGCATCAGTGCTGGTAAAAAATTCTTTTCCTTCACGGAGAAACATGATGTCCAAGGTTTGTTGAACTGTGGCTTTGTAGACTTTTATAACCTATGGGTTTAAAAAAAAAAAAGACAATATTTTGTGTTAATTTGTTATGTTTCTAGCTTCTTTCCTCAGGATGTGAATATAGCATAACCCTCTCAAGTGATTTCCAACTTCCCTTTTCTGGCAAATAGAAAAAGGCCATCTTATGATGATTATGGTAGGTAAATGAAACCTGCCACTCAAAGAAATGTAAGGGAAAAAAAACCACCTATCTCTTAGCTGATGGATATGGTAATAAAATGGGAGGACTGAGCTTCTAATGCCAGTCAGAGGACTTGTCATATCTATATAAATATACAGATGGTAGTCCTTGAAATAGAACAGTTGTAAAGTTCAAAGTTACAACAGCACTGAAAAAAGTGACAGACCATTTTTCACACTTATGACCATTGCAGCATTCCCATGGTCACGTGATCAAAATTTGGATGCTTGGCGGACTTCCGGGGGGACGGAGCCTGTCGCCGAGGAGAGCTCAACCAAGCTCTCTCAGAGATCTGGTCTGTATATCTAAATAAGATCATAGATATTACCCCTTTTTGGCTATAAAGGGGCAGGGAGTAGCTCTGTGGTTAGGGTCTATTCGTAATTCACAGCCTTTCTTTTTTTTTTTGGCTGTGGATAGAGATTAGATCCAGCGTGAGCGGAGCTTTTATCTCCAGCCAGTTCTTCTCAGCTGCCTTTTTTTGCAGCCCTAGACAGGCGATCCCCCCCCAGGACAAAGCAAAGTTGTTTGAAGCTAGGATTAATACGGGCGGGTCCCACTCCTGTGAGATTTATGCTTTTATTACTATCTTAAATACCAGCACTATTTGTCTTAGAGGCTTCTTTGTTTAAACGGACTTCAAAATGGCGATTTCTCTCCGTTGGTGACTGATAGGGGATGTACGTAGCCGGTTTTACCTTCCTGCAGACCGCTCCTTAACAAAATAACTTTTTTTGTTTTTTTTGGAAACAGAGGGGAGCGAAAGCGCTGTTTATTTGTTTATTTATAATGGCACCCAGGTCAAAATCGAAGCGTCTCTCTACAAATGTGCCTAAAGAATCTGTGAATGAGCTTAAAGAATTTACACTGGAATCGCAGCCCTTGTCTCCTACGCCCTCTACTGGAGAATTCTTAACACAGGAATTTTTTTTTCAAATGTTTAATGATTTTAAACAAGAAATTAAGGAATTTGTATTGGAGCTATATGGTGATTTAAAGTCTAAAATTGACCAAATGAAGGCGAATACGTTTGCAGCCGTGTCTGCCCTGTCAGATTATACCGCTGAAATAGAGAATAAATTGGAAAGTTTGGAGGAGGCTAATTCTAATTTGACTACTAATATTCAAATATTACAACAAAAAATTAGAGACACCCAAGAACAGCTCGTTATGATAAACTTCAATAAGAAGGCATTCGCAATAAGAGTCAGAGGATTCCGCGAAAAGGAGCGAGAGAATCTGAAACAGACCTTTGTTGAAGCCCTCAGCCATGCGGTGGGAAGCCCGGGACTTAACTTTGATTGGCAGATTCGGAAAATCTATCGCCAGAATTCGTTGGTAGCGGAACAGCGACAGCTCCCGAGGGACATAATCATATATTTCTCCACAAAAGAATCCAGAAACGCGATCATGCAAAAATTTTACAATAATAGATTGAGAGTTGATGGCCAGGACTTGATTGTCTTCAAAGAAATACCTTTCCAGATGTTAAAGGCAAGAAGGGACTATACCTTTTTAACTAAAGAGCTTAGAAATCATCAGATTCAATATAAATGGGAGGCCCCAGCCGGCATTACGGTCACATTTGAGAATCAAAGACTTCGTCTCAATTCTGTTTCGGAGGCTCGAGATTTCTATTACAAGACTTTGAAGGCGGGACTTCCTGATTCACTTGGAAAAGAGGAGAGACAAGCCGAAGGAGAAGGCAAGCAACAGACCACATGGCTGCAAGATGGAGGGGGTAGCTCCCCCTCCCTCGGAGAAGCAGAAAAGCGGAGTTTGAGGATTTAGACATTCTAAAATATTCACCAAAGTTGTGGATTGAATGGGGGTTTGCGACCTCTCTCCGGCAGAAAAAGCGGAATGTATTGGTGGGGTGATACTGAATGTATATATGCAAAAGACATGCAGAATGATTTACGTTGTTTAAATTTTGTTAGAAGGGAAAGTTTGAAGAGATTATTTTAAAATAGAAGGTAAACTGATTCTTGTTGAAACTATTATTTGAATATGTGGAATGATCTATGCTATTTAATTTTTATTAGAAGGGAAAGCTTGGTGAAATTATTTTGAGCTAGATTTTAAACTAATGTTTGTATAAATTTGATAGTGGCAAATATTAGAGAAGTAAGGGATGAGGGTAAAATGCATGCGGAATGATTTACGTATATTGGTGGGGTGATACTGAATGTATATATGTAAAATGAATGCAGAATGATTTATGTTGTTTAAATTCTGTTAGAAGGGAAAGCTGGATGACATAATTTTAAAACGGAAGGTAAACTGATTCTTGTTGAAAGTATTATTTGAATATGTGGAATGATCTATGCTATTTAATTTTTATTAGAAGGGAAAGCTTGGTGAAATTATTTTGAGCTAAATTTTAAACTAATGTCTGCATAAATTTGATAGTGGTAAATATCAGAGAAGCAAGGGATGAGGGCAAAATGTATGCGGAATGATTTACGTTGTTTAAATCCTATTAGAAGGGAAAGCTGTTCGGGATCATTTCAAGATAGAATGCAAACTGATTTTTGTGTAAAGTAATACTTGATCCACGCTGCTTAAACTTTACTAAGAAGGGAAAGTTTGGTCAGATTATTTTGAATTATTGTTTGAAATTAAGGTTAAGAAAGGGAAAGTTTGATTATTCTTCTATAAAGTAATATTTGAATATGTGGAATGATCCACGCTGCTTAAATTTTACTAGAAGGGATTATGTTTGAGTTAGATTGTATACTGATGTCTATACAAATTTGGATAAATGTTTATCTGAATACAAGGTTAAGGAAGAGGAATGGGAGAGTCTACAGGAGGTCGGGGTAAATAACAAAGAAGCAAGAGACGAGAATAAAATATAGATAGAATGACTTATACTATTTAAGCATATATAAAGATGGGGGGCTGAGCTTAACACAAAGAGTTTCTTTTTTTTTTTTTCCTTTTTTGGTCTTTTTTTTTTCCTTTAATATATTGCTTTTATTCTTAATCCATACGAACATAAGATACTTTAGATAGAAGGCAGTGCCAGGTGTGGGCCCTGGGAAGTCGGGAGGAGTAGGGATGGGGATTTATGGGGGGTGGGTGGGTGGGTGTTAACATAGTCTCAATAAGAACAAGAATGCACTTATATACGGTTGTTCTTTTTTTTTTCCTTTTCTTTTCTCTTTTCTTTCTTTAAATTTTTTTTTTCCTTGGTTTATTTTACTTTTTATTAGATTATAATAAACAACACTTGAATAAAGGAATACACCAAGGAGGGAGGTAGAGGGAAAGAGGAGGGAGGAGTAAGGAAGGAGTAAGGGGAATGTAAGGAGGGCGTGTTGGGAGTAAGGGGAGAAGGAAGGTTTGAGGGGAAAGGGAAGTAGGAGGGGAGCGTTAGAGGGAGGAAAGGAAAGTTGGAGGGGGTAGATGGGGTGTATGGAGGATGGAAGTGTCAGGTGGGGTTGTGAATGATGAGTTGTGTTTTCTTTTTTATTTTTTTTTTATTTTTTTTTATTTTTTTTATTATTTTTTCTTACAGCAAATACCCTGTATATAAGTGATTGTAAAATGGAATGTGAAAATGAATAAAATATATTTAAAAAAATAAATAAATTTGGATGCTTGGCAACCGACATGTATTTATGACTAACACCAGGATACTCACCAGTATCCTGGTGTCATATGATCACCTTTTGCAACCTTCTGACAAATAAAGTCAATGGGGAAACCATTCATTTAACAACCTTGTTAGTAACAACTGCAGTGATTCACTTAACCACTATGGCAAGAAAAGTTGTAAAACGAGCCAAAATTGTCTTAACAACTCTTTAGTTTAGCAACAGGAATTTTGCGCTCAATTGTGCTCATAAATTGAGGACTACCTGTATATCTATATTCTCCGTATGGTCCACTAAGTCACATTACTAACATAAACAGATGAGTTTACAACTAGGGAAAGATTTGGTAGTGAAAAACACCACCATGAAGGAATTATATGTCTCTAAAGCAGGGGTGTCAAACTCAAGACCCAGGGGCCAGATCCGAACCTGTGGGGTGTGTTTACATCTGGCCTGTGGGGTCACCCTAGAAACAGTGAAGGACTGGCCCATGGTGCCTTGCCAATGAAAATGAAGCTTGTGAGGGCCGCGTACGGATCTCCTAGGCTCCGTTTTCACTGCCAGAGGGCTGCAGGAGGCAATCCCAGCCAAAAATGGAGCTCGGGAGCCTGTTTTCACTGGCAGAGCGCTCAGGCCACCACAGGTGCTCTGCGAGTGACATCATGCTGGCCACGCCCATCTCGGGCCCCGAGATCAAACACACCCCTGATGCAGCCCTCAATAAAATCAAGTTTGACACCCGTGCTCTAGAGTAACATATTTTAAAAAATATTTATTAATTAAACAACCTTTAAATTTCCTGATAGCATCTTCAATTTCCATTTAGTAGTTCTCCTTTTCTACATGATTTTTATTCTATTAGCAAAGATAAATTCCTTGTGTGTCCAATCACAGTTGGCCAATAAAGAATTCTATTCTATAGTTTTATTAAACTATATGAAACACAAATTCTGAAACAGCATATTGGAGTCATCACTGTCATCGTCATTGTCATCCTTGTCACCTATTAATACTGCTACTCCTTAATATTAATTTCAAATTTAGCTTTCTAGACTATTTAATGAATAATCTAAAAAAAGCTTTTGATGGTTCTTTTGATGTTCACTTTTTAACCATTGACCAAATTTCTTTCAAGGAAGAAGACTGGACCTTACATAGAATCTTTCTGTATGCTTTTAAAGAAAACCTGATTAGATTTCTTGATGTTTTTATTTTACGCAACACATTTTATTCTAACATTATCCGTTCTCTTTGAACAGTTAACTTCAAAATATCAAGTTGTCTTCAAAGAAAGTCTGGCGCTTTATTGTTCATGCTAAAAAACAGAAAAGGCAGGGGCCTAAGCATTGAAAAAAGATAAGAATGGTTATTAGCCTGTAAAACACTAAGCCTGGTTGTTACCCTATAAAACAAGGAACATGTATCATTCAGGTGTTTTTGGACAGAATCCTTTACCATTAGCCATGCTGAATAAGTATGAAAAGAACAAACAGTGGAACTCTCATTATCACCCATTTCCTGGAGTAAGGTAGATTATTTATTTGTTTGTTTGTTTGTTTAATCAATCCCATTTAAAATAAATAACTTTGAGCAGCTATTGTATTAAAAATAAAAGCAAACATACAGACATAATAAATACTGTACATAGCTACCATGCAAAATCACAAACAATCATTAGTCCAGAAAATGGGATCCATCCGTAACATCAATGAGACCTGGGAACAAGCAGCGACTAAGTCTTTAAGATTTGGCCAGAAGTTAAAGGCCTTCAGCCTTCAGAGGGATCATGATTCAGAGGGCGGGTGCTATGACACATAAAGTTCTCCTTAGCCAACAGGACTCCGAGCATGCCAACAGGACAGACAATAACAATAAAGGAGATATGGGCATGGATCTCTAAGTAATCCAGACCCAAGCCAAGAAGGGCCTTGAAGGTGACTGCCAGCATCCTTGAATTGTATCTAAGCAACTGAGGATTTGTCTGTAACTGAAAAATGGACAGACAGAATCACTAACACCACAATTAATTCTCAACATTCAATCAGGCTGGGAAGAATAATCAAGTAGGGAAAACATGCACAGCATAGTTTATGGGATTCTTCCTACCACTTTACCATCAGTGAGGCATCAGTATTTTCTTTTATGCCACAAAGCAACGGGTTTGTGATGATAATAGTGCTATACACTTAACCATGCCTAATGCTATGAAGCAGCTCTCTCCATATTTTCCAATCTTGTTCGGCTTCTTTTGGTTGTTTTGGTTGGTTGTTTTTTTTTTTGCTCTGGCTGGGGTCAACACAGCCATGTTTTTCTTTCATTTCAGTGACTTTGAATGTACATATCTATAAAGACATAATCAGAATATGCATGTATATGTTGTCTTTCTATTTTCTGTTCTCTCCTTATATTGCATCTCTGCATGTTTGTATGCATATGTACATTGCAAAGCATGGAGAAGGCTCGTCTACCTCATACAATTAAACGTAAAGTTTTCTCTGTCAGCCGTGTTCCACTGTAGGACACGGTGCTCATTTCTTGCCATTTTTTGGCCCAGGGAGCCAGCATAATTGAGAAGAAGAAAAGGGGGCATAGAGTGGAATGGTTTGGCATTGTTCTAAGCAACTCATCTTCAGCATCTGCCATAGAGATAAATGGGGAAATTTTGTTCTAGATTTTTCTTGTAGACCCTTGTTGAATCTAATCATTTTTAAAATCAATTCCTATTTTGCCAGCTCTCCCTTCTTGTTCCGTTCTGTTTTGGAAAGTTATGCTGCATGACAAGAGACCAATAGAGGTACCAAGTCCCTTTGCAAATTTCCTTTCAAGCGGTCCAGTGGGCTGGGAAGAACAAAAGGATTCTGAAACAGGATACTTTCAAAATGAAGAGACTGCTTTTGTTGCCATGTGCCAAAATTCTTGCTAAACACACAAAGTGATTAGGATTCTCCTTTCAATATTGCGCGTTAATTTTAAACTGAGCTTTAGTTCTGCAAATAAATAATTGTACTTGGATAACTTAATAAGAAATGAAGAGCCACGGTGGTACAGTAGTACTGCAGGCTACTTTTGCTGACTGCCAGCTGCCTGCAATTTGGCAGTTCATATCTCACCAGGCTTAGCCTTCCATCCTTCCAAGATGAGTAAAATGTAGACCCAGATTGTTGGGGGAAAGATGCTGACTTTGTAAACCGCTTAGAAGCATTATGAAGCGGTATATACTGTAAGCCTAAGTACTTATTGCTATTGCTATGAACATTGCCAGAAAAATAAATGTAAACTACTGGCAAAGAGCACTATGGTCAAAACTATGCTTTATATATTAAATGTCTTCTTCTGTTGGTTGCTGTTGCCTTTTGAACAAAAAATTTTAGAGTGGAAGAGAGCGGAAGGAACATCTCGTATCAACAACCTGCCACAAAATTTTTGAATGATTTCAAGCTGCACAAGAATTTGTAGATTTCTGACTGAAAGGGACCACTCCAATAAACACATTGTACGGGAAATTGTTGCTTGGCAACAGTAATCTCTGGAAAGGAGAGAAGTTAGAAAATCAGATGGAAAAAAGCATGAAACTGCAGAGAATGCTAGACAAGCAAGTAGAGTGACAGAAGCTAATTAGCTGTAGAGAGAACATAAAGGTGAGGGAAAAAAGAAGCAAAGCGATAGCAACTGCGAATCCTAGAATAAGGAAGGCCAAAATAAAAGATAGAAAGCAAACATTGCTCACAATGTGAGTAAGGGTACCAATGGAATTAAAAAGTAAGAGGATTTGTTTGTTAGTATATACGCCACACCTTTTCTTTTTTTACTCTTTATTTTGGGACAAGCTGTTACACAATCTTGGAAACACATAAAGTAACCGAGAGACAGAGGATTGGTTCTTTTAGCTATATTTTTCCAACATTTTCAGACGCTCTTCTCCAGACTTTTGTGGACTAGCCCAGGACTGAATCAAAACCTGTCTAATCAAGACCCTCCATCACATGGTCTGTGGGTTGCAAGTCATTTTCTGAGACTCACAATATTTGGAGGCATCTATACTCCCAGCTGAAAAGACTCTGAGGGGACCATGGAGATTCTCCTGGAAGAACAGCAGCAGGGGGTCTCACTTCAGTTTGCTTCAGCAGATTTCCCAGGAAAAGTAATTCCTGGCAGGCTGGGCTACATTGTCAGAAACCTGGGACTTCTTGCAAGCAAGCAGCACCGCCCTCTGAGAATTCTTACCGACTTTGGTGCACTGAGACTACGCCAAGTCTCTGAGTTAGAAGACCAAGAAGGCCCAGATAGGACAGAGCAGACAGGGCCTGCCCAAGGGGGAGGAGGAGGCAGCAGCCAAGGAGGAGGTCCAAACGAGGCTCTGCTGTCTTTGTGTAACAAACAAATCTTGCTTGCTGCACGCACTCTTTCTCATTCCTTGTCCAACAGAGACAGCCATGCCTGGACTGCTCATAAATGATGCTGAAGCAAGCAAGCAAGATTTAGACATTCTAATACAGGTTTCTTAGATTATGTTGTTCTGGATATGATCTTGAAATACACCCACCCACACATACAGTACCTAAGACGGTGTTTTAGCTAGTAGAAAACACTGCCAGCCAAATGGTCAAAATGAAATGGCTATCTAATGCAGCTCTTATTCACAAGTAGTGTTTTGCAGTTAAAAATTGCTTATTTATAGATGCATGTTTAATGACATATTATTATATTTTCATTTTCTCCATGTTTGACTCACTAGAGATTTTGAATCAATAGAAGAGTAGAACTTCACAGTTGCAGCCTTCAGGCTAACAACTAATATGGTATTAATATGGCATTAGGGACAATTTGAGTTTGAGATCCCTGGTCTAAGTGCAAAGCAAGCTCTATTATTGACTAAGTCTCTCTCCGAAGAATTTTAAATAAGTTAAGATGGTTTGCAATCTTTTTTAGCTTTACAGAATGTGTATAGCCTATGGCAAAAAAAAATGTTTAAATGAGACAAACACATGAAATTTTATTCAGAAAAATGCCTTCTGTTATATCAAAACCATTTATAAGTGAAATCGCTTCAACTGTATCTATTGAAATGTTAAATGTAATAAACAGAGGTAATTCCATGTTGGGGCTGCAGCCAATCTGGAAAAGAGAATGAGGCAGTCAAGAATCCTGGCAGCATACACAAATTTATCCAAGTGAAGTTTATCATAGTGATGAAGCCAAAGTTAAGTTACCCTAAAGGATAAAGAATAATTATTGCCTTGATGATCGATGCACATCTCCTTCTAGGAGCTCTGGACATACTGTTATAAGAAACAGTAACTTTTATTCAACTGAGGGACAAGAGATACACTTCATTTCAGAGAGAACTATGAAAAATCTTGTCAAATTTCATTTGGTGCAAATTTCATGTTAGGAACAGGTTGCTATTCCAAGGATTGAAGAAAAGATACCTCAGAGCCACATGTAGACCACAGGTTCACACATCATTGCTAATGGATCTAAGGATGGATGTCTGTTAAGTTTGTAAGTGTTGGGTTCTTGCTGTTCTCTGAGCTTGCCTCCCTTTCTGTAGGGTAGGTACCAGCATAAATGCATTGGGAAGTAGAGTTTGCTGACTGTTATATGTGACAGCTTCTTCTACTCACTTTGATTACTGTTTCTTCCCGATTGTTGTTGTTGTTGTTGTTGTTTTGAATGAAGTTTTCTTCTTCTTCTTTGATTATTCTTGTTTATCTGATCCTTGTTTCTGCTAAAATGGGTGCTGGTTAATCTTTCCAAGGCAAACAGATCTTAATACACCTGTTTGATCACACAACTGTTAACCATATAACCATAAAAGTTCATTCAGGCACATGAAAGCTGTTGAGGAACTTTCAACATTATGAACAAATGAAAAAGCTGAACTCAAAGCACTATTTTTGTGCTGTGGATCTGTCAACTTCAAGGGATTGGGAAGGAACACAGCAGCGTTTTACTTCTTCTGAATTTAAAAAAAAAATCTGGAAAGACAAGCACCAGCTTTTGTCATCATCTTTATTTACAAGAAGGTCTCTAAGGCCACAAATCTTCCTCAGAAAATACAGATAATGGGTAACATTTTATGCTACTTTATTGTTTGGAAGAGTGCCCATCATCCAAAAAACCCAAACAAACCCAGGTAAAGTTGAGAATTCAGTAAATGTTAGGAAATTGTTTTCAAATAAATTGATGATTGTGGCTGGAGTCCTTCAGGACCACTTCACTACCCTGAATTATTGCCTTGACTTCTCTCTGACAATAGCAATAGCAATAGCAGTTAGACTTATATACCGCTTCATAGGGTCTTTAGCCCTCTCTAAGCGGTTTACAGAGTCAGCATTATTGCCCCCAACAATCAGGTCCTCATTTTACCCACCTCGGAAGGATGGAAGGCTGAGTCAACCTTGAGCCGGTGAGATTTGAACAGCCGAACTGTCAAAACTGCAGTCAGCTGAAGTAGCCTGCAGTGCTGCACTCTAACCCTGCGCCACCTTGGCCAAGCCTATATTCCATATGGAAGAAATGGAGGAACCTTTATTTGTAAGCCTGTAATTATTTTTTAACACCTTGTAGTCGTTCTAGAGGCACAGAGTGATACTATCCCCTTTATCTTTAATTAAATTGATTTCGCTATAATATCTAAATCAAGTAGTTTAAAATAAATGTGCTATCACCTAAAGGTGCTGATCAAGACAAAATATGGTTGGAGATTTGAATTTATAGTTGTGATACTAAACCACACTATTAGTTCAAGGGAGGTCCCAAAATATGTTTTTATTTTCTATTATTGGACAAAAATGGCCTGATTGGCCAACAAAATCAATGCAAATGGGTATATTTCTTTTAGAAAAGCAAACTTCTGGGCTTTTGTCCTTAAAATAGGAGATTGCTCAGTACAAATGTTGAACAATAAGCCAGATAAGGTCAGTAAGAAATATGAATTGGCCACAATTAGGTATCCTAAAATTTTAATCAAACTGGTATGAAGTTTTTCATTTAAAAAAAAGGAAAAAATGTTACCACATTAACTCTGAATCTTATTATGTTATTCCACCCATGTTATAGGATTATTAGTAGGAATTAGCCAGAAACTTTCAAACATGTCTTTACCTATGATAAGGACTAGGGATATTTTCTTTATTAAACTTAGTGTTCTGTGAACCTCTCAAATTCATCCTTGTGGAATCACAGGGTAGATATGATTTTTCTAGTAAATTAAAGTAAACAACCACCAAGGACTAGCAAATTGCTTGTTCATCTGAAAACAAGGAGAGATGGGTTTTTAAAAATTTATATAGACTCAGAGAGTTGTCAGCAGCTTTCCTGACTTGCGTAGCAAACAGAAAGGCTTAAAATCCAATTTAAGGGGAAACAGGATCAAAGCTGTAGCATGTAAATAAGAAAAAAAAATTCATGGATGCTTCAAAATGAGAAGGCACTACCTAAAATGCATATATTATAGGACAGGCACTCTGTATATGCATCGCAAAGCAACTATAAAGTCACCGCCAACACTTTTCAATTAAGGGTAATTCAGTACATTATGGCCTCCCAATTATAAAATGCCAGGCAGAACATTTTTCCTCCCGTTCCAGATAAGACTGTAAAGAGATGGAAATGAAAAAGAAAAGAAGAAAATGTGCTCTTGGTTTGCACAATCAGGCTCAATGTAACCGAAAAAAACAATGAAATCTGAAAATAGATATATATTGAAATACCATACATAGAGAGCTGCAGTAATTTAAGGTGATTTATGACTAGTCAAATACATCTTTCAAGAGGAAGAACAGGGAGAAAAGTGGGAAAAAAACTTGTTATTTTAGCATTTTGCAGCTTTCATAGAAATTGTTATTAGGCTACAATGGAAACATGAGGAGTATATAAAAAGAAAGAGGGCTGTGCCAACATACAGCAAAGCAAAACTAAGCATTGTTTTTTATGGAAAGCAGAACCCCCTCCAAAATGATATCTATGTATACGGATTTTATGAAAAATGTCAGCTGATTCATACTTTGCTACAATCCATATGACTTAACTGTGTTAATAATCAGGCTTCAATGCTTGAGGAACAGAGGCATTTCTCACTCCTCTTCAGCACTCTGGTGTAGGATGCCTGGGATGACGTGCAGCAAGAGAAGAATAGCAATAGAACTTAGACTTATATACCGCTTCATAGTGCTTTACAGCCCTCTCTAAGCTGTTTACAGAGTCAACCTCTTGCCTTCAACAATCTGGGACCTCATTTTACCCACCTCGGAGGATGGAAGGCTGAGTCAACCTTGAGCCTGGCGAGATTTGAACTGCCAAATTGCAGGCAGCCAGCAGTCAGCAGAAGTAGCCTGCAGTACTGCATTCTAACCACTGCACCACCATGCTGTCTTCTGCCAAATTCTAGACAAGCCTAAAGCTGCACAGCTTTTCTGCTCTGTATATGTCTACATGCTGCTATCAGTGTTCTATAGTTGGCTAACTGGGCTGGAAGAGAATAAAATGTAACACTCTCACCTAACTAATAACATCACAAATCAATCCATTACGTCCCTTGCTGTTATTATTTTGCTCTAATTCCATCTATCGGAATTTTGCAAAGATATTAAGAAAAAAAGGAATATCCAGTCACTATTTGCTTGCCTAAATACCAACATTCTATCGACAACTAAATAAACTACAACAGAGAACAGACATTATTGGAAAAGTGGAAAAAGGGAAAAGGTAAGACTTGAGTGCTTGCATAGTGCATGTATAAATGCATGGATATATATGCCTATGGTTTACATCTAGTCTAGTGACAGTTTTCTTTTATTTCAAAATTATAATCTATTTAATATAATTTAAATATAGGTAAACAATTTAATTCTGTGTATCTACTATACAGGGTGAAAGGATGATCTACCTAATTGTGTTTTCAATCAAAGCATGGCACATCTATATGCATATCCCATCCCTTGTTCAAACAGGACACAGAAGGAACCTCAAGTCATGGACCTACTTCTAGAGGGATAAATGCTTCCCCATCAAGTCTCGCTACTGGAAGCTCTCAAGCATCCTGAAGGTCAAAACAGTAACTCCATCTTGCAAGCAACTCCATCTTTTAAGCTGTTCTGTCCCATCCAGATCTTTATAGCCTCCAGATGCTGGGATGAGATCTCATCTATCTCACCAGTGCATCCCAAAATAGTAATACAAAGTTGAATAACAAGGAGATACTGATGGTACTGCATCCAAGTTGACAGATCATCTCACCTAGCAGTTTCATGCAGATATTAAAGAGTTGGAGGAAGAAAACCAGCCCCCTGTGGTACCCAACAACCCCCCCCCCCTTTTTTTAACCATTTCTGACTGGATCCAGCCATTAAAGAAAATCTGGAACTAGTCCAAATTCCGGCCTCCAAAGCCAATCAAGAAGGATACCTGAGTCCATGGTTCTGATATATTTAACATATCAGGACAGACGTACCACCTCCCATCCAGATCTTAACAAATATAATTCACTAAGGCACCCTAAATCCTAAATCCTGACTGATAAGGGTGACTTTCATCTAGGGCACTCTACAGTTAATCCTGGAAAGAATGCAGAACTGGCTTTGGGGAGAAAGAATAAACCATTAAGAGAGGGAAATGGTGACTCAATCTTGAAAAAGAGGAAAGTGAGAGAAAGAAACTGAAAATAATCACATCTTGTTTTTGTAAGTATAAGAACGTGGTAAAGAGAAACTCCATAGATTTCCAAGGTTCTATTATTTTACTCACAAAAATAAAGCACACTTGTGAAATCCTGCTGCTTCTGTTTCCTGACCTTGCCAAACTTAAAGCACTGACATTGTCTCTGCAACCTTTGCTAAAAAAAAGAAGACGCTTGAATCTAGAGAGGAACTCCTAAGAAGAAAGTGTACCACAATTTCGCTCAAAACTGGCAGAAACACCCTCTCCCCAAAAGTGGCAATGATAATCTTCCAGATCCAGAAACTGTACCCTCTTCTGGGCACACAAAGAATCCAGGAGAGACAAGGGTTTAGGCTACAAGTAGCAGCGGACATTGTCAAAAGCATCCTATTTACTTCCTCAGTAGATAAGGTACAGGCTCCCTTCGCACGAATGTGCTAGTCGTTCCCGACTCTAGGGGGCGGTGCTCATCACCATTTCAAAGCTGAAGAGCCAGCGCTGTCCAAAGACGTCTCCATGGTCATGTGGCTGGTATGATGTTACCTTACCACCAAAGGTGGTTCCTATTTTCTACTTGTATTTTTACATCCTTTCGAACTACTAGGTTGGCAGAACCAGAGACAAGTAACGGGAACTCACTCCGTTACACGGCACTAGGGATTCGAACTGCCAAACTGCTGACCTTTCTGATCAACAAGTTCAGTGTCTTAGCCACTGAGCCACTACATCCCTTATCAGTAGATAAGATAAAGGTCAAAATGAATCCCAGATATCCAGGCAAGAGATCCTGGATGCCACAATAGACTCTGTCCAAGTGAAATCCAGACCTGAGCACTCTGAGTGACTTCATCAGCAAAACTGGTTACAAATGCAATTAGATCCTTCCAGAACGGAATAGTTACCTTAATGATACTGGATGACAACTCACTGATGCAATAAGGAGGAGAAGGAATTCTTGCTTCTCCTAATCAACACTGAGAAGGCCAGAACCCGAGTCTAAACCCATGCTCAGTCAGATTTATCTTCTGTCCTCCTTCAACTACAATCTAGCTGTTTTCTGCTTCATCTCCTAGTGACCCTCTGAAAACCAAGGGGATGTCCTATATGATGGAGAATAAGGAACATGAACTTGATAAAAGTATGCAAGATACATCCAAGACAATGGGAAGTGGAGTATATTTTCCTATTTGATTGTGGATAATAAGCCGAAGAAAGATGAAGTTGCCTGTCAACCTGTCAAAATGTCTGCCAAAAGCAAGAAGTGAACTGTGGACCCCAGTTTGACATAAGGTTCTGGTACCCATGCAGAATATTTTATTTAAAAAGAAATTTGAAACATATTTGGAATATTTGTTTTAAAAGATAATCAGTGGAACAACTTGCCTCCAGAAGTTGTGAATGCTCCAATACTGGATGTTTTTAAGATGATGTTGGATAACCATTTGTCTGAAATGGTATAGGGCAGTGATGGCTAACCTTCTCGGTATGAGTGCTGAAACTGGAGCATGTGCTTGTGCATGTGCGCACACACCAGAGCACCAGAACCCGAAAGGGAGTAGCTGACTGGTGCGCATGTGTGTGGCAGCCAGCTGCTCTTCCGGGTTCCATCGCATGCATGTGTACCATCCAGCTCTCTTCCATGTTCCTGCATGAAGACCATCTGGTCAGTGCGCACACTGGAGCCGGAAAAGAATAGCTGCCCACCACGTGTATGCATGACAGAACCAGGAAGAGCAACTGGCAACAGAGCCCCCAGAGAGGTTTGCCATCAGGGGTATATGGTTTCGTGCCTAAGCAGGGGGTTGGATTAGAAGACCTCCAAGGTCCCTTCTAACTCTGTTATTCTATTCTATTCTTGCCACATTTTGTCAGTGGATAGGCTTTTACAAGGAATGAAATGAACCATCTTGGTGAGAGAACGGTAGCTCAGTGATGAAGTTGAACGATACAGTTTGCCAGGGTCTTTCTGGTGTTGGTAATGGTGGGAGTTCTCCAACTAGCTGCCTCGGAATGCCTTGAATAAACAGCAAACAAGACATGAAGGAACATATTGTTCTAACTTCATTCTGAGATGTGGCCACCAGAAATCTCTGGCCATCAAGAGCAGAATCTTGAAGCGACCAATGGGATGTCATGGCACAGTTTCAGGACTGTACCCACACAGAAGTCCAACAGGAATGTAATACTAGACTTACAAGTGTAAAAGTTTCTGATCCAATGTTCAATATTCAATATTGAGGAGGATTAATATGAGTGGCCTCAATTCCTCTCTGATGAGCCCGGGCATAGTAGTCTTGTTGCTGCTGTTTTTGTAATTTGTGAAGCAGATATGCTATTGGAACATTGATAGCAGGAATTTTTTCTGGAGGCATGACAGCGGCAGGCTGAGAGTCAGTATCAGAGCATACACATTATGGTTTCCTGGAAAAGTCATGGGCCCCTTTATCATGGCTGCTGAGGATGTAAGTAATTTTAAAATTAAAGCAGGAGAAAAACAATGGCCACTGAATTTGTTTTATGGTTCAGCTTCCTGATTGTCTGAAGATGCTCAAGATTATGATGGTCAAGGTAGCCTTCCACTGGGTATGGGTCCCTTCTAGAAGATGTTGCCAGGTTTCAATGCAGTTACACCTGTCACACTTGACTCAACGTAACTATCACCATTTTAGCTAGCATGTTGTACTAAGGTTGCCAGGTTCTATACTTCCCATACCAATACCTGTTTGGCTACCTGTTTTCCTAGCAAAAAATATTTTTACCTCCCTACCCATCCACCACTAACATATCACTCGTCACAAAGAAGATATTTCAACGTACATATCCTGCCAAGTGACCTGAATTGCATAATATTAGAATCAACCTGACTCTAAATAATATCAGAAATATTGAAACATATTGTAAGTATTTGGAGGAAGAGGTCCTTAAATCAAAAATACTATAAGAATAAAACTTGGGACAAGCGAGATTTAAATGTAAAAATGATGTAAAATTATTATTAATAGAGAAAAACTCAAAAGCCATATGAAAAAGGGCTTTGAAACTTCCCAGTTGAATATTGGTAGAAAATCCAGTGGGACCAGCAGTGTGGATTTTAGTAAGGCTGACAAATGCCAGAATATTCAAAATATGTGGTTAGAGCAGACATGTTCTTTCTTGTGATTATCTCTCTATGGATATTAAAGCATCAAAATATTAATTCTTAAAATAACTTACATCATATTCAATTGCCTTAGACTATTCTCTAGAGAACCTGATCACTGCCCTTTACCGTATTATAATGAGACACAGTTATTATTGCATAATTAGTCAGTTTCCTTTTATATGCAACCTCTTACTTTTACCATATGAAATAACAGTTAATTATCATATTCTCCTTCTGTGTAGCACTTCCTGTAAATCGAACATTATATGTTCTGTAACTGCATCATTATCATGATTGCTTGGAAGTAAGTCCCACTGTGTTTAATCAAATTTTCCTCAGATAAACAGAGTGATGTTTTGATATCAAACTTCGTGATGATAGATCCAGACTCTAACATTAGAAATTCACAAATAAATGTTAAAGGTTCTTGCAGGTGAACAAAAAACAAAACAAACCCTCTGACAGACAGTTTCAAAAACTCACAAATTGCTCCTTATTTCAACAAATGATGCCTTACTAATAAATCAGATTCTATGGGTGAAAATTACTTTTTAATAGCTATCACAACTGCCAGAATATGCACAGCAATAAGTGACAAGGAAATTAAATACAAATAGACTTATCAAACATGCTCCTACCTTTTCTTCTTTATCCTGTTTTTGTTTTAGAGAGAATGTATTAGCTGTTTGCTTTTACATCATAGTGCAAAAATAATAGAAAAGAAGCCATGATCCCATGCTATTTCAACAGAAAATGCCAATTATCCTCTCCAAAAATATCATTAGTTACCCACATACATTTATTATTTCCAAGATGGTTATCAAAAGTATGTACAAATAATTTTGGTTTCAATTTTATTTTTTACCTTAGAAGACCTTATATCCCAGGCTTTAACTTCTGGACTGAATCCCCCACAAAGAAAAACATTTGGATCAAGAGGATGAAATGACAGGGTGCTGATTCGAAACTCATTCTTGCTGCTAAAAAGCTGTGTTCCTAAAATAAAACAGAAGGAACATCAAGATTGACCCCTTTTTTTTGGAAGAGTTTACACTAGTTACATAGTATTCCCATATTGTAAGCTAATGGAAAATTATGATGATAAAATAAATATGAGAACATTTGTTAAACGCTTTGGTACAAGACTTTTGAATAATACAGAAGGTTTTTTTACATGAATGAATTTCAGAGAAGGTACTCTAGTTGAATGTTTTCACTTCTTTTCTTATTTCTGTAAATACTATCAATTTACAAAATATTCCAGGACTGTTTTGGTCTTCTGAGGATCTTATAATCTAAAATTTGACACAAGGAAAATACAAAAAACCAATGTTTCTTAATCTTCACTTCCTCCAAAACTTTTCAAAGCTGATCTGCAATCATTCTGTCTGACCTTAAAGGATATGCAGGGTACACCATGAATTAAACAGTGCTCCAGTTCAACTGACTGGTAAAAACATACAACAGTAGTTATTCAACCACTGCCAGGCCTCTAGCTAACACAAATCCCAAAGTAACAGAAACCATCTCACTTCATGTAAAAGGCATGTAAAATTGTTAATGCCCCCATGCACATTTTGAGTTCATGTCATGTACACATCTATGATCATTTGTCAAAAAAAAACTTGGAGTGGTTATTATGAGGAAAAAAATTCAGATGCACAGCTGCCTCCCCCCCCCTTAAATTTAAAATCCTCCAGCAAGCTGCAAAAGTGAAAGGTTAACTTAAAAAATTAGCATTTTTTGTAGTCGGCAATACTAATACCAATAGTTATGGTAGAATGCTGCTATGGCAACAAACAGGGAGAAAGAGATACTAACCATACCTATACATTCCAGAATCAGGAAGCTGAAGTTCAGGGTCAGGAGGCAGAGTGAAAGAAGATTTCCACCCATGGAAAAGTCAATTACCCTCTAGAGTTCTGCTGAACTGCAATATTGCGTAAAAAAATAGCAGTTTTGCTCTGGTTTCCAACAAATCGCATGGAACCGGAAAAAAGAAGTCTTAGATAATAATTCTATTGTTGTGTGAACACTGAGATTTGGAATACATTCTGATGTCAATCCAAACAGTCTAAAGCAGGGGTCTCCATCTGTGGCAACTTTAACATTTGTGGACTTCAACTCCCAGAATTCCTCAGCCAGTCAAAGCTGCCTTTGGAATTCTGGGAGTTGAAGTCCACAAGTCTTAAAGTTGCCACGGTTGGAGACCACTGGTGTAAAGGAAGGGTTCTTACATTACTAAGTTGCATCAAAGCATAAGAACTAAGAACTTAAGTCAAAAACTGCCTAAAAAAGGTGGATTTGAGGACTGCTCTGAAGATCACAACAGAATTTATCAATTAACATTATTTATTAGTTAAATGTTTATAGCTGTCCATCTCACCAAAGGCAACTTTGGGCGGCAAATAAAAAATCAATAAAATTGAAAAATAAAACAAAAAGTATGCAATATTAAAAGCTTACTAATAAATATAATAAAAATGGAAATATAAGCCATAGGGGAGAGAGGATATAATGGCTACCTCAACAATGGAATCACCTGAGCAGGTCTCTGGTTACCTGCCAGCTCCAGCCTGACAACATACTCAAGATCTGGGAGCTTTTAGGAATAGCAAAAGGAAAGGAGCTAGTCTAATTTCAGAAAGAAGAATGTTCCATAAGGCAGGTGCTGCAACAAAGAAGGCATGTCTCCTGGGTCCCATCAAATGAAGGTCCCTGACCAATGGTATGCACAACATGCTTACTTTGCCCGATCTTGTGAGGCAGGCTGATGTAACCAGAGACGGGTGTTCCTCAGACAATCAGGTCCCATGCCATGAAAGACTTTAAATGCTAAAAACAGCAGCTTGAATTGGACCCAGAAACAAATTGGCAACTAATGCAGCTCATGGAGCAGAGGTGTAACATATGCTGCCCTAGGAAAGTACATCACTGTTTGGCCCACTGCATTCTCTAGCAGCTGAAGCTTTTGAATACTCTTCAAGGGCAGCCCCATGTAGAGTGCATTGCAATGCTCCAATCTGGAGGTGACCAAGACACAAGTGACTGTAAATAGCACCTGCCAAATCAAGAACAGGTACAACCAGCACACTAGACTAATCTGTGCAAAGGCCCTCCTAGCCATGACTGCTACCTGCTCCTTGAGCAGGAGTCATGCATCTAGGAGAACCCCCAAATTGCAAGTATGGTAGTAAATACACTGCAGATATGTCCAAGTTGATAGAATCTAATGAACAATATAGTGGCCTGAAGATAATATCTAGATTAGAGATCCTGGCTTGCATATAATGCAAATAATGTAAAGCATGACTTTGATAGCGCCAGTTTTGGTACAGCTTCATATATTTTGAAAATAAATGAAAAAAGCTAGCCAAAAATGTCCAGCAAAGTAAATGGAATTTTAAAAAAGTGAAGAAATAATTTGAGATGAAACTGAAGTGAAAAAAAATGATGGAATGTACCTTAAACATTTTATCTACAAGATACATTAAAGGGTGAAAACTAGTATCCAAGAAAAATGATAAAAAGGAAGCACTAAATGCTATGAGAGTATTTTTAAAAGTATAAACTCATAGGTAACGGGAAATGTGAAAGTAAGGGTGGAAACTATGAAGTGCTGTACAACATTTTTAATGTACATGTACAAAGGCTGCACCTTGCTTATTCCTTACTATTGGAAAATGCTATTTTTTCAGATATAAGGGAGTGATAGAAAAAATGAATGCAAACACTACAAGAGGTTTGTTTGTAAAGTGTTCCAAGAAACATAGTCAGCACTATTTTGATCGAAAACATTTCAGAAATGTTGTTCAGCATTATGTCAGACAGAAGGTACAGAGACCCAATTTTTGTTTTTTAGAGAAATTGTTAATATTTGAATAAAGACATTCGTTGATTGTGTGTTGATTTAGAGAAGGCTTATGATAAAGTGACATATGACATATTTTCTATAAAGATTGACTGCTAAGTACAATAAATGTATTGATTTATAAATGTGTGCTTGTAATGATGGGATAAGGAGTGGGAACTTTGGTATTTTTAATGCAGTAGATACCTTTTTGTTGGCTAAAACAAATGATTTACAGCAAATTTTGGCTGGTGTTGAGATGCATAATAAGGATCTAAAAATTAATACTCGAAAGAGCATGGTTTTTACATGAACTTTGACTGAACAGTTGGAAGTTGTGCATAAATGGCAAAATATAAATGGTGATATATAAGAATGTCTGAAAATGGAAAGATTTACTAAAGATGAGGAAATGGATGGAATTGTTTAGGACATGTAAGTGCTGGTAAAAAAAACATAGTCTTTGATATATTCTGGGGAGCAAGTATCAAAAAAGCAAACTTCTATCTTAAAATGTGACTCTAGGCAGCATACAAAAGAATGCTTTATATATGTGTTTGGGTGCTGAAACATGTTAACTTGCATATTGGAATATTATGTAAATTACTGATACAAAAGAAAGGTTTATGAATGGAGGTCTTCTTATTTACTATACTGTCTGGGGAACAGCATAAAAAATACAATAAACATAAGGAAAGAAATTCAGAAAATATCACAAAAGATAAAATAAAAACATGATAATATAGAGAAGTGCTTTAACAGAAGACTTTGAAGGCAGAAGTCCAGAGCCCCACTCAGCTGAATGAACAAGAAGCTGTCCAAATGACAGTAAGGTTGATTATCACATTTGCAAATAATATACATTACCATTAAAGGGGACAGGGTTTTTTAAACTTAGAATTACCGTATTTATCGGCGTATAACACGCACCGGCGTATAACACGCACCCCCATTTTAACACAAAAATTTGAGTAAAAATTTTTTTCATTAAAAATAAATGACTTGGAAGCTCGGAACTTAATGTTGGATTAAAATTTATAACATTAGAACATGAATTATAACATTAACTCCTCTTAAAAGGCAAACTTTCTTCTCTTCCTTCCTTTCTCCTTCCTCCTCTCTTCTTTCCTCACTCACTCCCTTCCTCCTTTTCTCTTCCTCCTCCTTCCATTCTTTCAACTTCCTTTCTTTTACCTATCTATCTTTTCTGTCTTTCTGCTCTTTCCATTTCTCTCTTCCTCTTCGCTTCTGTTCCTTCCTCCTTCCATCCTTTCACCTTCCCTCCTTCCTATTTCTTCTTCCTTCTGCCTATCTACCTTCACCTTTGTCTTTCTGCTCTTTCCCTGTCTTCCTCTTTCCTCCCTCCCTTCTTTCCTTTCTAGTTCCATCTTTTCTTCTTTCCTCTCTCCCTCCCTTTTTCTTTCTTCCTTCCTTCCTCCTTCCTCTTGCCTATCAACTTCATCCTCCTCGTCTTTCTGCTCTTTCCCCTCTCTTCCCCTTTTCTTCCCACTTCCTTCCCTCTTTTCTCCCTCCCTTCTTCTTTTTCTTCCTTTCTTCTTCCATCTCTTCCTCCTTCTCCATCTTTTCTCCTTCCATCTTCTCCCCCCTCCCTTCTTTTCCTTCCCCCTCCCTCCTTCCTTCCTCTCCTTCCCACTCTCTCCTTGGGGGGTTGGGGTTGGGGGTGGCAGCAGAGACCAAATAAAGTCAGAAAATCTTATTAAAACTTTCCTATTTGTTGGATTGCCTTGCTGCGAACTTATAAACCAAATCAGGAAACATTTTGCAACCGAGCCTGCTGCAAGGAGAGGCAGTCCTGCCCCAGTTTTGCAAGGAATGAGAAACGGTGCTTTAAACAGAAGCAACTGCAAGGAACCGCAGACAGGGAAAGAAAGAGAAAGATCCTTGTAGCACAAAACCCACCTTTGCATGGTTGTGAGAACATAAACAAACAAAAAAAAAGCACAGCGTCCCTCCGCCCTCTGAATAGGACTCAGCATGACTCCGAGCCGGGCAGGGGATAAGCACCTTCATTTGCATTCTCTGAGACCGTGATGCTTTGCAAGGAACATTTCCCCGGGCTTTTTGGAGATTTTTCCTTTCGTGCTTAAATAAAAGAACGGACTTCTTTAAAACGCCACAGCTCTTTCAGCCTAACAAAATGCAATCTCTTCCTTCGTCCTTCTCCGTCACTAACAGCTGGGGCTCAGAAATCGGAGTGAAAAGTCAGTCCTCCATCTCTTCCCTCTTCCCGGATTCACTCCGAAGTTTTAAATCTTCCTTCTGTGCATAAACACTCCCTCCCTCTCCCCCTCCCTCTCCCTGTATCTGTTTGTCTCTCACTCTCTGTGTGGCTCTTTACCTCTATCTCCCCCCCTCCCTCTCTCTGTCTCTCTTGTCATTCTCTGTGTGTGTCTGTCTCTCTCTCTCTCTCTCCTCCCTCCTGTGTGTGTGTGTATGTGTGTGGGGGATCCCTGCCACCGCGGATGGGCTCCGGACTAGTGGAGCCTCCTCTTCCTCCTTTTTAACCAGGCGATCTTTGGCTGCTACACAATCCCAAGGTTTGCAGCGCTTCAGAGAAAGAAGGCATGCGAGAAAGCCCCCCCCCCATCCCCGCTGCCTGAACATTTGAATGAAGGAGGCTGCAGGCTCCTTTGTCCTTGGCTATGCAATTTTCTTTCGTTCTCTGCTGCCCGAACGAGTGAATAAGGCAGAGGGAGAATGAAAGGAGATTGCGTCCCTTCTGTCTCCCAGTTGCTCAGAAAAGCAACTGTGGGAAGGTCAAAGTATCCATGGAGAGCGAGGCTGCTGCCGGCCGTTTCACCTTCAAGGTGAAACGGCTGGCAGCAGCCTCGCTCTCCTGCGGCCAGCGTCCGTTTCAGTAGGGAAGAAAACTTCCTTTCGCCTTCCCGGGCTTCTGCCGCCCGGCAGAAGCCCCGGGACCCAGTCAAATTCGCTGCGCAAGGTGAAACGGCTGGCAGCAGCCTCGCTCTCCTGCGGCCAGCGTCCGTTTCAGTAGGGAAGAAAACTTCCTTTCGCCTTCCCGGGCTTCTGCCGCCCGGCAGAAGCCCCGGGACCCAGTCAAATTCGCTGCGCAAGGTGAAACGGCTGGCAGCAGCCTCGCTCTCCTGCTGCGGCTTCTGTTTCAGTAGGGAAGAAAACTTCCTTTCATGGGCGCCGGTGAATCAGCTGGAGCAGGCAGTTTGGGACCCGGCGTATCGGCGTATAACACGCAGGCAGGGTTTAAGCTTGCAATTTTAGTTTTAAAACTGCGTGTTATACGCCGATAAATACGGTATATCATTGGACAACCTATCAAAAAGCAAACCCCATAGTCAGGAATGATATCATAGAAGTTATAAAAATGCAAAGATTGAAAGTTTGAAAGACAATCTGGAAGTTAAAAGAAATTACAGAGACATGACATCATACAGCAGATCTGGCTACAAAAGAACATTAAGACTCTCAGTCATAGCAAAGTAAACCTCAGCCACTACAAAAATTTAAGTACAAATAATTCAGAATTTCAAAGAAAGAAATTTAGGAAGTAGCATGGATTTTAAAAAGTGATGAAATGTGTTCAGATTCTGTTGCATGGATGGTTATGGAAAACTTAATCATCCGCTCTGTAATCAAAATTACAGTCGAGAAATTATTTAAAGGTGTCAGCTTGCAAATAGTATTATTGTACTCCATTGTCTCAACAGACACTGCAATTGAACAGATAAAATGGACTTCTTTGAAATACATTATATAGCACTAGCATATTGTGACCCTACCCAGTTTCCTTGACATGGACTAAGACCTCAACATCCAGCAGGCATAATTGTTGGAAAGCACCAGGGTGGCAATAGTTATCTTAGAATAATTTGTTGACTGGTGTGGGAGGGAGGTCCGGAAGGACAGAGGTGGAGAAATGAGGCACCAAAAATAAACTTAAAGTTTGTGTAAGTAGGATATTAGGAGATGCAGAATAATTTTAAAACACAGACATAATTGGGGGGGGGGAGCTATTAAAACATGGATCTGCTCTGAAGGAACTTGTGAATTTCCATTCCTTTTTCAACCAGAAACCTGCACAAATAGAACAACATGAGTGTACTGCGGAAAATAGATTTAGTCGGTCTTCCACTGTGTTACTGCAGTTCAAGGGAATGTTGCACATTGAGACAATTAACTAAGGTAAATTATGCAAATAAGCATCATGTACACTACTGAGCAACATTTCAGCAATGTCTCCCATTAGAGTCAGACACTATCTCATTAAATGAAACCACTGGACTTCTCAGATTGTTAGGTCTTTAAGAAAACAATAAAACATGCAATATATTTGTCAGCAAACCTCCATAGATTAAAATCTATTTTGTGCTGATTTAAGAGATGGTGTGGGAGGGACACTGATTATTTTTTTCTTAAATCGAATGAGGATTTGCATATAGTCTCAAGTAAGGCATTGGCTGTTCCCATGGATACATTCTTTTCTAAATTTAATTGTATGTGGTAATCTTTACAGAATCCTGTGGCTTAATACCAATCGCCTTTGTAAACAACCCTTCTAGAGCTGTAAATTAATGCCCCGGGAAATTCAGCTACATGGATTTGAATGTTATCTTCTGCTTAGTTCCATTATATTTATCAAACTAATGATGTTAATATGCAGTTTAAAGTGAGAAAGCAAATACATTTACAATATTCTCATTGTTTTCCTATTATGATGAATAATATGTATTATAATGCCTTGTTTATAGCAAAATCTTATTTTTCTATAAAGTCTGCTTACAAGGTTAAGATGGAAATCATTTCCCAATATGCAATAATTTGATGTAATGCTTCCTCCTGTTCTCTCATAACATGATAAAACTATTTTCTGGTGATTCAAGGTGCACTCGCAAGATCACACGTTTTTATTCTCAATAATTACATCTGGTATAAACACTTAATCCTTGTTCATTATCAAAATAGATTTTAAACTCCAGTTATGAGTAAATTTTGGAAAAAAAACAGAAAATCTTTACCTGTTCTTTTTATTTAACATTAACTGGTTATTTATTTTGAAAACAGATTTGCAGTGTTTTCGATCCTCCTCACCAACATGTGCAACGGTATCAAAAATATTTACAGTTTTATTGTGCTCTAAGAATTTAATATAATTGTCCTCACTTGGGAAATCCATGTTCTGGAGCAAAAAGCAACTGTTTTTCACTGGATTGAGTACTATAATGTTCAACCAGGGATGTATTATAAGCCATTTCCTCCTAGGTGTGGTAAGTTCTTGCCAAGATCCCTGTTGTTTCACCAATAGAAACCAGCTACTCCACAATATTCAACCCAAGTCTATTAAATAAGTTTTCATTAATTTCATTCATTCAAGGAGAGTCTTGGTTTGCAGGAAAATCAATAGCTGCACTCTAATTAATCTTTCACAACTTTAGCTCAACAAGTCTGACCATGACTGCTAATATTAACAATTTTTCCTACCTTGTTGAAATGTCAGTCCTAAAATTTACATATTACCATTGAAAAAAATATTCCTAATCTCCCTCCACATTTCTTGTCCACTCTCATATTGTGGCTCCATCTTTGCCCCATTAGCTTACTCTACTCCAATGCTAAAAAATATTTTTGCTATCAAAATAGTCATTATATCTACTTTTAAGATCTCAAACAGATTTGCAACTTAATTGGAGAATCTATCACAAAATTAAATCTTTCGGTACAACCAAGATAAATTGTAACCAGAGACAAAAAGATACTTACAATACAATTAATTAAATTTGTGGCAAATAATATTATCCAGAATTCGAGATAGGCTTGTCCCTAAATACCAATGCCTACAGAACCTTAGTGGGAGATGTGACTGACCTCATCTCTTGTTGGTGGGCCTCCAAAAAGCATTTGCTATAGACCAACCAGCTCAGCTGAATTGGAGTACAGGAAATTAATACCCAAATCTTCTCAAAATGCATGCATTCAAAATAAGGTATGGAATTTGATGTGATCTGAAGTACAAATTGCTGTGACAAGAGAGGTAAACTGGAAATATATACAGTATAATCCAGAAGATTTCAGTATTGTAATGTAAATAAAAGAAATATTTCTGCAAGAAGTGCGATACATGGAAAAGGATGAGAGAACAGATAAAGGCAAAGCCTAAATTATAAGAAGAGAATCAAAGTTTGGCTTTATATCCATCTGAAAAGCTTTAGTTTCCTCTTTCCAGTTACCTATATTCTCCTAATCACCCAAAAATTAATTACCCCAAAAATTTAACTGTCAGAGATTTCAACCTGAAAATATGGAATATTTGCCAGTCAATATCACTAAGTTTTCAATGACTGAAAATGCTCAGGGACAACACTAATTAATGGAAGACTGAGGATCAGGAAACTTATCCTCAGTAATTAAATGCCACATGTTTAAATATAGCCCAGGAAGAGATTAGAATAAGCTACTGATCTTCCTGTGACATCTAGTGAAGGAGAAAATGGCGTCTCCTAAGAACTTTTGATTTTAGGCAGTTCTGTGATACGGCAACATGATGTTTGAAACTAGCTTTGTTAAGGACAGAAAATATTTTGCAGGGATTATAATAAAAGTTCAAAAGCTGTTGTGGCCCGAAGCAATCTCAAAACAGAACCACGGATAATGTCTTCAAAGGAAGAGTTTCTATTCCTATTGTCTACTGCCTCTAAAGTCATTGTGTAACAGCACCCAAAGGGAGAATGCAAAGGAAAGATGCCAATTCTTTTCATTCTATTTTTTGTTTCCATGTTCAAAGAAGATATAGGAAGATAAAATAGCACAGAGCATTAAGAGTACTGCCAGAAAGCTTTATTGGCTGCCATAGAAAAAACACCCTTCAATACCCATCACAGTAAGTTTTGCTATTATGGGCCATTTTATCCAGGATTTCTCATGTTGTCTAAAACAGCACAGAAAATATACCTCTTTCCCCTGAAATTTACTCCAGAATCAGATTGCCTAAAATTTCCTAAAATGAACATTATTTTAATTTAAATAAACCTCTACTTTACGATCTTGGTTTATGACATACAGCTAATCCTCGACATGCAATTATTCATTTAGTGACTGTACAAAGTTACAACAGTTCTGAAAAAAATGGGGCTTATGAGCAATGTTCCCTCTAATTTTTTTTCAGTGTGAACAGAAAAGTATAGTGTTTGAGCGGCATATTTTCATGCCTGAGCACCTGAATTTTTTTCACAGATGTCACCTAAGACAACAACGAAATCAGTATTATTTGAAACTCAAAGTCATTCAAGGTACCCGCTTAATTAAAAGTGTTATATAATATCAGTATCACTTAACAACGGTCCTGCTTAGCAACCAAAATGTTGGCTCAGGAACTCTGGCATTGAAGCATGCAAGTCTTAAAGCTGTCAAGTTACAAGACACTTGCACCCCTAACCCTTTAGAAAAAAAACCTCAGGGGTCTTCAAACCCGACAGCTTTAAGCCTTGTGGACTTCAATTCCCAGAATTCCTCCTCCAGTCATGTTGCAGCAACGTCATCTGCGTGGATCTGCTCCATCTTCTGGTTTTTTCACACGGGGCAGGGCTGCCGCTGAAGATGCCAACGAACCCCCGCTGCCACTGGAATATCTGCTGCCGCCTCCTCCTCCTCCTCCAACAGCACCAACATATTTGCTGCCCAGCGCTGCAGCCGAGGTGAAGTCTTCAAAGCTCCCGCAGGGGCCCCCGCCCATGGCAGCGGCGGCGGTGCCTCTCCCTCCGCTTGGAGCACCTCAGCTGGGTTCTGGGTTACCCCTGCCGCCGGCTCCACCTCCGCCGTGCTTTTGAGAAGCCATGAGGCCTTTTTCCCTGCTCCCGCCCCCTCCGCCACCTTCCTACTAGGTCCCGTGGCCAAATGGCTCCTCAAAAGCACGGCAGAGGAGGAAGGGGGAGGGATAACGCGGGGGCCAGCTCAGGTGCTCTGCGTGGAGGGAGAGGCACCTCCACGCAGAGCACCCCCAGCTGCAGCGTTGGCAGCAAATCCAGCAGTGCTGTTGGAGGAGGAGGAGGCGGCAGCAGATATTCCCCTCAGCTTCCGGAGCCTGTGACAGAAATCACTGCACGCAGTTAGAAACGGCTGCGCACCTTAGAGGGAACAGTGCTTATGAATTTTCACACTTACGATTGTTGTAGCATCCCCATGGTTACATGATGAAAATTTGGGCCCTTGGCAACTGGCTTGCATTTATAACAGTTGCAGTGTCCTGGGGTCATGTAATTATCATTTGTAACCTTACCAGTTGGCTTCTGAAAAGCAAAGACAATGAGAAACCAAATTTGCTTAACAACCGCATGATTCACTTAACAACTACAGTGATTTGCTTAATAACTGTGGCAAAAAGGGTCATAAAATGGAGAGCAACTCACCTGACAACTATAAGTCAGAAGACTTACTGTCTTATCTATTTGTTTCAGTGAAAATTACTTTTAATTTTTCCCTTTTTTGTAACATCCTCAACTCCAATAAAAAGAATGATAAAAACTTACGAGAACTTACATATGTCTCAATTTTTTGAATAAGGCAAGAGTATAATTTGCAAGCAAACATTTGCCTATTCTATTATAGGCAATATGAAATTAAAATGATATTTTTAAAAAAATGATAGCTAATGTCCTGGAATACTTTAGCTAGTCCCTTCGGTCTTGTCCACAGTGGCATCCTTTTGTCCCTAACGTTTACTGCAATTTCCTTTGAGTTCTCTTTCAACTTAAACCATTCTATCTTCAACTTAGTTCCTTTTCTACTTTCCTCAGAATAAAAGGTGACATTGTAGAATTGTCAAAATGATGTTACGGAAAAAGTACAAAAAAGGATGGGATCATCTTAAGCTATAAAGCAATAAAGATATAAAAATGATAGACCCAGACACATATTTATTTATAGTCAGTCACTAGGAACACAGAGATGGTATCACATATCCCGTTCAGGGAAGGCAGGCAATGGTATGTTTTTTCACATCAGCCTCTTTGGGATAGATGCAATACGATGCCTGAAGAGCGATCAGGTTAATTGTAAATATTGCCAATCTATTATTCAGTCCTTCTTGGTCGAGCAGATTAGCACTCTAAAAAATTATGTTGACAATGACATCTGTGGCCCTACCACAACCTGAGTACATAGAATGATTTTGACAAAAATGTTGACATCCCCAATCTATTTCTGGTCTTCAATATGTTTGGCATTTGGAAACCATGTTATTAGTAGTTTCATAAACATGGGTGTCATGTTGGGAGTTCCTAGTCATATATCGTCCATTTACCAGAAGATGAAACTGATGAAGTTACTATCAAGGAGAACATATGTTTGCCTTTTTTTAAAATGGACAGCTGATTATTACTATCCAGATGAAGTAGTGGGTAGTAGCCACCCATCATTTTAATTTGTAAAAAATCTCTAATTCTTGCTGGAGAATTCTGGGAGTGGGAATCCACACATTTTAAACATGCCACGATTAAGAAATACTAAGCTGTTTGTAGGGCAGTGTTATCCATAGCAATATAAAATAAAATAAATTGCCATATTATCATACTGTTGACTAGTGATTTACTAGCTTTATTAGCTGCCTCATTTGTATGTTGTTCACTATACTGGCAATTACATATGTTTTCAGTCAATAGATTTACATTATTAAAACATCTAGCTTCTCAAGTGAACTTTAAATTCTAATTGCCAATTTATAGATTATTTTTCTTTTAGATGTGGATACATTAAGCAACTATTACATCTCTCCTCAGTTTACATACTGAAAATCTAAAAGCTTGGTTTAATTGTTTGTTTGTGACTCCTAAATTATGTTGATCCTAGATGTTAACACTTGAATTCAAGAAACCAGGCTTACCTGGGGATGAGGTTGCATTCCATTCAAGTCAGAGGTAAGGAAGGAGGAAGGCTAACTCGTTCTTGAGTTTTCCAAACTGGCTTTTCTTCTATAAACTATCTTTTTCCTCCCTGACAGTCATTCTTCTCAAAGAAAAGTTATTACTTAGTTATACTTTTCAAAATCCTCTTTTGGTAGCCATAAATTTAAATGTATATACTAGTTCCATTTTTTGTTGTTCAACTTCTTTGGTACTTCAGCAGCTTACTTAGTATTCCACTCGGAAGCCAAAGAACTACACTTGGGGAGGGGAGATGGTATTCTAATTTTTGGATAACGTGAGATAATTTTACTTATTTCAATATTTACCTCTTCCAATGTCAGGTATCACCTGAATGACGATGGAGGAAAAAATGCAAAATCAAGCAGACTAGTTTTAAATAACCTAATTTTCCCATGAAAACTAGACCAATGTATTTATGGAGACAAGAATTTAAATTATATTTAATTCATGAACATTAAAGTAACTGTGATGTTGGGCAACTTTCCATCCATCAAATAAAGTGCTTTAAATCATACCAGAATGGCATTTCAGTTTGCTAATGGACCATACTGCACTCATGGCATACAAATAACATGATTATCTTCACCCCACCCAGCAATCTGCAGGTGCAGCTGTATTGTTCTATTTGTGACAAAGTGCTGGCAGTTTAATTAAAATGTTCACTGTTATGTAAATGCTACAACATATACATTTCAGATTTAAAAACAAAATCGAGATCTTAGATGTGGCTATGTTTTAATATCTAATACCACTCCAAAATGACACCATAAGATTAATATTATACTCCAAGGCACAAAAATAACCCTAAGCTTTATGCAAAATAATAATCAAGCACTGGCCAGTTATCTCAGAAAAAGAACTGTTTCACATAATAATCTGTTTAGCATTGAATTGGGTTTGTTTGCCATTATTGTTTTCTATCTTCATGATGCAAAATACAGAACAAAAAGTTAGTATTGGCTTGAGCAGACATTCCCTTTTGGTGCCCTCCAGAGGTATAAGACTGCTATTGTCCTTATTAACTGGGCTGCCCAGGCAGTTAAAAAAGATACTGTAAAGTATACAGAGTGTGTATGAATCACTTCTTTCTAATCTTTAAGCAAATTGAATTGTGTGCAGCACTTGTGCAGCTGCTTCAAATGCTCTTCTTGGCTGCCTCTGTACGGCATGGACAGTATGTATGTATCTATATGGAAAGATTTGCTTAGCAAATATGATAAGGATAATGGGATATATATTGAAACCTAGCTAGATAGCTTAGCTAGAATAAACTGCTCTACAATACTAGGATCAGGAGATCTCAATTTATGTCTTGATTCCATCAGGACATTTAGGGAATGATGAGAAGAAATTTCTCTTTCTTTCATATATAAATCATATATAAATATGATTTCTGAAACAGAATTGTCAAAGTCTGGAATGCTCTATCTCAGTGATGGCAAACATTTTTCGCCTTGGGTGCCAAAAGCATGTCCGCGCATATCCATCCCCATAATTTAATGCCCTCTGTGCTATGCTCCCTGTGCAGGCATGCATGCCCCCCCCACTGCCCCATGCATGTGCACACAGCTTAGTCTGGGGAGGGCGAAAACAGCCTCCCCCACCCCCAGAGGCCTTCCGGAGGCCGGAAACGGCCCATTTTCCAACTTCTGGTGTGCCCGGTAGGACCATTTTTCACCCTCCCCAAGCTTCAGGGGCTTTTAGAAGCCTGGGGAGGGCAAAAAATAGCCCAATACACAAAACTGGAATTTTGGGAACGGACTTCCAGGTTGCTCATTGGGCGGTTTTTTCGTCCTCTGGAGGCTTCAGGGAAGCCTTCAGAGGGCACAAAATGGCCGAAAATCAACTGCCAGCACACGCATGCACCCTGGAGCTGACAGGGCAACACCTTGCATGCCCTCAGAAATGGCTCCATGTGCCAGCTGTGGCACACGTGCCATAAGTTCACCATCATGGCTCTACCTGATCCAGTTGTCTCGGGTACAAATTATCATAGTTTCAGTTGCAAATTGACTTCCGTGGACCTTACTTCACCCTTAAGTGGTCAATAGAGGGGGCGTGCATAAGGGCACTAACGTACCTATTCATCCCTGTCATTGTATTTTTTCTTTTAAATAGATAAATATCATTGTTTTCTGGGGGAGGGGGAAGTGGGAATAAAAATAAATCAACTTAATAATTTGACTGTAGGAGTTGGTGGGATCATCCATTTCTATGGGCCAATGCAGGGTGGCTAAGAATCTAATCTAAAAAAGGTGATGAAGCACAAAATAGAAGACTGTATTCTGCAGGACTACTAGGATAAACAATAGAAGCAGGGAAAGCAAGTATGGTGTAGTATTAAATTGCAAACTAGGAGTGCTCAATCTAATTAAATCTAATCTAATTAAAACTCATTGGATAACTCCAGGTCAACAAAGTTCTCATAGACCAAGCTCTCTCCCGAGGGAGTTGTAAGTAAAACTAGAAATGGAATGGCTGCTTTGAGCTTCTGATAAGAGGAGCAAAAAAGGTCACACAGCATGTGTGGTCATATGCCATAACAGTTATAAAACAGTGGGACCAATCTAATTCTATGATCCTTTTTGGTGGCAGTAATTAAACAAACGCCACAGTTGTTAAGCAAACATCACAATCATTATGGAATGGTTCTTTGATATGGATGCAGTTTTGCTGAACAGCAGAAGTAAGCATAAAGCACAGTAACTGTGGGACTGTGGGATGCTGCAAATGATTGTAAATGTGGCCATGTTGGGGACCTGAAGTTCGGTCACTGGACCATCGAAATATCAAATCTGGATTTTAAGTCCCATTTTCAGGTTGGTCATAACTTTGAATATTCACTAAGCAACCAGTCATAAATTGAGGGCTACCTGATTTTCTTTGATGGAGTTGATTGATTTTTGTAAACAAAAGATGCTCTAATTAATAATATTTGTATTTCTAATTAAAAGCTGAGTTCTTTCACTCAGTATAATTTTCAAACTCGGCATATAAGCAGCCAGACATAAGCAAAAAATGCATTCAGTGGAGCTTAACCAAAATAATTTACATAGAATTATAATCCTGGGCCACTGACCATCTTGTGAAACTGTACCAGAGGGGATTGTTCCCGATTCAGCCCTGATCAGCCAAACTGGTAGTAGAAGGGGCAGGAGGTTCCACCCACCCACTTCTGCACATGCACAGAAGTGTAGCACACATGCACATGCCCGAACCAGTAGTAAAAAAATTGGCAACCCACCTCTGGTGTGTATTAATACGTTGTTATTGCAACCTTTCTATATTGTGTTATTGTGTGTATGTGTTTCTTTGTGTGCCTATTTTCCTATCAACTAACTACATTAATAGTTAGCCATGGTCTCCTCCGTAAAGGACTACCAGGAAAAACTAATTGTTCAGATTGAAAAGCCATAGCAGAAAACATGACACCTTACCTCCGTGAATCATGAGGCCTCTGACACTTTGACAAACTTAGAGGACTAAGTTCTTGATTCAAAAGCCTCTTCAAAACTGTAGTGCCAGCCTGCCCAAGCACTATCAACTTATTTCATTGTGCAACACTGATTAGACTAATTGAGAGTAGGACTACATGACTTCTAAGATCTCTTCCAACATTCTTGGATTGCAGAGCTGCTTTGGACTATGGCCTCTTCCTGACTTTGACCCTGCACTTATGAGAAGTGAGGCTAGATGAAGGAGCTTGGTCTGTACGTCTTTGAGAGGAACAACTGAGGAGGAATGTGACAGCACTCTTGAAATTACTCAAAATAATATCACAAGGTGTGTGATTGTCTCTGCTGCCTCAAAGTGCCAAGACATGAAATAATGGTTTTCAATTATGGCAGAGTAGGTTTTCATTGAACATTAAAAGCCACTTTCTAAAGTAAGAACAATTGGATACGAGATCATCACTGGAGAGCACTGTCAATTTCTCCTCTCTGGAAGTGTTAATATGAAGTCCTGAGAGCCATCTTCAAGGAATAATTGGATTCTTACACTAAGGAGGGACTTGATTTGATGGTAACTTCTTTCAACTCTGTATTTCTATTGGCCATTCCCCATGGTCACACTAATGAGCTTTCCCCTTTAGTCTTAAGTTGGGCTATATCAACATTGAATCCTAACCTCTCACATCTTTCACAGACGAGGCTGCATAGTGTGGCTGCCCTTCCAGGGGTAATAAGGGGTAGTTTCAGGACAGTTAGAGGATTTCCCCCCACCAATATTTAGTCTTCTGTGCAGAATTGTCTACCAATTAGAATACCAGCAATCATTTGCCTCTCCTGAATATATGGAAAGGGGGTTGATGGTTCAAGTTTTAACTGTTATTATTATCTTTAGTGTCTGATTATTTACTCCGTATTTCTTCTGACCAGGACTATTGATCTTCCTGGAAATAGTTTTGTCAGAGTACTAGAAGTCTGATACATTTCTATCAAACAACCCCCATCCCCCAAAGCCTTCTTAAGAGATTGGGAGAACTGAGTTGAATTCAAAGTAGGAATCTGAATCAGAGGCTTTCAGCACTGTTAGATCTTACTTTCCTTTTACCCTCCTGAAGCTAATTTCCTCTGAGAATTGTTTGTGGTCACGCAAAAAGCTCTTCCTTCTCTCACTCCCATTCCACATTGGTGTATGTGTGACTATATTTCATCCACATCTATTTTGTGTACTCCACAGCACACAAGTAATGCCCACACAAACCAATTCCTTGGATGATAGAGCTTCTGATCTCCCGAGAGTGTGATAGACCAGTGTAAACAGAAAAACAACAGTATCCAGTCTTTCTTGCAGGAAAAGCCAAACTGGAGGTGCCATACACAGGAGGAGAGGGTAAGCATGTCTGCCACATGCTTGCCCAGCAAACAGGAAATGAGCAAACTGGTGTCCTACATTGTCCACATGGGGAAAATGATATCACTTTTTCATCAGTGAGGTGAGAATGACACAAAGTCAACATCATGAGAACCTGTCCTCAAAAACACTTAGCAAAATGTCTTCCAAAATGTGTTGTGGTAAACGGCCCTATGAGTCAACACTGCACCTTAGACATCCACCTGTCCTTAACCATCACCTATCTGTACTTCATCTGATACCAAGTTGCTCTCACAGGGACTCAATTATCTCTATTGGATCATTGAGAATCACATTCCTGCTTTAAGCATGACAAGTACTGGGAAGATAATAAAGAAACAGAGATTGATTGTAGCTCCTTGAAAATTAAACACTTAAGTAATTAGGAAAGGAACAAATATTCTCCCTATTTGACCAAGAACTTCATAAATTCCCCAAAGGGTAGAAAGATTAGGCTGCTACCATATTTCCTGAAAATAAGACCTCCCCAGATAAAAAGTCCAATCAGGCTTTTGAGTGCATGTGCTAAAATAAGCCCTCCCCTAAAAGTAAGCCCTCCCCGAAAATATTGCAACACAGCAGCAGCCATGAGGTGACCATGCTCGCTGCCTCCTGCACCTCAACATTAGTAAGACCTCCCCGAAAATAGGGCTAATCACTTATTTCAGGGGTCAAAAGAAAATAAGTCTTATTTTTTATTATTTTCTGTCTTATTTTCAGGAAAACATGGTATACCTTCCATATAACACAGCCTTTCCAACCAGGTATCCCCAGAGGTGTTGCATTTTCAATACCACCAATACCACCTGTATTTTTATATAGTGCTGGGGTGGTGAAACTGGCTTTAAAAAGCAGAGGGTATGTGTGTGATAAAGTTTTACAAAGTTGTAATTTACCTAAATAATTGCACCAAAGAAATCAGGCCAGATTTCTTCCAAGCCAGTTTTCAAAAAGTTTCTCTTAACCTATATGAAAAAGTATTTTCTAGGAAAAAAATTACCCACAAACCTGTGACTAAAATATATCTAAATGAAATTAATCAGTAATGAAATAAGCTCTGTGCTGATGGAAAATAATGAAGACAGGTGAATGAACTGTAATTAAGTTCTAATCTGAACAGCTGGTGTTAGGTAAATTCCCCGTTGGGAGAGCGAGTACGTTCAGAGAAGCATTCTGAGAGTGTTGTTGGAGAACGCACAAACCAGCATACAGAGACACTACAGTTTAAGTAGGCTTTTACTTTCATGGAAATTAGAGGTATCAGAGTCCATCAAACAGTCCAAGTCATACACAGATAAGACAGTCAGTCATCAATGTCTTTCAGTTAAGGGATAATCCAAATAACATAGTCCAGTATCATACAGACAGTCCGGTATTCAAAATTTGCTAGCAGTTGCAAAACTTACAATAGCTCACGGCACTTTCTAACAGCCAACTTTCAAAACACTCAGATCAGATCAGCCCAGCATCTAACAAACAGATAGCTAACAGTCATTCTGGCTCCCTCTTATGGCTGATTGAGGAAAACAGCAACCAATCACATTTTACAGTATGATTTAAAGAAACAGGTATAGCATTGTTACATGATTTATATATTGCCAACCCAAACGTTAGATTATATTCCTAACAGCTGGCTTCATATTTTTCAAGTGAGAATGCACTCAGTTTGATTTCTGGTAACAAGCTGTTTTTTGCTGAAAGCATTAGTGACATCTTTGTGAGAAATGCACGTTAATGATAAACAAGAAAAGGAGGATGGGGAGTCTCACAGTAAACTAATCATGATATTTGTGTTGTGTGTATTCATGCACGAACGCCCACACACAAACATACACATAGGTGTAGCAATTAAATATTGAGTCCTCCAACATGTAACAGCACATTTTTGTAAAGGATGGTCAAACACTAACAAAAAAAAAACTTTTAACATGCTTTTAAAAGCCAAAGCTTCAAGGACAACACTTTGGAATTTAGAAGGAGAACCTTTAAATTAGCAAAAAATCTAATTTTCTTGTTTGCTCTCAACATCTAGGACAAAGGCTTTCTCAGGTTCTTTAAGAATTTTACACACAGTGAAGCATTATGATAGAGATGATGTGTGTGTTAATATCTTGCTTAACCACAATGTGGTTGAAGTGAAACAGGTACAGCCCAATGGGGTATCTGGTGTGAGCTACAATCTGCTTTACAGGCCCCAAATCCTCCAATCTTTTCCTTCTATCCAATCTTCCAATCCTCCAATCTTCTTCTATCTCCGTTGTCTTCCAATCATCGCACTTCAAGCTGCTTTATCATGGCTTTCTTGCCACTGATATACTGTGCATCTTGATTCCTCTGCTTCTCTCATCTCTTCTCTGGTTATAAATTAAGGATTACTGTATTTAATTCTTCATTCTTTATGTCTTTGTATTTCAAGTCTTGTTATATTTTTCCTCTTTGTTACTTTGGTGTTTTATTCCCTACCCCCTCATTTTCTGTATCACTGCATTCCTTGTTCCCTTTGTATAACTAACTTGACTCTTTTATTATTTAGTTAGTTAGTTAGTTTGTCACTCATGGACAAGATAACAGGAATAAGAATAAACATGAATAAGAACACAGGAAATGGGTACAAATAAATATGGGCAGTAGGACAGTGATGTTAGGCACTCTGGTGCTCATATGCACGCCCCTACTGACCTCTTGGGAATGGGTGAGGTCAACAGCAGACAGTTTAAGGTTAAAGTTATAGGGGTTTGAGGATGTAACAACAGTATCAGGTAGTGCATTCCAGGCATTGACCACTCTGTTGCTGAAGTCGTATATTTTGCAATCAAGTTTGGTGCGGTTTACCTTGTGAGCTCGTGTATTATTACGAAAGGAAACTCTGGTTCCTTTCTTTCTTCCATCACTTCTATAAACTTCCACCACAACATTTTTCAATATTAGGATGTGAAGGAGAGGAAGTCCAGCCATCTTAAGGTTGCCAAAGTTGAAAAACACTGCTATAACCATTATGCAGAACAACCAGCAGTCTTGTGGTTTATCCAGAGAAAAGGAAGAACTGACTGTAGACTGAACATCTTAACTTCTTACCTTTAAATCAGAATCAGAACTTCTTAAACACGTTGCAGCTACAATGTATAAAACAGTTTCACATAACAAAATGCTTATTCACATCAAAAACTCCCTGCCAGTAAAAAGATTTTAACAATAATTTAACTTACAGACGATGACTTTTCCAAATTACCTTACCAAAATTGAATTTTTTTTTAATTAGCAGAACATTCCATTAGTAAGAAGATGGTGTTCTGTTTCAAACCCCCAAATACTATTAGATATTTGGTATTTTTTAAAAATATATTATCCACATTTTAGTGCTGACTGCTTAAGGGAATTAGTACCTGTTTCAATATCTGTTAAATGAAGCATAAAATCAAAGCCTCCACTCAGTGCAGTTTTTCCACAGGGAGACCACTGAATAGCTCGGACAGCACCAGTATGGATAAAGTATGATTTCAAACAGCGTCCTTCATCCACAGCATCCCAAACCTGAAAAATATATATATACATTTTCTTAAAAAATATAAAATAGCCAATAACTTATTTTAGAAAGCAGTACTGATTTCTGTTGAACTATTTTCAATCAGTAACCAGAATGTCATCATAAAATAACTTTTATTTATTGATATAATTTTTTAAAAATTATATTTCAATACATGATAAAATGAGATAATTTGAACAAGAGAGCTAGTTTGGTGTGATGGCTAAGACATAAAGGTAGGAACCAGGAGGCTGTGAGTTCTAGTCCCATTTTAAGCACAAAGCCAGCTGGGTGATCTTGTGCTAGTCACTTTCTTTCAGCTCTAGGAAGGAGGCAATAGCAGTTCTGAAAAACCTTGCCAAGAAAAACGCAGGGACTTGACCAAGAATCAGACATTGAGTAGAATAGAATAGAAGAAGAAAAAAATCAAATAGAACTTCCAAATATGTTAAATATACTAATAATGCAGAATACTACAATGCACAGATCTTTTTAAATTAATAAATATTGGACCATAGAGTACTCTGCATTAAAAGAGGTATATAAATTGTTATCTTCAGCATATTCAGTAAATCTATAAACATGTTCATTCATTCCTTTTCTAATCTGCTGCAACTGAGAGGTATTTTTTTAACATTTCTGTTTTTAGCATTTTTAGTTTAAAACTAATTGTCTAAAATGAGGACATTCACTTACATGTGTTGCTTAGAGAAAGTCTACTGTACTGTACTGATACATATTCCAAACCACTGAAATACTGAGTGCTCTGTATTTCAGTGAGTATAAAGAATACAATACTGTACTCTTTGAAGTTGACATCTAACTCTTTTTCTTATTCGCAGAACAAAATGCTTGAAAGAGTAGGGCATGTTCCCATGAGGCCAATCTGCCATAAAAGACACATTTCTATATTGGCTTAACAGAAAAAAAACAATGTTTTCCAAATGGATCAAACAATGTATCTCATAATCTCAGACATTTTGACTTGAGATGGCTCCACAACTTTGAAGGTGGTTAGCTTGGCAAAAAGGGACGCTGTGGTTCAGTGGCTAAGACGCTGAACTTGTCGATCAGAAGGTCGGCAGTTCAGTGGTTCGAATCCCTAGCACTGCGTAACGGAATGAGTTCCCATTACTTGTCCCAGCTTCTGCCAACCTAGCAGTTCAAAAGCACATAAAAATGCAAGTAGAAAAATAAAAATAGGGACCACTTTGGTGGGAAGGTAACAGCACTCCATGCGCCTTCAACGTTTAATCATGCCAGCAACATAACCACAGAGACGTTTTCGGACAGCGACGGCTCTTCAGCTTAGAAATGGAGATGAGCAATGCCCCCTAGAGCCGGGAACGACTAGCACACGTGTGGGGAAACCTTTACCTTTTGCTTGGCAAAGGCTGAAATCATTAATACAAGAAAACAAGGATAATTGTTTTAATAGCCAGGGAAAATTAGATAGATTTAATTTCCACAAAATTTGACTAGACATTAGGAATTACAACCTATAATTATACTTTTGGTTTCAGGATAATCAAGATCTTTCGTTAATCAAAACCTATCAGCTTTGTATCCATCATTTTAATAAGAAATGTATCTACAAAATTTATCAGAAAAGTAATATCCTGTTAAAAGGCGACCATGTACGTCCCTTTATGAGACATTATATTGATTTCCTTTTTTGTATTAAGCATAATGCTAATATCCTTTGGCAATAAAAATGATGAAAATAGCATTCCTGATTACTATCATTTATTGCTTTAAAACTTTTTAATAATTTAGTTTGCTTTAAAACTTTTGGTTATTTAGCTTTCAGGCTGCACACTAATTAATTTTTCAGGCAATTTTAATCTTCAGAATTAGCACTACCAATAAATTAATATCCTAATAGATATGAGTTGATATGGATCACCATTATTTCAGCATTCTTGCATTATTATTTTAAAGCAATTTCTATAGCTGTAGGGAGAGAGCTGCTTGAGAGAGTCAAAGCATTTGGTGGAAAACTAAGGTAATTTCAGAATCAGGCCTTATGTCAAAAACATAGGTTTGTAGTATTTGGAACAAGCCATAAATGCTACATTGGGCAAGGAATAAATGTTTGAATAGGCCTTGGTTGGTTGAAGTCTATTGATTCAGTGTAACCACAATAGGAGCTCATCACCACATGGCAACTTCGTGTTTGGCATGTTAACAGATATGCCTTATTTAATAATCTTTTTAATTAGTCCTCAAAAACAAAATGCTCTGCAGGGCAATGAATTACAATAGTCTCTGAGAATATATTTGAGTAAGTCCTACTGTCAGTATAGTTTATTTCATCTTATTTGCAGAGAAGCGGTAAAACGCTCTTGGAAATAATACTTTTAGAAAGATTGGGTGAGCCTGTCACATTTCACTAGACTAATAAAGAGTAAATCATATCCAGGTGCAATGTGAGAGGGCATCCCCTTTTCAGAAAACAGCTGCTTGAGGAAAATGGAAAAGAACAGTTGTAAATTACTTAGAAGCTCCTCTCTGATGTTTAAAGGATCACTATGAATAGACAATTCCCTAACAAACTTCAAGCGGCACATTTTCTCCTTTTTTGGAAGAAGGAAACAAGCATCTCATTAAAGGGGGATTGAGTTACTTTATGTTTGCTAAATGTGGGTTTCTTATGCATTAAAGAGTTGAGATATGGAATGTTTATTTGAATGGGATATGTGGGTTCCTTGGTGCTCTTTGACCTTGGTAGTTTTCTTGCAGCTGTTTCATTGCCAAACTAGGTAACAACATCAGTGAGAAGAGGCCAATAGGGTCTGCCCTTACTTATCTTTGTTTATTGTTAGCTTGTTGACAGTTCCATGATTGGGGTATTGCTTGCTTCTTAATTGTTGGGTCTATTCAGGGTGTCAAACTCGATTTCATTGAGGGCCACATCAAAGATTGTGTTTGGCCTCGGGGCCGGGTGGGCATGGCCGAGATGGACGTGGCCAGCTCAATGTCACTTGTGTTGGGGCATCCTCCCAGGCTCCATTTTCAGCTGCGATGGCTTCTGCAGTGCTCTGCCAGCAAAAACGGAGCTTGGGAGGGCTTTAAAAGACACTTATGCTTTTAAATGTAGTTTTGCTTGCAGCAAAAAGTTGAGGTATAGAATATTGAGTTTTATATATGTTAATAGTATTTAGACTCTGTTTGGATTTTTTGCTGACACCTGGATTGGAGAAGATATTCTTATTGATTTGCCTAAAGTTAACGGATGAGTTATGGATGAGAGTTTTAATATTTGGTAATTTAAGAAAGGTGAAGAGATTAATGAAATTGTTTATACTTATAATGATGAACTGGGAAGTTGCTTCTTAGAGTTTTTCTTCTTTTCATTTTTGCACCTTTTTGTTTGTCTTTTTATTTTGCATTATCTTTTCTGTTACAACTAAAACTTTTACAAAAATTATTAGTAAATATTACCTATTCCACTGAAGTTTCAGCTGTGACAAAATTTTGTATTTTAATTTCTACTAAAACAAATCCGCTCATATTTGATATGAAACCAAACTTCTAATGACAAAAGGACAAAATTTGTGTGCTTTATATAAAAAAGTTTGATAAACATCCTGGAAAACTCCATCCTAGTGCTTTTTCTGGCATTGTCCCCTATATAGCCTATATAGCCCTGCTATATAAGATAAAATCTGTCTTAAATGTTTTTTTTTTTTTTCTTTCTATCAAAATATTCACGTTTTTAACTTTTTAAAAAGAAGGCAGGACTTCACTGAAAAGCTAATATACTGCAATATTGATAATTTGGACTGGCGAGATCACAATAATATGAGCACAGTTCTGGGATAGGCCTTCCCTGGAAACATTGTGATTAGTCTTATTCTAAAACTGCACTTGGAGCTATATGAAAGTACACTTGAGATTTGATGCTGCTGGTTTTTTAAAAAAGAGATTTAGCTGCTGCTCTTTTCTCTTGTCTATATTTAGTTTGATTATTGCTGTGTGAGTTCCAAAACTGTAGATATTTCAGCCTCATCCTGCAGAGTGCACCGTAGTTGCCTAATCACAATGCTAGTACACATCACCAGAGTTATGCTTTCTGATCACGTTGACAGCTGGAAAGCTGGGCAGCTGGAAGGTTCCAAAGCAATATTTATAAATGTGCCTCAAATATTATCCTAATATCTAATATATTTATGTAAATCTAAAAACAGACATTCCAACAACTTCAATTCAGAGTTGGTGAGAAAACTGAACGCTAATTACAGGTAGTCCCCTGACTTACGATCAATTGAGCCCAACATTTCTGTTGCTAAGTGAGACATTCGTTAAGTGAGTTTTGCCCTATTTTATAGTTTTTCTTGCCGCGGTTGTTAAGTGAATCGCTGCAGTTGTTATGCTGGTAATACAGCTGTTAAGCGAATCTGGCTCCCCCTTGACTTTGCTTGTCAGAAAGTTACAAAAAGTGATCACATGACCCTGGGACACTGCAACCGTCATAAATATGAACCAGTTGCCAAGCATCTGAATTTTGATTATGTGACCATGGGAGTGATCGTAAGTGTGAAAAATGGATATAAATCACTTTTTCAGTGCTGCTATAACCTAGAACAGTCACAATGAACTATTGTAAGTTGAGGACTACCTGTAATTTGTTTCCTTTTCTTCATACAATGAGCAAACTTGACAATTCAAGGTAGAAATACAGCAGTCTCCTTAATTATAAAAGAGAAGGCATAAATATTAGCATTCAGTGTACAGGCAGAATGAAATGGAAAAACTAAGGAAAATTCAACCTGTTTAACAATAAATGTTCCGCATTGAATTTACCACAATGCTTTATTTCATAATGTTGAATTCTACTACGGAATATTCTACCCTAAAGTTATTCTAGCTTTAGGGAACAGCTGCCCCAGTGTATCACAAACATTTCTCTTCCCCTGTTGGGGGGTAAGGTTGGGACACAGAATCATCTGCAGGGCTGCAGCTTTCTGGTGAATAAAGTTGCTTTGTTTGTAATAGGACTCCAACTACGCAAGTCCAAGAGAGTTCCCAGGTTATCTGAACTGACTTTGATTCTGTGATGTATGTTATTTGGCCACCTGTTTGTTATGTCCTGGACCCTCCTGACTACTAAAGTGACCTGGGAGATGGCCAAGGGTCCATTCAGTGGAATCTGTCTCTGAGAGATCTGCCTGCTTTGAAGGAGACCATCTTCCAGAGACATCACTCAAATGTCCATTCTGGACAATTATCATCTAATTGCCAACTTTTCCTTCATGGCCAAACATGAAGTTACAGAGGATCTTGAAGGAAACAAATCATCTGGATTCAATTCAGACAGCTTTCAGACTGAGATCATTATCCTTCTGAACCAGCTGCAGGTCGTTTCAATGGTACTGATGGGGCAGAGAGAGATCATATCCACAGCCCCTTAGGGTGGAGTGTCTCACAGTTTGCCATTCTCCCCTTTCTCGTTTAATTCTTACATGAAATGGTCAATTCAGCATTCAATAATGCATTGGTGATACTCAGGTTTAAATCACCTCCCAATATGATATGTCACTGTATGTCCATATGTATGTATGTATGTATGTATGTATGTATGTATGTATGTATGTATGTATGTCACTAATACTACATCAGTAGACTTCCATTCAATTCAAGGTGTTGGTCATTACCTATAAAACACTTCATGACATGGGTGCTGGATTCCACGAGACCACGTATTGCCAACTATATCTGTCTGCCAACCAACCCCTCCAGAAATATAGTTACTCTCTCTTCTAGGCTTCTGCACTTAAGACCTGGCTTTGATTTCAGGACTGGGGTTGATCTGTTTGTGGGGATCCTGATTTGGTTTGATTTGTTATTGTTTTGTTATTTTAGTCTGTGGAGATGTATATGTTTAATGGGTTTTATTCTTTTATATTTGTAAGTCACCCAGAATCTATAAGAATTAGAAGCTATATTAAATGCATATAAATTAATCATCATCATCATCATTTCATGTTCTGGAAAAAGACTCAATAAGTGGATAAAATAGCTAAATTCAGTCTAAATATCTGGCTGACTGCGACAAATAACAACAAAAAAAGGCATTGAAAGAATATCTGAAGGACAGTGAAGAGGATACACCAGAGCTACCTCACCGTGAAGGCTTTTCTGAATATCAAAGAGGCTAAAGTGGCCTACAAGAGAGATCAAGTGAAGAATAGAAAGGAGACATGGCAAGGCAAAGTGTTACATGGCCAGTTCATAGAATTCAGACAAACAACTGCCACATAATACCCCAGACTTAACAACTGTTGATAAGAAAGACAAAAAAGTATGGATGGTGGATGTTGGCAGCAGAATGGAAAAGAAAGAACTGGAGAAAATCACAAAATACAAATACCTGCAAATAGAAATAGGATGACTATAGCAAAATATTACCAACAGTAACAGATACCTTGGGTGCAATCCAAAACTACAGGAATTGTAGATAGAACACCAATGGAATTGAAAAATTAATTAGCAGTCATTTGCAAAAAGCAACTTTACTTGGAACAGCTTCGGCCTGGATCGGGCAAACCGGTAGTAGCGGTGGTGGGAGGCTCTGCACACCCTCCTGGATGCTTCTTCGCATGCGCAGAAGCATCACGCATGCAAGTGCACACAGGAGCGCACCCAAACCAGTAGTAGAAAAATCAGCACCCACCTCTGATGCGATACCTTTAATGCCATCAGCAACAACTTCCTATTCCAAGTCCTTGGGAAGGTCTCGATAGGTGGATAAAATGACAAAAACCAGTGTAAACATCTGACTGGCTGTACAACCAACTACAATAATATGAAAATATTTTAACCTTTTAAAGGCTGGGTTGGATATGGCTTACAATTAACAAAATACTTACATTTCTATTGTAAGTCTTACATTGACTTTCCACAATAATTTGGTAGATTTAGCAATTGTTCTTTTAGGATCTCACATATGCACTATGTGCTATGATTATTAAAATGGCAAACAGCTTGTGGAATGAAACGCATCACTCCCTGCATTACATTTTTTCATTAACAGTATTGGCTGTAACACTGCTCATCAGCTATCTGGAATTACAATTTCATGCTGGGAGAAAGTGAACCAGTTGTTCTAACAACCACCCTCCAAGTAATTTTAACACTATCAGAATGTGCTTTATTTCTCTCGCTATCTGCCTTTTTAATAAGGCCATATCACCATAAAGTACATGCCTGGCAATGGTTTTCAATAATTAAAAAAGTAGAGAAAATCACTTGAAAAACAGTCCAGCCTCCATCGCGAAGGAAGAATAATCCACCCCTCGATCTTTAAATCCTGACAGATCAAACTATACGGTCTTTGCTCAACAGATAACAGCAGCTACCAGGGTTAACAAATATTTTAATTTCAACTTCTTAAGAAGCATTCATGACAGGGATTTTCAGAAGCCGAGAGTTATTGCAGAAATACCCTCCAGGGAAGTAGTGACACTACAGCCCTTATTTGCACTAAATTGATTATCCCTCTGACTTTGATTGCAAGATATTTAGAACTTTCACTGAAGAGATTTCAAGAGACAATCAACACCACTCCACATTTGTAGACTATGCACATAACCTTATACTTTTCCTATCTGTGCCTTAAATCCACCCAGGGAGAACAAAGCAAACAGGAAGAAAAATGAACTAATGGCTGCCAGTAGAGATAATCCCTACAGGAAAAGGCACATTTCTCTCCTCAGTAAAGCTTGTCATTGCTTTAACCAGCTTTTGAAGCACTCAGTGACCTATTTGTCAAATGACAGGCAGCTACCTAAATATCTGATGCATTCAAAACAACTTTTAAAGTATCTAAAGCAGGTAATCGAGAGATCATGACGCACCATAGTCAAGAGTAGCATGTTTAAATCCCAGCTGCAATGGATTTTTTCCTATATTGAAAACCAGGGGCACCTATTTTATTCAGAATTCTAATTCCAAATTCTATTCAGAAGAAAAAAACCCAAATCCAATGTTCTATTTCTCTACTTTACCAAACTTTATTAGCTAAATCTCTATACAAGTTTCATCTAAACATCATTAGCAATATTTGAAAACTCTAGCTAGTGTTCATTTGCTCATTTAGATTATCCTTCACTGAATTTACCACTTGAATTCCCAGGCATTTTACAAACTGGATCTTTCTTCCTTCTATATTATGTGTAAATATTGCCATCCATTTCCAAATGCTTTAAAAAAAATAAATGTAAGCTTACTTCATCTTCCTAAGGAATGTGGTGATGCTTTTTAAAATCCTTTATATAAATAAATTAGTACGTTTTAGTTAAAATTATTGTGTTAATAAAGAAAAAATGACAGAAGTTAATAGTCATTTTATAATTTCTGTTTCAGTTTTAGGCTACGACTCATCTGCTATAATGTCTACAATTTTTAAATTCTAGTTATTGCATATTTTTGGAGAGTGCAAAAGTTGGCTTGAAACTCAACATTAAGAAAACTAAGTTCATGGCATCCAGCCCTCTAAATTCCTGGCAAATAGATGGGGAAGAAATGGAAGTAGTGACAGTTTTTTATTTTCCTGGGCTCCAGGATCACCGCAGATGGGGACTACAGCCAGAAATTAAAGACGCTTGCTCCTGGGGAGAAAAGCTATGGCAAATCTAGACAGCATACTAAAAAGCAGAGACATCACCCTGCCAACAAAAGTACGTTTAGTCAAGGCTATGGTTTTGCCAGTTTCTGTCAGCATTCCAAGTATCATGTAGAATTAAATCAGAGTCCAAGGCAAAACGATCCTTAAAGTTCCAATTTAATAAAGCAGACATCTTAGCACATCTGTGGAATCCCAATTCTAAAGAGCTTCCTGGGATTCCACCCACAAATCCATCACATGGGTCCAATCTTCTTCTTCCACGCTGTCATCTCCACCCAGCTGCTTCTGATCAGGTGTAAAAGTGCGGAAACAAAAGATGACCTTGGTCTTTTAGAAAAGAATGACAACAATACATTCCACAATCCTACACCTTTCTATTCCCCCCTCCCAACTACTACACTAATGAAAAAGCATAATGAAATAAGAGAAAGTGTGGCAGGCCAAAATTCTAAAAGGAATATAATTGCAGGGCTTGACAGTTGCAATGTATGCCTGTGAAAGTTGGACCATAAGAAAGGCTGAGGGCCAAAGAATTGAGGCCTTTGAACTATGCTGCTGGAGAAGACTCCTGCGAGTCTCTCAGACTGCAAGGACATCAAACCGGTCAGTCCTAGAGGAGATCAACCCTGACTGCTCTTTAGAAGGTCAGATCCTGAAGATGAAACTCAAATACTTTGGCCACCTAATGAGAAGGAAGGACTCACTAGAGAAGAGCCTAATGCTGGGAAAGATTGAGTGCAAAAGAAGAAGTGACAGAGAATGGGGTAGCTGGATGGAGTCTGAAGCAGTCAATGTGAGCTTAAATGGACTCCGGGGGATGGTAGAAGACAGGAAGGTCTGGAGGAATGTTGTCCATGGAATCATACACGTGTTCGCAACTAACAACAATTGCATATTTTACATGTGCAAACTACAGATAACTGAAAAGGTTGGATTTCATGGAAAGTTTAAGCTCACTGCTGTATTTTCAAGCAAACAGGCAATTTATTTGTAGCTAACATAAAGAATTATATATAAGACGAGTAATCAAATGAGATTAATCTCACACAATAGGTTGTGAATATCTGCATGTTAAACTGGAATATGGAGATAAGCTGAGTATCCTTCTCAGGATGCCAATACCTTTGGAGATCATTCCAACTAGTTCAAAATAGAGCAAATTCCTTATTGGTTGCCATTCACTTAGATGCTGGTTATCCTTTTTCTCTTTCCTTCCACCTTTCCCAGCAATAGAGCTTTCTTCGGAGAGCTAGATCTTTGCATAATGTCCAAAGTAAGATAATTTGAACCCAGTTTTAACCAATACTTCTAGTATTTTATTGTTAATTCTACAATATGGAAGTATATAAATCAAGCAATAAATGCCAATTATATTTATCAAATGTATACCCTACCATATTCTATAGGAACTCCCAGTAGTTAACAACGAAAGCATAGAATTAAAACCATAATCCACTTCCAGGTTAAATAAACATTCATGAATTAAGATTATGGTTAAAAGCAATTATTTAAAATAAAAAAATTGGAGTCAATACAAAATTCTATTAATCAGGAGACAGATAATGTTAATGCAGCTGATCACGCAAAACTCTTCAAAAGAGTTCTACCAATTTTCAAAAAGCAGTTAGATTCAACTTCTTTAAAAAGGTGGTTTTGTAACATCTGAATGATTGAACAACTGAAGCTTCAGGATTATTTTCATATGCCTGCGTGATCTTTGATTGGGGGAGGGGTGATGAAGGAATTACAATAATCATTTGAATCTAGCTGCAGTGTTGGATAGCACAACAGTCTATAATTCATTGTTGTAGAATCAAACTACAGCACATAGTTCAAAGGCATCTTCTCTCTTTTCCATCTTCTTTTAAGCTTTGCTGTGGGGTAATTTAAAATGTAATAAAATATAAAAATGATATAAATGACATACCACCTTGGGATGCCAGCACAAAACACAAGTCTTATAAAATCAAATTGGTTACAAAAAAAAATTTAAATGATCAAACTAATGTTGTTTTCAGATGTTTATAAAACTGGTTGTCTGCTAATGGCAGGATCAAATTGAGGAGCGGGGGGGACATACAAGATTTAGGAACTCTGGAACATATAATATAAAACATGATCAAAATCTGTCCACTGGCTTGAGGGGCGAATCAAATTTTGACATTTTATTGGTTTATAATCAGCCCTATTATTCCTAAACAACAAAAATATCAGCATAAAAAGCAAATACAGAAATAAAAATATGAATTGAATTGAATTGAATTTATTAGGTTTCTATGCCGCCCAATCCCGAAGGACTCCGGGCGGCTTACAGAATAAAAATAAATTAAAAGAACTTAAAAACAATAGGACACACAAAGTTAAAAAGAACACAACAAACACCAATCAGAAGGCCTGCCGGAAAAGCCAGGTTTTAATGGCTTTGCGAAAGGCCATGAGAGGGGATGGCCCGGATCTCTGGGGGCAGCTCATTCCATATGGCTGGAGCGGCAACAGAGAAGGCCCTACTCCTAGGCGCCGCCAGCCAGCATTGTCCTGCTGAAGGCACTCGGAGAAGGCCCATCCTGTGTGATCTTATTGGTCTAAGGGAGGTATGTGGCAGGAGACGGTCTCATAGGTACCCAGGTCCTAGGCTATGTAGGGCTTTAAAGGTAATAACCAGCACCTTGAATCGTATTCGGAGACTAATGAGCAGCCAGTGCAGCTCGCGGAGGATAGGTGTGACGTGGGTGTACCTTGGCACACCCAGTATCGCTCACGCGGCTGCATTCTGGACTAGTTGCAGTCTCCGAACACTTTTCAGGGGCATCCCCAAGTAGAGCACGTATGGGGGATGGGGAGAGATTTTAAAACTCAAGATAACAACATTGGTAACCAAAACTACATTACCTGTAACAAAGAAAATCATGTTCATTTAACAGTCTGGTTGAAGAAATGTTCATATTTAGAATTGCTGAAAACTGACTCGATGGAAGAAACTAAATACAAAACAAAACATGAATAAAAGTATCTCAAACAAAGTACTAGCTACTGTATTTTTTGATGTTATTGGCTATTGCATTACTTTTTCCTAAATTTATTAATTTGACTCAAGAATGCCCAAGTTGTAATTTACCAAAATCCTGTATCTATGGCCCGATGTGTTAATTCTGACTTATCTAACCTCAGTTACTATAAAAATGGGTTAAATATATTAATATTGAAGCTAGTAGGCAAGAAACATCAACAGTGTAAGTATAGTATTTAATAATTTCTGTTAATTAACTAGCAATATGGCAAGATTTCCATTTAGAGCATCCTAATGTGATCATGAATAGACTCAGGGATAATTCAACTTGTCTGCTACAAGACCTTGATTGCTAGACATCTGAAAACACCATTTAAGCTATCATTAAAACTGTAATCAAGAATTTTTTTGCTCTAGAAAATTAAACATACTTCTTACCTGAAAATACTGCATTCTGAGCTCAAATTTTCAATGAAGCTGTCTAGCCAACTTTCTTTAACATTAAAAATGTGACTAAACCCACAGCACATACAAAATTTGCTTACATGAATGGGATTCAATTATCATACTACGTTTTTGTTCTTAAAAAATAGATCATTTCATTAAGCAAAGACTCACATGTTTTAATTCCAACCATTCTTTATCTCCAAAAACAAAAACAAAAAAATGAAATATTCTTTAATAAAGAACTTGTCTCATGTAGTATATAGTTTCGAACTATGACTTAGAGAAATATTTATGTAATGTTTACATGAATAGCTAGATGGTCCCTGCCACTAGCCCATGATCGTACAGTATGATATCTTACCCCTTACTATATTAATTTAAAAATACTAGCTCTTTAGAGAATTGTGAGCAACTCAAAATTGTTTGAGAATCTAGTAGAATAATTACTGAAGCCCCTCCCTTGCCTTTTAATTAATATTCAATATTGAATTTTAACTATCCTTGCTTCTATTTTAAATTTTTTATATTCAGCTTTTATATTTTTAACATTTTATTGATATATCGCCCAGAGTTACTCAGTGAATGAGATGGATGGTGATAAATCAATAAACTGCAGTACAGCGTAGAAGCAAACACTATCAGTTCCTAAATATTCAAATATATTAAATAATCTACCAAGGCTTGCCATTGCAGAATGAAACAAAGATCTGCAAATATTAACTAGCTAGATTTTTATCTTAGCAACTTACATAGTTCCTTATTTTCATTCATGTTTTCATCTTCAATGGACTTCCAGAAGTCTCTTTTTAAAGTTTAATCATCTTTAATATTTAAATATGTTCAAGATACTAACAAACTTTCTTCAATAATTCACACTCCTAAATAAGAGACTGATTATAACTTTTTATGTTCTTTCAAATCAGTGCATATATAGATTAATTTTATGTTTAAAATCAAAATATAAGTGTCCATTATGGCCACTTTAAAGTAAATACAATTCCATTCATGATTTGTCAGAAAGAAATCCAGTAGATCTAGTTAATATACTGCCTTATTAGACTGTAGATATTCTCTGAGCTTGGTTGTTTCATTACAGGTGGACATTACTTAATGACTGCTCTGTTTAGCAACTTTTCGAAGGTATCACAGTACTGAAAAGGTGACTTTGAGACTGGCCTTTTCACTTATACTGTATTTTTCGGTCTATAAGATGCTCAGGACTATAAGACGCACCTACCTTTTGGGGAGGAAAAAAAAAAAAAGAAATCTGCCTTTGCCTCTGCTTCCCAGCAATTTGCCTCCTTGCAGCAAACAGACTGGTCAGCTTCAGCACAGCCTGATTTAGCACAAATAGCTGATTGATGGATGGATTGGCCTCCCAGAATACTGTCTATCAGCTGTTACAGGCAGCGGGGATCACCACCACCCATCGCTCCCACCTCCACACACCCCATTTTCGGCTTTCACACATCCCATTTTTGTCCTCTACATGCCCCATTTTCGGCCTGTTCCAGGGGGTGGGGATTGGTGCCTATACCCACTGCCTGGAACAGACCAAAAATGGGGCATGTGGAGGCCAAATATGGGATCCATGGAGACCAAAAATTGGGTGCGCAGAGGCCGAAACCAGGATGTGCAGAGGCCAAAAATAGGACACATGGAGATGATCCCTGCAACCTGGAATAGCTGATAGGCGATATTCCGGGAGGCCAATCCAACTGCCAATCAGCTGCTCGTGCTAAATCAGGCTATGCTGAAGCTGACCAAGTTGTTTACTGTTAGGAGGCATATTTCTGGGAGGCAGAAGCTGAAGGATGGGGGCCAGCAGGAGGGCAACATTCAGTCTATAAGACACACAGACATTTCCACCCACTTTTGGAGGGGATTTCGGTCTTATACACTGAAAAAGTATCACAGCATTCCTGTGGTCTCATCATCAAGATTTGAGTGCTTTGCAACCCACAGATGTCTATGACTCTTGCAACATCCACAGTCACACATTGCCATTTGTGTGCTTCACAGCCTACTTCCAACAAGCAGTGTCAATGGAGTAAAATCACAAATCGTGGTCACATAATGTGTCTCTTAATCACTGTGGATTAACTTAACTGAAGTGAGGTTGTAATCCAGTGCAGTCACATGTCTCACTTAATGACTGTGTCACTTAGCAGTGGAATTGCTGGTTATTAAGGGAGCACTACCTGCCCCAGGCTATGTATCATCATTAGTGCATGAGAGAGTAGAGTTTACTGGTAGATTGCATATAACACCTGGCTGGGATATGATTTCTTCATTGGTTAGGCTGGTATTGCTTTGTATCAGATTGTTTATCTGGTATTGATTGTCTACTATTGAATGTAAGCCAAGATTTGGTTTGCTTATGGTTTAGAGTATAGTTAACTATGACCACTGTAGTTTGTAAACCACAGAAATTTACCTACACTATCAATTGGCTTCTAGGAGCAATTCAAAATACTGTTTTGACCTATAAACCCCTACATGGTTTGATATCCAGACACCTTAAACTTAACTGGCTGTTACAAGCATAACGGTATGAAGCAAAGAGTTCACAGTTCCTATGTGAGGATGAAGCGAGAGATTCAGAGGATGGGAATAAAAGTCCATGCTTTTTAATGATCCTAACTTCCAGAGACAGTGAAAATGGAACTGTTAAGAAAGGCCTAATATATCTTGCTGTTGGGAGATGCCAATAAACAATGTCTTTTTAGTATCTGAAGAAGCATGTTTAATTTTGTGTTTTCATGCTGCGCTCTACCAGGAGTCTGCTGGGAGTATGATGTTATAAAAATAAAACAAAAAAGTTACCCCAGGCATTATTTTCCATCTGCCAACCTGAAAACATAACTTCTGCAATAGCAGCCATTCTTATTTGACTTCATTCATAAAACAAAGAGCTTAGAGGTTGGGGAAAGTTTTGAGGCCATTCTTCTTCTTTTATGTAAAAACATAAAAGTATCGCCAGACTTTAGCAGCTTTCACAAAAGCTGTGCATGCACACACGTATATTTGTGTGTTGTAATGCAACCCTTTGACTCCTCTGATATAGAGAGTAACATTTTATATAATGTAATAAATGAAACTAGTTATCTAGCTCTATTTATTTCATTACTCTAATACATTGAGGATCCGATCTTCATGCAAAATGGAAATGGTTCTACCCACTTCCAGACAATAATCATTTATTAAAAGAGACAAAGCAGCTTAATCTAAAATGAAAGTGTGCGGCTTGAAGCTTATACCTGACACCTCAACTGCATAACAATCACAGTAGCTGGCCTCTAACAAGCTACTTGAGCATATCATTATGACTACAATGTATTTTGAAAAAGGTATTGACAGAATCTACCAATTAAAACTTGAATGCTAAGCCTTGCTTCTGAGAAACAACCTAACTGGATCACATATTTCCAGAACATTGCAATTGCTAGCTATTTGTTAGAAATCCAGATGTATAACTTCTTTTTATTGTTTTCAGAACAAGCATTCCAGCAAGGACATTCATTTTGAAGTATTACAGTTATGCCATTATAGGTGCTCCTCCCCATAATGGGAAAAATATGACATTTAACTTATATCTACTATTAAAAACTACAGATCTGCTTAAGATTCCACATATTTATTAAAAATAGTAAAAATATTTTATGCTACTGCCTTTAAAAAAACAGTCATAAAAACTATAGTGTCATCACTCTTAATTTCTTTGCTGCCAGATTATATCTGTATGTTATTCCAGAAAATTTTCAGGTATGTAACTAGGACTTTTCCCCAAAACTAGGATTCTCCATTTAACCCTGGATTCCTCTTGGGAGACAAAGAATGGGATTCAACAGAATTCATAGAGACAGTATAGATAAAACTTACCTTCCCCACCTGAGCCTTTCAGAAACAGGGTTAGACACACATGGACACACACACACATACACACACACATACACACACAAACATACAATACATATCTCTTGACTAATAATATAAAAGTTCTAAGTGTTCTAAAAAGATAGGGGAACATGCAGTGGTTGAACAATGAAATACCAATGCCAAATTATAAAATATATAAAGAGAGAAAGTGTGAATATACTAGAACAATGTATATCCCCATAATAACTTTGTTGTTGTTATTGCCTTTGAGACAGTTTTGAATCCTGACAGTGCATGGACAAGTCCATCCAGTTTTCTCTGCAAAATTTCGGAAGTGGTTTTCCATTGCCAGTTTTCTAGGGCTAAGACACAAAGTGATTGGCCCCAGACAGCTTAATTCCTAAAGCAGGACTAGAATTCAGTCTCCCAGATTCTAGCTTGGTGCCTTTACCACTACACCAAACTGGTTCTCATTCCATACTCATTAGAAAAACAATAAAAAATTATAGACATCTAAATTATTTAAAAAGAGAGGAAGGTTATCATCTGTCTTTTAGCTGGAGGTGACATTCTACATTAGTTGTAGACATTCAACGATAATGTTGAAACAAGCAGCACACAGGAATATGATATTTGTTGCCAGGTTTTTCAATTGAACTATACATCTTATGCTGTATACAGTGCGTATGTCTGTGTGCGTGTATAAATTTTTATATAAATTATATATATATATATATAAATTAAAAAGATGGAAAAAATCTGAAGTGATTTTTTATGATTGGTCTGGTTTTTTACATCTCAAAATTGGCATTTTAGCATCTGAAAACTGGCATTTTAACAAGATGTGTATATATTTATAACTATAAAAGAATAAAGCTAAATATACAAGAAAGATATTAAAACAAAAAAAAGCAGAAAGAAGAACTTTTCCCTTGATAATATCGATACCACAATATAAGCAAAATGTGAACTTTTTTTATCAAGAACATTCCATAGTTGCATTGACATGATCCATGACTAGTGAATGGAAAAAGTTTCATGCAGGTTATTAAAATTCTTATTCTTTGGCTTCTTCCTTTTAGTAGCTTTTTTTTTTTTAAATTGACACAAGAAAGAAAAAGAAAAGAAAAAGAAGAAGGTTTCCTCTGAAAAACCAGCACCACAAACCTGCCTATCAATGATTAAGAGCATTCCCAGGGAGATTTCCAGCAGAGATTTTCAATACAAGAACATGTCAGAAAGGGGGGAAAATCAATATTATACATGCTTGCTGTCCCTCTACCTCTATCTCTCCCACGCACACATACGCACATTTTGATTTCATTGCCACATTCACATTATCTTACAAAATCCCCACATAACCTTTGGAATGATGAAATTCAGGTTCTTCAGCACAGAGAAATCAAGTTAAAAGATAGCACTGATTAGCTAAAATCAAATGTATTACATTATAGCAATCATTCTACAGAAATAATAAATGACATGAAAAGAAAATGGACTTTTGTAGGTATATGAGTTAAAGATAGCATTTAATTTTAGGCTTGCAAATTGCCAATTTGACGGCTGTTTTTCAGATTGTTTTTCAAATATTGGATGTATTTATTTTTAACTGTCTATACACCACTTTTCATTCCACATCAAAGTCATCAATCCGAGAGTATACCAAATTCAGCAAATACAACCAAACAAAACCATAGCATGAAAAACTACTAAAAGGTAAGATTAAAAATGCATTCTCTGCCTGTCTACTCAAATCAAGTCTCACCAAGTTCAGTGTGCCTTAATTGCTCAGAAATTGATCTAACAGAGGAACACAAACTGAATCTCCAAGTGAAACATGCAGTCCCCAGATCCCTTACCAAAACTGCCAATGAATTATAAATGCACATAGAATTAAATCCATAGAGTTAATCAATTTAAGTTTAATGTTAATTTGTTTCTGCCTAGTCCTTTTTATTTCTTTGTTCTGCCATGCCTATTTAGGAGGATACAAAGTCAAACACTCCACTCAGAGGCAAAGCATGGTATATTAAAAATTGTAAGTCTGCTGAAACCTTGCATAGAACATAAGTTATTTATTACCAATTTTAAATTTAACATGGCTTGCCGATGCTAATATTAATCTGACCCACCATGAATCTAGCACAATTTTTTTCCTGACAAAACAGTACAGGCTTTGCTTTCTGCCAATTATGAGACTGAAGGAAATCATAGTGATTACTTAAGACCCTAGTAAAATGTGCAAAGTCCAAAAATGATACATGTTTTTCTCAGCTTCCTCATTTGCCTCTGTAACCCATAAATCATTCCTGAATCTGAAGAAATAAATGCACAGTTTCTGAAGTTCTCATGTAAAAATGTTTTCAATGCTCTAAATCAGTGATAGCTAACCTTTTCGGCACTAAGTGCCAAAAGTGTGCACGCACACACCCATAATTCAATGCGCACCTGATCCACTGCACACTCCGACCCCCGAGCATGTGTGTGCTGCCCAGTGTGTGTCCCAACCCTGTGCATGCGTACCCTGCCTCCCATGCATGCACGTGCAACCTTCTGTGTTCACCCCGCCTCCTGCATATACGTGTGCGACCCCAGCGCATGTAGGTCTGACCCCCCAGCACATGCCCCCCAGATGCATACAACCCCACACACATGTATCCCATCCCCACGCATGTGTGCACATCTCCCACATGTGCCCTGTACCCCCATGCATGTATGCGCATCTCCCACATGTGCCCTCCGCATGGGCGGCATAGATCCAAAAAACAGCTGGCCAACTGGAGATGTCCGCACATGCACAGCACAGCTGAATTGACGGCTCGCAGGCCCACAGAAAGGACTCTGTGTGCCATAGGTTTGCATCACAGCTCTATATGAAATGATCAATGAAATCGTAAAGGAATACCACAAGCTCAGAGAAATGAGAAGAAATTTCCAAACAAGCATAAAGGAATATCTTTCTAATACAAACTTATTTTTAATGTATTAAATTAATTAAATTGTATTAAATTAGTGTAATTGCATGTTACTAAATTGATCTAAACTCTGAGTGGGATTTTCCATAGCCGTTAAAGCACAACACTCATTTAAAACTAAGAATCCTTTTAAGCAAATAGCTTCCAAAATGAAACTCTTCAAAACAAGATTCATTAGATTAAGATAGACCAACCATATAAAATCCATCCATCCATCCATCATTTATTCATTTATGCTTTGCATAGTTCCAGGTGGAAAAGCAAGCTAATGAAAAGCATTTTATTTTGGCTAAAAAATTAGTTGACAAAGAAATACAGAAAATATAAACCTTTGGTGCCCACTGCTGGTCATCCAGACATTTGCAGGCATGGATATGGATATATTGAGGATGGAATCAATTTAATATACTAAAATTTATAGTAGAGTTCCAGGAAAGAGAAGGTTAAGAATTACATTATTAATCCCTGAAGAGTTCAAGTACCCACATGATTTCAAGCAAATTGTTTTAACTTAAATAATCATCTTGGGAAATCAATTCTCTATTTGTCTGTATTTTCCTACAATATCACCCATGAAGTGTCATGTTAAAACTGGAATTGCACAGTATGAAATATACAATGTATAGGTTTCCTAACAACAGATGTGCAAGGATTTCTTTTGAATCACTATATACACCATCTTGGGCTTTGACATCAACAATATATAAACAATATTATTTAAATGTTAGAATGATGATACAATTTTAAATGGCATAATAACATTACTTGTAGGTAAAGCTCACATAGTTGCAAATGCATAAGTATTTATAAGCTTCTTTAGAAAGGAAATATTTAGGTCAAATTTTTAATACAAAGTGATAAGTACTACAATATTTATCAGGGACAATGAAAAATATAGCACTGTGCTTGTCAATGACAACTTTCCATTTCCATAGAAATTGTATGTCTGGAAACAAAATGTTTCAGACAGCTCATTAAAAATTTGATAAGACTTAGTACTATATCACTGCCATTGATTTCAATAAAGACTACTTGAAAAAGATGCTTTCATAATAACACTACCTTTCAAACCATTATCTGTCCACAACACACTGAGTGTCTCTATAAATGTACATGAAATGAACCTTTTAAATAAAGAGAAGGGTGATTTTTATGTAAGATTGAACAAACAAAGCAACTATTATTTATTTTCCAGTATTTATTTCTCATCCCAATCCTAATAGATTCTGGGCAAGTAACAACAGGATAAAATATAGAGTCAGAAATCATCAAAACAAAAAATAGAAGACATAAATTAGGCGCCCAGAAACAATAAGGACTGAAAGTATGTTCAAACAGAACAACTTTGACTTATAGGGAGGGAAGGGGAACCTTTAGGAGAACGGGGCTGATCAAATCCAACTACTTTCCCCCAAAACCAAGAGTTATGTAGCCTACAAAAAAAACCCTGGCAAATTTATTAATAGCACAGCTGTGTCACCTTGGGTCACTTGCTTCCTTTCACACAAAGAAAATATAGTGGCAAACCACTGCCAAAATTCTGCCAAAAAAATTCTTGGACTTGTCTAGGCAATCACCAAGAGACAGGCCTCATACACATACACTAAATCATGTAAGATACAATATTTTGAAAATTTGTGACAACTGTATTTCTAGATGGAAAGATATAGAAAGAAAAAGTGTGAAGTGGTACTAAAAAGATACCCCTCCATAGTCTGTGGCTCTGCTTTTGCTCAGGGATGCTCAGCAAACTGTCAAGGCTTTATTGGGAGTCCAGCGTATGCTCTAAGGGTTTGCATGGTTAATAAATTTGGGTTGAACTTTCAAAATAATGATTGTTTAAGAGAGCCAGGCCATCACAGGTCAGATGTGTAACATTTTTTCTGCTTTCTGTCCATTCAATCACTTCCCTATTAGTAACTGTTTTCCACTGTAGCTAAAAGGGCGAATATTTCTTTATTCTGCTGAAAAACTAAATAAAGGAAAGGTCAATTCTAATAAATGTTTAAATATTACTTATAATTAAGTGTATAAACCATATTATTTATTATATGTAACATATGTAAATCTCATATGAAACCCCAGACCAAATACATCGGGACCAACACAATTACTGCAAAAGATGATGGAATAATATCCCAGTTGCCTTTTCAGACTGCACATGCATGCAGGTAATGTGTGTTTTGATTGTACCAAAACATCAGGCGTTATGCAAAAATAAATGTAGGAAAAGACAGACATAAAACTCTGGCAAGATTCTAGCAATCTAGATCCAGAAAATCTTTGATGTGCAAAAAGCAATTTCAATTTTGGACCAACAAAATGTCTGTCTTAGGTTCCACGCAGCAAAAGGCTTGAAAATAAGCAAAGATCTACGTAAAGTGTGTATGAACAATTCTGCCGCAGCTCTATAAGGCACAGGATAAGGAAGAAGGACTTGCAAGAATAGGTAAATACTGCATGATATTAGTGCTTCCTCCAGGGAAAAAAGTTGGAAGTCCTTTTCATTATGCAGACATCTGGATCAATTTATATGCTGCAACTTTTATTTTCCCCCACAGACTTTGCTTTAACATTTGATTGCATCAGAGGTAGGTTGCTAATCTTTTTACTACTGGTTCAGGGGTGTTCCTGTGCACACTTGCCAAATGTGCGCAACATTTGTAGCAAGCACAGAAGCGTCCAGGTGGGTGGGCGGAGCCTCCCACCGCTGCTACTATCAGTTCAGCTGATCCAGGCCGAACTGGCAGCAACCCACCTCTGGATTGCATATTAAGAATAGAAAAAGTGGCTTCTCTTCTTTACCCACAAAATAAACCAAATTTGTACTTCTTCCTGAATGATATAGTTCCGTGATGGCGAACCTATGACACGGGTACCACAGGTAGAACATAGAGCCATATCTGTGTGTGCTGGCCAGCTGATTCTCGGGCTTCCAAAGGGTAAGGGAGTCATTTACGCCCTCCCCAGGCTTCAGGAAACCCTCCAAAGCCTGTGAATGATGAAAAACAAGCTCAACAGGCCCAATGGAAGTTCAGAAATGAACTTCCCATAGGCCCGTTGGGCCGTTTTTCGCCCACCCAAGGCTTTAGGAAAGCCTCCTGAAGTCTGAGAAGGGCAAAAAATGGACCCACTGAGCCCCTGGAAGACGGAAAACAGGGTTGGAGAGGCCATTTCGCCCACTACAGGCTCTAGGAAAGGCTCTGGAGCCTGGGGAGGGCGAAAAATGGGCCCATCAGAAGTCAGGAAATGTGCTGTTTCCGGCCTCTAGAGGGCCTGGTGGGGAACGGAGGGGGCCATTTTTGCCGTCCCCAGGCTCCAAGAAAGCCATGTACGCATGTGCGGGAGGCAATGGGAGGGTTGCATGTGCATGCACATGCACAGTGGGCACAGCAGTGGGCATTTAATTACAGGTGTGCGCACATGCACGCACCCGAGAAAAAAAGGTTCACCATCACTGATATAGGTCCTTTAATTCACCAAGGTGGCAAACATTCTCTCTTATCAGAAAAGAAGACAGATGATAAAATAAAAACTGTAACCCAGAGCTATCTATGAATTATTAATTTCTTTTCAAGCACTCTGTCACATGCAAAGTGCTTTATCGTAGGTAACTTATTTATAAATCATGATTTACTAATAGATCTCAATCATATACTGTATATATTTTCTCTTTACACTATGCTGTTCAATCTCAGAATGCTTCTCTAAGGAAATGTGCTTTCTGAACATGAATAACTATTATTCTCAGAGTGATGATAGAAAGAAAATATTTCTAGAAAGAATTCTCCTTTAGAATTTTTCTGTCATTAATTTTATTGCATGCAAGGAAAGGGAAAGAGAGGTTTTTTCCCACATAGCCAATTTTTCTAAACATAATCTGTAATTTTTCATAATGAATAAAAATAGAAACAAGTCTGACTTTCCAATATTTTTAGGTTAAATGAACTTAGAATCAGAAGATATAAAAATTACTGTACAGCAGTACATAGTAGAAGACACTGTAGCTAAACATATATAATATATATAATGACTATACACATATATAATGAAATAAATACATGATTTCTTGAACCAATAATAGCAATAGCACTTAAAACTTATATATGCTTCATAGAGCTTTACAGGGACACAGTGGCTCAGTGGCTAAGACATTGTGCTTGTTGATCAGAAAGGTCGGCATTTTGATGGTTTGAATCCCTAGCGCCGCGTAACAGTGTGAGCTCCCATTACTTGTCACAGCTTCTGCCAACCTATCAGTTCAAAAGCATGTAAAAATGCAAGTAGAAAAAATAGGAAATACCTCTGGTGGGAAGGTAACAGCGTTCCGTGTGTCTTCAGCATTTAGTCGTGTCGGCCACATGACCACATAGACGTCTTCGGACAATGCTGGCTTTGAAACGGAGATGAGCAACACCATCTCCACTAGTTGGGAACAACTAGTACATATGTGTGAGGGGAACTTTTAGCTTTACCTTTAGTGCTTTACAGCCTCTATAAACAGTTTACAATGTTACCATATTGCTCCCAACAGTCTAGGTCCTCATTTTACCAACCTCAGAAGGATGAAAGTCTGACTCAACCTTGAGCCGCTCAGAATCAAACTCCTGGAGAGAGCAGGAGTATTGCATTGTAACCATTGAGCAATATAATATTTAATAATATTATATTATATTATATTATATTATATTATATATATATATATATATATATATATATATATATATATATATATATATATATATATATATATATATATATTTTTAAAGTCACAACCCCTGGTATGCCCCAACTATGGGAGGAAGCTAACTGCTTCCATTCTCTGTCCATCGGCTCGTCACAAGAGACCATCCAGACAGAAAGCCCAATATTTTACTGTTGCCTTTGTTACATTTGTGTAGTATTTGTGCCTTTATTTATTTATCAGTACAATACATACATACATACATACATACATACATACATACATACATACATACATACATACAACCTATGTTATATTTACAGTAATAATTTTAATGTAATTATATTCTGCATTTTTTCTTTAAAGTGTCCAGCAAGATGAATATTGTGGGAAGTAAAATTTGGTTCTCCCTAAACATACATCAACTGAGTAAAAATGGTTAGATATTGATTCATTCTATTAGCCAAACAAAACAAAATAGTTGATAGAGACAACATATCTATAATTACCTGTACCCAAACACAATCCCTATACAATGATTTGGACTGTACTAAGGTGACTACTTAGGGGAAGGTGAACAGAAGATAGACCAGTCCTTATCAAGAGAGGCCCATTATTTCCTGAGGAAATTTCTGGTGAGTGATGCAATGCAACTCCTAATTATTTTGTCAGATTCTCTGTATCTTACTAAACAACTATTCCAGGGGTGGGTTTCTCGCCCCGTTCCAACCAGTTCGGTTGGAACGGAGCCGGCGGCATCCTCGTGCACATGCGCAGTGCACGCATGCGTACTAGCGTCTGTGTGATGCTCCAATTGCTCCTGGAGGATCGCGCAGGCGCTGTATGCGTCCTGCGCATGCGTGGAAGCACAGAACTCATCAAAACCGGGTAAGGAGCGTGGGCGGACGGGTGGGCCCTTCGCCGTTCCCGGAAGTTACTTACTTCCGGGTTCACCAACCAACCGGTTCGTGGGGACCTCCGCGAACCGGTTGAAACCCACCCCATAACTATTCAGCAGACTACTAAAAATCTAAATCTGTTACAGAATTGTGAGTGCTAAAAGGATCAACATTAGCTATTATCTTTCCACCACAACAAGGGCAGCCAAAATGCTGGTGATAGCAAAGGGAAATGGGGAAATTGATGCGAAAAGTTCAGGCAATTGAAGGGTACACATACGGTTTACAGTTTACCCATCACTTCTGTAATGAATAAAGGTAAACGTTCCCCTCAGACATATGTGCTAGTCATTCTCGACTCTAGGGGGCAGTGCTCATCTCCATTTCAAAGCCAAAGAGCCAATGCTGTCCGAAGCTGTCTCTGTGGTCATGTGGCCAGTATGACTTGTGAGCCGCCCTGAGTCCCCTCAGGGAAAAGGGCGGCATATAAAGTTAAAATCTGAAATCTGAAATGACTAAACACCAAAGATGCACAGAACGCTGTTACCTTCCCACTAAAGGTGATTTTTTTTTTCTATTTGCATTTTTACATGCTTTCGAACTGCTAGGTTGGCAGAAGCCGGGAGCTCACTCCGTTACGCAGCACTATGGATTCAAATTGACAAATGCTGACCTGATCCACAAGCTCAGCATCTTAAACCAACCCAAATAACTGCCTAAGCATATTTGATAAGTGAAATTATTGATAAAGAACCTTTTGATGGTACTAACTAGGAAAAAAAGATTCTGATTATCAAACAATCTCTTCAGCACTTTTGCTGCTATTTGTAAATGTTGCTCATTCAGACTTTGGAATGTATTTGTTGTATACAGTACAATAATAATTTAATTTTGCTGTTGATTTTACTTGCTGTTGATGTTACCCAGACTTGCTTTACTGGGCAGATGTATGACATTAAATTTAATAAATCAATATTTTTAGTACTAGTGTGGATTTTTCTTATGCTGTTATATTCTGTGAATCACCCTGAATCATATGTACGGAAGACAGTTAAAATATGCCTTGTTTAAAATGCACAGATATCAGTTATCTTTCTGTTAGCTTAGGATAGTGTTTATCAACTTTGACAACATTAGGATGTTGTCTTCAACTCTCAGAGTTTCTCCAATAAGATTTCTGATTTAGATATTTGTCTAAAAACACATCAGAATAGAAGACTGACAAAGGTCCAGTTTGTACACTGCACCAAACAATTTTTTATAACAATTATAAGTGGCATTTTTCCTCCACATTCACAAGATTAGTTAAGATTACCTAGCCCTCAATAAAAAAGTAGAATGTTTTGTTGAGGTCACAAACGTCTTTACTCCTTCTCTCTCAAGTTGTAGTTTGAAACTACAGCTACTCCTCAACTTACAACAGTTCAGTTAGTGACTGTTTAAAGTTATAGTGGCACTTGAAAAAGTGACTTATTACTGTTTTTCACACTTGCAACCGTTGTAGCATCCCCATAGTCACATGATCAAAATTCAGATGCTTGGCAAGTGGTTCATCTTTATGACACTTGGACTGTCCTGAGGTCACATGATCAGCTTTTGTGACCTTCTGTTGAGCAAAGTCAATGGAGAATCTGGATTCACTTAACAACCGTGTTACTAACTTAAGAAATGCAAAGATTCACATAATAACAGTGGCAAGAAAATTCGTAAAATGGGGCAAACTCATTTAAGGAATGTTTCATTTAGCAACATACATTTTGAGCTCAATTGTGGTTGTAACTCATAAATTTTATTACTACAAATGAACTTACATTTAGAAAATGACAGAAAAATAAACATATTTTTAATCCTTGCAATTGCTTTAAAGTAACTAAAATTCCTTCCCAGATTAAATGCGATGATGACCTTATACAGTATGCTGCTGTCTATTAAAAAGTAGCCTTTTTGCAATGACACACCAAGCTGAGAAGCAAATTGCAGTTAGGATTCTAGTCTTGCAACATTTATATTTAATCTAACTGTGCCCTCTACTGGCTTCAAAATTACAGGACAACAGTAAAAACAAAAGTAACAGTATTCATCACTTTTAAGAAATAAACCTCTACAATAGTTATTCCACAAAACTATTAAACAAGAATTACTCAAGTTCCAGTATCCAGACGTTTTTCAACATTTATATAACTACATGCATTATATATGTGTGTGTGGTTTTGTTTTATCCAATAATTCTCAATCCTTGACTTATTGGCAAAAAAAATGGCGGCCTAATTTTAAATCATGATTGTCTAAATATACCAGTTGCAAATCTGCATTTTTGAAAAGGAATTCAAGAAATCATTTTAGCATATCTGTCATGTACTTATTGCAATATATGGCTTTCAATTTTTAATTAGAAAACATACTTATTTCTTATTTAGAAACGGGCCTTCTTGTCAATTAAGTTTTAAGATTACAAAGTAGTAAGTAAGAAGTGGCTTGATTACTGAAATAATAAGAATAATTATTGTTATTATTTTGGCATTCTAAAAATGCCAAATCTACTCTAAACATCTGGATGACCGTAATAATAATAATAATAATAATAACAACAACAACAACAACAACAACAACTCCGCCGTTGCCGGTCCCAAGCCCGGATGAGAAAGGAGGAGGGTTGGGGTCAGGTAGGCATCTGGTCCCATAAAAAAAACCCACCAACCCATACAATATGGTGAAAAAAACAAATAAGAATTCCATACCGCATTGGTCGTCGCGCGGGTTAACAAGGGCCGCGGCGGATTTTGGGTCCCTGGACATCCATCGACAAGTGGGCTACAAGTGGACCAGCCAACAAAAAGACAAAAATATAGTGCAGATGAAAATCGTGCCATAATGGCCTGTTACTACAACTCAGAGCCAGAAAAAAGAGGCTATTTAAAGCGAATGTATGAATTATGGAAACAACAATATCCAGATTCAAATGTTAGTGAACAACGACTAGCAGATCAAAGGCGATTTATTATACGGAATAAAGTGTTTAGTGAAGTTGAACGTGAGGAAATTCAGGCAAATTGCAAAACCCAAAAAACAATATCACAAGCGGAAATAACTGATATTCAAGACACAACTAAAGACATTATAGTAGAACTCCCAGAAGAAGCTCTCGGGGAGGAAATAACATCACCACCACTAGAACCAGTTATCACTGAACCAACTGATGAACTAACTCAATAACAAAAAGAATTGAAGGATAAGATCATGGAGCATTTTCTGCTTAATGAGGAAAGGCAATGTTTACCATCACTAAATTTTGGCCCCTATCATGAAAATGGTTAATGCAGTGTTTTCAACAATTGAATCGGGATCCATCTTGGAAACAAACCAGTTAATGTACAGCACAGCTGTAATAGTCACTAATGAAGTAGGCATTAAAATCAGAGTACCTAGTCACACAACAGAAAAAGCATCAAAGCCAAAGTGGAAAATCCGATTAGAACAAAAAGTCAAAAAATTAAGGGCAGATGCTAGTAACTTAAAGAACATGCATGAGCAATGGCTCAAAAACAAAAAAATCATAGATCGGCTAATCAGAAGATATAGATTGGATACAAGAAACATCAATGAAGCTGTAGAGATTGTAAAACAGCAGATAACAGCAACAGCTAGAAAAATTGAAAGATATGAGGCACGAATCATCCAATATAAACAAAATCAGCAATTTCGATCAGACCAACGGCGTTTTTATCAAAGTCTTAATGTGAATGGTGACACCAAAAGTGAAAAACCAGAAAAACAGGCCACAGTTAAATTCTGGAAAAAATTGTGGGAAAATGCAAAGGACTACAACAAGGAAGCAAAGTGGATACATGACTTTGAGAAAAGCATTGGCAACAAACAAATGCAAGTATTAGAAATAACAACTGAGATGGTCAAAAATCGAGTTAAAAAGGTAAAGAATTGGACATTACCTGGAAAGGACCAATTACATGGTTTCTGGCTCAAATATCTGACCAGTTTACATGCAATATTGGCCAGGCAACTGAATGAAATTTTACAAAAGGGCCAAATTGATTAATGTTTGGCAACTGGAAAAACATACTTTATTCAGAAAGATGCAACTAAAGGAACAACACCTGAAAACTACAGACCAATAACATGCTTGCCAACAACCTTCAAATTACTCACAGGCATTATTGCAGATAACATGATGGATTATTTGGAAACAAACAACATCTTGCCAATAGAGCAAAAAGGCAACAAAAGAAGGAGCAGGGGCACAAAAGATCAGCTCCTAATTGATAAAATGATATTAGAAAATTGTAAGAACAGAAAAACGAACTTGAATATGGTCTGGATTGATTACAAAAAGGCATTTGACTCACTGCCACATAGTTGGATCATAAAATGCTTAGAAACAACTGGCATTAGCAAAAATATTACATCCTTTACTGAAAAGGCGATGAAACAATGGAGAACTGAGTTGGCAGTAGGGAATGAGATCTACGGAATGGTTAATATCAAACGAGGAATTTTCCAGGGTGATTCACTTTCACCTCTTCTCTTCATCATCGCAATGATCCCACTATCAGTAATCTTAAAAAAAATGAAATTAGGCTACCAAACAGCCAAAGAAGCTGAAAAAATTTCGCATTTACTATATATGGATTATTTGAAACTCTATGGAAAGTCAGAAATAGAAATCCAATCATTGACAAACACAGTCCGAGTATTCAGCACCGATATTTCAATGCAGTTTGGCATGGAAAAATGTGCCACTGTATCCATAAAAAGGGGCAAAATCACTGCATGTGAGGGAATTGAAATGCCCACTGGCCAATTAATTAAATGCAAAGAAAATGAAGCCTACAAATACTTAGGCATTCTGCAGTTGGATAACATCAAGCATGGAGAAGTAAAAACTATTGTCAGGCGAGAGTACACCAACAGAGTTAAGAAAATTTTGAAATCTAAATTGAATGGTTGAAATACAATCAAGGCCATAAATACCTGGGCAATACCAGTTATAAGATACACAGCTGGTATAGTTAACTGGACACAAGCTGATTTGGACATTTTGGACCGAAAAACCAGGAAACTAATGACAATGCACTACAGTTTACATCCACGTGGTGATACTGATAGACTATATCTGCCCCGAAAATCAGGTGGCAGAGGATTATTACAAGTGAAGCAAACAGTTGAAGAAGAAAAACATGCACTGGCTGATTATTTAAAAGAAAGTCAAGAACATCTATTAATCGAAGTAAAGAACAAAAATCTACTGAAGGCCCAACAGACGAAACAAGAATACAGAAAAGATGTGATAAAATCAAGAATGAAGAGTTGGCAGAACAAAGCACTGCATGGCCAATTTCTGGAAAAAATAAAAGATAAAGTGGACAGTGAACAAACTTGGTTATGGTTAACAACAGGTACATTAAAGAAAGAAACAGAGTCACTAATCCTGGCTGCGCAAGAACAAGCTATCCGCACAAATGCCATTAAGGCCAAAATCGAAAAATCCTCTGATGATGCCAAATGCCAACTTTGCAAAGAAGCTGATGAAACTGTTGATCACATACTCAGCTGCTGTAAAAAAATCGCGCAGACTGATTATAAATTGCGGCACAATTCAGTAGCGCAAATGATCCACTGGAATTTGTGCAAAAATTTTAATATTAAAACAGCAACAAACTGGTGGGAACATCAGCCTCAAAAAGTCACCGAAAATCAGATGGTCAAGATCTTGTGGGAGTTCCGTATACAAACGGACAAAATACTGGCGCATAATACACCAGACATCATACTGGTTGAGAAAAACAAGGTTACAATCATAGATATTGCAATACCAGGTGATAGCAGGGTCGCCGAGAAGGAACATGAAAAAATTGCAAAATACCAGGACTTAAAAATCGAAATTCAACGACTATGGCACAAACCAGCAGTGGTAAGAGCCAAGGTGGCGCAGTGGTTAAATGCAGCACTGCAGGCTACTGCTAGATCAGCAGGTCAGCGGTTCAAATCTCACCGGCTCAGGGTTGACTCAGCCTTCCATCCTTCCGAGGTGGGTAAAATGAGGACCCAGATTGTTGGGGGCAATATGCTGACTCTCTGTAAACCGCTTAGAGAGGCCTGAAAGGCCTATGAAGCGGTATATAAGTCTACTGCTATTGCTATTGCTATTGGTAATTCCAGTGGTAATTGGCACACTGGGTGCTATTCCAAAAGCACTGGAATTACATTTAAAACAGTTAAAAATTGACAAAATCACCATCAGTCAAATGCAAAAAGCCGCACTGCTTGGATCTGCACGCATATTACGAAAATACGTTACGACGTCCTAGGCCCCTGGGTGGGGCCCGACTAGTAACCAAATCCAACCAATGCCAAATCCGGCAAAACAACTGGCCGCTGTGATACAATTGTATAATAATAATAATAATAATAATAATAATAATAATAATAATAATAATAATAATAATAAAAAATCACACAGACTGATTATAAATTGCAGCACAATTCAGTAGGACAAATGATCCATTGGAATTTGTGCAAAAATTATAATATTAAAACAACAACAAACTGGTGGGAACATCAGCCTAAAAAAGCCACCGAAAATCAGATGGTCAAGATCTTGTGGGAGTTCCGTATACAAACCGACAAAATACTGGTGCATAATACATCACACTGGTTGAGAAAAATAAGGTCACAATCATAGACATCGCAATACCAGGTGATAGCAGGGTCGTCGAGAAGGAACATGAAAAAATCGCAAAATACCAGGACTTAAAAATCGAAATTCAACAACTATGGCACAAACCAGCAGTGGTAATTCCAGTGGTAATTGGCACACTAGGTGCTATTCCAAAAGCACTGGAATTACATTTAAAACAGTTAAAAATTGACAAAATCACCATCAGTCAAATGCAAAAAGCCGCACTGCTTGGATCTGCACGCATATTATGAAAATACGTTACGACGTCCTAGGCCTCTGGGTGGGGCCCGACTAGTAATCAATGCCAAATCCGATGAAACAACTGGCCGCTGTGATATAATTCTGTTGTTGCAAATAATAATAATAATAATAATGAGGAGGAGGAGGAGGAGGAGGAGGAGGATTGTATGTATGATTCTACAAAAAACCACCCTACTTGGAACAGCTTATATCCTCCGACGTTACCTTAACAGTTCCTAGGTCCTTGGTTAGGACTCGAGCTGTTGAGCTACCAACCAGCCCCAAAGGCTGTGAATCTCACCAAAGATTAACCATGTAATAATAAGTACCTAGGTTAAAAGTAAAAGTACCTAGGCATATTGGAAGCAGATAACATCTTGAATGGAAAAGTCAAAGTGTCAACACAAAAGGAATACATTAGGAGGGTCCACAAAATATTAAAATCAAAGCTGAATGCTGGAAACATAATTAAAGCCATTAATACATGGGCAGTTCCAGTGATATGCTACTCAACTGGACTCTGGCTGAACTGGAAAACCTGGACCGGAAAACACTCAAACTTTTGAATATGTACCACGCTTTATATCCACGAAGTGACATCAACAGGTTGTACCTGCCAAGAAAAATAGGTGGCAAGGGGCTATTGCAAATTTATCAAATTGTAGAAGAAGAAAAACAAAGTTTGAATGATTATGTGAATCAAAGTACAGAAAAATTGCTGCAGGTTGTGAAAACAGAGAACAGTATAAAAACAACAGAAACAAAGGCAGAATATAGGGAAAAACAGCTGGATGGCAGATTATATAGATGGAAAACAAAAGCTTTGCATGGACACCACTTGAAAAATATTGAACGAAAATGTGATTACAACTTGACATGGACATGGCTTAAGATGGGAACCATCAAGAAAGAAATGGAAGGTTTAATACTCGCTGCTCAAGAACCACACTACAAACTAATGCCATGAAAGCAAAGATACAAAATTCCACTGACAATCCAAACTGCCGATTTTGCAACAACAAAGTTGATCTTTCACATTTAATTTGTGAATGCAGCATAATTTCACAAACTGATTACAAAGCTAGACACGACAGAGTTGCTAAATTAATCCACTGGTCATTATGTAAAAAATATAACTTACCTGTATCCAAAAAGTCATGGGAACACAAAGTTGAAAAAGTTACCGAAAATGTGAAGGTGAAATCTTGTGGGGCTTTTGAATACAGATGAATCGTCATTTGGGACACAACACGCCAGATATCACGGTTGTAGAAGGCCAAAACATACAATTTATTGACACCAGGAGATGCCAGAGTCAAAGAAAAAAAACGGGAAAAAATCACGAAATACCACAATCTGGCCATCGAAACTACCCAATTATGGTTTAAACACATAACAGTGATACCCATTGTCATCCAAGAATTTTACATCAACAAAATGATACATCAACAAATTGCAGCTTCCTGCAATAACACCAGCGGAACTGCAAAAAACTGCACTAGAACATCGTATATTTTAAGAAGGTACTTGGTTGATACCTAGGACGCCGGCAGCAACCCGTATCAACCATTAGCACCAGACAATGGTATTTCTGATGCATTTTTAATATTCAATTGACTCGTTTTCCTGTTTAATGAATAAAGTATAGTAATACTAATATCACAACACTGTTCAAATAAATCATTGCTCACCACTGTCCATATATACAGCCAATGGAGTTTGAATTGGATAAATGTGCCACTTTTACCATCAATGGAGGAAAATAGTGAAAACGAAGACAATCAAGATAGCCTATGGAAATAAAATTAAATGTCTGGATAAAAATAATCATTACAAATACCTGGGCATCCTTCAAGCTGATATCAAGCTGATATCAAGCATACTGAGGTAAAGAAGATTACAAATGAATACATTTTGAGCCTGAAAAAAGATGTTAAAGTCCAAACTATTGATTTCTTAATAAGTCTTTACTGGAATTTATTTCTGTGTACTCTTTATTTCTGAATTGATTCTGCTGGATACAGAATCTTATGCACACAAATGGAAGTTATCTGTTTTGAAACTGGGATTTTTTTTTTGTAAAAATGCATAAAACTTCAAGAACTAAGCTAGACATGATGTCCTAACCAGTGGTGGGATTCAAATTTTTTACTACCAGTTCTGTGCGCGTGGCTTGATGGACATGGCTTGGTGGGTGTGGCAGGAAAGGATACTGTAAAATCTCCATTCCTACCCCACTCCAGGGAAAGGATACTGCAAAATCCCCATTTCCTCCTGATCATCTGACACTTGGGAGGCAGAGAATAGATGTGGCAGCGCCAGTTAGAGGTCGTATTTACCGGTTCTCTGAACTACTCAAAATTTCCATTACCAGTTTTCCAGAACTGTTTCCCGCTTCACGGAAAGGATACTGTAAAATCTCCATTTCCTCCCGATCATCTGACACTTGGGAGGCAGAGAATAGATGGGGGCAGCACCAGTTAGAGGTAATATTTACCGGTTCTCCGAACTACTCAAACTTTCAATTAACAGTTCTCCAGAACTGTTCAGAACCTGCTGAATACCACCTCTGGTCCTGACTGTTAACAAAATACATATTACACTGACTGCAGAACAAGGATATAGCCCACGGGTGTCAAACTTGCTGCATCACATTGACGTCATGTGACATTTCATGTTTTCTCCCCTTCACGGAGCTGGGTTGGCCGTGGCCTGCACGTGATGCATCCAGCCCACAGGCTGCCAGTTTGACACCCCTGGTGTAGGCTGATGCCTCAAATGTTTTTCCTTTATCTGGAGAGGGATTAAAAATATGCACTGGTTTCATGACTCTATGTCTCCCAGTATCTCAAAAACCCAAATGCAGCTTTGGAAGCAAGAGACATACTGCCCACTGTTCACATGAGGTTATGCCTGATGGGCATTCTCTCCTCCAATTGCTATGGATATTTTGTTCCTCCCATTCAGCCATAAGCAAGAATTTGATTGCATGACTGTAACTTTGTTGCTTGTATCCTTATGATTTGTATTGATATTGATATTGTTTCCTGATTGCTTATTTGTACCCTTTGACTATCATTAAGTGTTGTTCCTTATGATTCTTGATGACTATATCTTGTCTTTTTATGTACACTGAGTGCATATACCCCAAAGACAAATTCCTTGTGTGTCCAATCACACTTGCCCAATAAAGAATTCTATTCTATTGATGAAATTATACTGTTCAGTATTTTTCACATCCACAAAATGTACAGATTAATATTCATCAACAGACAATTTAATCTCAACTCAGACTGTTATGGACAAGGTACAGGATATGTTTTGTTTAATATAGCTTAGAAAAAGGTTCGTAGGGAACTTCAATCATTATATAAGTAATAGTTAATTAAAGACATTTATACTGCAATACGTTACCTTGACAGTTTTATCCATAGAGGCAGAAAGCAACATATGGCTCCATCTCTGTAGAGGACACCAGCGAACTGCATTAACTGGTCCACTGTGCTCAGCCATGTGAAATACTAAGTTCTTTGGAATTTCAGTAACTGCATATTTTGATCCTACATATGGCATAATATATTGGGAAACTTTAACTGTCATTTTATCTTCAGCTGTACTAAATTTAACTGGAGACGATGCACTCTCTTCTTGGTATTCCTTTTTTTCCTGTTGCACTTTTTTTGAAACATATGGTCTCAGTTTTTGAATTGTTACATCTTCATCATTACGCATCCTCTTCTGAGCATATGCGTTTCCAGAAGGTATTTTAGGTTCCAACGGCTGGGTATATAATGGCTGGGTATACTTAGTCCTTGTTTTAGTCAGAGTACAATTTTTGTTGTGCTGCTGTCGTACTGCTGTTATTGTAGTCTTTTCATTAGGTTGTAGATGCTGTTGAAAGGTATCCTCATAAGACATGTTCTTTTTGGAGCTTCCCATGTATTCCACAGATTCGGCTTTTGTCTCAGAAATAATATTTAAGTCATCAGTGGGCTGAACAACATCCACAACGGAATCTGTTAGATTGATTTCACTGCTAATAACATCTCCAGATCTCCCAGTCTCTGCTTCAGAATCCGAATCATCATAAGCAACAAGGGAAAAACTCATTATGGGAACTATTGGGGGGGAGGGCAAGGGGCCCCTGAAATGTACTAGTATGTTTTTGGATTCTTATCAACAATGACTAGTTTCTGTAATGAAAGCACAAATACAATTAGTCACCTTAAATACTTTGTTTCATATCTTTCTTACTTACAAAAGTCATCGTAATTTATTTCCAGAGCTTAACAATATTTGTACTTTTAATTTCTTAATTAGTGTATTTTACTTATTTATTTACTTATTTAATTAATTTATTTATTACATAAATATATTAAATAAATAATTACTTAATTATTCACATTATATGCTGTCCAATTAGTATGGACTCAGCTTACAGACAAAATTAAATATAAACATCAACAGCAGCAACATGTATAAGCATCTGCAATATTGCATTTAGGCATTAATATGTACAGTAAACATTAAAATGGTTGTTATAATACCTATAATACCCATTATTAAATATTAAAATACCCATGATGAGGTAAAAGAATCTAATGATTCGGAAATAACCTGAACAAAAATCCCTATGACAAATGCATATATCTCTACCGGTAATTAATATCAATCAAAAAAGAATAATCTAGAACAGTGGTTCTGAACCTGTGGGTTGGGACCCCTTTGGGGATCGAACCACCCTTTCATAGGGGTCGCCTAAGACCATAGGAAAACACATATTTTTGAAAAAATACAGAAAACATAAAACAATTCTATGGTTGGGGGTCACAACATGAGGAACTATATTAAAGGGTTGCAGCATTAGGAAGGTTGAGAACCATTGATCTAGAACAATTGTGTCTTTACAGGTCTCCAGAAAGCCTGTACTATACAATACAATCTAACATCTAGAGAAAGACTGCTCTAGTTAATGCTAGTATAAAACAGCACCTCCTTCTCATTTCAGCATCTAACTTTGCAAAAATGCAGAAGAATCAAAAGCCTCTATCCCTGATCATACAGGGCTGGTTAATTCTAACTCAAGAAGCTCTTAGAGTTACTATATAATCAATAAAATGTCAGTCTCAAAATACTAATTTGGCTGACATATTGCCTTTTCCCAACTAAGATAATTTTACTCATTTGCTGAATTTAAAAAAAAACTGTCAGGGAGCCAGCACTTCTGATTTTATAAAAAGCAAGTAGAGGGCCATGTTCAGTTAAATGAATGAATATATCAATAGATATAGCAGTATGAATTCAGTGTGTCTAGTATGTAAGTGTGTAATAGTGAGTGTCTAGAATACAACATGTAATAAACATACATTTAAGGCTAGCCAATTAGCCTAATAGAATACTGAAACATCAACAATTTGATATATGAGACAATACTACTTGTACCCCCACAGTAAAAAAAGGGCTTGGACTTAGAAGTGCTCACTATTAAAGTAAACAAGGAAAATGAAAAATTTGGATTGTTAAATATTAAAAAGACAATCATATTAACTAGCATGCTGAACTCACAGGTGACAGCAAAAGTGATTCTTTTGTTTTCTTGAGCTCAAAGATAAAGCATTACAAAGAGTGCAGAGAAGAGATGATGAGGGGATTGGGGGCTAAAATATACCAAGAATGATTGGATGAATTGGTTATGTCTAGTTTAATGAAAAGGGGTGACATGATAGCAGTGTTCCAATATCTAAGGGGCTGCCATAAAGAAGAGAGGGTCATCCTGTTCTCCAAAGCACCTGCAGGCAGGACAAGAAGCAATGGATGGAAACTAATCCAGGAGAGAACCAATCTAGAACTAAGGAAAAATTTCCTGACAGTTAGAACAATTAATCAGTGGAATTACTTGGCTCCAGAAGTTGTGAATGATCCAAACCTGGAGATTTTTAAGAAGAGATTGGACAATCTTTTGTGGTTTCCTGCCTGAGCAGAGGGTTAGATTATAAGACCTCCAAGGTCCTTTCCAACTGTTATTCTGTTATAGATGAATGTGCTAGATAAATAAAGATTACCAACAGCAAGCAAGAACTACTTAGGACATTTCATAAAAGTAGATGATGCTCTTGAAAAAGCAACTATACTTGGCATGGCTGAAAATAGAAGCCTGGGAAGTAAGGAGAAGCCAGTTCCTGCATCTTTTCACGCTAGGCAATTTAGCAGGTGGAGGGACACAGAAACGAATCCTTGCTAATCAGCCTGAGAATCTGTCCTCTCTGTATCCGACTAGGCTGTTTAGGAAATAGAGGCATTTACAAAACGAGCTTCGCTACGTTTATTTCCTCTCTTAGCACAAGCAAAGACCGCTCGGGAACATAATTGGTACCAACTGCAACCGTTGCCATCGAAGCAGATCCTGAGTGGGCCGGGGACTTAGCGAATAAGGGAGAGAAAAACTCCTAGTCACTCAAATGATTGACCTAAAGGGGGACCCACTTTACAGCAACACTACCTGAGCGCAGCCGCTTCTGACATCAGATTTAGATCGCCTTGCAGCGCGGCCACATCCTTCCCTCGATAAAGCCTCCCCTAGGAAACTCGACTTGCTCTCAAGGGTTCCTGGTTTACTCTCCTGCGCGTCGTCCGCCTTTCTTCCTGGTTCGTGCGCTCTTTAGTTTTATTTTTTATTTTAACGAGAGTTTGGCCTCTCTGGCGGACCTTCCCGCAGGACGAAGCGCTGTCGGTTTCTCTCCTCGTTGTCCTCAGTTCCGGCCTAGGGACGCCTTTCCTGATCGGAAGACGATCGGCGTCGCACGGGCTGTGCTGTAGCTGATGCAATGGGGTTACTCTTGCTGGAGAGCCGCTGAAAGAAGTGGGGGATTCCGCGGACAGGTAAGGCAAAAGGCAGGGGGGAAAAGGGAGGTAAAAGGAGCCAGAGCGGGGACGCCTCTAGCTATCTTGAAAAGTCGGCTGGGGATCGGAGAAAAAGAAAGGGGGATCGGAGGGGGGAAAACCCATTCCTAAGAGGTCTTTAAGGGACGTGTGCCTAACGTCCCTGTCCCCATTTATTTGTACGCATTTCCTGTGTTCTTATTCATGTTTATTCTTATTTCTGTTATTGTACATGAGTGACAAACTAAATATAAATAAATAAATAAATAAATAAATAAATAAATAAATAAATAAATAATATCATCTTTGGAGGAGAGGAAGAGAGATTTTCGTAGGAGAGAAAGAAAAACTGAATCTAGGGTTGGAAAAAAAAACTGCTGCTTCTTCTGCCTGACTTTCTGTGTTTGGTGATAGGTGTTGTATCTTTTTGCTCTCCTGAAAAATTAGCCCTTGTGTGACTACTAGGCCACCCTGACCAAGAGGTTGATAATTAAGATTTCAATATTTGAAGGACTTTACAAGCTTTTTCATTGAAATGCATACAATGGCCCTGTAAAAGATGCCACAGAGACTGTTCTACCCATATTGCAGATTCAGCTGAAACTGAAACAGAGCCCTTGCCTAACCTTGTCTAATGAGAAAATTGCAGATGTAATTTTCATTTCAGGGTAGGATTTGATTCCTTGTTCTCCTTTTTAAAAGATATGATCGTTTGCTGTGTTTCTATGCTGGTAGTCATTGGTGCTGTCCAAGTGCAGAAAGGAAATGTGGGAAGCTGCTCTTTTTAGAGCAGATTATTTTCAGCCCAGGTTTGTGGAAGTAAATTGACAGGTTGGAACTCTCTAATCTAAAGACTCGGCTAGTGGCTTTCTCATTACCTGTAAACTGATGGTTTGAAATTGTAATTGGGGCCATGTGAGCATGATGTATGTATGCCCTGATGGTCAGAGCTTGGAGAACTGGTCCTCAAATCCAAATAACAATATTGGATTGATACAACAATTGAATTGTTTAGTACAATGATACTGTAGCAAAGCCATAACACAAAGTTAAAATTGGTATACTTTTCAAGAAATATAGCCATTGAGTTGAAGGAAAGGCAAATATATAATGTGTCAAAGCCCAAAAATAGCTAAAAAGCATTATAGAAAAATTATTCATATTAAAGTAGGGAAATAGTTGATTGTGCAGTTGTAGTTTAACTATAATCATAAGATGTATGATGAGAAATACAATGAAATAGTAAAAAATGGATTAAATGAGTTTTCTTCTTTCTTTCTCTTTCCTATGTGGTTCAACATCTTGACTGGAGCTGATAGTTCAGGAACAAATGATGCAGATACAGAGGACAGGATTAATATCTTGTACCCGCCAATGCCATTTGATCAATAGACAGACACTTTGATTTTGCTTAGATACAGAATTAACAAAAATAAATAAGTTAAAAGTAATGGTGTTTCCCACTTCATTCTAAATATATTTCATCAGAAATAGAAAATCTGTTGCTCTCCAGGTATTATTGGAGAATAGATTCCATTATGTAATAGTGGTGAATATTTGTAGCTTAAGTGTAGGAAGAGAGTGGAGGTTCGTTTGTTCGAGCTTGTGGATTTGTTTCTGAACATTTCATTACCAGTCTGTAACATTCCCTAAATTCTGCTGAAGATGTTACCTAGCCTGGTAACGAAACATTCAGAAAGCAATCCACAAGCTTGGAGAATGAACCTTCATCTTCAGATTCCATTATTCCTGACCACTGACCTCGCTAGTTTGCGCTTAAGAATATGTGGCTCAGACAACCCCAATTAATTTTGAATATGATAGGCTGTCAATGTCAAATGATGTCTGAAATAGGATTGTCTACTTCAGATGAAGGCCAGGCAAGAAAGGCTATGAAATATCTATCCTAGCTGACAAGCATGGTTTTTTTAATGTAATTGCTTCTTGACATTGATTACAGTGCAATTGTCTATATTGTAACAGTATCATTGTTTTAAATGAAATACATTTACTAATAAGTGTGTATTAATCTTTCCAATAACTACAAATTGCCCTTGACTTATAACCCATTTTTGCCAACTATTTAAAGCTACAACACAGCTGAAAACGGTAATAAACAACTAGTCCTTGCACTTATGATTATTGCAATGCTTCCACAATCACATGATCAAAATTCAGGGCTTAGCAACCAGCATGGATTGTTGTAATGTTTAAAGGACACGTTATCAGCATTTGTGATCTTCCCACTCAACAAACTCAGTGGCAAAAGCCAGTTTCACTAATACTCAGTGATTCACTTAAGAGCTGTAGCAAAAAAGATCATAAAATCTTGCATGACTTAATTGCCTTACTTAGCAATGAAAGTTTCAGTCCCAATTGTGGTCATAAGTCAAGGGCTACCTGTATCCTTATGTAATTCATAGATTTATAGATGATAGATAGATGATAGATAGATAGATAGATAGATAGATAGATAGATAGATGATAGATAGATAGATAGATAGATAAATAGATACATACATACATACATACATACATACATACATACATACATACTAATATTTATTATTTGTCTTATAGAATTCTCCAAAATTGCTGTTTTGAATTTTCTGGATAAAACATTATAAGGCGGACTTTAAATTAAAAATACAAGACTTACCACACTCCTTAAAATGGCAGATATTCCAAATGGAAGCTTTTGCTCTCTTAAGCCTCTTGAACTGTTTGAACAAATAGCTGCACAAGGAGAAAACGTCAGATCATTGAAATCCATAAAAGCACCAAAGGTAAAGCAGTACTTTGTTAGTGTATGTGTGTATTCATTCATTCACTCATTCACTCATTCATTCATTCATTCATTCATTATCCACTTATATAAATATTTTAATAATTGTCTTGTAATAACTGTGTTACTACAAAATATGAGTATTGAATTGAATGGGGGGGGGTGTTCTGTCATTCAGCCACCAGAATTGAATTTTAAGTTTCTTGATAAAATATAGTATTAGATCTAGAGCATTTGTTCTATAAGCAAAAGTGCCCCTTGAAAGGCTTTTACTGGATTAGTAGAAATTTTCTCTGATTCAGCCTTTGCTCTTTTCTTGGCTTGTTCATCTCATCTACTCACAAATAATACTTGGAAAAAATTGTCACAAACAGACTTACATGACTGTCCCCTGAGTCCCTCAGACCTTTTTCTTATTCTCCAGCAAGCTTAGCTACTAGTAAAAATGACAAAATGAGCAAGAACAAATTTCAAATTCATCATAGGATTTATTCAGTGGCAATGCAATGTGTAAATAATTTTTGTTGTTTTCTTTACTTAGAATCTGTCTACAGCTTATTTCAATTGCTAAATCTTTACTGTAGATTTAATTTAAAAATTGGACCTTCATAGTAAATGTTCTGCATTATATTCTGTGGATAAAATCAGTCAAATCCGTTCCAATCTAGACAAAATAGTTTTAACAGAATCTGTGAGAGCTATAACCAATGCATTATCTCTTCTAAGATGGATACAGTCTTACCTTGTACAACTTAAGGTGTGAACTAGCTGCTTAGAAAACTGAGAACTGTACTTGCCCTTTGGATTTTTGCCCATTGTAGCATATGAAATCTTCCAAGGTTGAAGTAGTTGGATATATATTATTATCTGTAAACATCTCCGTAATCAATGAGTTCCACTTTGGGGGTGTGGTAGGAGAAGAAGGCTGAGTGAATTCAAGGATTTTGTGAAGGGGGGGAATACCTTAGTCCTTAGCGGAGAGTTAATAAATGGAAAGTTTGTGTTTTTAGTCTTATCAGAGACTAAAAGGGGGGACAACCCCATATCCCCTCAGTCGCATACAGGGATTTTTTTTTCTACCTTAGTTTCACGGAAACCCACTCAGGTTTTTTTATAACCCTACAGTTCTGTAAAGTCCAGCTTGAAAAATCTTAGACTAGATATTATCAGGAATTTGGAGAAAGAAATGAAATTTTTCATTAAGTAGCAGGCAGGAAGCTATTTTGCTCACTCTACCTCCAACTTTCACTTAAAGGAAAGTTAGGCTCAGGACTCTGCAGCTTGTGCGCCAACTATAACATGTCAGATATGATGCTCCAATCGGTGTGTGTGTGCGCTCGGGTGCTCGCAATGGTATATTAACCATTAAGCAGAGTAAGCACGTGCTTAGGGCACCAGGTCCAAGGGGGAACCACAAAGTTGAGAAAGAAAAAAAGCCAATGAAAATTTCTACAGTATGTACAAAGGAGGGTGGTACCAAGATTTGTCAGTGCTTAGGGCACCAGTGAGCCTTAATCCTCCACTGTGTGTGTATGTGTAGATATATCCATACATATATGCACACAAGTGTTGGGATTCAAATTTTTTTACTAATGTGGGTGTGGCTTGGTGGGTGTGGCAAGGGAGGAATACTGTAAAATCTCCATTCTCTCCCCACACCAGAGGAAGGTTACTGCAAAATCCCCATTTCCTCCTGATCAGCTGGGACTCGGGAGGCAGAGAATAGATGGGGTGGGGCTAGTCAGAGGCGGTATTTACCAGTTCTCTAAACTACTCAAAATTTTCGCTACCGGTTCTCCAGAACTGGTTGGAACCTGCTGAATACCTCCTCTGATACACACATCTGCATACACCTTTTGGTTGAACGGTGGAGTCCTTTGTGCTCTCTGAGCAATCAAACTCAGAGAATACCAAGGACTCCACAGATATGATAAACAGAGACAAGCAGAGTCTCAAGGGCAAGTTTTTTCTTTTTGGGTGATTACAAAAGCAGCTGTTCTTGATACGAGCTAAGTCTAAATCAAATGCAGGGCTGCCTTTTCCCCACTGTTTTGGATCACCTCTCTGGATATAGCAAAAAGAACATGCTCCAGTCACCTCTATTAAACAATGTCAACTTATTGGGTCTAGAAATCATGTCTTCTCTGTAGCACAGCCTACCTTGTGGAACAGTATCCCCTCCCCCCCCCCAAGAGATCTGGATGGCTCGCTTAGTCTTTTTTGAATCGTGCCCTGTTTCCCCAGACTTTCAGGCCTGGAGGTTAGGCAAGTTTTGTTACTGAAGTGATTTTAGGATTAGAATGATTCATTCACCATCCTGGACTAATGTTTTTCCCTGTTGGATTTTTAATCTTTGTGCACTATCCCAAGCCATATAGTGAGTTAGGCATCGTATTGTGAGACGGGCAGCCATGTAAATTATATAAATAAAGAATTATGTAAAACCACTTGGATTTCAAAGAAGGACATGATAAGCAAGCAATTTGGTTCTAGTTGGAATAAGCTCACCAAAATCTTAAATGGAATACTTATAACAACCTTTCCTTTTTGGTTCCACTGTACCCATATGAAATAGTTAAATATTTTTACCTGTTTTGCAAGTGGAAAAAGTGCAATAGAGGCCTTGAATGACGTGCTCAACATTACACAAGCAGATTGTTTGGCTGTAATTGTGGTTTTGAGAATTTTCTTTTGCCTTTTTTTTTCCAGAACCAGCTGTTTCATTCCCATGCATATTTTTGTCTTCACACTGTAATTTCTATGCATGGTAGATATTGAGAACATTGAATATGCATATATGTATATAGTTGCTAGGTTCAGTGTCTCTAAACTTAATTTATTTGAATGCTGTTATGATATTTTATTATTTTATTCCCAGGATGAAATTGATGCTGCAGTTAAGTTGTTGCTGTCATTAAAAGTAACCTATAAAACAGCTACAGGTCAAGAATATAAAGCAGATTCTCCTCCAACAGATTTCACTACAGTCAGTAACAGTCCAGACAACGTTGACGAGGATGATTTTGTGGACCCCTGGACAGTGCAGACATCCAATGCAAAAGGAGTAGATTATGATAAACTTATAGGTGGGTGGGGTTCTATTACCTTAAAAAACATATTGGTTTGTTTATTTATTTATTTATTACATTTATATGCTGTCCATGTCACATGTCAAGTGTCTCTGAGTGGCTTAAAAGGTAAATGTAAAGGTTCCCCTTGCATGTATGTGCGAGTCGTTCCTCACTCCAGGGGCCAGTGCTCATCTCTGTTTCAAAGCCGAAGAGCCAGGGCTGTCCACGGAGACACACAGAACACCGAAGGCACACAGAACGCTGTTACCTTCCCACCAAAGGTGGTTCCTATTTTCCTACTTGCATTTTTACATGCTTTCAAACTGCGAGGTTGGCAGAAGCTGGGACAAGTAATGGGAGCTCACTCGGTTACGTGGCGCGAGGGATTCGAACTGCCAAACTGCTGACCTTTCTGATTGACAAGCTCAGAGTCAGCCACTGAGCCACTGCATCCCCTGAGTAGCTTACAACATTCTAAAAGTGAAAGTACAGAACGTTAAAACATTGACATGTTAAATATTAATATAAATTAAGATTAAATTAATTAGAAAATGGAATACAATGGGATTGGTGGTGGGGACGTTTTTTGAAATACAGCACATTTACAAAGACTATCTAAGGATGCTCTTTAGGCACTGACCTATTTTTGCCACAGCCTTGAAGTTATAAAAAAAAAAGATTGTTCGTTTTCAAATAGCACTTTTCATAAAATATTATCTTTCCCGATTGCCAGATGGGGCACTAACCTCATGTTTTATAGGTGGGCTTTCATGAAAGTGTCATGGTTAAGATGTTAGAATTCATTGACCCTCGATCTTATTCAACTACTATGCTTCTTTGATATTCAAGATTTCCAAAGAAGCGTTATTAAGTTTCCTTTCCTTTTTAATTTTCCTACTTTTATGGGCAGCAGCGTAGGGATGTTTTTTCAGTTCACAATTTTTTAAAATCAGGATTATGTTTAGATTCTAAAAACCATGAGATGTAACAATGTCACTGGAATGGGGGATAAGTAACATTAATAACCCATTTTTATGTTACTATTTAAGGACATCAAATAAGAGAGCTGCTATAGAGTTTAACTGATCCTTTAAAAAGCAAAATATGCAGTGTATTCAGTAGATTTTACAGCATAAATCTTAGGATATACTGCATATTTAGACAGGATGAAAGTTTTATTGAATTATGAAGGTAATATAGATTGAAAAAGTTATCTTGAAATCTAAGTAATTGCATAAGTAGACATGTTGTGTCAGCAAATATTTATTGTACAGTTAATTTTCAAGTCAAGACCAATCATCACTTTTTGACCTTTCATTTGAGATCAAGTGTAGTTCTCTTATGTGTTCAACATTTACATATGGTACAACCTTTTCAAATCATTTCAACTATTGTCCCATTTATTTTCTGAGGATTGGGGCTTTATTCATTAATGTATTCACCATCATGTATATAATTTAGTCTCTATTTCTATTGTTTTCAGTTCGATTTGGCAGTAGCAAAATTGATAAAGACCTCATCAATAGAATAGAGAGAATTACAGGTCAAAAACCACATCATTTTCTACGGCGAGGTATTTTCTTTTCTCATAGGTAAGTGTGCTTTATCACTAGCTTATTTGAATCAAACAAAATATCCTTTCTAAATGTCTCTTTCATTCATCAATATATTGAGTACTATTCTATTTTGTATTGTATTTGTATTTTATTGTCACTTATAGGCCGCCCTTTTCCCTGAGGGGACTCAGGGTGGCTTACAACTCATGGGAAGGGAGTGCAAGACAGAACGTAAAATAATATGTGGGTACAAATAAAAATAGCAATAAAACACAACATTCATTCAACATTCGGGTGGGGTGTATGAAGATCTTATCCCCAGGCCTGACGGGATAGCCAGATCTTAAGGGCTGTGCGGAAGCTCTGGACTGTGGTGAGGGTGCGAATCTCTACGGGGAGATCGTTCCAAAGGGTCGGAGCTGCTACTGAGAAGGCTCTCCTCCGCGTAGTCGCCAGTCAGCACTGACTGGCGGATGGAGCTCGGAGGAGGCCCACTCTGTGCGATCTGATGGGACGAAGGGAGGTAATCAGCAGAAGGCGGTCTCTCAAGTACTCAGATCCACTACCATGGAGGGCTTTATGAATGGTAAATAGCACCTTGAAGCGCACCCGGAGATCAACAGGTAGCCAGCGCAGCTCGCGGAGGATGGGTGTTATGTGGGCGTACCGAGGTGCGCCTACTATCACTCGCGCGGCCGCATTCTGGACTAGCTGAAGTCGCCGGATGCTCTTCAAGGGCAGCCCCATGTAGAGCACATTGCAGTATTCCAGCCTAGAGATCACAAGGGCTCGAGTGACTGTTGTGAGAGCCTCCCGGTTCAGGTAGGGTCGCAACTGGCGTACCAGGCGAACCTGGGCAAATGCCCCCCTGGTCACAGCCGACAGATGGTGGTCAAAAGTCAGCTGTGGGTCCAGGAGGACTCCCAAGTTGCGAACCCTATCTGAGGGGTGTAGAATTTGACCCCCCAGCCTGAGCGATGGAACACTGGCCAAATTATTGGGAGGGAAACACAACAGCCATTCGGTCTTGTCCGGGTTGAGTACCAGTTTGTTAGCTCTCATCCAGTTCTTAACGGCCTCAAGACCCTGGCTCATCATGTCCACCGCTTCATTGAGTTGGCACGGGGCGGACAGATACAACTGCGTATCGTCCGCGTATTGATGGTATTTTATCCCGTGCCTCCGAATGATCTCACCCAGCGGTTTCATGTATATGTTAAATAGTAGGGGGGATAAGACCGAACCCTGCGGCACCCCACAAGTTAGGGGCCTCAGGGACGATCTCTGCCCCCCAACCAACACCGACTGCAACCTGTCCGAGAGGTAGGAGGAGAACCACCGCAAAACAGTGCCTCCCACTCCCACCTCCCGCAGTCGTCGCAGAAGGATACCATGGTCGATGGTATCGAAAGCCGCCGAGAGGTCAAGGAGAACCAGGATGGACGCATGGCCTCCATCCCTGGCTCTCCAGAGATCATCGGTCAATGCGACCAAAGCGGTTTCTGTGCTGTAACCAGGTCTGAAGCCGGACTGGAAGGGGTCAAGATAACTTGCTTCCTCCAAGGTCCGTTGGAGCTGGAAGGCCACCACCTTCTCAACAACCTTCCCAAGAAAGGGGAGGTTGGAGACTGGACGGTAATTGTTAAGAACGGCTGGATCCAAAGATGGTTTCTTCAGGAGGGGTCTCACCACCGCTGCTTTAAGTGCGGTGGGGAAGTGCCCCTCCCAAAGGGAGGCAGTTACAACCGCCTGGATCCAGCCTCGTGTCACCTCACTGCTGTTGGCAACCAGCCAGGAGGGACACGGGTCCAGTATACAGGTGGAGGCACTCACAGCTCGTATGGCCTTGTCCACATCCCCAGAGGCAACATCCTGAAACTCAACCCAGAGATGGTCTGCCAAGCTCTCCCCCTGTGTCTCGGCTGGATCTGCAGAGATGGAGTCCAAGTCCGACCGAAACCGAGCAATTTTGTCCGCCAAGAATTGGACATATTCCTCAGCCTTACCCTGTAGGGGTTCGCCCGCGTCCCTCCTATTTAGGAGGGAGCGGGTTATCCTAAACAGGGCGGCTGGGCGTGACTCGGCGGACGCAACCAAGGTGGCAATATGTGATCTTTTAGCTGTCCTTAATGCCCTGATATATTCCTTGGTGCATGTTGTCAGGAGTGCTCGGTTACAAGCATCCCTATGAAAGAAAACTAAAACTTGGAGCATGAAATGGAAATGGTGGTCCTACATTCTTTGTATTTCAAAACTAGAATCTTGTCACATGATATAAATTATGGCATAGTATTTTTTAAAATACAAAATAATCACTGAAATCTGTTCATGCTGCTCTCATTTATCTTTATATAAGTGGGTTTTTCCCTTAAAAGCACACAATGTTTCCTTATTTTCTTCCAGAGATATGAACCAAATTCTTGATGCCTATGAACAGAAGAAGCCATTTTATCTTTATACAGGCAGAGGTCCTTCATCTGAGACAATGCATGTTGGCCACCTTATCCCATTTATGTTTACAAAGTAAGTAATTCTGATCAGATTTTTTTTATTATTAAATGGTTTCTTATTTTAAAAGTAATTAATTTCAGTGGTAGATGTTTGCATTATGCTAATTGCTGAGATCTGGAATTAGGACATGGAGGTTGAGATCAATATACAGAAATGTTTAGAGAAGTATCATTTCGATGTTGCGGTCTCTTCTGGAAACAACTCTTGAACTTTCGTATATTCTCCTGAACTGTGCTGTATATAAGGTACTTTTATGGGAAAGGGAGATCACCCCAGATTGGATGCAAATATTTTTCATGAGCAGAAAACATTGTATGTATACATAAATGCATGCATACATGTTTCTGCTCATTAATAGCAATAGCTATAGCACTTAGACTTATGTACCACTTTTTCCTCGCTGCATGGATGATATGCTGACTCTGTAAACTGCTTAGAGGCCTCTCCAAGCGAGGAAAAATGGAAAAAATAGAAGGAATTGAACTGGAAAATGGAAGCATAGTGAAAGCATTAGCAAAGGATGACAGTTACAAATACCTAGGCATATTGGAAGCAGATAACATCTTGAATGGAAAAGTCAACGAGTCAACACAAAAGAGATACATAAGGAGGGTAAGCAAAATATTAAATCAAAGCTGAATGCTGGAAACATAATTAAAGCCATTAATACATGGGCAGTTCCAGTGATACGCTACTCAGCTGGAATCATCAACTGGACTCTGGCTGAACTGGAAAACGTGGACCGGAAAATGAGCAAACGTTTGAATATGTACCACGCTTTACATCCACAGAGTGACATCGAAAGATTGTACCTGCCAAGAAAAATAGGTGGCAGGGGGCTATCAAACTGTAGAAGAAGAAAAACAAAGTTTGAATGATTATGTGAACCAAAGTACAGAAAAATTGCTACAGGCTGTGAAAACAGAGAACAGTATAAAAACAAAAGAAACAAAGGCAGAATATAGGGAAAAACAGTTGGATGACAGATTAAATAGATTAAATAGGCTTAAAATGGGAACCATCAAGAAAGAAATAGAAAGTTTAATACTCGCTGCTCAAGAACCACACTACAAACTAATGCCATGAAAGCAAAGATACAAAAATCCACTGACAATCCAAACTGCCAACTTTGCAACAACAAAGTTGATGTTTCACATTTAATTTGTGAATGCAGCATAATTGCACAAACTGATTACAAAGCTACACACGACTGAGTTGCTAAATTAAACCACTGGTGATTATGTAAAAAATATGACTTACCTGTATCCAAAAAATCATGGGAGCACAAAGTTGAAGAAGTTACCTAAAATGAGAAGGTGAAGATCTTGTGCGACTTTCGAATACAGACGAATCGTCATTTGGGACACAATATGCCAGATATCATGGTTGTAGATTTACATCGCGGTACCAGGAGATGCCAAAATCAAAGAACAGGAATTGGAAAAACCACGAAATACCAGACTTGGCCATCGAAACTACCTAATAATGGATGAAACATGTAACAGTGATACCCATTGTCATCGGGGCACTTGGAACCATGTCCAAGAATGTTGCAAGATGCATCAACAAATTGCAGCTTCCTGCAATAACACCAGCAGAACTGCAAAAACTGCACTACTCAGAACATCATATATTTTAAAAAGGTACTTGGTTGATACCTAGGACACCGTCAGCAACCCGTATCAACCATTAGCACCAGTCAATGGTATTTCTGATGCATTTTTGAATATTCAGTTGACTGAGTTTCATGTTTAATGAATAAAGTATTTTAATACTAATATCACAACACTGTTCTAATAAATCATTGCTCAACATTGTCCATATATACAGCCAATGGAGTTTGAATTGGATAAATGTGCCACTTTTACCATCAATGGAGGAAAATAGTGAAAAGGAAGACAGTCAAGATAGCCTATGGAAATAAAATTAAATGTCTGGATAAAAATAATCATTACAAATACCTGGGCATCTTCAAGCTGATATCAAGCGTACTGAGGTAAAGAAGAGGATTGGAAATGCATACATTTTGAGCCTGAAAAAGATGTTAAAGTCCAAACTATTGATTTCTTAATAAGTCTCATAGTCTTTACTGGAATTTATTTCTGAGTACTCATTATTTCTGAATTGATTCTGCTGGATGCAGAATCTTATGCACACAAATGGAAGTTATCTGTTTTGAAACTGGGGTTTCTTTTGTGTAAAAATGCATAAAACTTCAAGGACTAAGCTAGACATGATGTCCTGACCAGTGGTGGGATTCAAATTTTTTACTACCAGTTCTGTGGGCGTGGCTTGGTGGACATGGCTTGGTGGGTGTGGCAGGGGAAGGATACTGTAAAATCTCCATTCCTACCCCACTCCAGGGAAAGAATACTGCAAAATCCCCATTTCCTCCTGATCATCTGACACTTGGGAGGCAGAGAATAGATGGGGGCAGCACCAGTTAGAGGTGATATGTACCAGTTCTCCAAACTTCTCAAAATTTCCATTACCAGTTCTCCAGAACTGTTCAGAGCCTGCTGAATACCACCTCTGATCAACAAAATAGCTATGACACTGACCGCAGAACAAGGATATAGCCCACGGGTGTCAAACTCGCCGCATCACATTGGCATCATGTGACATTTCATGATGTTTCTCCCCTTCATGGAGCTGGGGTGGGCGTGGCCTCTCTAAGCAGTTTACAGAGTCAGCATATTTCCACCAACAATTTGAGTCCTCATTTTACCCACCTTTGAAGGATGGGAGGCCGAGTCAACCTTGACCCGGTCAGATTTGAATTGCCAAATTTCAGGCAGCTGGCAATCAGCAGAAGTAGCTGCAGTACTGCACTCTAACCAGTGCAGCACTGAGGCTCATTAAAAATATTTGCATCCAATTTTGACTTCAGTTTATTCTAGCCCTCCATTTCTAGAGGTACTTGAAAGATTTACAAGATATCAGTGTTGTAGAATTCAAAATCTATTAATCCAAAATGTAGTTAATACAGTGATAATGCAATCCAATCAAGGACTCCCACAAGGCTGCCCAAGAGGAGCACTCCTGTCAGGTGCTGCCTTATTCCACAAATCAGCCAGGTACTCAATTATGCTTCAGTTTGAAACCAACAGGTTTCATTTAAGGATTGGAGATAAGAGGAACAATTCTTATCTGAGATTGTTCCGTCAGTTTGTTATTTTACACAGGCAGGACAAAGTATTTATGGCACAAATATGGAATTTGATATCTAGAGACATATTATGTCTAATGCTACAGGAAAAAATGAAACAGGTGATTCCCAAAATCCAAATATCAAACTTAAGTACTGGAATTGCATGAATTGTCCAAAATAATTGCTGCTGTAGGAGAAGTACATGCACAATTAAGTACAATAAAATCCAATATTAGAACTCAAGATACAATGTATTGATATGATGAGAAGAAAATTAATATTTCCGTAATGTACAGTATTATTCATAGAAATAAACTAATTGACATTACTAAATTGATTTGTATTTTAAGTTGAAAGCTACTATTATGCAGGAAGAGGGTACTCTCATTCCAAAGAAGCATGAACATCTCCAAGGACTGGACAGGAAAACAAATATTTGTTTGTCATGGCATCATCACCTAAATGAACATGTCTAATGTCCTTGCTTCAAATGTCATAAAATAATTATGTAATCATATCATTTACACTGTGATACAAAGATACCTGTATCAATTTGATGTCAACATGGCTTGTTATTCATATCAGTTATAGGATAAACTATTTCCACAATTTATCATATACATGTATTTTTCTTGCAAAATAGCTATGTATGCGTTACCACATTATTATTAGCATATTCATAGGCAGGTGTGTACCTACATACCAAGAGGTATACTCAAATAAATGTTGCTGACTGAGAAAATATTTGTCCAAAGGCTGCATAAGTGATCGTAAATAAGGTTATTAACTTGTTTGCATATCACATAATTTAACTAGAAGTTAACTTGAAAAACTTGTTTTGTGTAAACTTGTTCTGTTTCTTACTAGGTGGTTACAAGAAACATTTAATGTTCCATTAGTCATACAAATGACTGATGATGAGAAATATTTGTGGAAAGATCTGACCATTGAGAAAGCCTACCAGTATGCTATAGAAAACATCAAGGACATAATAGCCTGTGGATTTGACATTAATAAAACTTTTATCTTTTCTGATTTGTCTTATATGGGGTAAGGATCTCATTTTTTGATAACTGAATGATCAAAATTCATCATTTTGAAGTAATGTTAAACTGTCCAGAAACTTTAACACAATTCACTGCAGCTTCTTTAACCAATTTTCTTTCAGGAAATCTAATGCATAATATGGCATAAGTTTTAGAAAGAACACTGCTTAAAAAGAGCTTTTTGAAATAAAAGCCATTATAAAGAGTATTCTTCTACAGAATAATTCTGTTTTGAGTTATTGCCGTTAAAAATATGTTTGATAACCCTTTTTTCTTTATCATACTAATGAATCATTTGAAGAGATTCAAATGTCATGGTTGGAATGTAATTCTTATGTTTTATTGCATTAAAGGGACTAAATAGAGCTAAAGCAATACTTGAAATTTTTCCAGCTTTAGAAGAAATAGTATTTTATTCAAAGAAAAAAAAGTTCTTAATTTTTGCTATATATATTGTTTGACTAGGCTCTGAAAACCCATCTTGTGGTTTTCTACAGAGTTTTAACATTCTAGGATTGCAAACTTAGAAGGTATAATATATTAAACCCTTTGAGCTGACCTGGCCCTATTCCTGGAGTGCCCTTTGCCAGGTTGCATTGACCTGATGAACACAGCAGAATCAGTTCTGCTAATATCTTGTGATCGTTAGTAGCTTTGGAGGGTGAAAACTGTTGGAATCAGTTGGTGATCAAATCTGATGAAAAAAATAGAACAAAAAAGTATGATAGCTTTAATATAGTATGTACCATAATAAATCTATCTAAGCTTATAAGTACCTTTATAGTAAAATGAAATCTATAATAAAATAATTTGGAAATGCTTCATGAAAAAGATAACCAAGTAGCTTAAATTTTATTTAAACTTATTTCTGAATACAATATATTAAACATCCATGTTTCGTCATACCTGATTGCAATATTGACTATGAACATTCTCAAGAACACAGTCTTCTCTGTGTTGAGATTTTGATTTCTCTGCCCTTTTCCCAGGACAAGTGTAGGCTTCTATGAAAATATTATTAAAGTTCAAAAGCATGTGACATTCAACCAAGTAAAAGGAATCTTCGGTTTTACAGATAGTGACTGCATAGGTGAGTTAAAATATAATTCTATTAACTAATACCATGTATTGAAAACAAAAACCTACCTGAATTTCTGGTTCAAAAAAGCAAAACAATGAAATATAGTGCTTGAATCTTGGATTAATGCCAGGGACAGCAGGTTCAAATTTCATTTAGAAATTCATGAAGAATCCCACAGATGATGAACTTTGCTTTATATGCTTCACAGTATTTTTCTGGAAATAGGTTTAATGTAAAAAAAATTCCTTATTTAGACAGGGTTCTGAGGGCGTATATGAAATAAAAATGTCATAAGTAAATTCACTGGAGGCATCTTTGCTTTATAAGCATAGTAATTGTAGACGTATACATTTGTTATAGTTGTAATCTACCATAGATAGAGAATTTCAGCTATATGACTGAACTACAGCTCGCAACATCTTCAGATACCATTACTAATGATGAAAGTCAGTGGTGGGTTTCAATTTATTTTGCTACCGGTTTGCTTGTGTGTGTTCTTGCGCACTTGCCTTCCACCACCGCCTCTACCGATTCACCTGATCTGGAGCGAACCAACCAAAACCCACCTCTGGTGAGAATAGCTGTGAACTTAATGGTTTCAGGTTTATCCATCCTGTACTTGAACCTGGGAGATTGTCATTTCTGCTTAGATAATTTTTAGACAGTTAAAAGTATGGTGTACAGAAAAGGAAAATAATATTTGTTATTAGTTATTGAAATGGTTCCAAGATCATAACATCAAGTAAAAATCAATGTCACAAAGTAACACATTTTCCAAACACCTTCAATTGTTATGCTTCAAATTACTGTCTAAGATTTTAAAGTATGTATTTGCTCGCATGTTGCCTGTTAAATGTTTAATTCTGAAATATATTTATATACATTCTTTACATGTAATAAGTTATTTAGCTTTAGGCATCTCTTAACTAGCATTTCTTATTGAAATCTAATTTCAGTATTTAACCACTCTATTGTTCATTATGTTTTACTGGACAAATGAGTATTTTGTGTTTTCCTAGGAAAGATAAGTTTTCCTGCTATTCAAGCAGCTCCATCCTTTAGCTCATCATTTCCAAAGATCTTCAACAATAGGAAGGATATCCAGTGTTTGATCCCATGTGCAATTGATCAGGTAAGAAAGCGACTTGAGATGTTTTAAACAACTTCCACCAAATCCATTACAAAAAAATGAAAGCTAGATATACATTCTGCACATCGCTAGTTGCAGCTTGTCTTTAATCCAAGCTTCTATCCTTTTTATACAATTTAATTTAAGGAAATTTAAGAAACAAACGTTTTCCAACACTTTATACGATTTGTAGTGCTCTTCCTCTCCTGACTTACACTATAACAGATTCATGCTGTGATGCTTTTTGTTCTGGGTTTTTCCCTCCTGTTTTTAGGATCCCTATTTTAGAATGACAAGAGATGTAGCTCCTCGGATTGGCTTTCCCAAGCCAGCATTACTGCATTCTGTCTTCTTCCCAGCTTTGCAGGGAGCACAAACAAAAATGAGTGCTAGCGATCCGAATTCCTCCATCTTTCTTACAGATACACCCAAGCAAATCAAAACAAAGGTAAGAGGCTAATGCTGCACACAGGTTGTGTTGCTATTGAATTCCAGCTTGCTGCTTTGTCTTCACAGACTATTCATTTAAGCTCTATATTTTCCCTACAATTGTTCCCCAAAGAATGTTGCAGCAAATACTGAAAACTATATTCTTAAGCAGACTGAGCCTTAAATACTTCACACTAATCATGTGTCTTTGCATTGCAAACTAAAGTAACAGCAATATTTCAATTCAAACCTTTATTGTCAGAGTACAACATGTGTACAATGAGATTGGCTGAGGCTCCCTTTGTGCACCACCCCCAACACAATACAACTCACAGTGAAAGGGGAAAAAATCCCTAGCCCAGTGAATCCTACTAACAAACACCCAGTCCAATCACACCATGTGAATTTACTGCACATCGCGCCCGCCCCACAAGTCAATCATACTATGTTGTTGTAGGGTTATTTTTCATTCAGGAGTCTGACAGCCCACGGATAAAAACTGTTCTTCAGCCTGTTTGTGCGGCTGCCTATGCTTCTATATCTCATTCCAGATGGTAGGAGAATAAAGAAGGGCTAACCAGAGTGTGAGTCGTCCCTGAGGATTTTCCTCACTCTCCTAAGGCAGCGAGCCCTAGCGATCTCATCTAGTGGTATCAGGGGACAGCCCACAATGTACTAAGGATCCTGTGGCTGATTGTCTCTCCATGGCCTCCATGAAATTATTTGACAGTTGCTAGGCAAATTATCACGGTGGGTAATCCCAATCTGCTTGGCTTTAAGGAGTGTGGGCTTCCCTCATCCACCATGTTTTGTATATCTCTCGTAACATGCGATTGTCATATCCTGGAGGACATTGCACAAGACCCTTTGCAAAGTAACACCGATATGATTATTCTGACAAAAATGAATCTCACAACAGGTTTAATAGAAAAAAACATAATTCTTAGATATGTAATATCTAAAATACTTTGGATTTTCCACACTTGTTTATGATGTCATATTTGAATATGTTTTTCCTCATTTACAAAAATATTCAAAATAAACAGTTTAATCTTCAGATTGATTACTCAATTCTTTTTCTGGATCATTAGCATAATTTTATGTTTTATAGTTTTAACATTATCATAAAGATGCAACTTAAAATCCATAATATGTGTCTAACCAACATATTGATGGTAGGTGGAAATGTAACTCCGTTTTGATTAATACAGTCTTATTTGTTTTTGCATCGATGTGGCCTTCTTTACTTTGCAATATCAGAATATATACCCTACTATACAGGTGAAACTCGAAAAATTAGAATATCATGCAAACGTTCATTTATTTCAGTAATGCAACTTAAAAGGTGAAACTAATATATGAGATAGACTCATTACATGCAAAGCAAGATAGTTCAAGCCATGATTTGTCATAATTGTGATGATTATGGCTTACAGCTCATGAAAACCCCAAATCCACAATCTCAGAAAATTAGAATATTGTGAAAAGGTGCAATATTCCAGGCTCAAAGTGTCCCACTCTAATCAGCTAATTAAGCCATAACAACTGCAAAGGGTTCCTGAGCCTTTAAATGGTCTTTCAGTCTGGTTCAGTAGGAATCACAATCATGGGAAAGACTGCTGACCTGACAGTTGTGCAGAAAACCATCATTGACACCCTCCATAAGGAAGGAAAACCTCAAAAGGTAATTGCAAAGGAAGTTGGATGTTCCCAAAGTGCTGTATCAAAGCACATTAATAGAAAGTTATGTGGAAGGGGAAAGTGTAGAAGAAAAAGGTGCATAAGCAGCAGGGATGACTGCAGCCTGGAGAGGATTGCCAGGAAAAGGCCATTAAAAAGTATTGGGGACTTTCACAAGGAGTGGACTGAGGCTGGAGTCAGTGCATCAAGAGCCATCACACACAGACGGATCATGGACATGGGCTTCAAATGTCGTATTCCTCTTGTCAAGCCGCTCCTGAACAACAAACAACGTCAGAAGTGTCTTACCTGGGCTAAAGAAAAACAGACCTGGTCTGTTGCTCAGTGGTCCAAAGTCCTCTTTTCTGATGAGAGCAACTTTTGCATCTCATTTGGAAACCAAGGACCCAGAGTATGGAGGAAGAATGGAAAGGCATACACTGCATGATGCTTGAAGTCCAGTGTGAAGTTTCCACAGTCTCTGTTGATTTGGGGAGCCATGTCATTTGCTGGTGTTGGTCCACTATGCTTCATTAAGTCCAGGGTCAACACAGCCATGTACCAGGAGATTTTGGGGTACTCGTGCTTACTTCCGCAGACAAGCTTTTTGGGGATGCTGACTTCATTTTCCAGCAGGACTTGGCACCTGCCCACACTGCCAAAAGCACTAAAACCTGGTTCAATGACCGTGGGATTACTGTGCTTGATTGGCCAGCAAACTCGTCTGACCTAAACCCCATAGAGAATCTATGGGGCATTGCCAAGAGAAAGATGAGAGACATGAGACCGAACAATGCAGAAGAGCTGAAGGTCGCTATTGAAGCATCCTGGTCTTCCATAACACCTGAGCAGTGCCATAAGCTGATAGCTTCCATGCCATGCCTCATAGAGGCAGTAATTGCTGCAAAAGGGCCCAAACCAAGTACTGAGTACATATGCATGCTTATACTTTTCAGAGGTCCAATATTGTTCCATGTACAATCCTTGTTTTATTGATTGCATGTAATATTCTAATTTTTTGAGAGTGTGGATTTAGGGTTTCCATGAGCTATAAGCCATAATCATCACAATTATAACAAATCACAGCTTGAACTATCTTGCTTTGCATGTAATGAGTCTATCTCATATATTTCACCTTTTAAGTTGCATTACTGAAATAAATGAACTTTTACACGATATTCTAATTTTTCGAGTTTCACCTGTATATAAGATTTAACTGTAATATGTTGATTAATATTGAAAAATCTAAAGATGCTGTTTATTGGATGGGGCTATCACACGCGCAATGGCCAAATTGGTCAATGATGTATAAAAGCAAATATCTCTTCAATTGTAGTTTTTACACTCTGACAATGTTAGCCTCTGCTAATGAAAGCTAAGTGGATAATATATTAAGTTCTGGAAATCACAATGTCTGCCTCTTCTTTTATAGCTACACCTGGAACTTGTATTTTTAGGATAGTTCGCAATGCTGTTTATTATGTATAAAGTGTACTTTATATTCAAGCTTTCCCCCACTTCTAATGCATGTACATATTCTTCTATTTTGCTCCAGATTAATAAGCATGCTTTCTCTGGTGGCAAAGACACTGTTGAAGAGCACAGGCAATATGGTGGTAATTGTGATGTAGATGTGTCTTATATGTACCTCACCTTCTTCCTTGAAGATGATGACAGATTAGAACAAATTAAGCAGGTAATTGCCATCTTTTTTTTTAAATGTTCTGCTCATCTTGAAAAAAATATTCAGAGATGATCATCATGTACCACAAGGAGCCAGATTCTATACTATAAGATGTTTTTTTTCTTAAAGCATTTCATTCATAAAATATAAAATTTATATTTTTCAGCTATAAATCCAATATCGTTTCCTCTGAATACAGCATAATTGTTTAAAATTAAAAAGATAGTTATTTTTTTATATTTAAATTGTGCCTTGTCTTCAAGACACTCAAGGTGGTGTACGTGGCGCTTCTCTCTGCCGCTTTATAGCAATAGTACTTAAACTTATATACTGCTTCACAATGCTTACAGCCCTCTCTAAGCGGTTTACAGAATCAGCCTCTTGCCCCCAACAATCTGGGTCCTCATTTTACCCACCTTGGATGGATGGAAGGCTGAATCAACCTTGAGCCTGGTGAGATTCAAACTGCCAAATTGCAAGCAACGGCAGTCAGCAGAAATAGCCTGAAGTTCTGCATTCTAACCACTGAGCCACCACGGCTCTTTATCCCAAACACTAAATGGTTGTGAGAATCATTAGCCAAAGTCATTCAGTCAATTTCCATTCAGAAAGTTGAATTAATCCTGTCTCTTCCCATTCCTAATAACAGTGCATTGGTGTGTCTTATTAATTCAGGGAGTTAAAAGGAACTCCTGAGTCATCATTCCACTATCTTGTGCGTAAAGTATCCTTTTCTATGATGTTATATAAGACTTTCAGAGGGAATGATACTCCTAGTTAAGAAAGGCAGAGTGCTTTCCATTTCTGCACAGTACCTTTCAGGAGATTAGCAGGAGATGTCATTGGATATGACCATTCCCTTTGACTGTGACATTCTTTGGCAGGCTTACACAAGTGGAGCCCTGCTGACAGGAGAACTCAAGAAGGTGTTGATTGAAACTCTTCAGCCCTTGATTGCGACTCACCAGCAAAGGCGAAAGCAGATCACTGATGAAATGGTGAAGGAATTCATGACCCCACGGAAGCTGGCATTTGACTACTAAATCTACAACTGCATGTTAATTTATCAGCACATAAATATCACACTTTATTGTACTTTGTTGTTCTTTTTTGCCTTAATTATGTACAGGCATAAAGAGCACTGCTTTCAATTATTAAATTATTCATATTCAACTAATGGTTATGTGAGAAAACCATGTGTCTGTAATTGACAAAAAAATACAGAAGTTAGTTGTAGATAATATATGGACTTTATAGGTTAGCATGGTGATTTATTTCCCGGAGAAGATTGCTTTTCCACAAAATACCTAGTTTCAATGAACATGTGGATAGGAAGAAAAATGACAACTCTGGAACATTTTTATATCAAGTAGGATTTCTTGTTTCATCTCTAACTTTAATTCTTTGTTACAGTCAATATAACTTCAAACATTTCATTATCCTAATTATGGTTCTATCTGTTTAAATTGTGATGTATTCATGTGTTTTACAGTCATAAGAATACTTATGATAGCTTGAAAGACAGAACAATTTATTCTTTGAATGATATCCAGCTGGGAAATAGTCAAAGTATACTGAACTTTTTGCTGACTTTTGCCAAATCATGGTAGATAGTATTTCTAACACAAAAAAACCCAATTATTCCCTGAGAGCAATAAGAAATTTAACAGAGTAGAAGCTATTCTCCTCTTGCCTTTGTTTCCAAGCATCCTGAATGCTCTAATTACTCCGTGCTATTCCGTGATATGAGTGAAGTTTAGATCTCAAAGGATATGTTTGTTTCTATTTTGCTTTGTTTATTTCAAATGACTATATTTGTAATGTAATGGTTCAACAAAAAGTAATCTTCAAAATGTAGCTTGTCATATCTCCTATACATAGATTCTTGGCTTTGGATGCAATAGCAATAATGATTCCATTGTTTTTCTTTTAAATAAAATAATAGAGGTTAGAAAGAACCTTGGAGGACTTCTAGTCCAACCCCTGGCTCAGTGCAGGAATCCTCATACCATCCTGGACAAAAGGTATCCAATCTTTTCTTTAAAACTTCCAGTGATGGAGTACCTTCATCAAACTTCAGGAGGCAGGCTATTCCACTGCTTAACAGCTCTTACAGTCAAGAAAGTCCTCCTTATTTCCAATTTGGATCTCATTGGTAAAACAACTCATTGTGTGTTTTTTCTTATCCTCAGATTCTGTGGAAAATAAATCCACACATTTTGCCCCATGACATTCTTTCACGTATTGGTAGACTGCTGTCATGCCTTTCCTTAGCTCTCTTTTCCTTATGCTGAAAATACTAAATTCTTCATAGGATTTAGCCTCTGTGCTCTTTACCATATTTTTTGTTGTTCTTTATCGTCTCCAGTTGCTCAGCATTCTTTTCATATTATGGCAATTAGAACTGCAGTATTCCAGATGCAATCTGACCAGTTCAGCATATTGTAGTACTATTAGTTTGAAGTTTAATAACATTTGTATGCCGCCCAATCCCGTAGGACTCCGGGCGGCTAATTACTTCTCATGATCTTGACATTATATGTCTATTTACACAGCCAAAAAGTGCATTGGCCCTTTTGGCAACTGTGCCGTATTGCTTAACTTGTAGTTTATTGAGGCATCCAGATCCTTCTTACTGCTAAGATAAGTTCAGAATCTTAACATTTGTCATCACTGAACATTTTTGGATGGGGGTTCAGTGTTCAAGTTTTTCAAGGTCAATTTCAATCTTTTGCCTGTCTTTTGTGGTGTTAACACTCTCTCCCAGCCTTGTTTCACTGACAAATTTTATGGGCATTTTTTCTATTATCTCATTTAAATAATTTACAAAGATGTCAGAGTATTGGGCCCTGCACAGAACCCTGAGAAATCCACCGCATGGGAAGATAGGCCCATTAAGGACCAAATGTTGATTACAGTCATTTGGCCAACTGTCAAATGCATTTAGTAGTGAGACCATCTATCCCACATTATTCCAGTTTAACAAGAAGGAAGTAATCTAGAAAAGATTATGAAGAATCAGATGGGATATTTACTGATCCAAAAATGTTTAGATCAATGTTCTAGGACAGTGATGGCTAACCTTTTTGTCACTGCGTGCCAAAAACGTGTGTGCACGATAGCACACATGCGTGCAAGCAACCCATAATGCAATGTATTTGTGACCCACCCCCGCGCATGTGCCCCACCACCTCACACATTTTTGCTTCTAGGTTGGTGCAGGATGCTTTCCAGGTCAAAAACAACGTGGGGGCACTGCATGAGTTTCCAAAATTCAATGCAAGCACTCCCATGCATGCACTGTGACCCCCCTGCATGCACACATGCATCCCCCACATGCGCCCTGCTCCCCACACATGCACGGTAGAGACACAAAGACCAGCTGGCCAGTGGGAGGCACACGGGTACGTGCGGTGGATCTGGGTTGGGGAGACGGCTGGCGTGCCCACAGAGATGACTCTGTGTGCCACCTGTGGCATGCGTGCCATAGGTTCCCCATCACGGTTCTAGGAGTATTGATGAATCTGGGAACAACAGTCCTGATTTGAACTTGAAAGAAGTCAATAGAGTTGTTCTATGCTCCTGCTGCCCATGACTTGAGATTTTTCTTTTATAGAAGCAAATCCTGTGAAATAACATATATGTATATATTTGTGCAAAGCAATGTACAAGAAGTGAAATTGTATGAGACTTTAATGTTTACAATTCAGGAAGACTCTCTGTTCCATAGATATTTTCTCACATTATTTCTATGCCTTATCGGCATTTCTAAAGGCTATTTGTTTGTTTTTTAAAAGAAATCTGCATATCCAGTGTATTTGTTGTATAATTTTGTAGTAGACTATATTAGGGTTGTATGATAATAGAATTTTACTTTATTCCAGCTTACTTTTTTCCGCTTGAGTGAAAAAAAGTTACTCTTCAGGAAAATAGAGCATTTATGCATTAAATCTCTCTGCAAAATCCATACATTAATATGCATTGATTTGGGAATTGGTTTTATACCGCCACTCCCCAAGTAGCTGGGAATTGGAATTTGGATTGAGTTTAGTTTTGGTGACAAAAAGAAAATCCCTTGGGAACAAGAGAATGAGTGGAAATGTAAATGACACCAGGACAAATTAATGTGAAGATTAATCTCACCCTTCGAGAGAAGCTGTTTTTTTGGGAAGGGCGGGTCAATTTTTTTATAACACAGGACTTTACTTTTTCTTTCTGTCCAGTTCACTCTTGCCTTTTCGCCATCCAGTTTTGTTCCCTTCCCCCTTCCAAAAAATCAATTCTTTTCCCGGTACAACATTTTTCTCTTCAGACTTATTTTCATGCTAGATTTGGAGTTAAATTTATTATTTTGGTTCTTTTTGCTGGAAAGAGAGGAGAACATATGTGTTATATGTGAAAATATGAAAATGTGGAATCCATTTTCTATATGAGGTTATTCTGTTAATATAAATTTATCATTTTGCCTCATATTAACTTTTCTGAACTGTAGATTTTGACACACGCTATATATAAGGGTATCAGATGCACCTATGTATTTGGCACAAATAATCTTCAGGGCTGCTTTAACTGCAATTGTCAATCCTAGGCTGACTAGGTAGAGAAGTTGGAAACGTAAAGCACTTCCTTTTTTTCTTTCTTTGTGTGGGATTGTCTAGATTGTCTGAAGTTTAGGTTCCTCTTCCTTTGAGTAGGTATGGCACACATTAATACTGCATATATGGAGAAATAACTTAGAAGTTTCTCTAATTACTCATTGTACATCTAAAGTTTGATATCAACAACAGCTTTAGGGCACGGAAAAAAAATTTGTTGAACATACTATAGATAGATAGATAGATAGATAGATAGATAGATAGATAGATAGATAGATAGATAGATAGATAGATGATAGATAGATAGATAGATAGATGATAGATAGAGAAAGAAAAAGAAAGAGAGAGAGAGAAAGAGAAGAGGGAGGTGGAGGAAGATACAGTAGGGAGAGAGAGAGAGATGGAAAGAATGGATCCAGTGTACATTTGTGCATTTGTATTTTCTTTTTCACTTTTTCTTCAATAGTACAATTGTTAAAAGTCCCACTTAAAAATAACAGAATATTATCATACTTGATCATTTTGTAGAACAACTTCGCAATAAAGACAATTCCTTGGTGATGTACAATAAAACTGTAAGATCTTGTGGAACACAATTTCACCATGAATACTAATGGTACATGTGTATATATTCGTTATCAGAATCTTCATACATACATGCATACATACATACATACAAATACATACACATGCACACATGCAAATAAATCAAAAGCTGTAAAGTTCTTTAAATTTGCTAGTGTGTCTCTTCTTATTTTATAATCAGCTGCTTACATGATAAGTTATTGTAAATAGCAAACTGTTATACATAGTAAATATGCATGCTGTTCATCCTGGTGGCCTCAATATACTGTAATGTTGATATAGCTCCCTAATGCCAAATTCCTTAAAAATGTGTAAGTATCACAATAAATTTTACAGTTTATAAAACAGGATTTTGAATTTAATAAGATAGTTAAGATGTACATGGAATCTAGTTAAGGGTTTCAAAGTGATTCTTGTAAAGATCCTTGTAAACTGAAAAGCATGAACCTTTTTATTTGACATCTTGTGGATTATCACCAAAATCTGTACTGTACATCGAATATTAAATTAGGTAGGTTTTGTTTGGCTGATGTCCTTGCGATTTTCCTATTTCTGAAGACATCTGTGTTGCTTTATTACCAATGAATGGAGCAAAATCAATGCACATTCTTACAATTCAATATTTGAAGATGCAACCATTTCTATATCACCTGCACATTTTCTGTATCAACTTTTAATAAGCAAGTTCCTTGGTACAGCAGTTCGTGTTCTTATTTATAAGTATAGGTGTAAGTATAATATTTATTATCATTGTACTTAAATACAACGAAACTGGTTTTAACCTCACTGGTGCAAAATTATAACAGAAACGAAAAAAGAAAGAAAAAAAAATTAGCGTGTGCATGGAGTGATTGTGGTTGTATTTAAAAGTCTCACAGCCCAAGGATAGAAACTTTATTTGTTTGAATAGAGAGACCTAAAAGGAAAATGTAATAAATACACACTTTAAGTAAGGTTTAAATGGTAGTGTGCAGGGGTGAGTTGTTATAAATAGGAGAAAAACTGTCTTTTAGAAAAATGTAGCACTAGTTGGGGCCTTTTTGAGAGTTCCTTATTCTTTCTCACAATGCCCTTTGTATAGCATAGCTTCAGAACAATGTGGAAAGTATGCTACATAGTACGTTTTATACTGGGGTGCAGAACAGATGTCCTTGCAAGGGTATTGTTATCTCAGGTGATATTCAAGACAACAGTATGGTAATATCAATCCTAGCTTTGTCTACTGTTAAGAGAAAACAGAAGATTTAAAGTAGAATAGAACTTCCCTTTTCTCTTTCTATAGCACAGGTTCTAAAGATGATTTATATGTATTTCTTGGGCAGACAACTATAGTTGAATCACAATCATAAAAGGAGTGAGTCAAGCATAAAACAAGGAGTAAGTCAAGAGTACATCTTCAAAGCAGAATGAAAAAGGAGATTGACAGGGCTACAATGCTTTCTTCTTCAGGAGCAGTAGATGCTAATAGAGCATTGACAGATACAGAATGCCCTAGGGCAGCATTTCTCAAACTTGGCACTCAACCACTAAGTAGTAAGCACTTAAACTTCCAGAATAATTCCCCAACCAGACACCTTAAAATTGCCAAGGTTAAGAAACATTGCTTAAGGACGTGGTTTTCCAACATGAAAATGATGTTCTTGGGATTACAGTATATGAGACTAAAGGCAAAAATAAAAAAAAGTTCACAGCCGATTTTTTCTCACTAGAGTTTTGCCTCCTCATCAGGAGTTGTGGGAATTGTTTTTTACTAGTGCACACTATGGCCTGAAAGAGTTGGAAGGACTTTATTGTAGGTATTGTAGTTGGGAAAAGGTCATAAATTCAGGCAAAACATTTTTAAAAACCTGAACTTTTTAGGAAAAGAAAAAGGAACTTTCACTTTTTAAAATCCTACAATATTAATCTGGCATTTTCACAGTCGCAATCTTAATTTTCCCTTTTTGTTAGGTATCTTTTGGATGGAGTGGCCAGAATTATTAGAGGGAAGGAAGGAAGGAAACTAGTTGTCATCATCTCATAATTAATGAAGTACCATATTTTTCTGAGTATAAGACACACCTTTTTGCCTCAAAAAAGGCTGAAAATCTGGGTGCGCCTTATACATCGAATACAGCATTTTTTGCCTCCAGAAGCCCCTCCCCCTTCACCAAAATGGCCATGCATACCCTTATGGAGGCTTTCAGAGAGTTTCTGGGGGCTGGGAAGGGCAGAAATGAGCAAAAAAACAGGCCATTTTTTCTAGCCCCAAGCAGCACTCTATAAGCCTCCATAAGGCTATGCATGCAATTTTTTTGATGAAAAACGGGCCATTTTTGCTCATTTTTGGCCCCTCCTCCAGGAGCATTCTGTAAGCGCCCCCCCCCCAAGTATACATGCCTTTTTTTAAAAAAATGGGTCCGTTTTCGTGAAAAGAGCTTGAGAGCTTTGCAGAGTGCAAAAACATTTTTCCTTTTGGAAAGCTCTTTAACTGATTGTTGAGAATTACATTGATCAAGTGCTGTGCCAGCAGAAACAAAGTCTTATGTGCTGTAGATTGTCAGTGATTTCCTTCTCCAGCACATGGATAAATACACCTGGAAACAGCTACCTACCTACCTAGTCTCTCTCTCTCCTTACCTATCTACTGTATTTCTCTCTCTATTTCTCTTTCTATCCCTATACCTACCAACCTACCTACTGTCTATCTCTCCCCCCCTACCTATCTACTGTATTTCTATCTATTTCTCTATCTCTCTACCTACCTACACCTTCTCTCTCTCCCTACCTACCTACTATATTTCTCTCTCTCTCTATTTCTCTCTCTCTTTATCCCTTTATCTACCTACCTAATTACTCTCTCCCTACCTACCTACTGTATTTCTCTATCTCCCTCTCTATCCCTCTATCTACCTACCTACATTTTTTTAATTTGCCTCTTCAAAAGCTTGGTGCGTCTTATACTCTGGTGCGTCTTATACTCTGAAAAATACGGTAGGTAACACAGTTATTGTTGAAATGTATATAAACCCTCCCTCCCCCTTCCAATGACTTTAAAACATAGGTGAAATACATATAAGATTGAAATGTTATCTTATTTTTAACAGTGTCTTTAATCGTCAAAAAGTCCATTTTAAAAGCATATTTAATAAAAGAAAATACAGTCAGGAATGAGATATAATTCTGACCCTCTTGGATTGATTAAATGAATGTGCTACAGTAAGACTTCAACTTCTATAAGAAGCTCATGCAAGATTAGTAGTTCTAGCAACAAGAACTCACCCTAACTCATCCTTGTTTGTAATTATAATTCATAAAATAAACAAAAGCATCTTAATTTATTCCCCTCATGCTACACAAACACACACACACCCAAAAAAACTATTGAGAGCATAATACAGTTTTAATACATACATCCAATCCCGAAATTTGTAAAGATAATTTATCACAAGAGTTTTTTTAAAAAAAGATATTTAAATAAATTGCTTTAAAAATAGGCAACCACTTCTAGAATAATGCTGAAATAAAATCTTCATTTCTCCAAACGTTTCCCAAACCTAAGAACAGCTTCGTAAGTTAAGAATATCATCATATTTGTAGGAAATGCACGAAGTGAGTTTAGCCCAAGGCCTTTAAAAAGAACTCGTACTCCTCCTTCCCTTATGCTGTCTCTGACACAATGCATTAGTCCAGTATATTTACGCTGCCCATCACCATCTGCTTGCATTCGGGCTTTAATAACATCCATTGGGGTTGCTGTACCCCAGGCAAGAACACCAGCACAGCCTCCAGATAGAAGCACAGCCCACAGGTCTATGAACGTAAGTATAAATAGCGTAATGTCAGAGTTTGTTGCGGCAATCAAATCCAGAAAGCACACACAGGTAACTGATTCAGCAGGATTCATTAACTTCTCTTTATATACATAATAACACATGAAGTAATACATACAAGTGTTTCTTCCAATGTGGTAAAGAGAAGAGATTGGTTTCAGTTCCAGCAGCAGACTAGTTTGCAGTTTTCGAACAGACTCAGTGATGCAGAACTAAGCCGTGCCCAGCAGAGGTGGGTTGCCCATTTTTTTTTACTACTGGTTATGGCGTGCTACACTTCTGCGCATGTGCAGAAGCGTCCAGGCAGGTGGGTGGAGCCTCCTGCCACCGCTACTATCAGTTCAGCCGATCTGGGCCAAACTGGCAGCAACCCACATCTAATGCCCAAGCTCCAAAGTATTTCAGCTCCCATTGGCTGAGCTTGTTGCTATGCCCTATTCCAGTTCATGAATATGCTCTGACACATAACTTATCATTAATACTCCAAAATTATTAAAAATCTAAATGTTGGTAAAAGAAATGTCCAAAACTTTCTATTAACATTAGTATAAGTTTTTCAGAGAAAGCCATTTTTCCTACTTAACATAGGAGGGTTGCTTATATTGGTTGAAAATAAAGTAGTCAAGTGTGACAAGTTTTTTGTTTTTGTTTTTTATCTTTTTTGAGAGGATGATCTTAAACTCAGTGTCATCTTCCTTTGAGTAAACAAAGCATTATGTAAATTAATATAATCCTCATAAAATATCACTTTAGGGCAAAACATGAGCCACTGTGTCTTTTTCCAAGCAAAGAGAAGACCTTCAATCCTTATTACCAAATCAAATTCCATCTAACACACACAGACACATGTACACACATGAAATGTGTGACTACAGAATTTGATGATAGTAGCCTGATATGGCTGTCAAAAAGAAATTAAACAAATTCATGGAGGATATCAGACATTTTTCAAGGGCATGTGGCTGGCCCCTTTGGATTCTGGATATTGGGACAGACCCAGTGGTGGGTTCCAGATCCCATTCCAATTGGTAAGGTTGGAATGGGCCCAGCAGCATCCACATGGACATGCACATTGCACGTGCACATGTGCATAGTGTGCACATGTGTCTTAGCACCTCTGCGATGCTCCAGCTCCTCAGCAGAGTGTCACCCAGGCGCTGTACACGCCGTGCGCAGAAGTGCCGAAGACTTAAAAGACCAGTAAGGAGTTCGGGCGGGTGGGCCCTCTGGAGCACCGTACCAGAATGGTATCCGGTGCGCTGGGCAGGCTCCAGTACCCCCATACTGGACCGGACCGCCTGCAACCCAACACTGGACAGACCCTATAAATAACCATAATTAAACACATCATAGAGTGACCACTTGTAATTAGATCTGAACCTTAAGAAGAATTTGAGATACTTTCCTACATTGACATAACCCTTCATACCATGTATCATATATTAAGCAAAAAACAACAACCACCCAATCCTCTGTAGGTGAACTATTACATAAAAGGGAATAACTAAAATAAAAAATGTCATAATGCCTTTTTGACCTGCTTTCCATAGACCATGCCCAAGATGCCTGACATTCCTTTTGTGAAACATAAGATGAGACATTCAAGAAGTTCTCTAGTTCTATTAATCATCATGCTTCCCATTTTTCAAGTATGTGACGGTAGTTTCCCTCCCTCTTCAAATACTACCTACATTTGACTGAGTTTGTTGAAAAATTCCAAATAAGGTTCACTGTCTTCCTCTCATTATGATTTTTATGGTTTTCTGTTCAATTAAGCTACAGGATTGTGTCACAGATTTGAGTAATCTGTTTACAATGTTAGTTCAAATATAGTGCGAGAGCCAGACTATTAAGGTGTTTTTGTTCCCCCTGTGAGGCAACATACTTCAGTGAGTGGAGAAACTGGTATTTTCTTCAAGGCTCAAGCTATTGAAGTTTAACCTTAAATAAAACTTTATTAGAGTTTTGTAATCTGCTATAAGAAGCTGTTAGCCAGAGTATCAGGCTTTCCTCAGTGTTTTGGGATTGCTGGATGGAAATTCTGGTAATTGGTCATTTGTAGGCAACAGATAGGAAGAGGGCGGGCTGTAATATTTATTTATTTGTTCATTTATTTGTTTGTTTATAAGCACCCAGATTGACCCTGGGACCCTTCTAGTAAAAGTAATAATAGTGGGAAGCAATCTGAGTCCACAACTTCACATCATACTTCCCATGCAATTTCAGACACAACTCTTACATTATTATTTATTCTTCTTCTGAAATCTGATTGTATTGCTCAAGCAAGCAAGAGTGTTGAACCAAAAGAAAAATCCTTAAGGCAAGCAAAAAAGAAATCTTAACTCTATTTCTTACCATATTGAATAATTATTTTCTATGCCTCGTACTCAGAAAAGCTGATACTCCTATATCCCTTGTAGCTTCCCTTCACTTCCATAGATGGAAGCTTCTTGAACAGTAATACACAAGTCCATTTTTTTACAGTAGGCTAATCTCTCCTTAAGACCTAAAATGATTTTAGAAATCACCGCCAGAATTAAGTGGGGACAATGAGGGCTGCTGCCTCAAGATCAGAGGTGGTATTCAGCAGGTTCTCACCAATTCTGGAGAACCAGTAATGGAAATTTTTAGTTTGGAGAACTAGTAAATACCATCTCTGACTGTCCCTCACCCCATCTATTATCAGCCTCCCAAGTCCCAGCTGATTGGGAGGGAATGGGGATTTTGCAGTAACCTTCCCCTGGACTTGAGTTGGGAATGAAGATTTTGCAGTATCCTTCCCCTGCCATGCCCACCAAGTGATGCCATGCCCACCAAGCGATGCCCACAGAACTGGTGGTAAAAAAAATTGAATCTCACCACTGCTCAATATTATTATTATTTTTCCTTTTTCCACCCCTTCTTCCCTCGTTTATTGAGTGTATACATATCCTTCACCCCATTCCCTTTCCAGGTAAACAATATTAGGCCAGAAAAAGCTAAACCAAGTTTATATCAACACTATTTACTAAACCCCTTCAAACTTTTCTATGCTTGTAAATCATCCATGCTTCGACCATATCTATATATCGCTTCATACAACTTCCTTTTGTTCTCACCAATAAATTTTAAAAAAAGAATAAATCCACAATTTATTTAATCCTTGCACAATTCTTGCTGCTTCAGTAACAGATAGATATGAAAACTTAAAGATACATGTCAATTTTACAATATATTATGAACTTTTGCAAAATATATGCATATTTAATCATTTAAATTTTAAATGCAGAGAATTAGTTACTGTAAATTCAAGAACAAGCCTTTTTAAAAAGTCCTTCTTTGCAGGAACAACTGATTTCTGACATCAGAGGACACATCCTCTGTCAAACAGTTTCATAAGAGTTCAAACAGAATTTTGTAACAAGCTCTTTAACGATGTTACACAACCTGTGTAATCTATGTGAAATATCACTAAGATTATTTTACTTTATTTTATATGCAAAAGATCCGTAACATCTACTTATAAAAACCAAGGATCATAGTGAAAAAATGGGACTAAAATTAAATATAAAGAAGATGCATTAAATATAAACAGAGGCATAGTATCAAAATCATGTGAAGTATTAATCCCATTTGATAAAGCTTTAATAAGACCACACCTGGAATACTGCATCCAGTTTTGGTGACCATATTACAAAAAAGATATTGAGACTTTGGAAAAAGTGCAAAGAAGAGCAACTAAGAGGATTAAAGACTAAAACATATGAAGAAAAGTTTCCAGACTTAGGTTTGGCTAATCAAGAGAAAAGAAGGACATGATAGCAGTATTCCAGTATCTGAGAGGCTGCCACAAAGGGGAGGGAATCAATTTATTTTCCAAAGCACCAGAAGGGAGGACAAGAAACAGTGGATGGAAACTAATCAAGGAGAGAAGCAGCTGGAACTCAGGAGAAACTTCTTAACAGTGGGACAATTAGTGGAACAGCTTGCCTTCATCACTGGAGGTTTTTATGAAGAGACTGGACAGTCACTTGTCTGAAATGGAGGGAGCTGTACTAGACTGGACAGTCACTTGTCTGCTTGAGGAGGGGGCTGTACTAGAAGACCTCCAAGGTCCCTTCCAGCTCTATTCAGATTCTGAAGTTCGCCAATAGACATCCTGAGAAAGTGCTTTGTTTAACTCAATGGAATTAGGGTGTGGGAATTTGCAATATCTGGTATCAGGCAGAGGAGCATCTCTACATCTCTATGAAAATATTCCTAGTACAAAAATGTGTCATGTAAACACTGGCAGAGATCTGAGGAAAGACAGCCTGTATTCAAAAGATGAACATAATCACCCTCCAGTATCCTTAACGATACTTTAAAAAGTTTGCATACCACAGGGTGATAAAGAAAAATGCAAGTTGGAAATGAATATATATCAAGCTATCATGACACAAACAGGCAAGATCTACATCTACAGCTTCTGAAACAGATGATTCCCATTTAATGCATACATACCTGGTTTGTTTTTACCAGTTGGAGTAAGCCAATCACACAGGACAGAGTAGGTGAGAAAATACAGTCCACATGAATGGCAATCCCTGGCCAACAGAGCCAAAGATCCTTTGTACAGACCTCCAAGGCCTTCTTTTTTGACTATTGTCCTCAAACAATGCAAGGAACCTTGATACTTAGGTTGAGAGTCAAAGGGATGAGATGATCCTATCAAGGAATATGGTTCTTTCTGGATCTGTAATCTTACTTTGGCTATTTCTGCGGGTGATATTAGCACAACCTAGAGAATAAAATTAAGAGTTAGAGTTAAAATATAGATTAGAGTTAGGCTATATGTTAGAATCAGATCTTGCTGCCCAGAACCTGGAAGAACTAGCTCAACTTCATGTATCCTTTTGACCAAAATATATTCTTATATTTTCCAATCATGTTTGCATTTTGCATATCTGTTCTGAAAATTTTCTGTAACAGTATAGAGGAATAGGCAACATTTTAATAGCAGGGAGGACCAGCCTAATGTTTCAGGGTGTGTGTGAGAGGTTCATAATGAAAAATTTAAATTGTATACCTGAGAAGGGCAAGGATTTTTTCTGATTTACTTTAGAATGGAGCTTTTGTAGTTTCTCTGCATCTAAACAGTTGGAAACTGCAGAAGGTGGGACCACAGATTGTTCATCTCACGTCTAAAGTTTTGAAGATAAATAGGATATGCTGACAGATTCTGTTCCATCAGCCCACAGATAGATTTAGCCAAGTTATTTTATTTTCTTTAACCTACCCGCACAGCTCCAGTAACACAACCTGCAAATGATATATCCACTTTTGATGGTTTTATGTCTGTAGAGCCATATCGTAATCTGCAGATACTATAAAGGAAGTTTTTGTAGATTCCAAATGAAAATGATGAAATCAGTGATGCCATTAAAACTGTCATTGACATGCCTTTGAAAAAACCTGGCACCTGAATGGAACAGAAAAGTGAACAAAATGCCTTTACACAATAGAAAAATAAAAAACTTAACCTTGTAAGGAACTCTAACCCTCACAGCTTCAACCTTAAACTGTCTATGATGGACTTTACCGCATTCCTAAGAGGTCCATAAAGGGGGCATGCATAAGCGCACCAGCATGCCTAACGTCCCTTTCCTACTGTCCCCATTTCTTTCATTTCTATCCATGTTTATATTTATACCTGCTATCTTGTACATGTTTGACAAACTAATAAATGCAAATTCAAAATACAAACTTATTGAGTATAGCCTAATACAGGCCTGTCAAACTGGCAGCCCATGGGCCAGATGTATCCCGCGCAGGCCACACCCACCCTGGCTCCGGAAAGACAAAAAACATTGCGATATGTCACGATATGTCACGTGACACAATCAAATTTGACACCCGTGTCCTAATAGTTTGAGGTTTTATTGATAGGCAAGATTTTAAAAAGCTGTAGGCACACATATTATTTTATTTCCACCTTTATTATTTTTATAAATAACTCAAGACGATATATACACACAATGCTGCTTCCTTCTCCTACTTTCTCCACAACAACCTCTGACATGAGTTGGGCTGAAAGAGAATGACTGGCCCAAAGTCACTCAGATGGCTAAAGTAAGGTGACCAGATTTTAACATTGGTAAAGCGGGACACCATTGACTGGGGGGGGGGGGATTTCTTGATTAAAAATTTGGTCTATATGGAGCAACAAAAATTTTCATAGAACGCAAAAATAGTATTGTAATATCCTGGCAAAATAGCCACATGGCCGCCGAAAACCTTATATTCCCTTCCCGTTCTCCCGCTGTTCCCTAGCTTGTCATGCATTCTTTCCAAAAATCGGGAATTTTTTAAAACGCCGCAGGACTGTCCCGCCAAAAGCGGGATGTCTGGCCACCTTGGGCTAAAGAGAAAGTCACAAAAAATAGCCAGGAAAAATATTTCCTGCTTTAGTGCAATGCCACATGTTATCTTCTTTCTATGTAGCTATATATTACATTGTAAGAAATTACATTTAATAAATTTGGGGTCCTTCTACAATTTCTACAATGCCTCATCATTGGCCATCCTGGCTGCAGTTGATGGAAACTGAAGTCAAAAGGGTTTTAGAGGAAAAGTTTCCTACATCTGGCATGTGTTCAGCTTGTAGAATAAATTTGCTTTAAAAAAATTAATTATTTGGAACAGCATGTAAATCTATAGATTTCTCTTGTGAATATTTTCAGGCTCTTTAAGAGGTAATAAAGCAAAAAAATGGATTCTTTGATCAATATAGTTAGGGTTATTATTCTTAGTTATACATACCCTTTCATTTCTATATATATCTCTTATACAGTGCCATATTCCACGATACTGTGCTTCTGTCTGAATTCTCACCTATCAAAGCAAGGTGAAGCAATCCATCATACACATCAAATGTATAAACGAAAGTACCAAAATTGGGTATTGTATGAAACATACATTTTGTTTACAAGCAATAAGGACAAGAGCATTGTAGTAGTTAAAGGTGCAGAAAATTTGTTTTTGAAGAATAGTAGAGATCTATAGCTCAAGCAGTATTTACTCAACACACCAAACCAGCCAAGAACATTTTAAATTAGGCAACCACATTTTGTTCTAGCATGCTGTGTAAATCTTGGATGGGCAGGGAGGGTTTATAATTCAATGTGATGCATCCATTTATAAATCCAGGATCGTGTATGGGTCAGTTAACCACAAGGAACAGAACTATGGTTCTGAAGCACTGACAGAATTAGGAGGATGAACTTTGGAAATCCTTCTGCTAAATTCTTTAACTCATCCTAGAGCTTTTATTTGAAAAAGAACAAAAAAACTGTGTACACAATGAGCTAAACCACTATAGGATTTGTTTGCTTTTGATTTGTCACACTATGTGCACCCACCCACAGTGGATTGTAAAATATAGTTTATTAAGCAAAGCATCAGCTACACAAAGTGCTAACTCAGTCACAAAGAAGAAACCTACACAGTTTCCCCTATGTTAGGGATTATACACAAAATAGTTTAAGAAACTGGCTGACATACCTTTATTGTATCCAATGGATAACCTACTGCAGCACTAACACCACCTGAAACAGGTAATTTGTATGTGAATTTGTTTCGGGAGTATTATAATTAAAGTGTTATAATTAAATAAGCCCACAGAAGATAGACCACATTCTTCAAGCTACCACATTAAAGCTTCCCAAGCCATCCCATGCATGTTCCACATTTACCAAATTCCTCCCTCTTGCTTTGAAATTATTGTTTGTATATACTTTTTGATGGACTATGAAAGTTAAGACTTTTCCCTCACCCAAACCAACAATACAATTTGTACAACAAAATACAATTAGATGTGACCAGCCCCAAAATGCACTGCAGAATGTGTCTGGGATTGAGCACTCATACTTGGAATACTTGGAATGCTGCATTCAGTTTGGTCGCCACAATGTAAAAAAGATGTGGAGACTTTAGAAAGAGTGCAGAGAAGAGCAACAAAGATGATTAGGGACTGGAGGCTAAAACTTATGAAGAACGGTTGCAGGAACTGGGTATGTCTAGTTTACTGAAAGGAAGGACTAGGGGAGACATGATAGTAGTGTTCCGATATCTCAGGAGTTGCCACAAAAAAGAGGGAGTCAAGCTATTCTCTAAAATACCTGAGGGCAAGACAAGAAGCAATGAATGGGAATTAATCAAGGAGAGAAGCAACTTAGAACTAAGGAGAAATTTCCTGGCAATCAGAACAATTAATCAGTGGAACAACTTGCATCCACAAGTTGTGAATGCTCCAGCACTGGAAGTTTCTAAGAAGATGTTGGATAACCATTTGTCTGAAGTGGTGTAGGGTTTCCTGCCTAAACAGGGGGTTGGACTAGATGACCTCCAATGTCCCTTCAAACTCTGTTATTCTATTCTATTCTAAAAGCTACTGCAGCCACATTGTGAAGATTGTCTTGTCTTACATTTATCATGCATTGAGCTTATATTCATAACTCTGAAAGTGAGTTGAGAAAGGAGAAAAAATATACTATGTGGATGAATGTCCTCAGATTGGAGAAGCAATATATACATCACCTTGAATTCCTGGTGGAAAGGGAAATCTTAACAAAGAAACCAGAAAATGCTATGCATTTTACTAGAAGTAAATACTGGTGCTTAATAAATATGAAAAAATAGTGGGAAGGCAGACATCTTGCGGTAGTTCATTCATAAAATTAAAATATTAAAAATACAAAAGCAATCAAGAATTTCAATGTAAAATTTCAGTTCCGTTTTTTTCTTGTCTGGATTTTGTAAAGCTCTTTTCTCTTTAGCTGCTGTTCCTTTGCTTTTATTTTGCAGGATCCTCCCACTTTTCCCCCCTGCAGTATTCTATTAGACAGTCTCAGCAGAATATTGTCAAAGAAATAAAAATATATCTAAGCTTTTAGGTGTGACTCTTGATTCTGCATGTTGATTTTATGTGTCCTGTAAATATTTAGCATATGAAAAATGTTAAATAACCAGGACTTCTTTCAAAACATTTCTCTAGGAAATTAATGTTCTATATCCACAGTGAAGAATGCACCCATAACTTTCCTAATTCAGTTTGTGGGATTAAAACATATTAAAGAGGGTGGATGGACGGGTACTTGATATCACAGCGACACGACATGCAATCTTGGGGCTCCAGGATTGCTGTCAATATCTCTGTTCCTGGACGGTCCTTTTGGACCTAAACAGTGGGAACAGTGATAGAGAAGAGCATGTCCTGCTGATTTCAGGGACATCACAAAGTCCCTGATTGATCCAGGAGAAATCTCTTTTTGCCAGCTACAAGAGAAGCAGCCAAAATGGCTGCAGAAGGTTGGGACAAGCCCCTGAAACAGAAGCAGTACAGGAAAGACAGTGTGTCGAAATGGAAAAATGCAAAGAATTTTCTTAGAAATTCAAAAAGTTTTAATAATTACAGAGAGAATTGAAAAGAGACTTGAAATTATAGATCAAAATACAGAAAGAATGGGGACAGTGATGAAGTTTGAGGACAGAGCTCAAAAAATCACAGAGACATATGAAAGTGGTAAGAAAATTGTTGACACTGACAGGAAACTGAGAGTGGAGGGAAATGATAAGTGTGAAATATGGAAAGGAGAGATGGATCAACTGGAACTTTATTTCAGATGTCAGAACATAGATGAAGAAAGGAGAAAAAATTTGGCAGAAATAATGAGAGTAATCTCGGCAGAAACACTAATGATAACAAAAGTTAAGCTGATAAAAGGAGCAGATAGAGGGTTTCAAATGCATATAAGACATGCAATGAACAACAAGTTTTTAAGAGAAGTCCACATAAGACTTATCAAGAAAACACTTAGAATACAGACTTTACAAATGGCAAGAGATATTGGACTACACTATTTCTGGAACGATACAAGATGATGAAATGAAATGTCACAATAAAATTTAGTTAAATGTAGTTAAATTTTGAGTGCTATATACAATGTAATAATAGCTATAATCAAATAAATGATTAATAATGATAACAAAGCATTTATATATACTAGATTGAAAATATGAAATTTTATACAAACTGAAAGTGAGGATTATGGAGATGATGTTGAAAAGCCTTTTCATAAAAGATAAACAATTCTATATAGAATAGAATATATAGATGTAATATCATTGGATGATTTCAGGATGATGTAATGAAATGCCATAATATAAATTTACTTCAAATTTAATATGCCTTATGTTGAAAGGATGTAATAATAGCTAGGCTTAATGGATGTTTAATAATTATAATAATTTGTATACATGTATATGAGATTGATGATACTAATAATGGGGAAAAACATGGAATTTTAAATTATTAGAGAATGTTATCAATGCTAAAATAATAGAATGACTTAGAATAGGATAAAAATAACATTATTATTGGATATATTGAAGATGATATAATGAATAATTATAATATTAATGGTTATATATTTAGAATACCTTGTCTAAAATGGAGAAACAATGGTGATAATCAAACAAAGGAAGCATAATAACAATGTATACAAAGATATCTTGATTGACAATATGTGGATTTTGATAAAATTCAAGTGATGACTATGGAAAGGATGCAGAAAGACCTTGTAACCAATCAACACACTGTATGTAGTTGAAGAGGCTTTTATGTTATATGTGTTGTATGTTTGTGTTTGTTTGAAAATAAAAACATTATTTAAAGAGGGTTGATGGTTATTACCTTTGATCGACACCAGCCAGAATGGCCAATGGAGGATGAGAGCTATAGTCTAACAACAGAACCTTCTGCTTAGAGCTCAAGCAAGTTAATTCACTTCTCTATCATAGGTACGTTTCCATTTTTCAGTTGATACTTAATGTACCATGCCTTCTAGCAATTATTGGGACTACTCTATTCCTATTGGCTTATTCTGGGGGTGTAGGTGTTTGTGGTTTGTAGTTGATGTTCTAGATATCAATTGACCTTTTCTAATATGCCCTGAATGTCAGTAATTATACAGCTTTTAAACAGTCTCAAGGGATTTCCATACTCCAAATATAGCCACCATCAGACATTTCTATGGCCCAAAATAGTCTCTGGATCTGAAAAATTTGAGCTGCTGCCACAACTGGAGAAGAAAAACAAATAAGTCATACAATCCATGAGTGAATTTTCTATTTTCAATTAACAGTTTAAGTAGGTGTATATTATGAAACATACTAAAACTGTAGTGGTTGAAGTGTTGGATGTAGACTAGGAAGACTTAGGTCTTTATTGCATTCAACTACTGTAAGCACACTAAGGAAGGTCAGGTCAAGAAACCAGTATGGAAGGGATGTGCCTTAATGGTAGCATATCAAAATCTTGAAGGCCTAGTTTTTTTTATGCCCTATCCTATATGAAACAAAATGAAAGCAGAGTTATTTTGTGTTTCTATTTCACATTTTCCTCTTTCTCAGGACTCTGTAACCTTTTCTGCAACTGCCCCCTTTTTGTGTCATTCATTCTGTCCCTGACCACAAGATTAATTATGCATCCTTCACAATTGTAGGCTCATTGGATAATCTGTCACTGTTTTTCACCCAACCTGCCTTATCCACCTATGGTAGGCATAGAATCAGGGGAGATCTCTTATGTACATTCTCATGGAAAAAGTTGCAATGTACTGTATTTCTCAGACTATAAGGGACACCTTCCACCACCACCCCCAAAAGAGTGTGGAAATGTTGGTGCGTCTTATAGACCAAATACAGCCATTTTTGGCCTCCTGAAGCCCCAACCCCACATCCCATTTTTGCGAAAAATGAGTCATTTTTTTCAAAAAATGGAGGTATTTTTGCCTTACCCAGCCCGCAGTAGCACTCTGCAGGCTTTAGCAGAGCTGGGGAAGGCAAAAACACCTCAATTTTTGCAAAAAAACCAGCTTGTTTTCCACTCATTTTGCCTTCTCCCAGCCCTACTTAATCCTGCAGAGTGCTCCTGGGGGCCAGGGAGGACAAAAACGTTTTTTTCTTACTTACCTCTTTCAAATCTTGGTACATTTTATACACCGCTGCATCTTATAGTCCGAAAAATGCAGTAAAATGAGGCTTTAGGACAGATGCTTTTTTATCATAATATCTTAGATACATGCAACAAGAAATCAAATACGTCATTCAGAGAAAAAATAAATTCTGAATCTAATCTTTTCAATTGTCTTTTTTATATGTACATGGTTTTAATTCAGGGTATTCAATGCCAGATAGAGTATTCCTTATACTGTAGTCATTTTTACAGTTATTTGTTTGGTGTTCTCTGCTTGAAGAGCTGTTCAATCCATGTCTGGTTTAAGATGAAGCAAGTGGATAGTAGATTGAGCACAAAGGTTTAGAGCAGTGGTAGTCAACCTTTTTCTATCTACCGCCCACTAATGGACCTTTCTTGATGGGAAAATTTCCTTACCGCCCACCAGTTTTTGCGCAAGTACGGAACATGAGCATATTTCTTTTTTTCAGACATGGGTTCTAAATTTATTTCACAATTTAACAACTACTTTTACTCTTACGTTTTGATCTGCACTCCACACAGTGCTTTTTTCCCTCCTCTTTTCCCTTTTATTACAAACACCCAAAACAATGCTGTATTAGGTGCCTTCTTTTTCCTGCCTTCTTCTTCTTTACCTTTCTTATAGTATTTCACTACATCAAGGATCTTTTTTCCCTTTTTTTATTTTCTCCTTCTTCTTCCTTTACTTATTTCTTTCTTTTATTTTATAAGATAACAAAACTTAATTTATGAGCCAGACTAAACACTGCTTACTCTCCTCCTTTATTTTATCCCCTTTTCTCTATTTTTCTTCCTTTGGTTAATTTTTTTTATCTTTTCCTTTTTATCTCCTTTTTTTACCTTCCTTAGGGCAATGTACAAAAGTAAGACTGAGCTAGTTAGCCCACTTATTATTATTAGCCAACAACAATTCTCTCCTGCCTATAACTTTTCTTTCTCCTATTGTGCAACTGCTCTGCTCCGCTTCTGCCTGTCCCTGCTATCAGTTTCCACTCCTCCCCTTCCTCTTCCCATGTGTTTGCTTGTTTGCGTGCATGCGCATATTGGTTTATTGATGTGTGCGCTCGTGCCTGCCCACTCGCTCAAAAGGAGGTTTTAACCTCCGAAGTCCCTACCGCCCACCTGGAATCCCGAAACGCCCACTAGTGGGCAGTAGGGACCAGGTTGACAACCCATGGTTTAGAGGTTATTTAATATATTTCTAGTTAAGACAGTCTACTATTTTCCACTGAGGTTTGCTATCATTAACACTAAATGTACTATCAATCTGTCAACATGAACCTACGATTCCTTGTTCATGAATAGGGAACAGAGGGGGGAAGGGGGCCAAATGATAAATATGACTGTGTAATTGTGCAAATGCTGTGACCTACATACTTGCATCAAATATTGGGAAATACATAAAGTGCATTTGTGTGATCATGTGCATATATCTTCATTTTTGCAATACTGTGGTTTCCTGCAGACATTACTGTCCCTGGGTTTTTTTAAAACATCCTTCCAAATGTAATTTTAGAAATAAACCTAACCCACAACTTTATTTTCACTATGCCAAAGCTCGGGATTTCTATAATATTCCTTCTTTTTGGAAGTACTTCAGTCATGTTTGTAGTGGTTATATTTTTTCCTAGGCCTCCCTCTTTCAGTTTCTCCACCGAGATAACATACTTTCATCATCTTATTTCTATCTGTCAATCAAGATGCATTCATGGAAATAGCTCAAATCCTCAGCTGTTCCCAGAGTATATTGTTTACTAGCACTTTCCTTGACTAACTGGAAAGGGGTGACTTGATACTTGCCTCTCCCAGCTGGCCACCATTTTGGAAATATATCCGATTAAAGGTTTCACAGAAAGTGAGTGAATAGTCTGGGAAAGAAGAAGTGGAAGAGGTGAGGTTCCTCTTTCCTGTAATCCTTTGGTAATGATGCTTGCAATATAGGACCATAGACTGAAACCTGAACAGACTTCAACTTGTTAAAACAGATTGGTGGGGGTGGGGAGAGAGAGTTAGTCTTACAGTTTGCAGTTTTAACATTCAAAGATTTAGGAGAGTATGTGGGGAAGTACAACAGTTGAGAAGATTTGTTATACCAGCAATACATATCTAATTCTAGCCTATTCACACTTAGAGGGAATTCCTAATGTCAAATAATCAAAATGTAACATCTACTGGACCAGATAAACCAGCTATCTGAGGATCAAAATAACTGCCCCTCAACCACATAACCTGAAGAAATAGAACAGTCTAAAATAACAAACAATTTCACAGTATTTGGAAGGAACTCTCATCTAAACTAATAATTACACAAATCAAGCTGCATAGGATAGGTTCTACCGTAATTATATAATTTCTCAACAGGAAAAAATGTATTCCTGAATAAAATCATCATAATTATTCTGACTGGTTTTCTACTTCCAAAAACTCAAAAGTGTTTTTTTTTAACCAAGGACATATTCATCCTGACCTCCCTTAAGTGTGCTTTTTAATTCTTTGATCAACTTCAAACAACAGCTGCTTAATACAAGTAGTCCTCATTTAGCAACCACAATTGGGATCCACTATTCCGGCACTAAATGAAGCAATTGCTAAGCGAAATCATGACTGTGCTTATGAACTTACTTCAGTTTTTCTTTGTTTTGCACAACTTTGAGAGTCATAAATGCTATGATTGGTCACAAAATTACTTTTTCATCATCGTCATAACTACAAATGATCACTGGGCAATACAATGAGGACTACCTATATGTTATCAAATGTATTATGAATGGAATCCGAAAAACTCTGTGCTGAGTTCCAGATTAAGAAATCTATACTGGTTGCTTGATATTCATTGCCTCCTTAAACCTCACTGCAGTAAAGTGGATAACAAATCACTATTACATTCAGTAAGATTTCAGTAAGATTGGCTTCCTCTCTGCTATGGTCTTTCTCCTTTTGTTTTCTATGTACCTTAGAAAGGACTGTTTGTACTGTACAAAAGCTCATGGGATGATCAAGGACCAGAATTTGTCAAATTCAAGAGGAATATCTTCTTCAGAAGTTATCTAAATCAGGGGTCCCCAACCCCCAGTGTGTAAACGGGCACCAGGCAGAGGCATGCCAGAAACTGGTCTGTGCAAATAAGCAAAGCCCCTCCGTGGGATGCAGGCAGTACATGAAACTACACCCCCTCCAGTCCACTGAAAAAGCTCTCTCCATTGAACCGGTCCCTGGTGCACAAGAGGTTGGGTATGGGGCTGATCTAAATTATATAAATAGAGTTTCCTGCTTAAACTAGAAGACTTCCAAGGTCCCTTTCAACTCTGCTATTCTGTTATATGTGCAATAAGTATCCAGTAGAGATATTTATTTGGTGCAATCTCCCTTAACAATGCCACTTATTATATAGCAAGGACTGGAAACAGTAATATTTCCAGTTCTGAATATCAGAGCTGTTAGTCTGACATCTGTCTACAGCAGCTTCCCTGAACTCGGCTAACTTACCGTCATCCTTAGCCAACGAAACCAATAGCAAAAGCAGTGAACCTGTTATAAATAGTACCTAGAGGGCATCAGGTTAGGCTGATTTAGAGCAAAGCTGTGCTTTCTCTCTGGCCCATCCCTAGTATAGGCCTGTTACCACTTCCTGGCTGTAAAAAACGAATGCTATCACCTTCTTCTTACTCCCAGCACTTTACAAATATATCCCATGCCTGTGTTTTCCAGCTTCAGTTCACAACTCAAGTTTTCCAACTTGAGCCATCTTAAGCCTTTCAGAGCCAATGTCCCATTCTAGGAGCAGCCCCAGTTTAAATTAGCTACATGGCCTGCTATGTCCCATGCCTTCCAGCATCTTGTAATTGCCCAGATCAGCCATTTAGCTCAGAGCTGTTAAGCTGTTGCATTCCTGGCATTTTAAAAATAATTTGCAGTTGATCCTGCTGTGACCTTTTAAGTCAAACACTCTTCAAACATAGAAACTTATACTCTATTCAACCCTTATAACATGTCTCAGTGGGCATCCTTTTAGCTTCTGATGCCCAGTTGGAGCGAAGGATCCTCCTCCTCCTTCCTGGCCACATTACTGCAATTTTTATTTGCCGTACAAAAAACTGAGACTTCCATTGTATTTTCTCAGTATGCACCACATTGATACTTTTTGCTGTATTTCCAGATAATATTTTCCCTAGGGAAAATGATATCTTGAATATATTCAGGGGATAAAAGTATTGAAACACAGTGGATTTGGATTTTTTGAAAGGTTATCTTTGTTGACAGTCCTCAGTTATCTATCCCTGGTAGTGGGATGGTTTTGAAAAAATAACGGAATAATTAAGATAATAATTAAGAAACATGTATGAGATAGCCGTGTGCTGCTGCAGCCAAAAATGCTAATACTTTAAAGATCATGTGAATGATAGTACAGCTTTATGTTGCACTGGTGAGGCCACACTTGGAATACTGCATCCAATTCTGGTCACCACAATACAAAAAGATGTTGAGACTCTAGAAAGAATGCAGAAAAGAGCGCCAAAGTAAAAATTCTGCAGTAAAGATATTCATTCTATTCTGTCACAATGTGGCTACATTGCTGGGAGCACAGAAAACTTTCTTTTCCACTAGCAGATCTGCTCAGGTTATAATTGGATTAAATTGTTTCAAATAGAAAATAGAGCTTCATTTTCTTACCTGTATCCAGTGATAGAATCAGCAGCACCAACTATGCTGCTTTTGCAAACAGTTTACAATACATGTTGTTGTTGTTAAGTCATGTCCAACCCATCGCAACCCCATGGACACCGTTCCTCCAGGCCTTCCTGCCCTCTTCCATCCTCTGGAGTCCATTTAAGCTCACGCCTACTGCTTCAGTGATTCCATCCAGCCACCTTATTCTCTGTCACCCCTTCTTCTTTTACCCTCAATTGTTACCTGCATTAGGCTCTTCTCCAATGAGTCTTTCCTTCTCATTAGGTGGCCAAAGTATTTGAGTTTCATCTTCAGGATCTGGCCTTCTAAAAAGCAGTCAGGGTCGATCTCCTCTAGGACTGACCAGTTTTATCGCCTTGCAGTCCAAGGGACTCGCAGAACTGTTCTATATCAGACTTAGACTGCACTGAGAGTGATTAGGTTTATTCTCGTATCTGAGGTTTAAGACTGATCTTGCTTCAACTGCTTTGTAAAATGTTATATAAAGGCCAGACTGATGATTTGCATTACAAGTATCTTTCCACATTCATTTGCATTACAAATATCTTTCCACATTCTGTAATTAATTTAATTTGCATGGTAATCCTAAAGGCAATGGAATATTGCCAATGCAAATATTCTAATCAAAGACAAACTTAGTTTCAACATATATGTCTTCTGTCACTATAACGTAAAGGAAAAATGTTATGAATATCAGTGATTAAAAAGGCTAAGTCTGAAGTTTATGAATCCTGCCTAGCATGGCTTCTGCATATTTAGAAAAGTATATTTCAGTAAATTAAAAAGAACTTATGGTCCATAGGTAACTTGCAAATAAGGTAGACAATGTAGTGTGGTTTAGAACATTATTGTAAATAAAGGTGGGATTAAAAATCTAATAAATGAATAAATACCATATTTAGCCAAAAGGGGAAGTGAGAAAACTTCTGAACTGGGAAAGATAAGGGACTTTTCTCTTTAAGGGAAACATTACACTGAGTTTAAATTGTTTCACACTGACAAATAGACTTTTGTCTCCTGATATGTAACCAGAGTTGGTTTTTCTATGTGGTTTTGTAAAACATTTTAGTTAGTTTTTATCCCACTGTTATTTTTATAAATAACTCATGGCAGTAAACATACTGCCAGTGAGATGGGTTGGCCTGAGCAAGAGCAATTGGCCAGCAGGCTCTCATGCATAAGATGGACCTGGAACTCATAGTCTTTCATTTTCTAGCCTGATGCCTTAACCACTAGACCAAACTGGCATGCCCTATATCAAATATTCCCTCTTTATTTCTTGGGTCACTATCGCTTCAACATATATTTTCCTAATTTCACCCAGAAATAAAGTAAACATGGGAAAGGGGATACTTCTTATCTGTCCTAGAATAATCCAAATGAGTCTTTGATATCTGGCATCTGTGGTGGCGCAGTGATTAGAGTGCAATACTACATGCTACTTCTGGGCTGCCAGCAGTTTGGCAGTTTAAATGTCACCAGGTTCAAGGTTGACTCAGCCTTCCATCCTTCCAAAATGGGTAAAATGAGGTTGTTGGGGGAAATATGCTAACTCTGTAAACCGCTTAGAGAGGGCTGTAAAACACTGTGATGCAGTATATAAGGCTACGTGCTAAGTACTATCTTTTTGGATGGCACAAAATTCTGGATATATTGGCAACAATTTTTAGTTTCAGTAGGATTCAACACCATTGATCCATCTTGACTGTAAAGTCATAACCCATATAAATATTCAGCTTTGCAAAAAAATAATTCTTTCCAAAAATAAATAGCCTTATTGTGTATAAATAAGGAAAGTGAACATATAAAGTTCAACCATAGGTTTTGTTTGGCCTAGTTCTGCATTAAGAACAGGGAGAGTAGAAAAAATCTCCTAACGTTTTCACTCTTCACTCTTTTACATTTTTTAAACATAGACTCTTCTTATCTGCTGAATCATGCAGTCCCAGGAGCGCTGAACCATGACATTCTGTAGAGTGCATTAATCAGTACTAAACTGGTAATTTCTCACAGAAAGTCAAAAGAGTGGAGCAAAGGCTAAAAAGTAGCTGCCAGAATCTTGAATAGATTGATCAAGAATATTTCTACTTTTACAGAATTGGTAAAATTCCTCATTTATGCCACCCTCGCCAGAAATCACAGCATCAGATGCATCCCCCCCACCCCCAATAACTTCTTTACAAATTATAGTGGTAAAAATTAGAAGTAATTAATTCCAGCCTTATTTATAGCACATCCTGATTTCACGGGGACAAAGCAGGACAAATTTCATCAATGTATATTGATGAATGCATTGTACCAATAGACAATGGTGAGGGCAACAAACTTTCATTTGAACTTCAATGGTCAATTGAAATGCAGTTCAATCTTTCAAATGAAAAGAAGCCTCCAGCAGTGAAGAATTAAAAATAAATGTGATGGAATTAATTGGGATGAAACTGAAGTGAATATATTGGGCAAGAGGTATTTTGTATGGAAATGATAGAAAAGTGAAAAATAGTAAAGCTAGAAATGCAGATTATATAATTGGAAGAAGGCTAAAGTAGTCATATTTATAGTTAAGCAATTGGTTTAATGTGTGTGATTATTATGCCTAGGCCATTGAAAAAATACTATTATGGTTCCAGTCTATAAAGGAAAAAGTAGCAAGATAGAATGCAATGGGAAAACTGCAAAAAATGAGTTTGCCAAGTATAGATGGCTGAGGAAGGTTTGGGCTGAATTTTGATCAAAAAGGTTATGAGATGAGATGGTGAGCAAAACATGGGAAAATCGGTTTGTGCTTTCTTTGAGCAAGGGAAATGGTCTTTAGCAGGTCATTCAGAAATGTGAGAAAATTTATTGTACTTTTTTTAGTGTAGAAGAAAGCTTATGATAAATCAGGTTGAATTGTAGAATGCTTTCTATTAATATGGAGTTGAAAAATGGTTGCTGAATGTGATATAAGTGGTACATAATGGTGGTAAACCATGAGTGCAAAATAATGTTATACCTAGTGAATGATACAACACTGACCTTGGATTAAGGCAAGGATGTGTGATGTCCCATCACACACACTGTAACACATACTGTAAGAAGATGTGAATAAGAAATATAAGGGATAATACTATGAGCATGATATTTTCGGGCATGAATGTACATGTATGCAAAAGGTAGTCGAGAAAACCCAAAAAGTTTGCAAGGTTTATTAGATAAATTGTATGAGTCACAATTACTAAAAATTAATATATGGAAGCGTAAGGTAATGGTGATTGTAAAGAGAAATGAAGTGAATGATTGGAAGTTATACATAAACAGTAAAAAAAATAGAGCAGTAAAATGATACGGGGCATTCCCAGTGACACTGGTTTCAAAATGGCAGATGTAACCCACTGTCAAAACCCTCTTTTTTAAAATGTGCTTTGCATGCATTACATACAAATAAAAAGGGTCGGGCTTGGATTATTCAGTTGCACCCACTGTTTTGAAGCCAGCTAGTACAGTATGGGGAAATACTTGAAGAAATTTTAAAATATGCAAACGTTATTAGAAAGACGGTAGGCAATATGTAACCTATTGAGATGAATGAATATTTGTCTAAAGAAGTGAAAGGAGCTATGTTTAAGTGCATGCTGTGGCCTACTTTGTTAGATAGAAGTAGACTTGAGTATATTAAAAGAAATATAAAATGGAGCGCAGTGAGAATAGGTTGATTAATAAGGATGGAAGGGAAGGTGGGTTTTGAATTATTACAGACAAAATAAAAAATGAGTAAACACTGCAAAAGAAATGTTTAAGTATCTTGCTCAATTCAGTAAGAATTGACTTGTGAATTAAGTATGTATATTTAAGAGTAAAGGGCTATGGGGAGAAACGAAGAACATAAACATCAGATGGAGTTGATCAGATCCTCAAAAAGAAAGGTGAAAACCTAAAACAAAGAGCAATGTCTGAAGTAATGTATGGTTGTGTTGGAAACAATGCTAGTCTGTAAGATTAGAAAGGAAATACATGGTCATATTAAAGAATCAAATGTAGAAGGACTGTTGGCACTAATCTCAAATCTGCTACTATCTTCAGCTAACTTCTTGTCTGATTAAGTTCTCACTCCTGGATGTTCCAAAACTCTTTAACTCTAATGCAGGGATATGGCCACGATTTCAAAGAACATCTGTCTCTCTTCATCAAAATACCATCATATTATTTGTTACCTCCAATGGCTCCAGCAACGAAGTCCATCTGCACCAAGTCAGCTGCGTTTGCTCCTCCAGGAAAAAATGTTTGAAGAAAATTTTTCTAGAAACGAGGACTCTGGGGGGGAGTTCCTGAACAATAGGTGCTGAAGTCAGCAGCAACAGCTCTCTGAACTTCTCTCTGAAGGTGAATTGAAAGAAGTATATCACCAGAATTTGGAAATTGTCCCCGGAACATGAGCAATTCATAACGTCATAGCACCCAGCTGCAATTGTTACAAAGGACAGAGACCTTTCTTCTGGTGCCTTTTGCCCTGCAAACTGAAGTGTTAACTTTGAGTTGAACCAGACCAGATAATGGATACGAAATCCTGCTTCTCAACTTGTTGAATCTGTTGCCCCAGCAGAGAATGAGATACAATCCAGTCTGGTATTCAGATGAAATGGCCCTAAGCAAACTTCTCTCTCTCTCTCTCTCCCTCTCTCTCTCTCTCCATCCCTCCCTCCCTCCCTTTCCCTCCCTCAATCTATTTTGGGGAGCTTCTGTTGGGCACATGTTTAGAATTCTCTGGGTGCCTGGAATCCAAACTGCTAGTTCAGTTATTTCAGTAGTAAGACTGGGATATACCTTTTTTCTGCAAAATATTCATTCAGTGAAGCCAGTACTAGACCAAGTGAATGGATTACTTGATTTAGTGATTACTGCATTCACTCATAGTTTGAAATTATGGTTTATTGTCTAAGGCACAGTTGGATGGATTCACACAGTATACTGTGTTATAAACTGCATTTTGTAAACTATAATCGCTTGATTCATACAGTAATTGCTAAATAAGCAAGTAATTCAGATACTTTGCTTTAAAAGACAAATTGCTTTAAGTCAGTTTACTCTAACCTGGTGCCCTCCAGTTTTTTAGAACCCCAATTACAAGCATGCAGTTATGGATGTTGCAATTCACATTTGGTGGTGAGAAATTTTCCTAGCCTCTTGGTAGGTGTCCAATATATGTAGACAATTCAGTATGAGGCAATTGTCCTGGGAATAATGCTTCAAATCAGAAGGTAAGCTGAGAAAAAGTTAACCAATAGCTTTGTCCAGTTAACACTTAACCATTCTAAGTGAGTGATTAACAAGGTTACTTCTCATTTGGTCCATTTGATTCTGTACCTCTTGCCAAGTATGAATAGAAGTGTCTCATGATATACATTCCTCCTAAGATTCTTGGTTTTGACTGAAGAGTCATTTGAGTTCTTGTGTCCAATGTACCTTACAAGCATGTCTAACCTACTGCATCTAGTTTGTGTCTGTACTCTATGGTCCCCTGATACCTTAGTTAATATACCATGTGCATATCTTCCAATCACCACCCCATAGAACTCTTCCTATAGAAAGAGTTGCAAGTATTGTATTATTAGAAAAAAATGTAACTAGTTTCAGCTCAAATCCACAAGATGCTTTTAGCTGCTGGAAAAGATGTAAATAAAGTATTTATTTCACTAAGAAGTGATAGCACCATTGACCAGACAGAGATTAAAAAATGAGGAATGGCCACCAGGTATAAAGGAAGAATTAACTTTACCAAATCACATGGAAAGTTCATCTAATCCAGCTTTCATTTTTTGTTACTAGACAATTTCAGAAAATATAGATAAGGCAGGTTTTCCTTACTGTTCATCCTCAACAGTTCATGAGCTTCTATGTCTTTTGGCTTGAATGCCAATTGGATAAAGTCTATGGTGATGAATGAAGACATACCTTGTGGAGTTATCTGGCATTCTTTCATCAAGCTTGAGAAAGTGAATAGGGTCCTTGGTAGTTAGACTGGTATTACTCATGGACTTGATCCATGACTTTTCTGGCTCTTTTGCAGCATTTAACAAATGGATGTAGGAGGTTATTAGCACTTCATTAGAAAGGTTATAGTTACAGTTGTGCTATCTCCTGAAAAAGCATATCCTGGCTATTTTTCTCCTCGGTTTTTCCTCAAATAATTTTTAGCAGGCCTGCTCATGAAACACTGGTTGATCTGTAGATATTTATGTTGGGGCTTATATTGCAAAAGTGGGCCCCTCTTGGCCCTATTAGATTTCTTGATGGTGTTCAGTATCATTGACCATGGAACATTCTGGACTCCTCACAACAGTTGAAAATTGGGGGAATCATTCTTTGGTAGGTTCACTTCCACCTACATGAATGGTTCCAGCAGGAGCAATGATTGAACCCCTATCTTCTTCTAGGTGTGCTAATTTCCTTTATGTTATTTAACATTTATATTCAACCTCTAAGGAAAATCATCCATTGGTTTAGGATTAGGAAAAAGTTTCATCAACATATAGATAATACCAAGCTATAAATTATCATCTTGAATTGGGGCCAGAAGGCTGTAAAGGTCTGAATGGGGCAAAACAAAGTCAGATTAAACCCTTCCAAGATGGAGTAGTTATTTATTAATGAACATCTCAGAAGTCTAATAACAATATTCTGGTAGTTACTCTTGATGGAGTCATAGTTCCCTTCATTGGGAAAAGTTACTTTATCACTTGCAATTTTCTCATCATGTGTGCCATTTTGAGAATTTGAATAAATGCAAATCTAGATTGTGTTTAAAAACACTTGTAGCTTTCAGCACAAGAAGTATTTTATACACAGGAAATTATAGGTAAACATAATCAGAAAATTGACATGATATTCTATATTTTTCTCAAAGAAAATATAAAATAAACTCAAGGGAAGGGTTGATAATGGAAGGATATACTTGTCAATCATATTCCTCTGTACAATTATTTAAAAGGTTTGAAGAGGATAAAACATTTTATGGTTTTGACAATGTTTTAACAGAAATGCGTAAATACTGGAGAACATTATTGCTACAATGTATACACTTTTGTGAAAACGTGAACAGAAGAACAAGTGAGAGTGCATGACAAAATGGGCTAAAAATAATTTTGGTTACAATATACCAAAATACATGTATAAATGTATACAATAAATGTATTGAAAGGATTGAAATTTACAGTATGTTTGAAAGAATTTTTAAATAAAATGATATACCGTTGGTATTTGCCATCAGAGAAATTGTCTAGCAAATGTATCTTAAATTTATGTTGGAAATGTGAACAATATGAAGGGACATTTTTTGGGTCTGGTGGATGTGTAAAAATAAAAATGTGGATATAAAGTATACATTAATTCAGAAGATTTTAAAGACTAATATACAATTGAAACCAGAGGCTTTTATTTTGGGTCTGGACAGACAGAAAAAAGACATGGAACTTTGTTTTTATATATGACAATTGCAGCCAGATTATTATATGCTGATTAAGGTAAAGACATTTACATTTATGGCTGACAGGAAACCCTTTACAAACATTTTGCATGAAAGTGAAAAAATGCACTTGTGACATGTGGTTTTGATTATTAGGGGGAAAAAGTGAAAAAAGTGAACTTTTTTGGAACTATAGAGTAAGAAATAACTTTGCAATTATACTTGTATTTGCTGTAAAGAAAATCAGAATCTGGGCTTCCGGTTTAGGCGTTACCTGCAGGAGTTGTTTTGTTTTTAACAGCTCCGGACCCTTGGCTGCGTTAAGCTGTCTAAACAGCATCCATCAACTGTTTGACAGTTTGATTACCTCTCCTTCGGGCATAGAAGGAGGGGTGAGAAGCTGTGTTTGGGAAATGCTACATTCAACCTCCCCCAGAACATAAATCTGGGGTGTGGAAGGTGTGAGCCGCCCTATGACCCAGTGAATTCTCTGCGCCAAGGATTTTTTCTGCCTTTTTGCAGAATGTCCACCCTCAGCTCAATGATTGATTTATACCTGATACCAACACGGGCAGACAGATACAGGAGAACTTCTAATTGTATGTATTACAGACTTTAACTCCATTTTTTTTTTAAAAAAAATCCTTCTGATAAACTTCGTGGCAGAAAGACAAAGACAAAGATGGCACCAAACAGCTTTGTAGGCATGGTTATGCTGTGATATTACATATTTTAACGGAGCTTAATCTATTATAGAGTTCAAGACGGGACTAAGAAATTCCAGATAGTTTATGACTGAAAAAGTGAGGAATGTTATAATCTGTTTAGAGTTAGCCTAACAAAAGAGGAGTTAAAGCTCAAATGAAAGATGATACTAACTTTCTTTAAGTTTATTTTAGAATATCTTTGTTAAAGATTTATACCCTGTATCTGTTCTGGGAAGTCGGTGGGGGGAAGGTTGGGGGGCGATTGTGCTTGGGTGGGGAGGGTGGGGGAGGGGAGGTAAATATTTGTAAAAGTCTTTTTTTTCCAAAAAATTTCAATAAAAAAATCAGAATCTGCTTCTATTTCTTTTTAACTTTTCTTTTTCTTCCCTTGTCTTGTTTCTTTTTCTGTGTTCCTTTTTTATTATTAGGTTTAGTTAGTTTTATCTTTAAAATATTTAATAACATTTATGTATTTAAAAAATCCTCCTTAATCCTTGGTTTCCAGGATGCCAAAATGACATTACTCATTCCGCAATCATCATCTATTAGACTATCATAAAATTTTCTTAATCAAAGATTCTTTTATTACATTTTCATTTTCCTTTATACAATCACTTAAATACTGTGCAGTTAAAAAAAAAAAGAAGCAATAAACAACTCATAACACTTCTATCCTACATACACCCTTCCTTCTACCACTCCAACTTTCATTTCTCCCTTCCAACAATCCCCTCTTCTACTTCCCCTCCCCCTCAGCCATTCCTTTCTCCCCTTCCCACCATCTCACCCTCCTTACATTCCCTTCTCACTCCCTCTTAATTCCCCCCTCTTCTTTCCCTCTACACCTCGCTTCGGTGTATTTCTAGTATTCATTGGTCTATTTGTTTTGTACTAAAACAAAAGAAAAATAAAAGGAAAAGAAAGAAGAAAAGGAAAAAAAAGCAACAGTATCCAAGTGCATTCATTGTTCTGAAAATTGAGTCTATATTTCCACCCTCCCCCCCCACCCACCCCTGAACCCCCCTCCCTGACCCCCTTCCGACTTCCCAGGTCCCATTCCCGGCATCGTTCTTTATCAAGCAAAGTCTGGAGTATATTGAAACCAAATAGATTAGAAGTTACAAAATAATAATAATAATAATAAAAAAGAACAAAAAAGAAAAGAATAATAAAAAGAAAAAAAAAGGGGGGAAACCCCCCCCCCAAGAAAGAGAAGTCAATATACTCTCTAACATTAAACTCAGCTTCTCATTATTTTTAAAATCTTAAACAATGTCTTTACCTGCTTCCGCATATAAATTCTAAACCTCCCATCCTGCCTTTACCCGTGTCCGCATATATATTTTATCCTCATCCATTGCTCCTCTCATATTTACTCCACCCTCGTGTAGACTCTCCAGATAATCTTTCTTAACCTTGTATTCAAATAACAATTTATACAAAAATCAGCTTACATTCTGGATCAAGGTAATCTAATTGAACTTTCACTACCCTTCCATCTACCCCACGCCACCCGACTCCATTCATCCCAAACCACAATCCAAGAAAACTATGATCTCCGCTCTCCTCGCCCCAAAGAATAGATCATGCGCAGTTTAAATTAAGATTCAAACAAGTCTTATATAAGTCCCATACAATATATGTCCAAATTCAGCACCGCTTCTTTCAGTCTCAATATCTCTTCATCGGTATACAGCTTTGTCATTTTATACCAAACAGGAGTCCTGAAATTTTATTCAAATTAAAGATTTAAGAAGTATTTTAAAGGCATAGCTGGATCTTTATTCTTTACTCTTCTGCCCTTCCGGAAGGGGAAAGCAACACCCTCCGCCTTGTAGCCACGTGTCCCGCTGCTTATCTTCTCCTTCTCCTTGTCTTTCTCCAAGTCCGGGTGAATCAGGATGTCCCGCCTTCAGAGTTTTGTAGTAAAAATCTCGGGCTTCGCAAACAGAATTGAGACGATATTTTTGGTTCTCAAATGTGACTGTGATACCAGATGGCACTTCCCATTTATATTGTATCTGAGAATCTCTGAGTTTTTCAGTTAAGAAAGTGTAGTCTCTCCTTGCTCTTAATATTTGAGATGGTATTTCTTTAAAAACAATCAAGTCCTGTCCATCGATTCGCAGCCTGTTATTGTAGAAGTTCTGTATTATCGCATTTCTGGATTCTCTTGTGGTGAAATATATAATTATGTCCCTTGGAAGCTGTCGTTGTTTTGCTACACACGAGTTCTGGCGATAAATTTTTTGAATCTGCCAATCAAAGTTAAATCCCGGACTTCCCACCGAACGTCTGAAAGCCTCAAAAAAGGTCTGTTTCAAATTCTCCTGTTCCTTTTCACGCAATCCTCTGACTCTTATTGCAAACGCAGTCTTATTGTAATTTATCATAACGAGTTGTTTTTGAGCATTTTCAACTTCCTGTTGTAACGTTTGAATTTTAGATGTCAAATTAGAATTAGTTTTTTCCAAAAGTTCCAATTTGTCCTCCATTTCAGAAACATAGTCTGTCATAACAGTCATAACTCTGATCGTATCTTCCCTTGTTTGAGCAATCTTGGCGTCCAGTTTATCATATAAGTCCAATAAAAGTTGTTTAATTTCCTGTCTGAACTCTTTAAGGGTTTCAAAAAGAAATTCTTGCGTTAAGAGATCTCCAGTAGATGGCGTGGGAGGCAAAGGCAGCGATTTTGTAACAATTTCTTGAGATGTATTATTAAGGAAACGCTTAGACTGCTTCGATTTGGGAGCCATTATAAAAAACGCACAAACAAATAAGCAAGCAAACAAAGTCTCTGCTCCCCTCGGTTTTAAATGGGATACTATTTATAGACTTTTAACAGTTAATAAGGAGAAGTCTTCAGGAGAATAGAGCTGATTGAGTGTGTCATATATCAAACGCAGAAGCTATAAAATTGCCATCTTGTAACGCAGCTGGATAAGAAAGCCTTTTACAAAATTGAAGCTGGTATTTTGAATAGTAATAAGAAAAAAATTTACAACTTCAAGTTAATATTTGGTTTTGAGGCCATTTCAAAATTTATCTGCCTGCAGTTAATAAAACTCTATTGCCTGAATATGCAGCTTTAAGTAAAGAGGCTGAGTTCCCCTTTTATTTTGAAGTTAAGGCTTGGCAAAACTTTCAGTGAGTAAACATTGTAACAAGACCGTTTAGCAGATTCATCACCATTTAACTTCCAGATAAGCAAAGTTAATGAAGGAGTAAAATTTTTGTAGAAATGAAACTAATTAAAAAGCTTCTGCTGGCCTATTGTGAAACCAAAACATATGATAAGCAATCTCTTTTGTTTTGAATTCTTGTGAATTCTTGTGAGAATTAACAAAAAGTGTTCATTATTACCGGAGAAACCAGCCTGCTCGGCGCCATTTTAAAAGCCTCTAAGTAAATAATTTTTCGGAGGAGAAAAAGAAAAGAAGCTAAAATGTTGATAAACAATTATTGTCCACGGAAAGGGATTCAGCTCGTGATAAGATTAAATCACACAAAACTTTGAACTGAGTGGGGGAGACCTACTTTGTCCTGCACAAGGCAGTTTGAAATTCCCAGCACGGACAGCCGTTCTGCCTTGGGCTAGCCCCTCTTTCCCTGCAAGCACAAAAGCTGCAAAAATCAAAGAGCATTTGCCAGCAAAACAATTTCTTCTTTCCTTCTTGCCTGAAGGATAAGAAAACCTGATAAGACGTCAGATGGAAGATCCTCTAAACAGGTACGTAGCCAGGAATTCGGAGGCAGCTGATTTTTTTGCTGCCACCACCAGCAGGCTCCTCCCAGGAAGTCCCGACTATCATAAAATTTTCCATGAGGAGCAGCCTTTGGAGATGATCCAGAAGCTGAGACGGGTAAAAAAAAACAAGGAATCAAAATTATTTTGCTATCACTATATAACTAGATGTTAAAGTTCCTACACAATTTACCAGCCTATGTAAATTATAGAACTGTGTTGATTGTGGTGACCAAATAGAGCAGCGATGGTGAACATTTTTTGGCTCACGTGCTAAAATCGAGGGGAGCACAGGGGGGTCGTGCATGGGTGTGCCACACCCATAGCACAGGGGGTTCGTGCATGGGCGTGCCACACCCATAATGCAATGTGCAACCCCCAGCACACATGAACACATGACAGGCCCTGCCCCCCATTTTTTGCATGCTTTTTTTGCCCTCCCCAGGCTCCAGAGGCTTTCACCTGGGGAGGGCGAAAACAGCCTCCCCCATCCCCGGAGTGAAAAAAAATGGCTCTACAGGAAAACCAGAAGTTCGGGAATGGACTTCCAGTTTGCTTGTAGGGCCAGTTAAGCCCTCTGGAGCCTTGAGGCCTTCCAGAGGCTTCCCTGAAGGCCACAGAGAATGAAAAACGACCCTACGATCAAACCGGAAGTCACTTCCTGTTTGTCCGTAGGGCCATTTTTAGTCCTCCGGAGCCTTCAGAAACCTTCAGGCGGCTTCACTGAAGGTTCCGGAGGGCTTAACCAGAAGTGACTTCTGGTTTGCTCGTAGGGTCCTTTTTCGTTCTCCGGACCCTTCAGGGAAGTTTCCGGAAGGCCCCTGAAAGCTCCGGAGGGCTTAAACCAACCCTACGAGCAAACCAGAAGTCTGTTCCCGAACTTCCAGTTTGCCCCTAGGGCTAGTTTTTTGCACTCCAGAGGCTTCAGGGAAGTTCCTGAAGCCTCTGGAGGGCCTCAAGGGGAGGGTGTGCCTATAAAGCCTCTGGAGCCTGGGGAGGGTGAAAAATGGCCTCAAAAAAAAGGCTAAAGTTAGCAGGCCAGTGTGCTCATTCGTGCTGGCCAGCTGACAGGGCAGCGTCTCCCGTCCCCAGACAAATGGCTCTGTGTGCCACCTGTGGCATGCGTGACATAGGTTCGCCATCCCGGACATAGAGGAAACAAATGTAAGATCAATATAATTGAAATGTATACTACATTAAAATTAAGATATAGTTTAAGAGGAATTTCAATGAATGTGTATTTTAAGAGGGATTAACCCCTGATGGGTATTTCACATACAAATGAGAAAAAACAATATTTAAGTCCTTGCCAGAGAGTAGACCTTTGCCTGGTCTTTCCCATTGCTTTCAGAAATTATCAATGCCTTTGAAAATAATGCCATGATATGTTGTATTAGTTGTATAAATATACTTTATATAATAGTATTATAGAAATAAATTATATTTATTTTATTTTCATGCAGCAAAACATGCACAAATCATGTGAAAAGATAAATAAAGCTCCATCATGAGCAACTCTGGAATAAAATAAGGGATTGCATTTACATTTCACAGATGAATACAAATGTTACTTTGACAAAGAAAAAAAAGGCATCTGTGATTTACATGACATAAACTAAACAAGTTTATTTGAAAAAGACTCAGGAAGCAACTGTCAAAGTTAGTGATATATAAATTGTCTGCTAGATTATTTCTGGATGTACAAAGCCAAATAAAAGCATGATTAATGTAAAGGGCTGCAATTTTAGCCAGCTATCTTATAGATCTACTCCTTTCAACTTCCTCATAAATGGAAAATTACTTTAAAATCAACAGTATTCTGGCCTCTGGATTCATGAGTTTATGAAGATTTATGAGCAACTATAAAAGAAAATTGCTTTCTTATCCAGCTTTTTTTCATGCAGACACATAGGAGCAAAGCAGAGATGAAAAATGGGCAGAGAAGCTGCTGTGTGACATGCTATTCCTGGGGACCATGATGCCCACCAGGCTACCACAGAAGGGCATTTGTTGGTTTTACAATTGGTTTCTTTTTTTAAAAAGGCAAGGAAACGTCAGTCTGCCAGCCATTGCAAAAGCAGCTGGAGTACCAGCCAAGGCAGCTGCTTCCAAGCAAATCAAAACTATCCTTCTTTTGCTGGGTCATTTGGCATCAGCTCACTGGATACACTTACTCATGGACTGAGCCAGATACAGTTGAGCATGTCATACATATGCACTCTCTGCACTCTTTGCATTCACTCTGAAGTGTAGTTTGTATGATTCTGAAACAGTATCTTCTGTATACCCAGCTATGAGCTCTTAGCTTATGCTACTCCCAGTTGTGTTCTATAAAAAGTTATACAATGAATCTAAGTTGCCCTAGACTAGTGTCTATGGAGATTCTCAGTCATCCAGGTCATGCTTGCCCCAAAGGTGCTTTTTCAAGAAGCAACTGGGCTTTCTTGTTTTTCTTTGGAGACGTTTTGCTTCTTGTCCAAGAAAGCCCAGTTGAATATAAAGAGATTAAACCTGTTGATGTGTATGGTAATTGGTTTGTTCCTGAAAATGGAAATAATGGAATACTGAAAGAGGAATTAAATGGAGAGGAAATCTATTCCAAAGGTCAAGAAGATAAAATTAAAGAATCTATGGACTTTCTAAAGAAAGAAATTCTATTAGCAAAAGCATTGATAACACTGCTGACAATCAAAGAAAGCTGAATAAGGGAACAGAAAGAGAGCATCAAGATTATATGAGAGATCTTATAAGCAAGGAGCTGCTAAGAGGAGTCCATACAAAGCTGATCAAGAAGATGATTAGAGGATTGGTACCACAAATGGGAGAAGATATGAGATTGTTTTGTTATTGGACAGATACAGGTTGATAGATGGAAGAATATAACTTAAAACTAATTAAACTTAGTAAAATTTAGTGATAATAGATATAGTTAAATAAATAATTGATAATGATAATAATATATACAATGTGTAGTGTTATGATAAGTAATAATTGGATATGAATATTGAATGGTACCCATGAAAGGAAGATTAGACATCCTTTTGGATTATATACAAAGGTTAATAAAAAGAACTAAGTTAGATACAGTTAAGTTTTGATTATTAGGGGGAAAATGTTATGATACAGGATATAGTCAAATAAAGGAGGAATAATGATGACAACCTATATATAGATATGGGTATAACATAAGGAAACTGGATGAAAATTGCAAATAGTGATTTGGAAAGGAGGATTAGAAAACTTTGTTATTAAATATTCTGGATGTTTAGCTAGAATAGGACATAAGGACTCAGTGTTATTGGAGGATTTTAGAAATATTAAATGAAATGCCAATAAGTGGTTTTGTATTAAATCTTGGTATATTTTATGATGAAGGACGTTTAAACAATTATAGTCAAATAAAAATGGGAGTATGATAAGGGTAACATATATAAATATCTGAGTTAAAATATTTGAGTTAATATGAATTATGCTTGATGACTGTAGAAGAGATGCACGAAAGCCTTTTGTAACCAACCGATACACTTTCTACAGTATGTAAAGAAGGAAGATTTTATGTGTTGTGTTTATTTTGAAAATAAAAAATAAAAAAAAATTTAAAAAAGAAAGCCCAGTTGCTTCTTGAAAAAGCACCTTTGGGACATCGAAGAGTAGTGTTTTTCAACCTCAGCAACTTTAAAGATGTGTGGAATTCAATTCCCAGAATTCTCCAGTTAGCATGGGGAATTCTGGGAGTTGAAGTCCACGCATCTTAAAGTTGTCAAGGTTAAAAAAATACTCCCTGTTGAGGGGTTTGGGGTTTTGTTTGTGAGACTAACAAAGCTACCCTCCCAAAATATTAACAGGCAGCATACATCTCAGGTGACGAGCAATGAGTAATACTGGTAGACAATAACAGATGTTATTGTGAGTTTAACAAAGCTACCCTCCCAAAATATTTACAGGCGACAAGCATTGAGTAATACTGGCAAGCAAGTCTGCATGACAGACATACCCATGGTCAACCATAATTGTTTATTTAATTAATCCTGGGTTCCCAGGACACTGGATTACAAACTAAAATTCTAATATTTTCCCCCCCCAAAAAATTGCTTCATGGCTCAATATGCCACACAAGTGCAACCATTACATTCTCCTTGGAAATTCCCAGGGCCACTTTAGTCTCTGAAAACCAAAATCACTTCCGCTTCATTGTGTAACTTTTTTTAAAATTCAAGCAGACAAAAAAATCCACGCGTTTTTAAGAAGGTACAGAAACAAATGATACATATATTCAGTGTCAGTAAACAGATACTAAAATGATAAAATAGACTGATTGCTTATGAAGTTTGAACCACAGAAAACATTGATTCTGGATAGAATAGAATTCTTTATTGGCCAAGTGTGATTGGACACACAAGGAATTCGTCTTTGGTGTATATGCTCTCAATGTACATAAAAAGACAAGATACATTCGTTAAGAATCATAAGGTACAACATAAGGACAAATAATGATAGTCATAGGGCACCGTTGTGCATGTCTATCAAGCTTTATTTTTGAGGTTAACGACGAGCACGGACTGGCACATTTGACCTTCCAGCTCATCCCAACTTCTCCTGCCTCCGTCTGTCCTTTCTCGGTTTCCAATCCGCATTAGCTTGGAGGGCGAACGATCTTCTCACCACCACTACCACCACCCCCGCGAGCACGAATTGCTGGGCAGGAGCCCCCGCGCCCTCGATGCGTAACTGCCCCGCACCTTCCACTGAACAAGAGCCAGCGCGCCACCCCTAAAGCGGCCTTAAACCCGCCGCAGCACCTGCCCAGCTTTGCGCAGATGCGTTGCCACAACAGCAGAGGCTGACATTCGCCCGGCTCTAGTAGGCGGCGCTCCCTCTTTCCCCACCACCCGGAGTCTTTTGCAGCCGCTGCCTTCCAAGTCGCAGGATGCCGCCCAGTTGATCGCCCAATGAACGGCCGGAGCGGAGGGCTTCACTGGAAGGGCGTTGTCTCGCAAGCGGCCTCCTATTGGAGGCTGCCTTTTCCCCATAAGGCTCGGTCTCCCCCCCCCCCCTCTCGCTGGCGTCAGAAATAGAAACGACTCGGTCCAGTTTGGCGACAATCGAGAGAAGAACGCGCCGGCTCGAAGGGCGCCCTGGATTTTCCCTGGCTCGCTGTCAGAACGCAAAGGGAAGCCGAGGAGCCAAAGAAAGGACAAGTTTCCCGCATCGCAAAGAGCCTCTGGATTGCTTTCCTCCCTCCGGCCTTGGAGGAAGCCCAGCTCCCTCCTTTATTCCCCAAGGAAACGCGTTACGGTACTCGGAGCCACAAGGTGCATCGCAACCCTAAAAAAAAAAAAAAAGCCGGAGCAAAGGGCATTTTAAACGCTTCAGGTTTGAAAGCACGCGTCGGGCAACAGCGATCATGGCGCTGGATTTCCTCGCAGGCTGCGTAGGAGGTAAGAAGCGGCGCCCCGAGCGATGGCGAGGATCGAGGTTGACAGAGTTCATGCCACGACGGTGAATGGTTTTGCGTAGATCCGGGGCGAGGGGGGGAGGTGGGGGGGGAAGGCATCTGCGGCAGGCAGGCGATGGCCACCTCTCCCTCCGCGGCTTGGCGCACTGCAGTGAAGATGCGCTGCCTACCCGCCCGGAGGAGGCCGGGAGGGGTTGCATTCATGCGCAGCCGCTTAGAGAGAAAAAAAGGGGGGGTAGGAAGAGGCACCCCGAAGCCTCCACGCGGAGCGGTGATTTTCGTTTGTGTACTCGATTTGTTCGGATCGGTACGCCTGGAGAGATGCTTCTCTCTCCGCTTCTCCGCTGACCCCATTGTCCCTTTCTGAGATGGGTTGGCTTTCACGCTGCGCCATCGGCGAATGGCTGCTGGGAAACGGGCTGGCTTCGGGTGGGTCGGCTACCTCTCCAGCACAGCCTGGCGAGGCTATTGTGCTAAAGCGGAAACCGGCTCTTCCTCTTTTATCTTCTCCTCTCGACCACTTTCCAGGCCGGAGACTGATTTGGGCTTAGGGCTTGGCCCAAACCCGTAAGGGTCTGTTAGGAGGAAAATCCTGTTAAGTGTAATGGGAACCAAATCCTAGATGTAGTCCTACATATTTAAAGTCACACTAAAAACAAATATATCTGGACTCCCCATTTGTGGGCTGGGGAGAGAGAGCTGAAGTACTTTGAAGGCCAAAGCAGCCCAGAATTAATTTCACCCATCTCCTGATTGCTCTTTTTGCATGATCTCCTCCCACACACACCCCAGAATAAATGGGATACACATTCATTTCTTGGAAACTTAATAAACCCACTGGGGAAGAATAGACAAAAATTAATTCTTACAGGAAAAATTCTTGCTGTTGCTTCCACCAAAGTAGACCCAACCAGACTTCTCTCTCCCCTGACTGTGGGATCATTTGGTGTTTTTTTTAAGAAATGGGAAGGCTTATTAATTTTCCTACTAAGTGTTTAAGGTCCTTTCAAACTATGATTTTTATTTGTACTGTCTCCACATGGATTCACAGTACAGTATCTCTCCAGTCCCTTTCATTGTGAAATCACACGAGAAGCAGCTTCTAGTAATCAGTTTATCTGAAGCGGGAGGGTGATGTTAACTCTGAGCCCTGGTACATAGCAAGTGATAAATCAGCTTTTCCCAGCTAGATTTTCTCTTACATTTTATAGATGTGAGGGAGGGGGAGTGTAGAAAACTAAAAAACTTTTTTTTTAATTTTAATCAGTTTTTTTTTCTTTTCTGACAACTTTCTGGTTTTAGTCATAGCCTCCCAGGAATTTTGGAATTTGTTCAAAACATTCAGAAAATACTTTTGTGGGTAAATTAATTTCACTTCCTCATAGTTGTTTTTAATGAAGTCCCAGAACATAAAACAAAGTTGCTTCGTTGTCATGATGATATAAGTAAACTTTTCCAGTGTACTCGCCCTTGTTTTCATTTCTAGCACAGGATATTTATTTATTTGCTTTCCTCCAAGCTGCAGCTGAAAGTGGCATACATAGTACTCCCTTCTTTAATTTTTCTTGCAAGCAGTCCGGGAGTAGTAGGTTGGACCGAAAGAGACAAAGTCATTTTTGTGCCTTAAATTTGTACTTGAGGCTTTCGGGTTCTAGCCCGTGGTTGCATTATATTGATTCAGAGATGCTGGTAATCTCTAGCCAATTGAATCCTTCCCTTAGTTATTAACTTCTCTATGTCATCATATAGACAACCATGCTGTTCTTCAGAAATTCAGCTCCAGCATTTAAGTCATTTAAATGTAACTTAGAAATGGTTTGGCATTTAAGTTAAGTTTTAACATATTTAATGCTGCAGGACACGTTTGTGTTTTTAAAAAAAGAACTTAAAATGCTAACTTGTTTTAGGATTTATTCCCGCCTTACTCCCAAAGATAAAGTGTATGTATGTAAGTAACCTTCCCCTCCAAAGCTTGTCCTCATTTCCTATAACACTTGTCCTCATTTCCTATAACAAATGCATACAGTTGTATCAGTTGATTGTAATGTAAGCAACCCATATTTGTAGATGGTTGCCTTTCTTTTAGCCTATGTTGGAATTGTTCACAAGATGCAAGAGTCACAAGTGCCTTGCAGGCAGGGTGTATCTGTCCTGCCTCCTACAAAACAGGCTGTCAAGATTTGGGTGGAAAAAATAAGCTCTTCTGAAGAAAAGATAGAAGCAAGATAAGGGGGTGAGGAATGTAGGGGGAGGTGTAATTTACATCTATTCTAGCAAAGAAAGAGAAGGGGGTGGGATTTCCTCCCCCTCCCTTTGTCCAGATAAGGAGTACAGGAGGTTTCATTTGGCACAAAAGGTTTTTCTTTAGCCCAGAGCATCAGAGTAACTGATTTTGTGAAGATAAAAATAAAGGATTGAAATTTTTAATAGGATATTTGTAATCTTTTGGAAAAGGATTTGTATTAGAGCTATGGTGATACTTTGTATTTTATTTTCCATCATTTAAAAATACTATCATACAAGCCATTTCTGTTATTTTTTTTCTCATCACACTAGTGGTGGGTAAATTTACAGTTTTGCCTGTACAGAAATACTAACCTGTGCTGGTTTAACTGCTATAGCTGAACATGTAGAGAATTTATCTACAAAACTTACAAGGATGCAAGTTACGTAGTTTTACATATTGAAAAAGTAGCTTCATTGATGTAACAGGGATCATATGACACTTAACCTTAACCTTTCTATAGGCCAAATACCCTAAACCTGGGCAGATCAAAGGCAGCATTGGTTCCCTTGGAGCCAAAGGCCTTCTGGTCCTTCTGAAAAGTTTCCAAGATTGGAGCCATTAACTTTGCCACCCTGTCTATTTCCTGCTTCCTCCCCATTGAAACTAATTGATGATAATGTAGAATGAAATTGTTCCCCATCCCTTTCTTACAAATGGAAAATGGGTAGGAAATAAGCTGCCGTTTAAGTTCTTTTCTCTTTAAAATGGCAGAAGTACCCTCTAAAGAGTGGAACTTTAAGCTTGCCCCAGGGAGTAAATATTTAGTTTTGTTGAGGAAACCAATCATTTCCAACCCAAGCTTCTATCATGTGCAATGAGGATAAATTTAAGGTTGATGAAACATTTGAAATTACTGGGTTTTTTTTAACATAGTTTTGGAATAAGTGTGTATTTTCCAGCAAAGCATGGAGTAGGGAAACCTGTTTATTAGACAAAAAAAGTTTTGGACTGCATGATGGGTGCATATTGGAAGCATGACCTTCTGCGCTCAGGAATACTTTGCCAGATTGAATATTCAGGCTAGTGTTCTTTTTCTTGGGGGAAAAAACTAATTGTTTAGTGAAGAGTTTGAGGTGGCTTTTCCCCTGCTTGGTTGACTTTTAGCCACATTATATTATTTCAAGTTGCCAGTGATATGCTCTTAAATCATGACACTTTAAACATGTCTGTCTTTAGCAAACTCGGGTATTCTAGATGAACTAGATGTTATGTGATAAGACAGGAAGTAGTTTGCAGAAGTATAGTAAGGACTTAACATTGTTTTATCCCAGATGTATTGTCCGCAGATGGAATCTACTGTGGTTGTTTTACAGACCCTGTGGCAACATTTCCTGTACATTTTTTCAACTGGGCTTTTGTCAGCTAGAATGAAAAGTGAAGTGTCTGTCATTTGACCTTCTCTAAGTTGTCACCATAGTTTGCTCAGGTGGCTCAGTGGCTAAGACACTGAGCTTGTTGATCAGAATGGCTGGCAGTTCGGCGGTTTGAATCCCTAGTGCCCTGTAAAGAGTGAGCTCCCGCTACTTGTCTCACTTTCTGCCAACCTAGCAGTTCGAAAGCAGGTAAAAAAATGCAAGTAGAAAAAATAGGAACCACTTTGGTGGGAAGGTAACAGTGTTCCGTGCGCCTTCAGCGTTTAGTCATGCTGGCCACATGACCATGGGGACGTTTTCAGACATCACTGGCTCTTCGGCTTTGAAATAGAGATGAGCACCACCCCTTAGAGTCAAAAACGACTAGCACATATGTGCGAGAGGAACCTTTACCTTTAAGTTGCCATTGGGAAACTGCAGCTGACAACAGTTGTGATGGGGCATGCGCTTATGGGCAGGCCTCAATATGTCCATGTAGCACTTCAGTGCTACACTGGTTACCATAAGCTTCCAGGTCCAACTCAAGGTACTTAAGTTATGAAGTACCTTATGAAGATTTTCATGCCATATGGGGCCTGGTTGTTTAAGGGACTGCCTTTCTCCCAGTTACATCTGACAGATTGGGTATGTCCCAGGAGCAATCTTTAAAGCAGTGCCATCTGGTGGGACTCAGGAGGTATGCCTTCCTCTGTCACAAAGGCTGCCTGCCTCCTGGAAATAGCCCACCACCCCAGGTTTGAGCAGGTTTCACCCTGACTTGTGGTTCTTATAACAGGCCTTGAAGGCCTAGTTTTTCTCTAAAAAAATCTTTAGCTTAGGTGGAATAGATGACCTGAGTTCAATTGTGCTATTGTTGCAATTGTGGGAATATTGGCTCGCTAGTTACTGCTATTTTTTTTCCTATTTTTTTCTTGTTGTGTTAGCATTGATTGATTGATTTACTTGCCATTTTAATGTTATCCTATCCTTTTTATTTTCTATTTCACCAACTGTAGATGGATTAGTACCTTGCTCTAAGGCAGGGGTGACAAACTCTCGGCCCACGGGCCAGATGTGTCACACACTGGCCTCACCCATCCCCCATTTTAGCAAAGGGGGAAAAAGTTGGGATACGTCACATGATGACGTGATGCAGTGCATTTGACACCTGTGCCCTAAGGTGTATTTAATGTTTCTATTTTGCAAATTCCTTAATAGACTCACCTATTTTAAATAATGCCTCAATTACATGGTCTCATTGTGCTCTCTTGTTTATTTCAGGTGCTGCTGGTGTACTGGTAGGACATCCATTTGATACAGTTAAGGTGGGTTTCTTTTCACAAGGTTTCTTGGAATATGTGATTAGACTGAAGGCAGTACTTGCCTTTACAAATAGAACAGGGAAGAGATCTAGATATTTGAGGCCATTTAAGTATAATACCTCCAAGAGACTTTCCAATAGATTGCAGTTATACTAAAACACTGTATCCCACGTTGCATTCAACGTTCCACAGAAATGGAACATTTAGAGTTTCAGATTATATCATCTCTTGTTCAAGGCACTTAAAAAGTGTTCTGATGTATATGTCTTCAACCATATTTTTAATATGACAGCTCAATGGCATCTAATAAATCCTAGATATAATTCTGAGTGTACATAACTCATTTGTACTAAAATAAAATTTTAAAATGCACTTTCCTTAATCCTGCTTTATCTGGTACACTTATTTTATTTGCATTTGAAGCAATTAATTTGTTAATTATATTGACCAGATGACTGTTTGCTGCATGATGAAACAGTCTTGCTGATTTAATGTGCTTCTTCCCATCCAAGAAAAGATGTTGTGAGTTTTCAATGACAATTTTTATTTTCTTGTCTAAGACATGGGTATATATTGACTGCGGTTGGAGAGTTCAGTACTAGATTATTTGTCAAGAATTTTTTTTGAGTTTGGGTAATATTCGCGGCAATAAGGAAGTCAATAATATTCAAAACAGGACTATGAAATAAGATATTAATAATGGGAGTACAAGGATTTCAAGTTGCAAACATATTTGCATTGTTAATTCAGGGAATTCCTCACTAAAATATATGGGGCTTATTTTGGAATATGAATGTGCAGAGTGAAGCTGTATGTTAAGAATGTAAATTAAAACAAATGGGCTTAAATCCAAGTGTTTCAGCTTGTATGAGAATTACATAACCTTTTTTGAAGAGAAAATATGCTGAATAACACTCTGTAAATAACCTTAAAAAGTAAAGGAATAGTTAGCCATATAAGCCTTGAGAAATGTACCTTCTTGGCTTATAAAGCATTTTCTAATTATTTCATGCTAAGAAATAATCTTTGCTATGGATTCATTCTATTAAATTGCACATAACTTCTTTTCACATTGTTTCTTATCAGAACAACTAGGTTTTAGGAGTTACACTTACTCCTGCATATATTATAACGAACAGGTTCACAGAATGAGTTGGCACTTTTGAATTGAAATTTATTTTAGTTTAATTGTTTTGGTGTATTTATATTTCACCTATCACCTATCACAAACATGGTATCTGTGAGATGTTTAAGTTGATATTCACTGGCTATCTTAGTTTAAAAACAATTATTGCATCACATACCCTCAAACTGTGTCTGAGGACCAAGTTATATGTATTCTTGAAAACATGTTCAATATATTTGCTTTGTAAGAAAACTCTATCATATTTGGGAGGTTACTTAATTTATCACAAATCGCCGAGAGACTTTTATAATTTGCACAATTTCAACATGGAAACATAAACAATTTCTATAAATACACATACCTATAAAGCATTTATCTTAAATGCTTAGCTCGCTACTGTGTTGTTAAAGGAACAGTGATATGGCTAGTCACACGGAGGAGGGGAAATCTGTTTTGCAGATTTATTTGAAAGCACTGAGGGATTAGCTTTCAAGATAATATGAACAGGATTGTATCATTGTTTTATTATAATCTAATTTATTTTAATTGCCTTTGTTGTTTTATTTTAATAAAACAACTAATTTTACAGAAAGACATTTATTAAATCTTTGTTAAGCCTTACCTAATATGACAGTCTTTTCCTGATGAAGCTTTAATACTGTAGCTAGGCACTATTTTTTCTTGAATGCTATTTTTTAAAAAAAATAAATGTAATAGAATTTAAAGCAAAGTTTAATAACTTTCAAGTAGCTGTAACGATTAGTTTGTGGGACGGGGAGGGTAGGGCTTGTAAAATGGGGAAGATGCTGAGCTGTTTTGGAACCAGCTCTTCAAATGGAGACTCCTGCCCCACTTTGTTGATGTAATGTGTACAATTGCTTTGTTGCTTAACTGCCTTTACTTTTTGAGCTAGGGGCTGTCTTCATTAACAGCAAAAGTGTTACTTTGTTGTAGATGACAGATAAGCCTCATCACGGGAGAGTTACCTAGTAAGTATAGACCAGGTGAACATTCTGTTTCTCTCGGTCTTAATTTTTTCCAACATTTATGATTAGTTCAAAGCAAAAAGTACTTTCCCCCCCTTTTTTTAGTTTTTAAAATGTTTCTACAGTGGAGGGTGTGGGGTATGTAATGCCTTTAAATATAATCTGTATTTCTTTTTAAAGAAAAGTCTAACATTTGCAATTTGTTCCCTAGTGTTTTTCTTTGTCCCCTTTGTGCTTAAAGTTTGTATACCTGTGCTAACAAGCAAAAGCCTCTTAAATTGTGAATTCTGTTTCAGCCTTTCCTTAAATCAGGAACCCATTTTTCATTTTCCCCATACAGCTATGACTGCTTTGTGTTAATGAGTTTTAGGTATTGCTACTGGAATGATTTCTGAGCCCACTCTTGGTATGCTTGTTAGTATTTTGAATTGCCAACATTTGATTGCTACTCACCTTTACAAAATAAGAAGAAAAACTAGGAACCATCTTAATAAAAATGATTTTTTATTAAGAAATAACAAAAATGGAACTCTTATTCTAAAGATGTAATGCTCTTAAGGTTTAAACTATTGTTAGTCTCTGAGATCCTTAAATAGTTTTAAATTATCCAGGTTCCAAATTGTTCCTCCAAACAGGATTTTCTGACCCTGTGTATATATTGCTGGAATGCATTGTACTAAGATTAGGTAGACTTTTGGCATATTTAAGTTGTGAACCTAAGCTTGTAAAAGTCTTGCAGTTGTGGTTCTATAGAAAAAAATGTAATTCTATGCCTGGAGAACATTTTCACTTACAACTGATACATTTTGAGCTTAGCTATTCATGATTCTATAGATGAGCAACACTTAATTCTTTAGAAGCATCAGATGTACTAATTAAACCAGCAATAACTGAATAGCCAAGTGAGGATTTGCCTCACTGAAGATCTTAATTTAACATCCTAGCAAATGACCATTCCATATAGGATATAACAAAAATCTGAGTGGCTCCCAAAACGCAAACTGTGTTCTCTTTAATTTATTGTGGCATCCTGTACATGTACATGTACATAACTACATTTTGTCTATGCACCCAAAGGTACTATCATACTATCAGCTGATTTTTTGCCATGTCAGTAATTTCTAATTGCATTTTATAGGTACGTCTTCAAGTTCAAAGTGTGGAGAAGCCACTCTACCGTGGGACTGTACATTGTTTCCAGTCTATCATAAAGCAAGAATCTGTAAGTATGATGGGCAATTAAGTGGAGGAGGAGCTATTTAACTAACAGGAATGTGGTCCCCCTTTTATATTATGCTGGTAATACTGGAATTGCAAAACTGATAATTTGAAGGTACCAGGCCACCTGTCAAGAATGGCCTCGTCCCAGGATATAATAAGAATCATAAACAAATTGCCCAAAGATGTTGTAGCAGTTCAACAAACTACCATTTTGTTTGATTATTTTTGTTGTTGTTAGTTGTGAAGTTGTGTCCGACCCATCGCGACTCCATGGACAACATTCCTCTAGGCCTTCCTGTCCTCTACCATCCTCTGGAGTCCATTGAAGCTCACGCCTACTGCTTCGGTGACTCCATCCTGCTACTTCATTCTCTGTCGTCCCCTTCTTCTTTTGCCCTAAATCTTTCCCAGCATTAGGCTCTTCTCCAGTGAGTTCTTCCTTCTCATTAGGTATTGATTATTTTAGATATAGCTTAATTATTATTGAAAACTATTTAAACCAATATTTATTGCTGAGACTGTAATCCACCAAGATTTTTGTTTGCAACATGTTAAAAAAAATCTAATTAAAAAAATACTGTGTTTTCCCAAAAATAAAACAGTCTTATTTTCTTTTGACGCCCAAAATAAGCGCTTGGCTTTATTTTCAGAGAGGTCTTATTATTTTTGAAGTGTAGGAGGCAGCGAGTGTGGTCACTTCATGGCTGCTGCTGTGTTGCAATATTTTCAGGGACGGATTATTTTAGCGCATGTGCTTAAAAGCGATTGGGCTTATTATCCAGGGAGGTCTTATTTTGGGGAAAACAGGGTAGTAATGTAGGAGATTAAAACATTCAGGAACAGCTTGATTTAAATAAAATCCAAATCAGTGCTATTCTTATTTTTGTAAGATAGACATAGATGAATACATTTTAATTGTATAATTACTATATTTAAATGGATTGATGAATTGATTGTAGATGGTTACACTTCACCCTCCTTGTACCTCAGTTTTCTCTTGCTAGTGGTCACCAAACTGCTTTCTCACAACCTGAAATGATCAAGACCAAGACTTGACTACATTCTTTTAAACTGCTTCTTCTAATAACTAAACTTTAGCAGGGAGTGTCAACAGTTGACCAGCTTTAGTAAGATACAGAAAAACATTTAAAGAAATAAAGACCGAAAGTTAAAAAAAAAGTAGGCCAATGGAAAGTGAATATGCTTAATAAATGGGGAACATTGGGTTTCTTGGGGAAAAAAGGAAGAAAAGAAGGCCCCACTTAAAATATTTATATTTCTGTGATTCAACTTATACATGATTATTTGGAAATAAGACATCCTGAGTGTAATAGGACTTACTCTCAAGTAAGTATATTCAGCATTGCCGTGTTAGACACATGGTATCCAGTTGAATACAATAAGACACTGGTATTTGTTATTGTGGGAATGTGAATGTAACATCTCCCTGAGCCTTCTGAAAGCAGCTGTGTCCCATGAATGTCCCAGAATCACATAACTGATACTAAGCACAGAACTATGATCTTGGGAAAAGGCGGGGCTCCTTTAAGGCATAGCAGATGGATGCTAGGTACATGTTCAAAATATAAATTCTGAAATATTGCACTCTCACCCTCACTAGAAAAGATCATAGTATAGTACAAAAACATTCATAACAAGCCACAAAACAATAACGGCAGCAGTAGCACTAGTGGCACAGATCTTACTGTGGCTGATAATTTCCAAAGGGCTTCCAGGCTTCACTGTCATCCAAAGCTATGAGATGAGGCCATTCCTCCATAGTTCCATCTATAGAGTTTAGTTTAATGATGCAAATGGGGTGGGTGTTTGATACATCTAGCAGGTAGTGAATAAATGCAAATTCACTCATACCTAGTTGTAACAGAAGTATTGCTGTGTGGAAATATTGCAGTAACAACTGGCACAGGTTTAGAGCATATCCAGAGAGATGCATATATATGCATATATATCCAGAGATATGCAGTGCTGCTGGTGGCTGTGCTTACTGTGTCTGTGGCTTTCCCACGCAGGGCAGTCCCAGGGAAAGGGAAATCACATGGGCTGCAAGGCTGGGCCAGCGAGCAGGCCATGGAGGCCCTGGTGGTGGGCACGGTGATGGATAGCGGCTATCTGGCCTAGAACACGGTGAGCCTTAGAGCCATGCCTGCTGCCTTGGCCCTGCACCCTGGCCATGCGCACAGGAGGTGGCGAATGCCCAGAGGGCAGGGCTGAAATGGCATCTAAGGCTGACCGTGTTCTGGCCCAGATGGTGGCTATCAAATTATAGATTAGTGCCTGGTTGTCCTGGGCCGGGCTGAGGCACCAGTCCTTCGATGTTTCAAGGGCAGCCCCCCCACAGGCCAGATCTAGCCACATCTTTAGTTTGACACCCCCGCTGTAGACCATACATGTAATGTGTGCCTGTTTTAGGGCAGGATGCTTAATTTCATTAGTATCCATCTCTGCCTCAAAGTTTTGGAAGGGGAAATGCAGAATTGTTTCCATTTATGCCCCCAAACAAATCTTACACAAGATTGATGCTTTTCTTGCTACTTTACTATTGATCTCAATTCCTCATTTGCAAGATAAAAATTTTAGGATCCATATAGAAAGGAACCTCCGCTTCCTTATAGCTGTATAAAGATGTGGGATTGATTCCTAAAGGCAGAAACAGAGTCAGTCAGGTTTGCGCTAATAATAACTCCAGCAGTTAGTAGTGATAATTGTTGATTCATCTCCTGATCATTAATGGTCTCTATTTTGTTAGAATATGGATCCAATCCAGATGAGGGAGGTGGAATTGGTGATAATTTTCTTTGTTCATATTCTGGTATTAAATAAATAGCTGCCAAGTAAAAAAAATGCAATATTGGGCAGAATTTCCCAATCTTTCTGGGTTGACAGCCTAGGGATCAGAAGGGGTACTGTATTTTTCAGAGTATGACGCACCAGAGTATAAGACGCACCAAGGTTTTGAAGAGGCAAATTTAAAGAAAAAGTAGGTAGGTTGATAGAGGGATAGAGAGGGGGAGAGAGAAATACAGTAGGTAAGTAGGGAGAGAGAATAGGTAGGTAGGGAGATGTTTCCAGGTGTATTTATCCATGTGTTGGAGAGGGAAATCACTGACAACCTGCAGCACCTTGTTTCTGCTGGCACAGCACTTGATCAATCTTATCCTCATCAATCACTCTAACTAAAGAGCTTTCCGAAAGGAAAAAAAAGTTTTTGCACTCTGCAAACCTCCCAAAAATTGCCCATTTTTAGTAAAAAGGGCCTGTTTTTTTCAAATAAAAGGCATGAATAGTCTTGGGGGGGGGGTTGAAGAGTGCTCCTGGAAGGGATAGGGGGGCAAAAAAGAGCAAAAAATGGGCCTGTTTTTTGTCAAAAAAATTGCATGCATAGCCTTATGGAGGCTTATAGAGTGCTGCTGAGGGTTGGGGGGGCAAAAATGGCCCATTTTTGGCTCATTTCTGCCCTCCCCATCTGCCCTCTCCAGCCCCCAGGAGCTCTCTGAAAGCCTCCATAATAGTATGCATGGCAATTTTTGTGAAGGGGGTGTGGCTTCAGGAGGCAAAAAAATGCTGTATTCGATGTATAAGACGCACCCAGATTTTCAGCCTCTGAGGGAAAAAGGTGCGTCTTATACTCTGAAAAATACAGTAGGTGCCTTTATGCATGCATGATGGAAACAGGTTTGGAAACCCCTGATAAAGGGTAAGAAATAGCAGAAAACAGTACCCGCACATTGAAATGTGTGGATTTGGGAATTGTGGGGTATCTTTGGCATTTGTGGCATTGCACACAAATATTCAATTGTTTTGCTGCTGAAAAAGGAGCAGATTCAATTCAATTCAATTTATTAGATTTATAGGCCGCCCAATCCCATCTTTGGGATGTGATTTTGGGGTAGGGCAAGTTGTGCTGCCCCAGTCTAGGAGTGCCATGCCTAAAGGATAATTGAGATCTATCTATTGGTGTGCGAAACATTTGCAGAATGTTAACAGCTTATTGTATGTTGCTTGAGAAAAGTCTTAAAATTCCTACTCATCACCTATTTGTTTCATTTCCATCTAGGCTCTTGGACTTTATAAAGGTATTGGATCGCCTATGATGGGCCTCACCTTCATTAACGCCCTTGTCTTTGGCGTTCAAGGAAATGCTCTCCGTGCTCTTGGAAAGGACACGCCTGTACATCAGTTCCTTGCAGGTTCAGCAGCAGGCGCCATTCAGTGTGTGATCTGCTGCCCTATGGAACTGGCCAAGACACGGATGCAGCTGCAGGGAACAGGGGAATACAAATTGAAGTCCAAGAACTACAAAAACTCTTTGGACTGCTTGGTGAAGATCTACCGAAAGGAGGGCCTGAAGGGCATCAACAAGGGAATGGTTTCCACGTTTCTGAGGGAGACTCCCAGCTTTGGTTTCTACTTTTTAACCTATGACTGCCTCACAAGGTATCTGGGGTGTGAAGCGGAAGATAGTTACATTGTTCCCAAACTGCTTCTGGCGGGTGGCATGTCTGGCATCGTCTCCTGGCTCTCTACATATCCTGTGGATGTAATCAAATCCCGCCTTCAGGCTGATGGAGTTGGAGGCGTCGTACGGTACCAGGGTATTCTGGACTGCATCAGAAAAAGCTACCGGGCTGAAGGCCCAAAGGTATTCACAAAGGGCCTTACATCCACCTTGCTTCGGGCTTTCCCCGTTAATGCTGCAACATTTGCCACTGTTACAATATTCCTTACATACATGAGGTCCGAGGATGGCCAGATCAGAGCTGATTTAAGTGGATGTGAGGCTGGTCCAGTGATCCAACAACCTTCAAGTTTTTAAATTGACTGGAAGATAAAAGTTGTACCTGTTACATGTAAGACGTCATCATTTTTTAAAAAAAGAATATTTGGATACCAAGAGTATACAGTTTGATCTGTATAAAGCATCTTTTTAAAAATCTCATTTATAAAAGCAGCTTAATGCTTTAGGAAAACTCTGATTTGACTCTAGAAACTTGGACAGTAAAAGGATTTGCCATTTCAATGTGTGCTCAAACCACATCTGCTGGATTTTTCCAGTGTAGCCTTGACTTCCAATTCCCACAATCCCAGGGCAGCACATTATTAAGGAAATCCAATGCAGTCATTAGTTGGAAGTCAATTTCAGCATATTGCAAACAGCTCAAAATGGCTACTACATCTATCAATCCTGATGCTAAATTCCTATTCAGACTTTGTTTCAAACAGGAAGAGAAGAAATGGGGCTTTGAACAGATAATGGAGGCTTGTATGCACAGATGTTACGCCCCTTTCATGTTTATTGGGAGCATAGGACTAGGGCCAGCAGCCTACTTCTCTCAACACACATTAAAAGGCCTGGATGATTCTGTTCTGATTATTGCTCAATCTGATCACTCTATTTGATTTAGAGCTGATTATCCTGGTAAATGTAGAGCTAAAAAACCCATTTGTTTCATTTTCCTGCACTTTATCCTAGGGGAGCTTGTGTTTTTCCAAATAATTTATCTTATAATTTGCAACCATCTGATCAGTGGCCCTCCTGATGGGAACTGATGGAGATGAACAACTGGAGAACGACAAGCCTTTCCTTGATTCTATATTTTAACAACCCGTCACAAGTCATTCTGTAGGTGATGTAAGCTACACTTTTTACCATTCTTGTTAATTAGCAATACTTGTCAGGAAGCCTGTAGCCTCTTCCTGCTAATTGTGAATATTTTAGTGCAGTGTATGAACAGCCTGCTTTTATTATTTGATCAGTATGCAGTAAGATCAGTATCTCAGTCATGCTGTTCAGTATGTAGATGCTTTCCCTGCTATTTTTAGATTATGGTTTGATTTTCTGTGCTAATATCTACATTTGGCTTTTAATTTTTTTTAATGTATGTAGTTGCATCTTGTAAATATTTAAACATATTTTAGTTACTACGTTTTGAGTTGGAAGCTAGAGTATATCTAGCAACATTTTTACAACTCAAAATGTAGGCTATTGTTTTTAGGGTGATGGTGATAGATGTGCTTAAATTATCATTTCTCCATTACTGAGGTGTATGCGCATAATTATGAACTATATGTAATAAGATAAAGGATGAAAGTATATTTAAAAGGATTTAACAGAAGTGTGTTTTAGAGAATTCAATGATGAAAACAGAAGTCAAGCTCAGCAGTTTTTGGAAACTTTGGTGGTCAATATTGCAATTGACCTGACCAGCTATTACGCCTATTGCATAGCATCCTGAAATAAGAATGCTGCAACATTGTCTCAGTGACATCAGCAATAATGCTAAGTTAATTGGGTTTTATTAACAAATGCTTAAAGTTGCAGTGCTATACACGCTATATACAAATATCATTGGCCTAGTCATAATACCTCTCAAGGTGTGCAAGGTGTAGTCTGGCCAGTCAAACATCTGTTCCACATCACTAAGTGAAGAATTTCTTTTTACACTAGATCAGAATTTTGGCATCTCCTTTTGTAATAATGAAGTCAGTAGGGGTTGCCTATAAGTATTAAGAAATTTTAATTAGCTTAACCCACTAGCTCAATAGTTTGACATTGAAAGTTTCTGTCCATATCCACCTCACTTAAATATCTGCTCATAATTAATAAAACTTTTGTGAGCAGAAAGAAAACATTTCTTAATTTTATGCCAACATTTTCACATGTACTTGAATTGGATTCAAGTGGGAAGGGGAGTTTGGACATGTATTTTTCCAAATCAGTTGAGGAAAATCAACTTAAACCGATTTGGTGTTGTAATTCAAGTTGAAGCCATTCCGCACAGTACAATAGGATTGGGTACAATGTCTGTTCTGGTTAATTTTCTCACAAACTGTCCCACCATAACAATGTAAATGTGCTCATTCAATCGAGTTGGGCAAAAAGATGATGTGAAATTCCTCAAGTGCAAAGCATGGATTGACTCTGCCACTTACCCATTCAAGAAAAACAGTATGTAATGTGAGATTGCCAAGCAGCAAGAACTCGGTGTAACATTTAGACTGAAACTTAAAAGCAGGATCCAAGACAACATCATAGTATTTTTCATTGTCTCTAAGGCCCCTTGACATTCAACCATTTGACACGTATAGTGGGCCATTAAAGAGCCTTATAAATGTTTATAAATTGCAGTTGCAACATTAACTTGGCCCTGCAATATACATTTTTAAACGCCACGTTTCTCACATGCTTTTAAGTACTTCCTATTCTTTTTTCCATTGCTGCCATGAAGAATATGCAAGCCCAATGAAAAAAAGATACCATTTGCAGATTTAGCTTTGGATCAGAGCCTACATAGTTATGGGTCCAAAACATCAGCTGAAGGCCATTATTATAGCTGTTGAATTGACAAGATGAAGAAAAACAAGCAATGTGATACAGAACAGAGGCTCGAATGTAGAATGTACCATTGACTAACTGCAGTGGAAGATATTTTTGGGGACAGGTGCAATATGTCTGTTTGAACTCTTTTAAATAAAAATCTAGCCGATTATTTTAATAATAATTCTGCTGGAGAAACCTATAAAACTGGATTGCTGCTTCTATACCATGCAGGTATAGTGGATGTTTTGTCACTACTTGCAGGGACATTCAAATTGAATGTGAAACCCAAGTTGTTTGTTGTGCAACGACACTATCTTTTTTTGTACAGTATTCTGTAATGAATGTACATAAAAGTAATAAATCTTTTTTTTAAAAAAACGTAGTTCTTTCTTTGGTGGAACTAAGATCACCTATACAAAATCAAGGAAAAGCGACTTATGGGCAGTGAAACCCCTCTGGTAAGAATTTACAAAAACTCTTATGGCTCCTGCAAAGTGGAAAACAAATCTAACAAACATATAGTCCAAACGTTAGGTTTGGACTATAAACATAGTCCAAAAATCTAGAAAATTCCCCATCTATCTCTCCCATTTGGCAACTCTTAACCCTTCAATGTTAAATGTTGCCCTTGGCCTGCAAAAGATTGCCCACCTTAGTACCAAGCCAAGATCCCTTTATGGTGAAGCATTTTTGTAAATCGAGAGCTAGAAGAGAAACCGTACGTATGCTTTGTTCTTCATGTGGCAATAGTAGGTATCCCAAGATTCTACAAAAGTCTGAGTTTAGACACCAATCTATCACTATGCTATGGGAAGTAAAAGATTTTATATCTTAAAAGATATTTAGCAGGTGTGGATCTAATGGTTGAAGATTATTTGCAGTCTTTTAATTCCTTCCTTTCCTCCAAAATATCCCCGAACAGCATGGGCTGAATAATACAGAATTTCAATACCAAAGTGGCAGAAAATCGGTAGATAAACTGGCACTGGTTTCAAGAGATTTGCTTTTGTGTTACTGGTCTATATATTGCTGAGCAGGAACAAGACAAAACTGCATTACAGAGTTACTGGCTTCTGTTCATTAACCAAATTAGTAACTCATGTCCGGGTTATGTAATCCCACTTGGTACATTCTAAATTCTCGTCATCAAATATTATTTACAGAACATAGCAGGCAATTCAGCAAAAATACATGTGCAATGGAAAGTGCCACTTGCTTTCTCAAGTTTACACAAAGCTACAAATACAGGAATATCACAACATACGGCTCTGCTTGTAGTTTCATACTCATTTTTTGTATGTAAAACAAGTATAAAAGACTTGAGCAATATATTTCTTAATGGGAAATATTTTTCTGGCCACCAACAGGAAACAGTTAATTCCCTCTAGCTAAGATTTCTTCCTGTTCTGTAGAGAAAACTTCCTTCAGTCTCAACTACTGTTTTTAGGTGATTGTGGGTTAGCTCTTCCTTTAGTATATATTCTGATAAACTTGTTGTTACAGGTTAACTGTAACAACAAAAGTTGAAACGAAGATGTATGGAAATGGAAGAACAATGAATAAATTTAGCATAACATAGTAAAGTAACTTGCACCACAATTCTTGACTTCATAATTTTCTCCTAGAGTGGAACCGTTTGCTCCAACCTGATGGGAAAGGTAATTTGATAAGGTCAACTTGTGTCCTGCCACCAGAACATCAGAAAAGGGACATACAAAAGGCAGTATTCCTTGGAAAGATCAGTGTCACACTTTACAGTCACACAATGAAAATCCACGTCAGAGGATACAGATTTATCTATTTGTTTTGTTTTAGAAAGTTTATGGTTCTGCCCTGGAAGCCACCCTACACGTTATTTGCCATTGTTACATCAAAAAGCCATTGATGTAACAATCTCTCTTTAAGAGTGCCGTGAAGCAGGAAGAGTGTTGTCTCTTGCTTGGTGCAACACATCTAATTGTGTATTGGAATATTTGCATTGCCTAACTTCTGCACTGTAAGATTAACAATTATTGGCCCTTTGTCACCCAATGTTAAGTACTCTTGATAGTTTTGAACTCATTTAGCTCAACCTAAGTGCATTTTGGAGGTAAGAACTTGAGTATCGCAAGGCCAGCTTACACACCTTTATGCTTTTCCCAGGGGTGTCCTTCCTTCATATCCATTCTATTTTTGGGGATTAATCCAGTGGATTTGCCTGTGTTGGGAAAAGGGAGGCTGGGTGATACTGCTTTATTCTTCATAACCACTAGTCTGCAGCACTTCTGGCATCACTGATTACTTCATATACCATGTTTCCCCAAAAATAAGACCAGCATTAGGGCTTATTTTCAGAGAAATACAATTTCAGGGTGACCAGTCCTGCTGGGCAACTCACCTTCCTGCCGCATACACAAAAGGCAGCAAGAGTGTGGGGGGTGATGTTGTCCAGCAGTAACTGCAGCCCACTGGCCCCTTGGTCGGAGCACTCTGGGGCTGCACATCCCCTGCAGCATAGGTGAGTTACTTACCTGTCCAAGCAACAAACGGCGGCAGAACCACGGGAAGAGGCACGTAATCTGGATGTGCCACACGTCCTGCAAGCAAGCCAAGATGGAATGGGTGGGCAGTTGCGGGAGGCTCATCTTCATGTCTCTCAGCTTGCCTGTGGCCTGCACAGAGCATCTGGATTGCCTGCCTTTACCCCCCCCCCCCTCCCCATGCCTCTGTCTCCGTCTGCTGCCGGTGCCACTATGCAAAGACAAGCCTCCCATGGCCACCCATCTGCTATGGCTCAACTCTTAGCTTTCCTGTGGCCCACATGGCATCTGGATCATTTTCCTCCCTGCCTGCTGGACAGGTAATCAACTCACCCGTGCTGCGCAGGCTGCAGCCCACACGCCTTCACCATCTCCAGTGCTGGCCACACAACCCCAAGCTGATGACAATCTTCACTAGGACTTATATTTGGGTAAGTCTTATAATAGGCACATGCTTTAAAAATCAGGCTAGGTCTTAATTTTGGAGAAACACAAAATTAAGAGGTAGTGAAGAGGACATGCCATGTTACTTCCCATTGTTTTGCCTATCTGAACCGGAAGCAGACACTTCCATAACTGACCTCAGCTTCCTGGCTGCCTCATTATTCTTAGTACTCTTTCTTGATTCTAGTTGGGAACACTAGAGGAGTCAACTCTTCGTGTGCTAGGAAATCAGTGTCTTAATTGCTGCTATTTGCTCACCTCCTGTAGTGCATTTTTCTTTTGTTCTGGAACTAGACATGTATTTGATTAACCTTACTTTCTTCCCTTTGGCCAGATGGATTTTACCCACCATCTGGGAGGTTTTCCAACTTAGTCATGAAACTCACTTGGCTGTGGCCTTCTTGTCGGCATACCAATCAGCTCCCAGGAACTGTTTCAGAGCATCTGGCCCAGCTTTTTTTCTCAGGTCCCAAAATAGAGCTAACAGGGAAAATCTTCTACAAAGACTGTTCAGATGGTATTCCTTTATGGGACAAGGTGTCATCTTAAGTTTTTCCTTCTAGCTAAAAGTTAATAAGCTTTCAAAATTATCCTCATCTTTTGAAATTCTCAGAACCCTGTATTTAAAAAGCCTACAAAACCTATTGAAATAGATCTGTTCAAGAATTACTACAGAAAAAAGTATACCAAAAGATAGTTACTTTCTACTTCTTAATGTTCCTTAAGAACGATCTATTGGTGTGTTAGGGGGGAGGGGGGATATATAGTATGTGTTAGATTTTATAGTAACGTGATTGCACTTGTATACCGTTGCTCTTTAATTTCACTGTAAAAATAGGACAAGCTGAATATATTAATATAGTAGAAATACACCGAAGGGAGGAGTAGAGGGCTAGAAGAAAGAGGGGTAGAGAGGGTGGGAGAGAGGACGGGAGGGAGGGTGAGAAGGAAGGGAGTGTACTGGGAGAGAGGAGTGATAGAGGGGGAGGGGAAGTAGGGTAGAGGGGAATGTTGGAGGGAAGAAGGAAAGTTGGAGGGGGGCGAAAGAAAGGGTGTATGGAGGGTCGAAGTGGTACATTGGGTTTGTATTTTGGGGGGTATTGTTGACAAGAGGAATGGCTGTGTTTATTGTTTAATGTTATATGGCCCGGGTTATGCACAATATATATGTGACTGTACGAATTGAAAATGGAAAATAAAAACACATTTACTGAAAAAATAAAAAAATAATAAAAAAAGAACGATCTATTATATTCAGAATCCACTTTTTAATAAAATTAACATTTAATTATAACATCCAGCAAATTTCTACAACCTCCCACCACTTCCACGGCCTGATTCCAAATGATTGAAGTCCCAGTAGTGGGCTGTGGCCCGGGGGTTGGGATCCCTGCCATACAGGAAATGCAAGTTCTAAAATTAGGGGCTTTTGTTTGCATTGGACACAACTTTAGCATTTTAGGCAGTAGATTGAACCTATAATTGATAAATGTCTTAGTCATGCCACATTTTATCTCTATTATTTTATGTGTAAGGGCAAGTACCACCATTTGACTTGAACCAACTGCTTAATAGCATTAATTAGATGTCCATCTAGAAGACCATATCCTTTCCACTACAAAAGCAGTAATGTTGCCAGAATTATGGACAAAAGGAAGACAATAAAAATTTATCCAAAACAATTTTTTTAATATAAAGAACGTATTATTTCCTTAACCCAGAAATTTGGTTGGCTGGTTATAAATTTGGTGGGTTTTTTTTAACAATAGACATGCCCTGCATAGAACAGCTATTCTATTGCAATTCAATCCAAATTATTCTAATGCCAAGTTCCAGCTTTCATCTGAGAACTCTCAATTACATTGATATGTTAGAATTCACAAGCCCAGTGCATCATACCATACAATTGATACCACCTTACCTTGAAGCAACAGCATTCCATGAATTACCCTGTCCCACCGTTCACTGATTGCAGGGAATATGGGTATATTCCACAGTATTTGCTAGGAAATAATGATCTGTTGAAAACATAATCTCCTTTTCTCTTGCAATCATCAGATCTGTTCTTGAAGGTAGAGACCCTGTGGAGCATTATCTGAGAGGTTGAAAGTAAAATAAAAGGAATGGGAAATAACACAGCAAATGTTTGCTTACGTAATCCTGGAAGGAATCCAATAAAACTTGAAATTTTACTTCAGGAAAATCCATTATTATCTGGATAAACCAGAACTCCATACTCTTTTAATGGAATACTATGCAGAAGACAAGCACACTTACATTTTTTTAAAATTTTAAAAAAATCTAATTGAATGCAAAAACAAGTAAATGTAACTTGAGTTTTATTTATCTTCTAATTTCTGGGAGGTTAAAGAACTATAATTTGTTTTGGACAACAGAAGAAAATAGGCTGTGCTTACAGATAATTTTCTGCCATATTCTTCAGGACCACTGTTTTATTGTTGCCCACTCTATTACACGGGATGTACATATCAGGTGTTGTTAAAAGGTCAGTGCCTGTACAATACATTCTACAACTGAGCACCACTTTCCTTAACTGAACAGGCAAAGAGAAAGTACACGGAACATCAGCATCTGGCAGTATTTTTCCCAAAAAAAGAGACTAAAATGGGTTTAAGTTGATTAACACTATTAAATCACATCTAATATTTGTTACTACATGATTTCATTACAGCTATACGATACAATTATACAAAATGTGTTAACATCAAAGAATACAACCAAAAAAAATTTAAGATAGCAAACAAAACCTATATAACTTTTTTTTAATCTTTACAGGAAAATACTTTTGAAGTATGCATGTAACTGCCCATTCTTTTAAAGAAAATCTACTGCAAGCAAAGTTATCAACCTCCAGAAAAAAATCACACATAGCATTACTAAGCATATCCCCAAAAAGTGTACAATATGCACACTTTGAAAATACAAAATTAAAAAATTGTAAGCAACAGGTGAGCATCATATTTATAACAATGTGAAAAGTCCAATTTTAGCACTGTTTGTAGAAAGAACTTTCTTTGATGCAAGTCCATGAATTGTCTGTCTCTTCCAGGTAGGATCACACTTTACAAAAACATCATGCTCTTGAAACCAAATTACAGAGCAAAATGGAGCATTGGAGCAATGCTGCCTTAAAGTTTATTTTGCTACTTTATCAAAAACAAGTCCCTTAGGCATGTAAGGTTCATTTTTTTGTGTGTGTTTTTTAAATTCTTTCCTAGAAACAATATACAAAGGGGAAGCTTATTTATTTTCAACCATTCTCCTGTAAGGTAAAAGATGTTTTGAGTTCAAGAGCTTTCTTCTTGCAGTTTCACTGGTTGTTTTTGGCCTTAGCATGTGTTAAGATATGAGATTTCAGATTAGTTGATTGAGCAAACTTCTTATTACAGCCATCAAAAGGGCACACATAGGGCCTATCTCCAGTATGAATTCGCACATGTGTGCGTAAATTGAAGTCCAGTGAAAAGCGTTTGCCACAGCCTTCAAATGTGCACTGGTGAAAAGAAAACACAAGAAATTAGCAACTTATTTACAGATTTCCACTTGCAATATTAGATTTACATGAAATAAAGGTTCTATTCTATAAATTCCAAATTGGGTCTTTGTTATTTATAAGTAAGTTCCATGAAATTGGAAATGTTCACTTGTGCTGTTGAACAGCAAAGAAATACATAACTATATCATCTTTGCAGAGAGATCACAAGATTTTCTCTGAGATGGTACTACTTTGTATAATTCACTCCAAAGACAGATCTACCTAAAACCCTTTTCAGATATATTTCATTTAAGTCAAAACATGTGAACAAAACTTTTTAAAAAATTCTGATGGTCTATTTATAGTTCCATTTGTTAAAATATTCAGAAAGAATTGAGAATTTCTTTCCTTCTTTTTGCAACATAAAATAGGCAATATTTTTAAAAAATCTTATCAGCCTCATCTTATCTACTATCCCTCACTACATGGGTGATGGCCCATATTTCAGTCGGGGAATTAACAGATATTATTTAGAAAACATTAACTGGAATCTGATATATTTTAAATCATTTGAAACAAAATACTAAATTACCAATAAATTACCAATGAAGATTATCATGAACATTTTAACTTCTTACTACAATCATCCAGCTAACATCATCTATGTACATAAGTAAACGTTCAAGTAGCTTCTTTTTATTTAAATATTATTTTTTAAAAGCATACTTCAATAGGAGAAATAATAGGAGAGCCAGAACATACTGATTAAAATATACTTTTTAATATTTCTCCAATTATCTTCTAAATACACAAATTAGTTCTAAACAAATTCCTTTCAGTACTTCAACTGATATTATCTATCATACAATTTATCTAGCTTCAGAAATAAAACAAAAACAGAATACACACCAAAGAGAAACTAACTAGATTCTCATGACAATCTAGATGATTGTCTCATATAGAATATTTGAAAGTTACCTGAAAAGGTTTTTCTCCAGTATGAACTAATTGATGCCTCTTTAGCTTTGAGCTCTCAACAAAGGCCTTTCCACATTCTGCACAGACGTGTACCCGAGGCCCATGAGTATGTAGATGCTTCCTCATGGCCGAATTATCCCTGAACATCTTTGTGCAGCCCTTCAAAACAAGTAAATTATTTAATTATCAAGGCATCCAAATATCAGAATTATCATCATCTTAATACATATACACTGACTAGGCTTACAATTATACTGAACCAAAATATGGCTTGATTTTAGTATACTGCAAAGCCCAAGCATGGCCACTGCTGCCTATATGACTTAATTATGTATAAAGGGAGATTTTGCTAGGAAAAAAATTCTACTTTCTTGAAAACAGGAATTAGAATTTTTTATATACTACAGCAGTTATGGTGAACCTTTTGGGTTTGGCATTTCAAAAATTTAGAAAATGGCTTACATAACTCTGCTAATGTGCCAGTGCTCCTCAAAGAGAAACATATTCTTTACATTTACTTTTTAAAAAAAAATACAGTCAAATCATGTATGGTGCTATGTATTATACAAAGAAACATTAAGTAACTACAAAAATGAAATGGAAGTATAAAACAAATGCATTTGGGTGGGTGGGTGGGTGTGGAACAAATGGAGCATGCTTTTGAAAATAGTTGTCGTGTGATGGTGGCATGTTACCCAAAACATTGTGGTGTGTCACCTTTGACACATCATAGGTTTATGATGACTGTAATATGCCATAGGATAAATTTAAACTACACTGCAGAATATTGGCAAAAAAAGTCCAGAACATAAGCAAAACATTTATGAAACTCCTATATTAAAAAGGTTCTTACTGAAATAAATTGCTCAAAATCGCTTCACTCACTTTATGAGGACATGCTATCGTTCTTGGTGCATCATCTTCTTTGATTTTTCTTGGTTTCATTCTTACAAGAAAAAAAGAAACAAACATTGATCGTTGAATAGCAGATATCTTCTGTTATACATCATTATACTATAATGCTATTGCTTCTTGTTGAACTGCCTTTAACTGCTTTAATTAAGGAATTTAACAATTTACAATTCAGATTCTATGAGATAAGAAAAAGCTGCCAAGTTTGGTTCAGTTAAAAACTCAGAAGTATACCAAAAGGAACAATATATGATTTGAGGACAGTAGGACTGACGTAGAATTAACTGCAGAAATGATTACTTAGCAAGTGATTGTAAAACTAGACAGTAGTTTTTGCTTTGATGTGCTTGTTTTAATATTAACCACCTCTTGATGGACATTAAAATCAGATATATAACAGGAAATAATTAAAAGCCTGAGAATTTGAGACCTTTCAAAGACCAACCACAAAGTATCTACCCAACCAGAAGTGCAATCTAGAGACTGGGGCAGCTAGTCCAGCCAGCAAACATTAATATTTAACATCTGTGAATTATTCTGAACCTTCTGTGAATATCAAAGTGATTATCCCTGTATTGAAATTATATCTCTGCATTGAAACAATTCAGCAATTTTAATTGATAACAGAAAAATCACATATTGCTCAAAATAGGAATAATTATTTGTTAAAAGAGTTTTAGAATACCAACCTTGCAAATTCAGCCAATTGTTTAGGATCAGAAAGATCAATCCCAGGTATTCCTCCAGGTGGTAGCTTCTTTCCCGTCATGTATTCAGAGTAGTCAGGAGGGGAGTTCTCACCAATGATCTGTTCTTCCACCACAGTCTCATGGTCAATGTCTTTTTTGTCATCTGCAATAATTAGAGAAAACTGAATTTTGATTTAACATCCACGAAGAACAACACTGATAGTGTGGAAAATGTTTCTTAGACAATGTTTGTACTAAGAAACAAATTCAACTATTTTTTAGACAAAAATACAAAAATTTACACTTAATAAGTATATATATATATATATATATATATATATATATATATATATATATATATATATATATATATATAATCAATCATCCATTTTTAGAAACTAATTTCCTTAAAAGCATGCATTATGAATTATTACATTTAACATTTGATACATAATTATTCCAAATGCACTGTAACTAAAGCGAGACCTCTTTTGCAGAAAAACTTTTCAAAGATATCATAAGAATCTATATATTATAATCTTTGCTATTTATCTTAATTCAATCATGCATTTACAAAGCATTTTCTCCCTTAACTATTCAAAAAAATTTCTGAATACTTGTAATTAACACCAAAAAACCCCAGTCTGGCAAGATATGAATAAAACAACACACATTCTTACTATAATTAGGCCAACTTAACATCTGTTGCAGTAACTTTTAAAAATATATTTGAGCAAAATTTCTCCGGCAATTTGTCTTCCTTTTATTTTAGCTATCAAAATTGCAAGTTTATTTTTTATTTTTCAAATAAACATATTTAAAAAATAGTTTCCACTAATAAATTATCAGAAGCTTATATTGCTAAATCGGGTGAAGTTTTCAATCTTTCTTTCAATGAGGACTCAAGTAGCTTAATAAAGACTAAATAATTCCAAATTTATATATTATTTTAATAGATATGCTAGGATAACTAAATTACAAAATTTTGATGTGTGCACGATGTGTTGGTGTAAATAGATAATACAAAATGAGATGACTCTCTGTCCACTACCTTGAAAGATCCAGCAGCAGATTGATAGCTATATAAATTTGTCATGAATATAATTCTATACTGCCCGTAGTTCAGAAAGAAAAATAGTTTGTAGTAGGATGGATGGAGGAAGATTTTAATGGAACACAGTATATAATCAAACAAAGAATATATTCTGACTTTCATTTCCAGCTTTGTTTTGTCCCATTAGGATTTTGTTATTCACTTTGGTTTATAATTATTCAGGATATAGTCACTTAGATCACTAATTTTAAACAGCTGTTTTCCCTCTATTGTGATTGTACAAATAATCAATTTCCTTTAATTCCATATGGATGAGGAGACTAGACATTGTTCCTGGTTCAGTTCTGCTCTCTAGGCAAATGTATAACCCAATTAAATGAGATACAGAACTCATACTAATGTAAATGTTCACATGAAGTATTTACAAATCATATTTACATGGCTGCCACCTGACAGAATGTGACTCTGGGCAGTGTATAACAAAATCATAACAATATTAGAACATAATACCATTAAAAACATTTAAAGTTATTATTAAAAAAAACTAACTAAGAGCCACCTCAGCAGAGCACTATTCCTTTAAGACTCAGGCTTGTTTACACAGCCACATTTTGGGGGATTTCTGGAAGGATGGCAGAGAAATGGCCAATCTCACCTGGGGAGGGGATGATATTCCACAGGGCGGATGCCACAGTAGAGAAGGCGCACCACCTGGCTCCTGTCAGATGTTAACTCCTTAGTGGATGGGACACACAACATATCTCTTCTGCTGGATCTAATGGGATGGACAGATGTATCGGGAAGAGGCAGTCTCTCAAATAACCTTGCCTACCATCATTTAGTGTTTTAAATCCACCTTAAATTGGATTCAGAAACTGGCAACCAATACAGCTTGCAGAGCAGAGGTGGAAGGTGGGCCATTCTAGAAGTACACATAACTACATGCACCACTGATTCTCTGCCACCTGAAGCTTCAAGATATACTTCAAGGGTAGCCTTATGTAGAATGCATTACAACAGTCTACCCAGGAAATTACTGGGGAATAACTAACCATGAGTAGAACTTCCCCATCAAGAAACAGGAGCTACTAGAGCACAACATAATTTGCTTAACAACTGCTTTTCCTAGCAATGCAATGTAAGCCGAAGATGACCTGTGGGCTCATATTTCCTGAGAATGGCTCACTCTCCATTTCTCGCTATACCTTCCCATGACCATTTCCACCATAATATTCCCACCTATCCAGTCTCGTGAAAGCCCAAACATTACCCAATCCAACTCATCCGATGCCCAATGCCAGAAGTCTCCTCCTGTCCTACATCCCAAAGAATGAGGGTTAAGTCCCTTGAGACACTACAGTCCTAGCTCTCAGTGCCATCAAGATATAGTCATTCCTTCCCCAGCTGTTCTCATCAGACTCCTCAGGGCTCTCTACCATTCACACACTCTCTGTCTCTTGTTCTCAACCCAGGGGAGATAATTAGTGCCTCCGTGGGAAATAATATTCACCGTCCTTGAGAAATGAGGCTATGCGGCAAGTCACTGACGTTTTATTGTCAGAGATTGCATCCTCCTCTGTAGATTTGAACTTTGTCCACAAAAAGAGAACATAAGCAAACTTTCTTTTATGAACAGTTCTCAGACTTGGAGAATGTGTGCTAAAGCTTCTACCAATTTCAATAACCCTACATCTCTTCGCTTTTTAATTGGAGCTTGAAAATGTGGGCATTGACAAAGAAAACTAGAGTCTGAGGCAGAACTGCACGCATTAATCATATTTGACACATGTTGGAGAATTTGGTCTGTTAGGACATATCAAACTCACTGGTCAAGGATTATTCCTGCACTGCAATGAGAAGATAGGGGGAGGAATAGAGGTAGGGAGGTATAATAGCAAATAGAGAATCCACAGCAAGTAAGTACATATTTAAATTGGAAGAAAGATGCTAAGTTTAATTTTATGCTATGTGGAAGTTGAAGTTGTGAAGTAAAATTCCAATAGGCAGATGGTGGCATATAGATTTCCTATATGTTGTGCTTTGTACAACTTTACCAAGTACAGGAATTCAAATGAAATAATTTCTGGCAGATGGCTATCACACTTCTGCTATAACATATCCAATAAATGGAAGCCAATCCCCTCTCTGGTTAACTGCTCAACTATTAAACTATTATTGCTTTTAGGAGGACTTTGTTTTAAAAAACTTTTTTTAAAACTATCTGCTTTCTTGTAACTTAAATCCATTATTCCATGTTCTACTCTCCATAATGATAAAAGAATAGATCCAGGCCTTCATCTGTATGATATTCCCTGAGATATGTGAATGGCATCATATTCCCATATTCTGTCTTTTCACAAAGCTAAATCTTTTCAGCTACTTCAAAATTTTCTTCAATGAATTAAAAATTAATTCCCCAATAATCCTCATTAGCATTTTCTGAATTTGTTTAGATTTTCTGAATACTTTCTAAAATTATGATACACAATAGTTAAATGTTATTAATATAATGATGAAAGAATACAGAATGCATAGCCTTCTCCTTCATACCTCTCTGCAAATGACTACTACATCTCTAACCGCTCTTTTTCATGCAGTTTTCAAGTGACTTTTATTTCTACTTAATTGTCATGAATACTTGACCACAATTAAGTAATTCACTAATCAGAACATCATGGGTGTTTTATCAGATATTAATCTGAAATTAAGATATGTTATAGCAGTCCCATTTCTACTAAAGTGGTTTGCTGGTCAAACAACAATCAATCAGATGTTAATCTCACAAATTTAATCTCACAAGAGCCAGGTAGTCCCATGGCAAGATGGGCAGTAGATAAATTTAATAATAAAAAATCATGACAAATCTATTCATTGTTCTACATGCATGATTGGAGTGGAGAAATTTGGCTGTAGGACTTTTAGTGCCATCACCTCGTGTAAGGTAACATAAATACAATGGTGCAGGAAGTTTAACTAGTTACTAACAATGTTGCAATCTATTTGGCATCCAAATTATAACACCTGGGGTTTATGAAATCTATGTATGTAAAGTCAGAAAATAGTTATGGCATCTTACAAATCCCTATATTATAACTGATTTGACTGCTTGGGTATCCAAAAGCTACAATGTTTACTGCAAAGTAGTTAATATATTCTAGCAAAATCCAACAAAATCCCAAGCAGGTTCAAGTATCTATGCAGCTTTCCTCAATTTTCATGTTCAAAGCTGATACCTAATTATGAATCTCCCTACACTATGAGGGGATTATAATATAATGTCATATACAATACTAAGCCTAACATGTTTATATGTACTTAACTTAGTGTGACAAATGCATCTTTTACATACACAAAAATATATACTAGGTCTACGCTGGTCTATGCCCATTATGATTTCAACTGAAACAGCCAGTTGGAAATTAATGTTTGCCCTATTTAGTCACCATTCAAACTTACAACTGGCACTGAAAAAAATAATTTTATGAATAATCCTTGAAACTACAATGGATGCAGCATCCCACTATCATATGATCACCATTTACAACCTTCAAAGCTGGCTTCCAACAAGCATAGTCAATCAGGAAGCCAGCAGAAATCACAAACTGTGGTTGTATGACATTACATTTAATGATTGTGGGTGATTCACTTAATGGCCATGGCAGAACTTGCAGCACCATCTTCCACTTAATGGCCATGTCGCTCAGCAATGGAGTTGCCAGTCCCAATTGTACTCTATGTGTATATCAGGTCACTAGAGCATATTCAACAAATAATCATTTTAAAATCATAAGATAGTGTTACATACAAAACTCTGGAAGGCCCAGAACATCAAGGGGTAAACCAGAGCAATCTGCCCTAATTCTAACAGTTGTATAGTGCACCTATTCTGAGCTTGGCAATCTTAAAATAGGACCATGAAAACTCCAAACTAAGTCACAATATTAAGATAAAAGCATGGCCAAATAGACCAGTGTTTTTCAACCACTATGCCGCGGCACACTAGTGTGCCATGACATAGTGTAAGGTGTGCCGTGGGAGAATTACTTTATATATAGTCAATATAGGCACAGAGTTAATTTTTAACATTTTCTAATGGTGGTGTGCCTCGTGATTTTTTTCATGAAAAAAGTGTGCCTTTGCACAAAAAAGGTTGAAAAACACTGAAATATACAATACATTTTGCAATTATGATTATATATTCTGAATATTAACAGAATTCTATGAAATCCCTTGATGTAATTATTTGAAAATATAACACTACAGCAATTATAATAGTAATACAGAAATGGTTATAGTGTTTACAAGTTTCTTCAATGGGAGCAGTAAAAAAAAATAATTTGAAACCAAAGGGAAAGCCCTCTATCCAATAGGATGTCTAGGAAACAGCAGTGTATAAGAGCTAACTATTTCTATATACTGTGTGATCGGAAAATATTTTTTCAAATCAAAGGCCCCATCTCTACCTTATATGGAAACCAAAATGTTCATTGTCATTTTATAATACCCTACACATTTGATCAGAAGGCAAACCATTTGTAATATGCAATGTTCTTTGATTAATTTTAGGATTCATTCAAAATTAGAGCAAGTTAGGGTAGAATAAGTCCAGTATTGCACAGTGAAAATTATACAATATTTTGGTGTGTGTGTTTATTTCTATGATATTTAATAAATCATTAATTTTTAACTTGGGTACAGTCTAGTTTCCATTATTTCATTTTCTGTGTATACAACTACATCATGATAATCTCTCATTAGGTTGGATTCAGACTTAATTCCAATTTAAATCAACAGGATTTGAGTAGTAATTTAGCCCACTGATTTCAACAGAATGAAAACTTAAAACTAATCATACAGTACAATTCTATCTTGGAACATAATGTCTACTTAAAAAATGATCATTTTTCCCATTCCAAATTAAATTTATGGAAAATCCAACATTAAAAATTGAGAGACGATAACGATATGAAAAAATTGGTTGGAAGTAGAGTATGAACTTTGGAGCAACAGATGATGAAGATGAATTTGTAACAAACGGTAACATACTGTTAAGAGTTATGGGACAAATATCATCTATCAGATATATAACTTAATGGCAAGAATTAAGCATTTGTTAACACTGTTAACAAATGCCTTTCAGTTTTTGAGATACCTGAGATACTAGAATAACTTGATAAATCCTTTAAAACAAAAAAAAAATCTATTGGTTTTTAGAAGTATTTGTCATCAAAAAATCAATTGGATATGCAGATATTAATAAATGAATAAAGAACTAGAAGTTCCTACATTGTCTAGAATAGGGATGTCAAACTCGTGGCCCAAATGCCTAAAGTACTGGCACACCCACCTACCCCCCGTTTAGTGAACGGGGAAAAAGTTGTGATACATCACGTGACATGATGAGTTTGACACCTGTGGTCAACCATCAACATATGTCTTAACTTCTATAGCAAGACTGTCAATGGACCTCAAATTACAACTAACAGAACAAACAGATAATACTCAGAATTTATTCTCTGTGTAGAAAAGGACTGTCAAAATAGCACTTTGCTGGAGTTGTAGTAAGGATAATACTTCTTTAAAACTTTTTTTCTGTAATGTCCTGTACTTAAGTTTTGGGAGAAAGATGAAAGCATTGGAAAGATAAATGCATGGATCTGTTTATTTAATAGATTGAAGACTTGAGTAGATTTCCTATGGACATAGACCCGTGATGGCGAACCTGTGGCACGTGTGCCATTTCTGAAGGCATGCAGGTGTTGCTGTTAGCTCCAGTTCACATGCGTGTGCTGGCCAGCTGATTTTAGGCCTTAATTTTCCACTGTTTTTCGCCCTTCCGAGACTTCAGGAAAGCCTCCTGAAGCCTCGAGAGAGAAAAAACAGCCCAATGGGCTACCCGGAAGTCAGCTCCCAAACTTCTGGTTTGCATATTGGACCATTTTTTCGCCCTCCATAGGCTTCTAGAAAGCTTCTGGAACCTGGGGGGGGTGAAAAACGGACCTATCGAGCCCACCGGAAGTTGGAAAATGGACTGTTTCCAGCCTTCGGAGGGCGTTGGTGGGGAGGCAATTTTTGCCCTCCTCAGGCTCCAAGAAAGCCATGTGCACATGCGTGGGGCAGCGTGGTGGTGGTGGTCATGCGCACATGTGCAGGGGGGCACAGCATGGGGGCATTAAATTATGGGGTGGGGACGTGAGCGCGTGCACACTTTTGGCATTCGTGGCGAAACAGGTCAGCCATCACTGACATAGACTTTGTATAGACAAGTATAAATATAGAACTCATTTATATAGTAAGTTAAAATGGTTGTGTGTGTGTGTGTGTGTGTATTTGAACACTTGGATTAGTCAAATATATACAATAACTTTTTATTGTTATATGCATTTTATTGTATTTGTCCTTTTTTTTCTTAGAGCATTTTTTATGTATTCTTTCCTTTTGACAATGTTTACATAGTACTTCCATCATTGTTACCATTGTGTTTTGTTCTCAATTAAAAAATAAAAAATAAATTCAAAAGTACAATTCTATCTATGTTTACTCAGCAAAACCTCTGAGCTTGTTGACGTTTTCTGGATTGAGAGGCCCTGTTTACTGTCCTAACCTTGTCACCTGTCATCTTGATTACTACAATGCAATCTACAAGGGACTGCTCTTGAAAAGCATTTGGAAGCTTCAATTGGTGCAGAATGCATCTGCACAGGTATCAATAAATGTTATCAATTATTAAGCACATATAACAACATTGTATCCCTCATTGGTTGCCAGTGTGTTTCTGAGTGTAATTTCATGGTGGTCATTTTAAAAGCCCTTCATGGCTTAAATCGCATGACCTGAGGGTCCATCTTTTCCTAGTTGTTTCTAACCATCCACTTGGACAGGATTCAGATCCTGTTGGTAGCTGGTGGGGCCCAGGAGATGTGCCTTTTCTACTATAGACCCTTCGCCTTAAGGAACATTCTCCCTCCAGAGATTAGTGGCCCTGACCCTGCTGATCTTTTTTGCAAAGCATTAAAAGACCTGTTTCTGTGCCAGAGCTTGGGGCACTGAGGGTGTAAAGGGTCCTATCTCATGGCTGTAATAACAACCAACAATATAGTAGTATTTTCATTGGCTACTGTGTGTTTTAGTTGTTATACCTGTTTTTAATTTAAGATTATTTGCTACCCAATGTCATTTGCTGAAATCAGTAGTTATACAAATAAATAAATAAAAATAAGCAAACAAAACAGATGTTTTTCATGGGCAAGTATGTCTTGTGAATTATCAGTTTTTGCTTTCAAAACTAAGCAATTTCATTTAGCTTTAGATGAAACTATTAATTTCTATTAGAACTATTAGAAACTACTAGTTTCTAAGCAACACAAAACTAGAGCATAAAGCTAATGTGAGCCACAAGGACCTTGGGCCCCTGGATGACATGTATTTGTAACGTAAAAACAGATTAAAAGAATTTCCTTCGCAGAATTTAGTTAAGGACATAGGCCTTCAGAAATCCATGAATTTAAAAAAAGAAACTTTTCCCCCTTTTACATTAATTATTCTATTTCTAGGGATTATATCAACCCATCAATTGTTACATTTTGACTTTTCAAACTATATATTATCTCTGAAACAAAACTAATGAATTTTAAATACTGATCTTAAAAAATGCTTAAAATATCATAATATAAGCTGTTCTAATCAACCCAGTATAGTGTGCTCAGAAAATAGAATTTCCTCCACTAAATAAGCTGCATTCTTTTTTGTGTTTCTGCTAAACATAAAATGAGAGGCTGAGAGTATGAGAATTCAATGCCTTTTTACACAGCTGGGAATCACAATAAAACTTAATTTTTTAAAATTACCCTTAATTTTATGCACTTAAAAAATATTTTTACATAAAGTCATTTAAGTTCTAAAACCCTGCAGGGTCTTCACATTTGTCACTCAACCTACCAAAACAGAGAAAGGGTGCAATGTCTTCCTCCCCTTACTTTACTCCTCATTCTAACCAGAGACAGAGTCTATCTAAAGCAGTGGTTCTCAACCTTCCCAATGCCCCGACCCTTTAATACAGTTCCTCATGTTTTGGCGACCCCCCAACCATTGGTCCTAAGACCATCGAAAATATGTGTTTTCCGATGGTCTTAGGAGACCCCTGTTAAAGGGTCATTCGACCCTCAAAGGGGTCCCGACCCACAGGTTGAGAACCACTGATCTAAAGGTTTGAGGAAAGGAAAGTGGATGGGGGGAAAAGGAAGATGCCAGGAGGAAAAGGAAATGAGGAGGAATCTGCGAAGCAAACCGCTGCGAAGGCATGACTGCCGATGGGAAAGGAAAAGGGATATTTAGGAGGGACATCCAAAGGAAGACTTGATAGAAGAAACCTGCGCGTTGAGAAGACTTAGAAGAAGAAACTATATTGTGAAGCTCGCCAGGAACAGCTGGATAAAACCTTAAGGGGGCGCCAAGAGATGTCGAGCAGAAGCAGCGGTTAAATAAAATCAAATCCGACTCAGTTGCGAGGAGAGACAGTGGGGGTGGGGGGAAGGCAACCGCCGGAGAGGCGAAGGCTGCGCGCGCTGAAGCGACGGCGGCAGGAAGAGCGCCAGAGCCGGCGAACGAGAAAGAAACAGGGAAGCAGGGAAGGCGAAGGAAGGAACGGGCCGCCGAGGTTCACCGCGCGCCCGCCCCGCCCCCAACCTCCCTCCTCCTCTTCCCTCCCTCCTACTGCAGAAACTACGCCATTGCGGCCTAGTCCAGGAATCAGCCAGTGAGGGAGGGAGGGCGCGCGCGCGCTGTATCCCCTCCCCCCTCTGCCTGTCCCAGCGGCCATCTTGGCGGGGCCGCCGCCATCTTTCTTTCCCTTTTCCCCCCCGCCCGAGGGAGCCGGGCAATCAGGCAGGAGCAGCGCAGACCCCGCCATCTTTTCGGGGGAAGCCGCCATACTTGCCCTGGCGAGATGAACATGGCGGCGCCCATCACACACATCCAAACATGGCCTCCCTTCAAAACAAAACGGGGGCAAGAAGCCTGCCGGGCACTGTCCGGGGCTCCCCAGACCTTCCCTAGTCCCCGCCGCAACGTGCCGGACCCGTCCCAGCTGTTCTACTTACCCGAGGCCCACATGGTGACCGAAAACTCCCCCTCCAGGGTCTTGATCTGCACCTGCTTCTGTTCCCATTTCCTGGCGCCGCCGCCCCCTTCGGCTCCGCCGCCGCCTCCCGTCAAATAACTCTTCTTACTGCTCTTCTTGCCGCTCCCGCCACCTTTCTTCACCCGGCCACCGCCAGAGGAAGAACCTCCGCCCGAGCCGCCTTTACTACCCGCGGCCGCCACGGTGACCAGAGTCTGCTCGATGTACTCATCCTCGCCGGCCGGAGCCGGCACTGGAATGAGAATCTGGTCCTCGAAGCCATCATCGGCCCGCAAACCGTCCGAGTCGTCGCCTCCTACCACCTCCTCGCGCGTCTGCACTAGGATCACCTCCTGATGGTGCGGGTGGTGGTGCAGGTGGAGCTGGCCCCCGCCGGCCCCGACTCCCCCACCACTCGGGTCGCCGTCGGTGACCAGCGGCTGCAAGGCGATCATGGGCGGGTGGTGGTGATGATGGTGGTGGTGGTGGTGGCGGCGGTGGGGCGGGTGATGAGGGCCGCAGTCCTCGCAACACTCGTCGTCCTCTTCATCGTCCTCGTCCTCCTCGCCGCCCACCACAGTAGTCTCAATAGTCTCCACTGGGATGGTCTCCACCTCGATCTCGTGCAGTTCCACGATCTCGGCGGGCATTTCCGAGCCATCTGTGGCAATGTACAAGGTATCTCCTGAGGCCATGGTGGCTGAGCCGCCAGCGGCGGCGGCGGCGGCGGGCCCAAGCCTAGCACAGGGCCTCGAGTCCACTCCTCTGCCCGACGTCGGTGGGACTCAGGCTTCTCTGGCTTTCCTTCCTTCTCTTCCGCCGCCGCCTCCTCCCCCTTCCACACAAACACCACCAGTTCTTCGTTAGGAGGGTGGGAGGGAGGCAAGCAGGCAGCAGCCTCAGCCGCCGCCAAATCCCGCTTGCGCCGCCTCGCGAGACTACCGCCGAGAGATGCAGACACCCTAGGTCTTCCTCACCCGCCATCCACACCCGCGAAGGCCGCGGTAGCCGCCGAGACACGCCCCCTCCTAGCCTTGGGCCAATCGCAACCCTCGGCTCGATTTAAGGACAACGCTCCTCGAGCAAACTCTCCGGCTTCACCAACTGGCAAACGGGCCGGTTACTTCGGGACCGCCCCTTTTCTTCCTGAGCGCGACCTATCACCATGAAGTTGAGCAGATCAGCCCTGCCCCGCCGATTCCACTTAGTTGGCTTCTGGGAGGGAGGGAGGGAGAGCCGTTGTTCCTGTGGTCACGCCCACTCTTGTAAATGAGCCGTGAGAGAAAGTTCCCGTCGGCGTTGGCGGGTGCCGGTCTCTTCCGCTGCCTTTTGCGCCGGGAGGTTCGGGAACGCGTTTCCTTTTCTCTTCGTGTCCTGAGAGCTTTTGTGGCCGGGTTGATTGGTTTACGTGCGGGAGCAAGACGGGTCGCCTCGGCCTACTTGGGGACTTGAAAAGGGTGAAAGTTAGCTCGTCTTCAGCTTCCTGGTTGTTGTTTTAGGTAGTCGCGAGAGAAAAATGCGGTATCGCCCCTGACGATTTTCTGTCATCTTAAATTTGGTTCGTCCAAATTATTTTATTATTATTTTTCTGCCGGCGGGGCCTGTGGAATCTCGCTTTTCATGATCCCAAACAAACGCAGTCCGGGTTTGCGCAACACCCTACAATGGCTGAGTTTGTGGGTCCTTGGGTTGTGCGAAATGAAGAAACGGAGGTTCTTTAATAGACTACAGCTCGGTTAGCGACGATTTACGCGTGGCGCGAAGAAGGAGGTTTCTTTTTCCGTGAAAGAAAAGGGGACTTGAGGTAACGAAGAGACCACCGCCCCTTCCCCCTCCGACCACCCGCAGGACCGGCGCAGGGTTTCCTTAACCTCCCTGTTTTGCTCTTCGGGCTCTTCGTTTCAGGGATCCTCTGAGCTGACGGGGTTCCCACTCTGTTACTCGATGCGTTGCGGTATGGGAGAGGCATGTTTCTTCTAAGCTTTTCATACGGAATGTCATTTTTCCCTTTTGGGTAAAGGGCAATTAATGTTGCAACTTGGCTGGTTACTGTAACGTACATCCCATATCGCTGAGTGCAACTGTCATTAAATGTTTACTCAATGTTTACCTTTACTTTTTGTTGTTGTTGAAACCTTAATAGGAGCAGTTTGGCCTAGTGGTTAAGGCATCATGCTAGATCTCAGGAGTTCTAGTCCTGCCTTAGGGATTAAAACCAGGTGCTCTAGACTTTGGTCTAGTCACACACTCTCAGCCCAACTCACTTCACAGGGTTGTTGTGGGGAAAATAAGAATAGTATTATGGATGTTCACAGAGTTGAGTTACTTCTAAAATAAGAAAGACAACATTAAAAAAAATCTAACAAATTAATTTGGCCTATATTACTGTGTGTGTTTAATTTCCAATAAAATCTCAGTGCAATTTCTGTGTCAAGTTTTTGTTTGAAATCTGTGAGTCTTCCGTGCAAATAGTAAGGTAACTGGATGAATATATGTTAAGGAAGACTTAAAGAGATCTTCAGTGAGAGCAAGCTAGAATGTTAGTTTTAAAAAATATATCTCAAAAGAAGACAATGGCAAATAATTCCTCATATTCACAAGAAAGCAAACTAGATGGGCAAAGTCCCTAGGAGCTGAGTTTGACTTCAAGAACATTCTACCTTTTTATTTATCTTCCAGAATTGTGAAATAGAAATTTATGCATTATTTCAATCACAATATTCTCCAGAATATGTTATAAATAGCATTAATATGTAATTCTAATTCAACTCCATAATCAGAATATATAATCAGTAAGATAAAAGGAGAGAACAAAGTTTTAATTTCAGTTCTTACCACCTCTTGCTGGGATAAAATGTTGGTAAATAGTCGAATGTGTGATTGTTAAGGAGAACAGATAGATAGCAGAGACAACAGAGACAATAGAACAGCTGTATTTTTCTTTCTGTTCTGTGTTATTTAATATTTAAGTGCCTCTAATCATGTCAACCATTAGTGAAGCTCAGAAGAGAAAACTTTCATATCCATCTTTCCTTGTGCTAGCTAACAAAATAAGTTGAAGTTTTAGCTGCAAAGTTGTGCCAGGGGCAGCCTGTTAAGTTAACAGCCTAAAAGTATAAGAAATGATGACCTCATGAATTTCAGAAGCAGTTACTGGCCTGTTTATTCAAGCACTCCTACAGTGTTTGAGCAAGGGGGTGAGGGTAGATATCCTTGAACATAGAGTGGCTAGATGATGAAGGTCACTGGATTTGAGAGAATGCAATATTATGTTCATGTTAAAGACACTATTTACCTAAAATGGGCTCAGGAATGTGCAGTATGGAAAAGGGTTCTCTTACTTTCTCTTGTTTTATTGTGAATGCCCAGAGACATTGTGGAGTCAGAATTGTATACACAAAACACAATCACACAAATATTTCTTTTTACGTAGTTCTACACCTTAGGACACACAGCTCTAACATGCCTCATGTAACTCTTCTGCTGCTATAATGTTTCACACTTTGGCAATAATTGTTGCGTGAGCACTGAGAAAGTCTATTGAAACTATTTCAAGAGGGATGAACATTGCCTTAATTTCAACTTCCTTAGTATGCATTACCTGATTATGCTTTATCGATTGCCAAGCTCCCCTGTTATGTTGTTTTAAAAATAGCTTTGCAAGGATTAATCCTCTCTCTTTCTGACTAGAGCTATGAAATGATAATATTTACCCCAGTTTTGGACTATTTTATACGAAATTGATTCTAGTTCTTAATATTTATATGGAGATTGGTTTTCCAGCATATATTAACTAAAAAGGTAAACTGATTCCCTCAGCATACCTATGATTCATTCAACTGTCAGCTTGGCAAATAACTGTACATGAAGGAAGAAATGAACAGTAAGAAATACCGTCAGGGTTCCAAATAACACCCCCCAACCAAGTAAGACTCAGAGGTAAACAATTCCTCAAAGATCCATTTTATTAGAGATGTTATATTGGCAAATCTGGAGAAACCTGAATCTGAAAGTTTCCCCACCTAAAAGAAAGTCAAAAGTCCCTTCCCCTACACCCACATGTCCATCACATGGTCCAATCAATCAAAAAAACGGGCCTGTTTTCGTGAAAAATGCACCATTTTGGGGAGGTTTGCAGAGTGCAATTTTTTTAAAAAAATTCCTCTTTAAAACCTTGCTGCGTCTTATACTCTGAAAAATATGGTAAGTGTGGCAGCCCTGAAGATCCAAAAGAAAAGATGGCCTCCAGATCTGACAAATATTGTTTCTCCCTGAAAATAAGACCTATCCAAAAATAGCTCTAGCTTGATTTTCCCATGTGTGCCTAACATTAGCCCTACCCCCAAAATAAGCCCTAGTTAAAGAGCCGAGGTGGCGCAGTGGTTAAATGCAGCACTGCAGGCTACTGCTAGATCAGCAGTTCAGCGGTTCAAATCCCACCGGCTCAGGGTTGACTCAGCCTTCCATCCTTCCGAGGTGGGTAAAATGAGGACCCAGATTGTTGGGGGCAATATGCTGACTCTCTGTAAACCGCTTAGAGAGGGCTGAAAGCCCTATGAAGCGGTATATAAGTCTACTGCTATCCCACTGTCTAGCTGTATGAGGTGAGGCCAGGCACCTGTGTAAAAATCAAACTAAAGTGGGGGTGAGGGAGTGGAGCTGCCCAACAAGCCCCGCATCCGCTTACCTTAGGACTGCCATAATCAGGCCTACATCCTAACACCTGTGGCGTTGCTGCCTGACTTCGGCTGCTTGTGGCCGGAAGGCACATAGCACATTGTACCGGTGCCACTGCTTGCAGACGGACCCCATGTGGTGCGTTGCACCATGCCGCCGCTCATGGAAGGATGCATGGTGCATCATGCCAGTACTGCCGCTTGCATGTGCAATGACAAGATATGCAAGCAGCAGCTCCGGCACAATCCGCCACGTGGCATCTGGCCACGGGTGGCTGCAAGCGGCCACAGAAGAAGTCAGGCAGTGGCACAACAAGTTTTGCCTGACTGCAGTGGTTCTAAGATAAGCAGGTAAGACATCCCCCCAAAATAAGATTTCATGCTTTTTATATAAAACTGGGTCTTATTTTCAGGGAAACATAATAGTTGTTTGGATGATAAAACTAGATAATTAAGGACAATAAACTAGAACAATTTTTTATATTTATGCAGAATGAGGCCATTAATAGCTGTCAGATTCAGAAGCAAGATACTGCTGATTACTAGTTGGCATATAGGGCAAGCATGATTGTTTTGCCTTCCTATTCTAATAGTTGGCTTCTCAGAAGGTGCCAGCTTGGTCCTTGATACAAATGCTACATGCTTCATTGTGATCAATTTTTGAATATTAGGACTGCTTTTTGGAATGGAAAGTAAGGCAAGATAATTTTACATTTGCTTTTTAAACAAGTTCATTTAACAATGCTTTAGATTTTCCACACTTTAATAAAACAAGTTATATGCCCATTACCTACTTATTTTGGCTTTGAAATAGCACCCTTATAACAGAAATCTCAAGATAATGTAATTTATATTTTACAGGTATACTCATTCAACAAATTGTGCATGGTTTTTTTTTTCATAACAGAGTTAACTTTACAACTTGGATGTAGAGAATTCCAATATTAGTTCTACAGGTATCTAAATTGCCCAATGAAAGCTACAAAGATGTATAACAAACTTGGACAAGCAAGTATTTTCTTTGGAATTGTATCCCATATTTTTGGACAAGAGAAAGCATGAAAGTTTCATACTGCTATGGAGGAGTATGAACAAAACCTACACTTTCTTTGAACACACTATGATTTGATAATCAGAAATTCAACATTTGGAAGATATACCTGCTGATCATTTTACTGCAACTTCTGATTTGGCTTTCAGTGGTTTACTTCTTTTGGTCCCTGACTTGATTCACAAATCACATATGGAAACCTAAAGTTCAACCATTTGTTATGGGAGCCAATTTAAAAAGTCCCAGTCACTACGTTGACGGGGTAACAAAGCAGAATATGGAGTTCTCCTACACAAGAAATGAAGTGAAGAGAAAGGCAGAGTAGAAATAATTTCTACCGTATTAGTAACTGGTAGCGGAAGAACTATATTTCTTTTGCTGAATTTTTGTTGTCCTCAGAACTATCACTCCATCGCATAACAAGGCAGGCATCAAAGGAGTCATTTCCCGCTGCTTCTCTTGTGAAATCCGTTTCTCCTTTTGCTTTGTTCTTCCCAGCTGGTTTCCTAGCATCCATTGCAAGAAAGCAGCCCCTCCCCCCAGTTTTCCAGTTCCATGGAGTGATCAGCCTGTGAGATCAGAAGACTCTTTCCCCGTGCTTTTCTTCCCTTTCCTCCTCCTGCTCAACTGGAGACCTTTTTGGTACTGGTACTGACTCAATCCTCCCAATACTCTTTCCATAAAATAGAGGCCGATTTCTCCAGCTTCCTTTCTTACTAAAGCAGCCTGCAGTCTTGGAATAGCACTGCTTATGTTAGGTTTCCGAAAGATGCCCTAATTGATTCATGAGCCTCAAGCCAAGTTTCAAAAGAAAACCAGTCATTTATTAGGGGCACCATTTCGGCAATACCCTAATGCAATCAGATCTAAACCTCATTTGAATTATGGCTGAACTTTGCTCCTGTTCTTTCCCTCCCCTCAGTCTGTGTTATAAATCACGTTCTCCAACGAGGTGCACCCCTCACAACTCTGCTGTAGTAATCTGAGATCTGGCTGTAGCTGAAGGTATGTGTGGAATGCGCTCCTCCCTTTCCTCACCATGGCAACTTTATGAGTTGATAGCTTACACTTTTCCTTAGGGAGAGTACCCATATCTCCCCCATGTCTTTTTGGTATAATGGAAGGCAAATAATCCTGCAAAGCAGTGGTCAAGAATGAAGGTGGGTGAATATATGCCACACATATACATGCCACAGCATGTATATGGCCAAGAGGAGCAGGAGAGCCCTCCCCATCCCTACTCTGACTTTGGTGTGATATGCTTCAGAAGACTCAGAGAGGATAGGTTGTGCTGGAAGAAAGTGAAAATGCTACTTTGAAGGGGGACACAGAAAAATGGTAATGGAAACCAGCTTCCCAAGTACACATAGGGCAGTTTGAAGGGGACATTGTACAGTCACGACATCAACAGGGGACTTGTGGAGCATCTTCACATTGTGACATTAAGATGAATCCTAAGCTGAAATGCTTGTTGCAGGGACCAAGGCATTGATGATAATAAAATCATTAATTAGCACAACATATGGATCTAATCAGTGATGGGATTCAAATAATTTAACAACCAGTTCTCTGCCCTAATGATTTCTTCCAACAACCAGTTCACCAAACTGCTGAGAAAGTTAATAACCGTTTCCCCCAAAATGGTCCAAACTGGCTGAATCCCACCACTGGATCTAATTACTATTTCAGGAGTAAACAAAATTGATGGTCTACATTTTTATAAATATAATTCTGGAGCACTCTGGTAATATTTTTTTCTGAAGACTTTCCTTTTTAGCATTAAATTTCTTAATTTAGCATCTTAATTTGATCCAAATTCATTTTAATGTGCTAATCACGGGTGGGTTTCTGCCAGTTCTAGCCTCTTCTATAGAAGAGGTTCCACAAATCTACAGTGCCATTTAGAACCGGTTCCAGCTCTCTCCCCCCACCCGTCCGCACATCATCAAGATGAAGAGCGAGAGGAGGAATTCTGGGAGTTGAAGTCCACAAGTCTTAAAGCTGTCAAGTTTGGACACCCCTGGGGTTTTTTTCTAAAGGATTAGGGGTGCAAGGGTCTTGTAACTTGACAGCTTTAAGACTTGCACACTTTAATGCCACAGTTCCTGAGCCAACATGACTGGAGGAGGAATTCTGGGAGTTGAAGTCCACAAGTCTTAAAGCTGTCAAGTTTGAACATCCCTGGTTTTTTTTTCTAAAGGGTTAGGGGTGCAAGGGTCTTGTAACTTGACAGCTTTAGGACTTGCATGCTTCAAATGCCAGAGTTTCTGAGCCAACATTTTGGTTGCTAAGCAAGAGCATTGTTAAGTGACTTTCACCACATTTTACAAGTTGGCCACACCCACCCAGTCACATGGCTGGCAAGCCACTCCCACCTGGTCACATGGCCGGCAAGCCACTCCCTCAAAGCTTGCCACACCTACAGAAGAGGTTCTAAAACGTTTTGAAACCCACCACTGCTGCTAATAGAAAATATTAGCTTTGAACCATATCAAAGATTATATATATACAATTGCATTCCTACTTCTGCTATTTCTGTTTACAATGACTTATGGTGTCTGCTGGCATAATTCAGCCATCAATGATATGATATAAAACTCATCCTTTGTACTGTTGTATTAGCAAAATGATACCAGTTTTTTAACACTGCTAAAAAGGTACAAAAAATTTAAGAATATTTTGCAATGCTGAAAAGCTGTTCAAATTAGAAAAAGTCCCATATACTGTCTGTCTGTCTCTGTCTTGTCTACCTACCTACCTACCTACCTACGTACCTACCTACCTACCAGGGGTGGGTTTCTCGCCCCGTTCCAACTGGTTCAGTTGGAACGGGGCCGGCGGCGTCCTCGGGCACGCGCACAGTGCATGCATGCGTACTAGCGCCTGTGCGATGCTCCAGCTGCTCCTGGAGGATTGCGCAGGCACTGTATGCGTTCTGCGTATGCGTGGGAGTGCAGAACTCGTCAAAACTGGGTAAGAAATGCGGGCGGGCGGGTGGATCCTTCGGCGTTCCTGGAAGTTACTTACTTCCAGGTTCGCTGACCAACCGGTTCGCGGGGACCGCCGCGAACTGCCTGAAACCCACCCCTGCTACCTACCTACGTACATACATACATACATTCATACATGCATACATACATATATATATATCTGTAAAGTTGGATTACAGAGAAAATTACAAGTAATTCTTGAGTTAGTTCTATTTCTTTTAGGTATTTCATGGCAATACACATATTGGCCCTACACTAGGAGGTTTCATTAAATTTGAACTGACCAGCATATATTCTTATAATTTCTCATATTGTATTTCCTACTGCATCTTCTCACAAAACTGCATGTGATGTTCAGTCTGAAATGAAAGAAATATGTTTAGGGTGATGAAAATAAAACAGATTTTAAATAAATATTGTGTGATAGATTGACTTAATAGTCTGCAAGAGTGAAACTGCAGCCTTAAACAACATGCATTAACTTGAAAGGAACACAATTAAATTCTTTCTTCCTTTTATACTACTAGGAATTACTTCCTTTTATACTAGCCATGCAAATCTGATAAAGATGTGAATATGTAAAGAAATTACCCTAGGTAATTATTTATATTATTTGTATGGCCACTAATCTCATAACAATATTTGTGGGTGATATACAAGGATTAAAACAATAGCTCCAACCAATGATTCACGGCATCCTAGGTAAGCAATTTATCCCAATCAGAAAAACCATATCAACAGCAAGCCTGGGTCAAATGCCTAAGAAAGCAGCCAGGTCTTCAAAGCTTGACAGCAGGCTAAGAGGGTCAGGGTCAGAGAACAGAACAGAGGGATTCTGTTGTGTAAGGCAGGTGCTGCTATTCAAGAGGCCTAACGCCTGTGTTCATCCAGATGACATGATAGAAGGGGACCTGGAATATGCCCCTTTGCGAAATCTGGTGAGACAAGCAGAAACAATGGAGGAAGAGAGGGGTCTTGCAAGTAGCTTGGCCCTATGTCACACAGCTTTATATAGGATATAATCAACACTTTGAATATTTGCACTCTCATCCACCCCAAAGTACTTTCTGGAGATCAAAATGGATGTTACGCACATTTGTTAGAAGTTTGGAACGACAGCTTTCATGGGAATTTAATGACCGGTTGTGATTTAATGCATTTATCGTGGATCTAGCTGAATTTAAAATGTACTGTAGCTGCTATGAATATATGAGTAAACTGAAAAGTTGACTACATTCGCAAAGTTAGGCAAAATTAAGCGTTTTTTTGTGGGGGTGGGAGATACTTTTTGTTGTTGTTTTGCTGATTTGCACTTGTTGCAGTTAGATTTTTTAATCTATAACATGATTCGTTAGATGAGTGCTGCTCAATGTATTCTGTAAATCATGGTACATGACTTAGAATAGTGTGCTAAATCCAGCTAAGATTGTTTATTCAACAACGGCTAGAGCAAACCATGGCTCACAGAAGTGGGTTGCTCCCGGTTTTGCCCAGTTCAGCCAAACCAATAGTGGCAGCGGCAGGAAGCTCCGTCCACCCACCTGGACTCTTCTGCGCATGCGCAGAAGTGTTGCGTGTGCGCACAAGTGAACCAGTAGTAAACCAGTTAGCAACCCACCACTGATGGCTCAGCATAAGCTTACCTAACTTTTCCAAGTCAAATATAGATTCTAACTTTGAGTAGGTGAGTCAGGAAGACTCAAGAAAGTAGTAGATAGGAAACAAAATCTAAAATAGATTTCATTTACACTTTATTTAGATAATATGATTACTTTTGTCATGTAATCAATCCTTTTTTCTCCTTTTTTGTCATAAAAATTGCACTTGGTAATTATTTTTGAAAGTTTCGAAGAACCACTCCTAAGGTGTTCCAAGATAGGTCACATACCAAATTTATTTTACAACTATTTTTATCTTATGATTGGCTGCCTTAACTATTATTATATATAATTATTATATATAAAATAAAATTGTTTTATGTATCCCTGTGCTCTTCTTTGACAGAACTACAATTAATAAATTAAACAGCTGCAGCTTGAGGTGCAATTCTGAAAATCGTCTGACAAGTATTTTGTACAGATGTGTAATTATCTGACTAAGCTGTAAAACAGCAATGCAATTAAAAAGGTAAGAAATTTGTAGCCAAAAGTGTGTGACTGATGGATATCAGCTTTTAATAATGAAAATCTGGATTAATATTTTTGGAAATATGCTTTTTTTTTACTTTATATTTTAATTTTTTTTAATCGCTTTGAGTCAGGGTTGACTTCTGGTGACTGTCTAACTAGTTCCTGCAATTTTCTTGGCAAGATTTACCAAGTATTTTGCCATTGCCTGCTTCCTAGGACCAATGTCCAGACATGGCAAGAAATCATGGCCACCTGCTTTATAACCTGACATGTTTAACCACTGCATGTGGTCCTCCATTTATGAACACAATTTGGGGCAGAATCTTGGTAATTTAGTGAAATGGTCATTAAATTAGATATCACATCACCACTGCATTCAAGAACTGCAGTCCTGGACCACAGTAGAGAGGAACCAGGCTTCCCACCACACTTAGGAAGCCTGGGGCTCTCTCCACACTTCACCAGGGAGAATGACTGTATAGATGTGACAGGGATTCACCAGCATTTCCCTCTCACCTCCAGATGGGAAAACACTAGCAAAAGCTAGTGTTCTAGCATAAAAACTCAAAATGCTGGTGTTCAGTAGCAATTTCCTCGGAGCCTTTCTGACCTTTTAGTGAGGAGAGGAAAATGCTAGCCGATGCCAATATTCTGAAATTCTGATGTTCACTAGCATTTTTGCTAGATTTGAGGTCCATTCTTTCAGTGTGTGGAAGGCGACTTCTTGCATGGAGGGGAAGGGAAATCCCTGGGTACACTGGGGGATAATAGACCTTCAATCCAGCATCCTTTCCACTGGCAAATTTCCCTGTCAGCTTCTACCTTGATTTCTGGGGAAACCAGCAGAGAAAATTGCAAATGGTGATCATATGATCACAGATCACTTGACAACTGGTCAAAAATGTGAACAGGTTGCCAAGTGCCAGAAATTCAGTCATTCAACCAGCCTGCCCCTAGTCCCCAAGTTGATGTTTTATAATGTCTGGAGGTGCTTTTACGGGCTTTAAAGTACCAACTGCAAACAGTTGTTAAATGAGTCATTATAAGTTAAGAACCACCTGTACACCAAATTGTCTCTTCAATCCTAAATATAAATCCCCAAAATAAATTATGTAGAGATAGTGTTAAACCAGGTGAATGGAGGAGACAGACTCAGGCTTCAGTGACAAACAACAGCTCTTAATTAGACAGCTATTTACAAATACAGCACTGGCCCGTTTGACAGCTAGCCCTTTTATAGGGAGCTGTCACACAGCTCAGCCAATCAGCTTGGAGTATTTTCCCACCAGATTGGAGGACCTTAGTGGAGCCTGCCATTTGGCTGTCAGTATATAACAGATAGGTTTTAGTAATGGCAAGTAAATCAGGATAAAATGAGAGATAATTGGCCCCAGACTACTCAAAGGTAGTGCTTTACACAACATAGAACTTTTCCTTATATGTAACACTTCGCAGAACACAGCCCTTCTGTCATAATAAAAACTGCCAGCATAAATATGCGTTATCACTTTAATCATACATCCTCCATTCATTGTAGCTGTCTAATATTTTGTACTATAGAAAATAGTAGGCTAAAACTACATTAGTCATGGTCTGATTTAGACTTACCACTAGATGTCACACTTTCACAAATTAAACATACAGCCTGGAGCAATCGGTTGCACTTGGCAAAAGAAAACCATTCTCTTTCTCGCTGCTTTGTAGCGTAGAATTGGAAAATACCGTATGTCTGAATCCAGCCTCTTGCTTAGTGCATAAATCCAAGTTAATGCATCCCAGTTTTCATGGATGTACTTTGCTAGTCTTCTACCTGGGTCTCTTACATAGTGGCTATTAGAATTGTTACACGCTGTTCACAGGTAGGTTGCTCCCAGTTTTACTACTGGTTCACTTTGTGCGCACTTTGCATGCGCAGAACAATTTACAGTGAACTGTGCAAGAGCGTGCACTATTAAACAACATGCTGGCAACTGCAGCAGTGATCCAGGAACCAGTTTAGGGTTAGGGTTAGGGTGGCCAGACTGGGTCGCTGCCAGTTCTGCGACCCAGTCCAAAGTACCACTACCAGTTTGGCCAAACTGGTAGCAACTTACCTCTGACTCTCTTGTAGATTACTCCTGTTTTATTTTATCCTGGGCTACCTGGTCTTTTGTTTTACATTAAGATGTTTTCGATGCCTTTTGTTTGTTTGCATGCTATGATGATATTACATGGTTGTAATAGTCTATTGGTTGTTTCTGAAATGTTTTTGAAGTATGTCAGCTTTGCTCCTTTTTGTAGCTTGTGTTGGTTTGTGTGTAGTGGATTGAATGATCAGGCCTTTAGATAAAATTGTATGGAAATCCATGTTGTTGGAAGATGTATAAGTGGTCTACTTTCTTTTTCTGATGTTCTGTTTTTTTCTGATTGATGCAATGCATTTGTACTCATCTCAGTTCTGTTCTTACACAGCTCCTCTTGTGGGAAGTTGGGTTGTTACTTTGATAATGGAGCACTTCCTTAGCATGGGTGATTTTTCTATACCCTGTTTCTTTAAAAATAAGACCTCTCAGGATAATAAATCCAATTGGGCTTTTGAGCACATGCACTAAAATAAGCCTTCCCAAAAAATATTGCAACACAGCAGCAGCCATGAGGTGACTACGTTTGTTGCCTCCTGCAGCTCAAAAATAATAACGCCTCCCCAAAAATATGGCCAAGTGCTTATTTCGGGATCAAAAGAAAATAAGACCCTGTCTTATTTTCAGGGAAACACGTTAGACTTGTATTCATCAGCAAACAACATCCAGACAAGCAGGGATTAACATCAGGATTTACCACCAGATATATAATCAATTGGTAAACAATCAAGGAGCTATCAACTCAGATGAGCAGTTAAACAGTAAACAGCAGCTAGGAGAAACCAACACCCTTCATCAACATTGAGAGGGGAAGCTACTTTACATAAACAGAAAGCAAACCCCACTCCCTTCTAAGATTGAAGATTTTACCAAGTCTGGTAATGAAATATCTGAAAGCAAACAACCAAGTTCAGAGAACCTTAATTCCAAAGTTGAGAGACTTCTGAGCTACATAATTTTCTATTGATAAACATGTTGATCTATGAAACCTAAGATTCTGGTAGCATCTTTTTCCAGCAAACACATTTTATTCAATTCAATTTTGTTTATGGCCAAAAGACCTCAAAGCAAGTAACAAATACAAATTTGGCATTGGGTAAAACTGTTTAATACATTTTATTAAAAGACCTAAACTTTGTGAGTGACAGAATCCTGGGGGTTTGGGGCCACATTGATTGGAAGTGATCATGCTGATAAAGAACACACAAATTGTAAGCTTACACTTTTGTGCATCTATAATTGGCCATACAAAATTATGATCTTACACATTAGGCTTTTCTTCATGCAAAGGCCTGCATATGCAAATACTTATCAAGTACACATGCAAATACTTATCAGGTCCAACTGGGGGTGAGTTTTTTTTTCATTGCATTCATTTCCATATTTAAGGTCCACCGATGTAGACAAGACTTAATTATGATTCAGTACCTCAAGAGTTGCAGAGTTAATCATGGATGTGAAAAAAGAACAAGACTTTGATTGTTAGAAATAGATATTAACATTTTTCATTCAAGGTGTTTCCATAAGTGAATGGACATGATAGCCTCTAACTTTTGCCTCGCAATTTCCATTTTAGAATAAAAGCGAGAAATAATCTTTCAGATCACAGTCCTTCCCCCACCATTCTGAGATAGTAACATATGTGACACATATACCCTTTTAAACAATATACATTGGAATAAGCCCTAAAGATACTTAATTATAATTATTTAACAATTGCTGGAGGCAAAAGAAGTCAATGGTAGTATTGTGAGTTAGCTATCAAAGTTAATCAGAATTGAATGGTGAATATGAATATTAACTATTATATATGGTTACTTGAAAAAAGGGATGCGGTGGCTCAGTGGCTAAGACACTTAGCTTGTCGATCATAAAGGTTGGCAGTTCTGTGGTTCAAATCCCTAGAGCTGCGAAACGGAGTGAGCTCCTGTTATTTGTCACAGCTTCTGCCAACCTAGTAATTTGAAAGCATATAAAAATGCAAGTAGAAAAATTGGAACCACTTTTGGTGGGAAGATAACAGTGCTCCATGTGCCTTCAACGTTTAGTCATGCAGGCCACGTGACCATGGCGACGTTTTCAGACAGCGCTGGCTCTTTGGCTTTGAAATGGAGATGCGCACTGCCCCCTAGAGTCAGGAACGACTGTGTGCAAGGGGAACCTTTACCTTTACCTTTATGCTTACTTCAATGTGCTCTGATTAGAAGGATCTTTTCTTTTCAGAGAGGAATGGCTAAGGTCACCCAGCTAGTTTCCATGCTTAAGGCAAGATTAGAGCTTCCTGGTCTTTCTAGCACTTCAGGTTCTTAGTAATATCTATAATGTCTCATGCATCTGTTTGACAATATTCATATCAGTCAGAGAACATAAAATTTACAAATTCAAGCTAAACAGACATTATGTGCTGATAATGATTTTCTTTGAAAGTTCTCCAAGAGTCATTAGGAAGTTTGGTTTGGTTTGGTTTGATTTATTGGATTTATATGCCGCCCTTCTCCCAAGGACTCAGGGCGGCGTACAACATTAAAAAAACACATATTACAAAAGTTAAAAAAAAATTTAAATAGAATATCCAAAAAACAAACCCAATTAAGATTAACAATAACATTTTTTTAAAAAAAAAATGATTAAATTAACATTAATTAAGTTAAGCAATCCATGCAATAAACAAAAATTCTTACTAAGTGGCTTGCACAATTTTGCTGTAATGGTCATATCTTGTGTGAATAAACCCTATCACACTGGTCTATCTGCTTTCTGCATGTATTTCACATCAACATAAGGCATACATTCCAGTAAGGAAATCAGGAACAAAGAGTAAGAAGGAAATGCAGCAGCAGAGGGAATGATTGGTTAGTGATCTGGAGAAAGCACATAAATACTATTATAAAACATTTGTCTCTTACAGATAATTATCTAGTTCATTTTGTTGCATTGGTCATGATATATTTAAATGTTCAGATTGCCCTACAGCTGGGGTGTCAAGCTCAATTTCACTGAGGGCCGCATCAGGTTGTGTTTGACTTTGGGGGGCTGGGGTGGGCATGGCCAGCTCAATATCACTCGTGTCGGGGGTGCCTGTGCTTGCCTAATTGCTCTGCCAGCGAAAATGGGCTCCCAAGCTCCGTTTTCATCTGTTTTTTAAAAAAAAATTATTTACGAACATGTAAAATACACATACACAAAACTTAGGCGTACACCACATTTACACAATACAATACGAACAGGAGCTTCCTGTTCTTTCTAACAGCAATTGCCAATCGATATTGCTCACCTTATATTATTGCTTTCCCCTTCTATTATATTTCATTTGTATTTCACCATTCTTAACCCTCTTATTTTACTGCTCTGTCTGCTATATTGGCTGATTACCTCTAGTAGGTTTAAACCACTTGGATACATATATATGTGTTAATTCTCCTTAACTACTAATTTTGGGCTTTGTTGTCTTCCTTCATTGATCCTTGTTTCTTTCCTCCATCCACCTATACCATTTATCCCATGTCTGGTAGTATTCTGTTTCTTCTTTTCCCTGGATTTCTTTTGTTAATTTATCCATTTCAGCCCAGTCCATAACCTTTCTTATTATTTCATCTTTGCTTGGAATTAATTTGTTTTTCCATTTCTGGGCAAAGGCAATCCTTGCCGCCATAATTATATATAATATTAAATATTGAATTTCTTTTTTATATTTCACAGTCATTATTCCTAATAAAAAACTTCAGGTTTCCATTCTATTTTAACACCTGTTATTGCCTCTAGCCACTTTTTGATCCTTTTCCAAATTTTTTTAGCCTCCTCACAGGTCCACCATAAGTGGTATGTTTCATGTATTGATTCACATTTCCAGCATTTGGGGGAGGTATTTGTTGAGATTTTAGCTAACCTTGTTGGTGCCGGGTGTCATCTGTAAAACATTTTGTACTGATTTTCCTTGTATGCAACTGATAGTATCATATTTAAGTTTGTTCCCCAAAATTTTTCCCATTTATCAATTCAATATTATAGCCAAAGTTCTGTGCCCATTTTATCATTTGTTCTTTCACGATTTGCTCTTCCATTTTATGCTTCAGGAGAAATTTATATATTCTCCCTATCATCTTTCTATCCGAGCTATGAATTATTTTATCCAATTCGTGTGGTTCTGTTTCGATGTCATATATTTTAGTATCATTATTGTGTTTAGTTTTGAGCCGAGGTGGTGCAGTGGTTAAATGCAGCACTGTTCAGATTGCCCTACAGCTGGGGTGTCAAACTCAATTTCACTGAGGGCCACATCAGGTTGTGTTTGACTTCGGGGGGCTGATGCCTGTGGTTGCCTGATTGCTCTGCCAGTGAAAATGGGCTCCAAGCTCCGTTTTCATCTGTAATTGCCTCCTACAACCCTCTGCAGGAGAGCTGTCCGCCATCCTCATGAGCTCCGTTTTCACTGCCAGAGGCACTGTGGGATGCTCCTATGCTGTTTCCGGGGCGGCCCCGTGGGCCAGATCTAAGCACCCCGTGGGATGGATCTGGTCCCAGGGCCTTGAGTTTGACATCCCTGCCCTACAGACAATATTAGAAACAATAAGAATATTACCCTATCCAAAGTTTTACAGGCCAGAGATATAAACTAAGGCTATTAGGGTTGAAGACCATTAAGAAAAGAGAGAGGGGGAGGGAGGGAAGGAGGGAGGGAGGGAAGGGGAGGGAGGTGAGAGAGAAAGAATTTCAGTTAAAACTGGATACACTGAATTTTAAGGGCATGCTCAACAGTTACTGAGCAAGATGTCAAGTGAAAGAGTTCCTGGTGATAAATAAATGGGAAAATAAAATAGAAAGGGAAAGAAAAAGGCTAGTCTGTTCAAGTTATCAATGTGCTATCTTTATTTTTAAAAAAACTTCTATATGCATAAAAGGAGGTGCAAAAATATTGTCAAACAACACAGTTTTAAAAAAATGTCAACATGTTTACTCTCTCATGTTAGATTTGATTTGTTTTTAAGGTCACATTCCCACTGAGGTAATGCCATCAACTGAAGAATTCCATTGTGGCCTCCAAGGGATCACTCAGATTTTTCTCCATGATGATCTATCTCTAACTTGGTCTTTTTGCTCTTTCAATGGTGCACTCATAAACCCTGTATCCGGTCTATCCATCTTTCTGCTGGTTGTCCTCTTCTCTTTCACTTTTTCCACCACTGTGTCCTTCACTTCAGAGCTGGGTCTTCACATAATGTGTTTGATGTAGGATAATTTGAGCTGATCATTTGTACCTTGAGTGAGAACTCTGCTCTGATTTACTTCATGATCCATTTGTTTTCTGACTGACCACATTATTCCCAGGAGGCGTCTCCCAAACCAAAGGTCTAAAGCAGGGGTGTCAAACTCGATTTCATTGAGGGCTGCACAGGGTTGGGTTTGACCTCGGGGGTAGACATGGCTGGAGTGGACGTGGCCAGCTCAACATCACTCATGTCTTTGGCACCTGTGGTGGCTTGGGCAGGGCTGGGGTCATCCATTGTCTCCAGTACAGGAAGGCAACACCAAGAAGAGCTCCATTTTTAGTGCAATGCCCTCCTGCAGCCCTCTGCCAGCAAACATAAAGCTCTGTTTTCACTGGCAGAGGCTCTGGGAGCCAGTCCTTCCCTCTTTCCAGGTGGCCCTCAAACCACATCTAAGCACCTCGTGGCCCAGATCCAGCCCGCAGGCCGTGAGTTTGACACCCTTGGTCTAAAGTATTGATATTTATCATATCCTGCTTTTTCAAAGTCCAATTTTCAGTCCCATAGTGTTAGTGGGTATACCTTTCTTTGCAAAACCCTGTCCTTTGTAAGTATAGACACATCACAGCATTTGATAAGTGCAGTGTATTTTTTGACTTCTTGCTCATTAACTGTTGAAGCTATATACTATATATATTTTCCCCAAGATGGCGGCATGCTTAGACGCTGCAGCTTTGAGCTCGGGGTGCCACGGTAGAGTTAGGCAAAAACTAGTCTATAGGGAGGGAGGGAGGGAGTTACTAAAGATTGGATCTTCTAGTTGACTAGATATTACCAGCGACTTCCAGAAGTCTCACAATATACCGAGTGACATAGTAAGACTGCCAGGCTCTTCATGGATCGTTGTTGGGCCTACGAGGCAGCGAAGAGAGCGAAAGCAGAAGTGGGGATGCAGAGCTGGTTTGCTAGTTCGGTTACAGAAGCAGCCTGACAGACCAGCATTGCCAAGCATTTTTCTAACCAACTCTAGATCATTTGTCCACAAAACTAATGAACTAAAACTATGGATGGCAGCGAATAAGCTCATTCACGACTACTGTGTGATGATCATCACAGAGACCTGGCTTTATCCGCTTGTACCGGATGCATCAGTGGAGCTAACTAACCGCACCACACACCGCTTTGATAGAAACAGCAACTCTGGTAAAAGCAAAGGTGGAGGACTTTGTATTTACACACATAATAACTGGTGTACTAACTAAGGGTTGCTTATACACACTGTTCTGCAGATGTGGAATTCTTAACTGTCATTTGTCAGTCTTTTTATTTACCTAGAGAGATTTCTGTTATAGTTATCATTCCTGTCTATATTCCACCTGGTGCAAATGTTAGCACAGCGCTCTCTAAGTTACATGACGCCATGTAACGAGAGGCAGCAGCAAACTTACCCGAGGGCGCTTTTATCATGGCTGGGGATTTTAATCGAGCCAGTCTAAAGTCTGTTCTCCCTAAGTTTGTGCAGTATGTGAAGTATACCACCAGAGGTAAGAATATTCTAGACCATAATGTACTCAAACGTAAGACAGGCATATAGAGCAACCCCCTCTCCCATCTTGGTATGTCTGACCACATCTCTCTGCTACTGTGCCCAAAGTATATCCCCCTTAGGAAAAGGATACGGCCAGTCTTGAAAACTGTCAAAATCTAGCCGGAGGGAGCACTCTGCCAGTTGCAGGATTGCTTTGAGACTACCAAGTGGAGTATATTTGAACATTTGGAGCTGCAAGAATTCACTGACACTGTACTCTCATACATTAAAACACGACAATGTAACAGTGAATAAGTGCATCAGAATTTACAGTAATTGTAAACCCTGCATATCAACAGAGGTACAATTACTTCTGAGAGCCCGAAACTCCACCTTCAAGGCAGGAAATGAAGACAAATACAATGAAGCCAGGGCAAACTTGAGAAGAGGCATTAAGGTGGCTAAACAGAAATACAAACAAAAGATATCTGTAAGATAATAACTCAAGACAGGTGTGGCAGGGGCTACAACACCTAACCAACTATAAGGGTGATATGAAAAAAATAGCCAATGCTAATGCCCTGCTAGTAGAGGAGCTAAATAGCTTCTTCACCTGCTTTGAGGTCAAAAGATCAGTCTCTGTGGCTCTAGCCCAAAGGCCCTCTGACTTCCAGCCACTCACCCTGGATGAACATCAAGTGAGAGCTGAGCTGAAGGCTGTAAATCCTAACAAAGCTGCAGCTCCAGACGGGGTGGTGGGGAAAGTGGTAAAAACATGTGCTGACCAATTAACAGGGGTCCTGACAAGGATTTTTAACATCTCCCTGCAACAGGCTAGAGTCCCATCATGCTTGAAAGCAGCCACGATTAACCCAGTTCCGAAGAAAGCAGCCATAAAAAGCCTGAATGACTATAGACCCATTGCACTGACGTCTATAGTGATGAAGTGCTTTGAGAGACTGGTCCTACAACACCTCAGGTCCTGTCTTCTACCAAATTTTGATCAACACCAGTTTGCTTATAGAAGCAACAGGTTGACAGGGGACGCCATCACCTTTTTATAGACTATAGGTTGGCCTTTAACACCATTTTACCAGGCATTCTCATTGAAATGACTGACCTGAATTTCCCTCCCCTTATTTGTGAATGGATCAAAGACTTCCTGACGGATCGTCCACAACAGTGAGGGTTGGGCCCTTTACATCTTCCACACTGAAGCTCAGCACAGGCTCCCCTCAGGGCTGCGTGCTCAGCCCATACCTGTACTCGCTGTATACATATGACTGCATATCCTCTGATCCATCCAACATCATAATAAGGTTTGCAGACGACACAACAGTGCTGGGTCTCATAACTGGAGAGGATGAATCAGCATACAGGAAAGAAGTCCAGAAAGTATCCACATGGTGCTCAAGAAACAACTTACATCTAAATACTAGTAAGACAAAGGAGATGGTGCTAGATTTCTGGAAGCACAGAGAGGAGCCTGCCCCACTGTATGTTGAGGGGGGCTGTGTGGAGATGGTTTCCTCTTTTAAATTCTTGTGAGTGCTTATTAGTCAAGATCTCACCTGGAAAAACAACACGTCTCTGGTGATTGGAAAGGCCCAACAGAGACTTCATTTCCTTAGAGTCCTGTGAAAAAAATCAGGTGGAACAATGGCTGATGACCTCTTTCTATCGGTCCACCAACGAAAGTGTCCTCACATATTGCATTACAGTATGGTATGCTGGTTTAACAGCTGCAGACAGGAAGGCACTACAGAGAGTGATCAATTCGGCACAAGAAGCCATTGGTTTCCCTCTGACACCACTGGATGACATCGCCAGATCTCGCTGCTTTAGCAGAGTAAGGAAGATACTCAAAGATGATTCACACCCTGGTCAGTGTCTCTTTGCACTTCTATCATCAGGCAGAAGACATCAAAGTATAGCCAGCAGAACAAACAGGAACAACGCTATTTTTTTTCTTTTTCTTTCTTTTTTCGTTTTTGTTATAATTTTGCACCAGTGAGGTTAAAACCAATTTCCTTGTATTTAAGTACAATGACAATAAAGATTATACTTATACCATTTAGTTATAGTACGTACCTTCATTATCAATGAAGGACTGATTGTTCTACCTGTTGTCATTAATTTAATTTTCTTTCTATTTAATTTTAGTGCTATTATTTCATTGAGCTCCTTAACTTTTATTACTCAGGGTTTCAACTTTTCACCTCCAGCTATCAGAATAATCTCATCAGTATAGTACAGGTTTTTCTTTTTCCAATTTTAAAACTCTTCTTCTTTCAGTCCAGCTTACTCAATAGATATCTATAGGGTGAATAAATAAAGGAAGACTATGCAACGTTGTCCATTTCTTTGCCAATCTGGATGTTCTGTCTGTACTGTGGCTACCTGGACTCTATATAGGTGTCAGTCCTGCCCCAACCTGGTCCCTTAAACAAGAACAATGATCAACTTCATTAGGTATGAATGGTTTACTTTACTAAAGGCCAGGTGGATCATAGTATACCAAAGCCATAAGTTCATGCAGCAAACTTTTCAGGTTAATTTTCCCATCCAGTTCCTCCCCAATACCTCCTCTTTGCGGGTCCCTTGTTTTCCAATTATCTATATAAATAAAAATGTTCGTTTGTTCAAAATCTTAAATCTCCGAAAGTTCTTCACCGATTGCTTTGAAATTTTGACACAACGTTGCATTCCAATAAGCACGTGTTTTTATATACCTATATTATATAGATGTCACACCTGTGACAGGTAAAAACATGCTTTTTTGAAAACAAGCACCATCTGTTCGACGTAAAAGGAACACATGCTATACTAAATATTTCACGATTCCATTTCCCCTCCCCTCCCACCGGGCCTTTGCTGTCTGCGGTGGGGCAGCGCCTCCGCCATCCCTTGGCTACCCCCCCTCCTCTTAAGCCAGCCTCCATCCGCCCAGCCCAGCAGAGCTCCAGAGGAGGCGGAGGCGGAGTGTCTCCTTAGCCCGGCCGGCACTCTCCACCTCCCACCTCACAGCGAGCCAGCTACGGCCTCACCAAGGCGGCTCCAACGGGGTGGCAGTGGTGTCAGCCTGAGGCGCAGCATGGCTGGGGTGGCCACTGGGTGCCCCGTGAGAATCTCTGCCTCACTGCCACGTCGCCAGGGGTGGCTCCTTCCTCCTCTTCCTCCTGCTCCTCTGGGGACACTGGCCGCCTCCTCTCACCGCTGCTGCTGAGGAAAGCCGGGTTGGGGGCGGTGGCTGTCGCCTCCTCGTCTCCTCCTCAGCCCAGCCAGGCCGCGCCTGAGGGAGGCATCGTCATCGTCGGTGGCGGTGTCGGGCCTTCCTCCCACCGGTCCCATTGCAGCAGCAGCAGCCTGACTCAGAAGCGGAGGCGCGGGAGAGGAAAAAAATGGTGCAGCCCGCAATGCTGCCTCAGCGGGCTGGCAGGAGCAGCAGTAGTGGCACTGACATGCAGGACTTCCCACCCGGCCTGCTGGCCCAGCTGACGCTGCCTCCCCCGGCCTCTGCCGCCGCCTCTGTCTCAGTCTCCTCCTGCCCTCCCAGGGCGCCTCCGCCACAGAGCAGGGCACTGCTCTCGCAGGGAGGAGGAGGCATCGGGGGTCCGGCGGATGCCCAGTTGAAGAAGAAGAACGGCTTCCAGATCACCAGCGTGACCCCGGCGCAGATCTCGGCCAGCCTCAGCTCCAACAGCATCGCCAAAGACACGGAGAGCTACGATGACCTGGATATGGACGAGTCACACACCGAGGACTTCTCCTCTGAGATCCTGGATGTCTCGCTCTCCTGGGCCACTGACTCGGGGGAGCCTGAGTGTAGCTCCTCCAAGGAGACGCTCAACAACTTCCAAGAGGCCGACAGCCCTGGCGCCGTCTTCCCCAACCAGCCTCGCCTGGCCCAGCTGCCCCAAGGCCTGACCAACGGCAACACCCACCCGCCACCCCACTCTGACCACGAGGGACATCCCCAGCCTCCCTTCCACACTGGGGCCCCACCGCCCATGTCTGGAGGGGCCCCATCCAGCCTGTTGTTTCGGAGGCTGCCTGTTGTGGGAGCTTGGAGGGTGCCAGGCTGGGGCCTGCAGGAGCATCCTCCATGTGGCTCTTCACTTCCATGCGTGTTCACTTCCATGCGGGGGCCACCTCTGCTGGGGGAACTGTGGCTGGTGCAGTGAGTGGCAGGGCCCGCCAGGTGGGCAAGACCCTCATGAATCTTGCCACTGCTGGCCACGGCATGAGCCTGCCTGGAGGGAACCACCCTGGGAATGTTTCTTTCTTCGCATGCTGTTGGTAAATGTGCCCGGTCCAACGTTTTTCCAGCAATTGAAAATTGTTTCTCATATGAACAATTATATGTTGCTTGTTCTAGAGTTGGTAAACCAGACAATCTCTATATCTGCATAGACAATGGAGCAACAAAAAATATTGTATACCCACAAGCATTGCAAAATTAAACATATTAGAAACTTCTGCTTTCTTTTTTCTTTTTTTTTCCATTTAACCAGACTGGGCCACAGCAACGCATGGCTGGGTACAGCTAGTATTTGAATAAAATGTTTTGAGAACTGCCTCTTCAACAGTGGGCTGGTTGATGAGCCATTGCATTCCATTCCCAGAGCTTTGACCTTGAACTGGTGTCTCTGAAAGGTATGATGAGTCTTTAGCCTTCTCACTTCCCCTCTGGTTCCCCCCGGCCCATAGTTCATGGCAGAATGGCAGCTAGTGAATGCGAAAGTCAAGCATATGATGGCAGTTCTGACAATAGGTTACTCATGGAATGTTCTGGGACACCCAATTTTCTAAGCAATTCTACAGCTTGATGTGATTGACACATCTATAACCAATGAACCATATTGACTTCTTCTTTTGGGGGGTTATTCTTTGGATTTCTCAACTATCCACTATATATCAGCAGTAATGTCTAATGTTCCTGAGCCTTTTCTAAAGCCAGTTTGAACATCTGGCATCTCTTTTTCCATATATTACTGAAGTCTGTGTTAAGATATGATTTTGCTAGCATGTGAAATTAAGGATATAATGCAATAGTTTACATTTCTCTGGTTTTTTTGGTATTGGCATATACTTTGACCTCTTCCAATCTGTTGGCCACCGTGTCATTCTCTAGATTTGCTAGCACAGCTTGGTTAGAATCTTTACTAATCCTTTTCTCTGTTGCTTGCCATATTTTTGTGGTTAATTAATCAGTTGCTGTACTTTCTGACTTGGTCATGACCAGAGGGCTGATCTAACTTTGTCTTCTAGTACTTCATCTTCTAGTTCTGGATGAAATTCCTTATAGACCAGTTGTGGCATTCTTTTTTTTTATTACCGATTCTGTGGGCGTGGCTAGGTGGACATGGCTAGGTGGGCATGTGACTGGGTGGGCTTCCCTAGGTTGTCACGATCCTAGTTCCCCCTACGAGGATTCCCCCATCTGGACTTTTTGCAATCCCCCCAAAGGGTCAAAGGAAACCAGATTCCATACAGCTCTGAACCCTTAAGGCAAACCAAATACAAGTGGTCCTCGCTTAAATAACAAGAAAGGAAAGATCTGGACTTGAAAACTTGGAGGAGAAGGGCTTTAAACCAGAAAATTTAATGTTCTACAGAATGAGGAAGGGGAGCCATTTCATTGGTTCATGGCTGCTACGTTTTGCTGTGCTGCACGAAGTGCTTTCCCAGCAAAAACAGCAAAGGGGAGAAACAGACAGCAGCAAACACATGGAGCAGCTCCACATTTTTTCCAAGTGAGCGGCTATTTCTCTCCTTCACTGTTTTTGCTGGGAAAGCGCTTTGTGCAGCACAAGGAAATTAAGCAGCCATGAGCCGCACTTTCCTCTAAGCCTCATTTGAAAAGTGCTGCGGGCGGCAGAGGGAAACAGCATTCAACCTAGGTGCTTCTCTCTCCGGGGCAGGGCAAGTGGGCAGGGTGGGTGGGGCCACCCAGAATTTTTACTAACAATTCACCCAGATAAGACTGAACCGGCTGAATCCCACCACTGTTCTAGACTATCTTGAGTGTTGACATTTTAATGTACAATATACACTCTTTCAATGTTCCTTTGATTTCACACCCTGCTAGGAATATCTTCATTTGATTTCACATCACATCCTGCTGGCATTAACTTGGCACATGCTCCTGAAATTCTTTCTTCATCCTCCAAGGAAGAAGACCCACTCAGTCATAATGAGGCAGGAGAGCAAGCTTGGAGAGGGCAGGGATGAATATTCCCACCATATCAGTGGTTTTTAAAATTATATTATATGGTAATATTTTTACTAAGTTGTTTATTTTCACATTTTAGGATATTAGGGTAGTTTATTAGCTTGTGTCCTCTAGACCCAAACTTATATACATTTCACTTGTGAAAAAATTGCTTTTTTCCATATCAGTATAGAGTTAGCTTCCAATATTGGTGTTTTCTAAGAGCATGGTTTATCTATTTCAAATAACAATAGCAATAATAGCAACAAATATTCTACTTCTTGCATTTTTTTCATCCCACCCTCCTTTAACAATTCAATTCAATTTCAATTTCAATGTAATAAAATTTGTATGCCGCCCACTCCCTTGGGACTCTGGGCGGCTTACAGGCAAGATAAAAGAAGCATTTAAAAATTTAAGATAAAAGATACAGTTATTAAAATTCCACACCATCCATACTGACTAAGTGGGGCTGGATATTGATCAACAGCCCCAAGCCTGCCGGAACAGCCAGGTCTTGGTGGCTTTACGGAAGGCCAGGAGAGTGGTAAGGGTCCGGATCTCTATGGGTAGATCGTTCCACAGGGCTGGTGCAGCTACAGAGAAGGCCCTGCCCCGGGGGGTTGCCAGCCGGCATTGTCCGGTCGACGGCACCCGGAGGAGGCCCAACCTGTGAGATCTTCTTGGTCATTGGGAGGTATGTGGCAGGAGGCGGTCTCTCAGGTAGCCAGGTCCTAAACCATGTAGGGCTTTAAAAGTAATGACTAGCACCTTGAAGCGCGTCCGGAGACCAATGGGGAGCCAGTGCAGCTCGCGGAGGATGGGTGTAACATGGGTGTATCTAGTACATCCAATATCGCTCGCGCGGCTGCATTCTGGACCAACTGCAGTCTTCGAACACTCTTCAGGGGCAGCCCCATGTAGAGCGCATTACAGTAATCCAGTCTTGAGGTGACGAGGGCAACCCTTAGGATAAGAAAAGGTAACTTTCTAAATCACCCAAGAACTTTAAAACTTAGAAATTAGAAGAAAAAGGATGTGGTAATTGCTTGGAACAATGAAAAGGACTGTGTTGCAGATGCCACAGAAGTACAAGTAGTCCTCAACTTACAACAGTTCATTTAATGACAGTTCAGAGTTACCATGGCACTGAAAAAAGTGACTTACGACAATTTTTCACATTTACAACCGTTGCAGCATCCCCATGGTCACATGATCAAAATTCAGACATTTGGTACGTGGTTCATATGTATGACGGTTGCAGCTCATGTGATCAGCTTTTGCAACCTTCTGACAAGCAAAGTCAATGGGGAATCCAGATTCACTTAAGAACCACGTTACTAACTTAACAAATGCAATGATTCATTTAACAAACATGGCACGAAAAGTCGTAAAATGGGGCAAGCTCACTTAACAAATGTTGGACTTGGGAACATAAATTTTGGGTTCAATCGTGGTCGTAACTCAAGGACTACCTTATGTGGAGTTACTATAATAGGACGTATGGAACAGGATAATGTGACTGAAGAGAACAAGCACTGATCAGATTTAAAGAGGCAAAGAACATGCAGAGTGATTTTAATGAGGGGTAGGGGATTGTTTGGGACGTGGTCAAGAGGCTAAGCAATGAAACTTCCATAAAAGTGATGAAATTATTTGGGATGAATACGGGCATATGAGTCAGTAATTTTTCCAGCTTCCTTTTATCTTTATCTTTCCTCATCGTTGCCATTTGGGAAAGTTCCAGAACTTTTTCAACATAGTTTGTTTCAGTGAATGCACGTTAGTAGTTCCAACTTCCTCCAAGGAAGAACCTGTAACTCCTCCCAAGTACGCAGCAGTGGTCCTCAGCCTTTCTGGCTTCATGGACCAGTAGCAGTAGTGGGGGTGATGGTGACAGCAGGGGGAAGGGATAATTTTGCATGCACAACCTAGCTCCTGTGCATGTGCAAATGCAGCTTCACATGCCTGCCCACCCCTTGTGCAGCCCTGTTTACGACCCTTCTTGCCACAGTTGTTAAGTGAAGCACTGCAGTTGTTAAGTAAATCCGCCTGTTCACATGACCCCCAGGACACTGCAACGATCATAAATATGAGTGGCTGAATTTTGATCATGTGACTGTAGGAAGTTATCACCCAGCCCTCTCCCAGAAAAAATGAAATATCCTAGGAAATATTGAAAAGGCAGAATATTTCTCTGGATGTGAAAAGGAAGAAACGTGTTTTAAAAGACAGAATAGCTGCCTGCAGCTTCCTGCCCATCCCCCTTTGTCAACGAACCATTAAAGCTTGAGCTAGTCCACTTTACATAATAAAGAGTTCTCCCCTTCAGCTCCAGAGTGATGGGATTAAGGCATGATAATATTGGCCCTTTACCCAACTCGCCAAATGGCATCTGAGAACTCAACCAAACCTGGATTCAAAACGCAGCCTAGAGAGTTGCCCCTGCATGGCCCATGGGAGTCTGACAACCAATCAGAATACAAGCTCAAGATCAAAGGCCAGAGAGGGTATAAAACCAGGGACTCAGCTTCTCTTCCTCCCTTCTCTTCTCCACCAACATTGAAGCATGTGATCATCTTTTCTGTTCAGGACTCAAGCCATGTGGTCCTGTCCACCATTAAAACCATCTTTCCAAGCCGCCTCCATGTCTCCAGTGTGTTTTTCCCCACCTGGAGCCGAACCCAGAAGGACATTTCTTCCAACATGACTATGGGAGGGTGAGGAGCTAAGTGTGAAAAATGATCATAGGTTACTTTTTTTCAGTTTGCATTGTCACATCCTGCTATTGCATTTGTTAAGAAAATTTCACAATTGTATAGGAGTAATTGTATAACTTCTATTGTATTGTATAGAAGTTAGAAAAATGAAATATTCTAGGAAATATGAAAAAGGCAAAATATTATATTTCACCGGATGAGAAATGGAGAAACATGTTTTTAGGCAGGAAACAGAAACTCACTCTTAAAGCCGCCACCATCCTCAATAGTCCACAGCAGATCCCTGCACTTAAGAGATAAAGAGATAGCTTGGTCTATTCATATGCAAATGCCCTCACCCAAGATCCAACAAAGGTAGGATTAGCTCTCTACCCAGGTGGGGTAAAGGCATAGTCCTGTATCCATGCATGATGTTACTATATACCTGATCCAAGGTATTTTCCCCTCTAGTGGAACAGTCTATATACTGAGAGACCTTAGGAGGACAGTCTTTAAATTGGCTTGATTGAAATCACCTGCAACCACCAGCACTCCATCCAGTTAGGCCTGTTGCTGTTTGCTAATAGCAGATAACAGGTGACACATGGTTGTGGTTACATTAGCATCAGGAAGTATATATACAGTACTGCAATTATTATTACAATATTAAACTCACAAGGCAGATAAACCGGTTGGCATTTCACTGCTAAATACTCCAGATCAGGAGAACAGTGAGCGTCCATTATTTTAACATTTGTGCTCCAGTTATTATTTTGTAAACACAAAGGTTGAGGTTTATTAGATTTATATGCCGCCCTTCTCCCAAGGACTCAGGGCGGCATACAACATTAAAAGAAACACATAATACAAAGGTTTTTAAAAAATTAAATAGAATATCCCAAACAAACCCAATAAGAATTGACAATAACATTTTTTTTAAAAAAATCAAATTAAAATTAACAATGATCAATAATTTATTTTGTTTTGTTCAGGCCAGGCTGGCTTGTTGGAAAAGCCAACTTTTTAGGGTGCGTCGGAAGGATCGGAGGTCGGGGATTATACGAAGCTCCCGGGGCAGCTCATTCCAGAGGGAAGGCGCTCCCACAGAGAAGGCTCTCCCCCTGGGGGTCACTAGCCGACACTGTCTGGCCGACGGCACCCTGAGGAGGTCCCCTCCCTTCTGCTCTTCCTGGAGATAATGATTCTATCCGCTCGATATACTGAGCGTCCTTGTAATTCGATAGCCACCCTTTAATACTAAGACTAAGTTTTGTCCCCCTCCCTTCCACCTGATAAGTACACAGTGTGGAGACACCCGATGGCCGGCCTCTTTGCCCTAGGTCATTGCTGCCGTATGGTACTCATCTCCAACATGGCCCGGCCCAAGTTGGACAGGAGGGAAGGAGTGGCCTCATCTATTGGTAGAGAATAGTTTGCCACGGGCGCTCAGGCTATGGCCAAACACATTTGCTCTACCTGTTCTATTTGCCAACAGCACAATGTAGGTCGTTCCACTCCCACCACTTCAGGAGTGGCCTCATCTATTGGTAGAGAATAGTTTGCCACGGGCGCTCAGGCTATGGCCAAACACATTTGCTCTACCTGTTCTATTTGCCAACAGCACAATGTAGGTCGTTCCACTCCCACCACTTCAGGATCCCATCTACCACCTTGGGGACCCTTTGTGCACATTCAGATGGACTTTATCCAACTACCCAGGAGCCATGGTTGTGATGATTTAATACACATAAAGGCAGATAACAAGGAGCTGGAACCAGAGGCTTGTCTTTACTCAGCAGCAGCCATCTTACAACAACTTCTTGCCCCCAGATCAGATGACTAGACATGTTAACTGTTTCGTAACATACATAAAGAACTGGGCATAACAACTGAACTTGAAATATAACATAAAGCATACACATCATTTAATCTTCCCTCTTAAGTATTAAACATCTAATGTGATACAAAGTCTTTCCATATTTTTGGTTTAATGGCTCGACCATAGCGAGAGAAAGTAACCGCTGTCTCATCAGCAGTAGGATTGTGTCAAGTTGAAAGTCATTCCCAGCATTGTCACATGCTGATACGCTTGCGTTATCCTTGGTCTCCTCGGTAGACTGCATATCCCTGTTGAGGAATTCTGTGCCATCATGCATTTGTGCTTCATTTTCCTTGTTATTTGCTTCTTCTGATGAAGTATCAGCATCAGTGTCTGGATGAAGATGATGCCTGTTTCTTCTCAGTTGCTGTCTACACTTGGTTTCAACTACATATGATTTTGGTGAATTGGCTTCTCTGACAATTCGAGCAGATTCTCATGTTCTCCCAGTGACTCCGTGTCTCACAGCTTGCCCAGCACACAGTGGACAAAGAGACTTGGTAGATTTATCAAAATACAGTTTTTGCTATCTCATGTTTATGATGCTCTGAGCTGTTACCCGCTCATGTGAGATAAAATGAGGCTGCAATTTATGTGTGCAGTAGGCACTGTGGTCCTCAGTGTTCTCCCCATTAGCAACTGTGCAGGTGAGCATAAATCCTCAATGGCTGTTGCACGGTAGTTTAACAGGCCTAAGTACACATCCTGCCCTGATGATTGTGTTCTCTGTATAATGGATTTGGCTATGCCAACATATTTCTCTGCTAGGCCATTGGCCTGTGGGTGATAAGGGCTTGTGGGTTTGTGCCTGATTCCCCATTCATGCAGGAAGCATTGGAATTCAGCACATGAGAATTGTGGCCCATTGTCAGACACAAGTTCTTCACACACTCCATGTCTTGAAAGTATTGTCTTAAAAGCCCATATGACTGTTGACGCTTTTAGACTTCCCAGCTGCACTAGTTCAAAGTATTTCCTGTAGTAGTCTACTACCATCAGGTAGTGGATGTTTTTAAAATGAAAAATATCTACCAGTCTCTGCTACGCCTCTGAAGGAGCATTCCAGGGTGTAATAGGTTCTTTCACATTGTTTCTTTGAAATGTCTGGCAGGTGTCACACTTCTTCACGAGTGTTTCAGTATCAGAGTCCATATTAGGCCAGTAAACCAAATCCCGTGCTCTGCGCTTGCACAGAGTAATGCCCAAATGTCCCTGGTGAATTTGTTCTATTACTTCTGCCTGCTGTAACTTAGGAATACTGCAACCCAAGGAAAAACTCCACAGTGCAGAGAAAACTGTTTTATGAGAGGAACCAGTTGGAGGTGAATCTGTGAATGAATGGGTGACACAGCTGCACTTGCTTGCCAAAGACTGTGCTTTTCATGATGCTGGAGATCTGATTAAAGACCGTATTCTGATGGGCAGTAAGTTTAAGGAAGTTCAGGAAAAATTGCTGCAGGAAGAAGACTTAATTCTTGAGAAAGCCATAAGGATTGCCAGAGCATATGAAATGTCATGAAAGGACATGCAGGTGCTGGAAGTAACACAGCACCAGATCAATGCTATAGAAACTCAAAGCAGTAGATATGGTCGAGAAAGGGAATACAAAGGAACAAAAGGCACCTATGGCACTGGGATGAGTAACAGAGAAGCAGCTTGTGAATATTGTGGAAACATGCAAGAAAAGAAGAACACTTTGCCAGGGTATGTAAACTGTCTTCACAATCCGGAAGGTCACAAACACGAGCTGCACATGCCATAGAGGACAATGGTGACAATTGAGATTGAGAGATTGAGATGCTTTATTTGTATGCCGCCCTTTTCCTTGGGGGGACTCAGGGCGGCTGACAACTCAAGGGGAGGGAGGACAAACGAGTCACAGACATAAAAATGATACATCATTAAAAACACAACAGTCATACAATTCGAGTGGGGTTGAAATCTTAGCCCCAGGCCTGTTGGGACAGCCAGGACTTAAGGGCAACGCGGAAGGTCTGGAGGGTGGTGAGGGTACGAATCCTCACGGGGAGTTCGTTCCAGAGGGTCGGAGCAGCCACCGAGAAGGCTCTCCTCCGGGTAGTTGCCAGCCGACATTGGCCGGCTGATGGAATTCGGAGGAGGCCTAATCTATGGGATCTATGGGTTGAGTTTCAGGATGTTGCCCCTGGGGACGTGGACAAGGCCATGAGAGCTGTGAGTGCCTCCACATGTGTACTGGACCCGTGCCCCTCCTGGCTGGTTGCTAACAGCAGGGAGGTGACACGGGGCTGGATCCAGGCGGTTGTTACCGCCTCCCTTCGGGAGGGGGTCTTTCCCCCCACACTTAAAGCGGCGGTGGTGAGACCCCTCCTGAAGAAACCATCTTTGGATCCAGCCATTCTTAACAATTATCGTCCAGTCTCCAACCTCACCTATGTGGGGAAGGTTGTTGAGAAGGTGGTGGCCTTTCAGCTCCAGCGGTCCTTGGAGGAAGCTAGCTATCTTGACCCATTCCAGTCCGGCTTCAGACCTGGCTACAGCACAGAAACCGCTTTGGTCGCATTGACCGATGATCTCTGGAGAGCCAGGGATGGAGGCCATGCCTCCATCCTGGTACTCCTTGACCTCTCTGCGGCTTTCGATACCATCGACCATGGTATCCCTCTGCGACGACTGTGGGAGGTGGGGGTGGGAGGCACTGTTTTACGGTGGTTCTCCTCTTACCTCTCGGACAGGTCGCAGTCGGTGTTAGTCGGAGGGCAGAGATCGACCCCCCAGGCCCCTAACATATGGGGTGCCGCAGGGTTCGGTCCTGTCCCCCCTTTTTTTTAACATCTACATGAAACCGCTGGGCGAGATCATTCGACGGCATGGGATAAAATACCATCAATACGCGGATGACACACAGTTGTATCTGTCCGCCCCGTGCCAACTCAATGAAGCGATGGATGTGATGAGCCAGGGCCTTGAAGCCGTTAGAGACTGGATGGGGGTTAACAAGCTTGTACTCAACCCAGATAAAACTGAGTGGCTGCTGTGCTTCCCTCCCACTAATTGGTCAAGTGTTCCATCTCTCAGGCTGGGGGGTCAAATACTACGCCCCTCAGATAGGGTCCACAACTTGGGAGTCCTCCTGGACCCACAGCTGACTTTTGAACACCATTTGTCGGCTGTGACCAGGGGGGCATTTGCCCAGGTTCGCCTGGTGCACCAGTTGCAGCCCTACCTGAACCGGGAGGCTCTCACAACAGTCACTCGTGCCCTTGTGACCTCTAGGCTGGAATACTGCAATGTGCTCTACATGGGGCTGCCCTTGAAGAGTATTCGGCGACTTCAGCTGGTCCAGAATGCGGCCGCACGAGCGATCGTGGGTGCACCCCGTTTCACCCACGTAACACCTATCCTCCGCGAGCTGCACTGGCTGCCTGTTGATCTCCGAGTGCGCTTCAAGGTGCTACTTGTCACCTACAAAGCCCTGCATGGTATTGGATCTGGGTACTTGAGAGACCGCCTACTGCCAATTACCTCCACTAGGCCGATACGATTGGTTATTGGTTATTGGTTAAAGTTTATTTATATGCCGCCCTTTTCCCTGGGGGGACTCAGGGCGGCTCACAACTTAAAAGGGTGGTGGAGGAAGACAGACTTTAACACATAAGACAATACATAATTAAAACACAACATTCATACCATTCGGGCGGGTTACAGTCTTAACCCCAGGCCTGACGGGATAGCCAGATTCTGAGGGCTGTGCGGAAGGTCTGGAGGGTGGTGAGGGTACGAATCTCCATGGGGAGATCATTCCACAGGGTCGGAGCTGTCACCGAGAAGGCTCTCCTCCGCGTAGTTGCCAGTCGACATTGACCGGCAGATGGAACTCGGAGGAGGCCTAATCGATGAGATCTGATAGGTCGAGTGGAGGTAATTGGCAGTAGGCGGTCTCTCAAGTACCCAGATCCACTACCATGAAGGGCTTTATGGGTGACAAGTAACACCTTGAAGCGTACCCGGAGATCGACAGGTAGCCAGTGCAGCTCGCGGAGGATAGGTGTTATGTGGGTGAAGCGAGGTGCACCCACAATCGCTCACGCGGCCGCATTCTGGACTAGCTGAAGTCGCCGAATACTCTTCAAGGGCAGCCCCAATGTGGGCAGCCCACATTGCAGTACTCCAGCCTAGAGGTCACAAGGGCACGAGTGACTGTTGTGAGAGCCTCCCGGTTCAGGTAGGGGCGCAACTGGTGCACCAGGCGAACCTGGGCAAATGCCCCCCTGGTCACAGCTGACAAATGATGTTCGAAAGTCAGCTGTGGGTCCAGGAGGACTCCCAAGTTGCGGACCCTATCTGAGGGGTGTAGTGTTTGACCCCCAGCCTGAGAGGTGGAATACTTGCCAAATTGGTGGGAGGGAAACACAACAGCCACTCGGTCTTATCTGGGTTGAGCATGAGTTTGTTAGCCCTCATCCAGTCCCTAACAGCTTCAAGTCCCTGGTTCATCACTTCCACCGCTTCATTGAGTTGGCACGGAGCGGACAGATACAACTGGGTATCGTCCGCATACTGGTGGTATTTTATCCCGTGCCGCCGAATGATCTCGCCCAGCGGTTTCATGTAGATGTTGAAAAGTAGGGGGGACAGGACCGAACCCTGCAGCACCCCATATGTTACAGTTCTCATGGCCTTGTCCACGTCCTCAGGGGTAACAGCCTGAAAGTCAACCCAGCCATGACCTACCAAATTATCCCTTAGTGCCTCGGCTGGTTCTGCAGAGTTGGAGTCCAGGTCCGCCCGAAACCGAGCAACTTTATCCGCGAGGAATTGGACGTAATCCTCAGCCCTGCCCTGCAAAGGATCACCCGTATCCCTCCTATTTAGCAGGGAGCGGGTTTTCCTGAACAGGGCGGCTGGGCGCGACTCAGTGGAAGCAATCAGAGAGGCAATATAAGTTCTTTTGGACGTCCTAATTGCCCGGATGTATTCTCTGATGCAAGTTGTTAAAAGTGCTCGGTTCGATTCGGATTTACTGGATCTCCACTTGTGCTCTAGGCGTCTGTTTCGGCGCTTCATCTCCCGGAGTTCCTCAGTAAACCAAGGAGCCCTCCTGGATCCACTGCCTCGGAGCGGCCGTAGAGGCGCAATCCGGTTAAGAGACTCCGTTGCTGCCGAATTCCAAGCAGCAACCAGAGTCTCCGCCGGACTGTGGGCGAGAGTATCAGGAATAACCCCAAGCTCCGTCTGGAACCTCGAGGGGTCCATAAGTCGCCTGGGGCGGAACTACCTGGTCGGTTCCTCCTCCCTACAGTGGGGGTTTGGTCTCTGAAAGTCAAGCCTTAGTAGGTAGTGGTCCGACCATGACAGGGGTAAGATCTCACTACCCCTCAGACTAAGATCACAACTCCACTGCTCCGATAGAAATACGACGTCGAGCATGTGACCCGCCGAGTGGGTTGGGCCCCGAATTACTTGGGTCAAGCCCATGGTTGTCATGGAAACCATGAACTCCTGCGCTCCATCAGAGTGTTCACCGAGCAAAGGCAAATTGAAATCCCCCAGGACCATAAGCCTGGGGAACTCAACTGCCAGCTCGGCTACCGACTCGAGGAGCGAGGGGAGGGCTGCTGCAACGCTGTTGGGAGGCAGGTACGTTAGCAGCAAACCCACTTGACCCTTGAGGTCCAACTTCACCAGCAGGGACTCACACCCGACAAGCTCCGGAGCAGAGATCCTACGAGGTGCTAGAGACTCTCGGATAACTATGGCCACACCCCCACCCCTTCCCTGGGCCCTCGGCTGATGAAGCACCTGAAAGCCCTCTGGGCACATCTCTACGAGGGGGACTCCTCCCTCCCGGCCCAGCCAGGTTTCAGTAATACATGCCAGGTTTGCCCTCTCGTCTAAAATTAAGTCCCGAATGAGAGGAGCTTTATGAGCTACAGACCTGGCATTTAGCGACAGCAGCCTAAGACCAGGGTCCTGATTACCCGCGTCATCTGGCCTTGGAGTGGGACTCGTAGGGCCGGAAGGAGGGATCTCTGTGACGTAGCGAACCCTCCTTCCCCGGTAATGGCCAGCCCTAAAGTCCCCGCCATATCTGCCCCTCCCTGTTAAGACCGTAATGCTCTGGCCCACTCCTGTGTCCGTGGCCCCTCCACCCCCCATAACCCTCGCATGCTCCAGCAGGCCCTTCGAATCAAACATCCTGAGGTTGTAAAAGTCTAGTGTTCATAGGCGGCAACCGTTCAGTCTCACCCTTCCAATGAAGGTCAGTGGGCCGTATGCCTAAAAGTCTCCTTCCTAAAGATGAGTAAGGGCCCCAATCTGGGGGGCCAAAGTCTGAAACTGACCTGAGCCACTCTAGCAGATGAGGAGGAGAACACTGATGTTTTCGAAACCCAGTCCCCGCCACTGCGGCCGCCATCCTCTATCGCTCCCACGCCAACTCAGCCACAACCCTACTCCTCCTAATGGCTGGAGCGGGAAGCAAGGAGTAATGTCCAGAGGAGGCTACAATGACACAGGGCTCGGCTCAGGGCGTCATCCTCTTCCCTGCCCGAGCAACCACACCAGTCAGCCAGAAATGGCCAGGTCTTTTCCCAGGGGCCGCAGGAGCAAGGCAACGGTTAGCAGGGCGAGCAGAAATAGAACTGAGGGGGGGGCGTCTGGGGCGGCTATGGCGGCGGCGAGCACAGCCAGCCGTCCAATCCGCCGCTCCGCGATCTCAATACAGCTTCCGACGACCCCCTTCTTCAAAATTGAAGTTAAAGTTGAAATTAAAACCCTCAGGGCTCACCAGTCACTCGGCTCAAGCAGGCTCAATCAGGCTGGCCAGGGGGGGAAGAGACGCTCAAGATGTAAAAATGCTGCGGATCAGCTGTATGGCGCCGCCATCTTTCCCCCCACGCTTTCCCTCCGATTTCAAGCCGCTGCCGTTTCGCTGCTCGGGAGATGACCGCCAGGAGCCAACAGATCAGCAGACGAATCCTGGGGTAAAGCTCCACCGGGGAGGATTGAATAAATGTAAAAAGGACACCGGAGGCACTCAGAGTGTTCTATCTTCGGCACTGGCTTCTGTAGAGTGAGAAGCCAGGCAGCCATCTGAGTCCGCACATGCGCAGAAGTGGTTGTGTGGTTTGTGACAATGCAGTGTCAGACTCGGACTGCTCCCTGATATATCTTGCAGCGGTACAGAAAGCACATCACTCTTCAGATGAAGCATATGTAACATTACAGATAGGGGATAACAAAACTCCAGTCACATTCAAAATAGATACTGGAGCACAAGTAAATTGTGTGCTAGTAACCTCTGCCCCCGATCACCCTACTATCTTTGCTCCAGGTGGAAAAAGGTCAGCATGATGACATCTTTGCCCCTCATTGCAGAGTGACTTTATACAAATCATGGAAGCTCAGTGGCACCTGCAGGCCACAGCATGTATTAGGAAAGCCTTAATGCCTGCCATATGGACAATTGTGGTGTTACTGTTAATTAGCATTGCTTTCCATTTTATCAGAGTATTACACCTTTTAGGAAGCAAAAAAACTTCTGTTGTTTCAGTTATACCTAACCCATTTGTCGATGCCACTACACCACTATATCATATACTACGTGATCAACAAGGAATTCCCAGAGCCCCCGTTTAACACCCACTCAGGGACAAAGTCCTAAGGAGGATTTTACGCAAAATGCTTACTTGTCGCATATTGAATCCTATCGAGCAGCCCATGGCAACCACCGGTTGTCTAGCTGCTGGATATGTAACTATGTTGGGGTGAAGATAAGGTTATCTCCATGTTTGCCAGGCCCTTTCCAAATGAGTGGTATAAACAGAGGGCGAAGAATAGCAGATTGAAATTCATTTCAGACTATTTCCTTCCTCTGGTTATGATGGAGTCAATAGGGAGGAACTACTGATCCCCATCATGGCAATTCCCCTTCTCGACACAGGGAAGGGGAGGTTATTGCTTCGAATTTGCAGGAGTTCTCACTATGGACCAGCTCATCACCACTGTCGGATGCAGCTCATGCACTTTCACTATTAAAGCCTCTGTTGAGTGGAGAGTGTTTCCTGGGGACAAAAATGTAAGACCATGTAAATTTGCAATTTCCCATACATATTTGCGCAATGCCAAGTGGTGCATCCTTCTGAGAGGGACTCCTGCGCATATTCCCCATGGCATGAATATCCTTGTTTTGATCATTGGTTGCTGCACAATAAGATATCCAAAAATGTGGGATGTATCTGCTTCAGAACAGGGAAATCCAGGGGTGGTCAAAGGGACCATACATTACTGCATGTTGTTGTAACTTCAACTCGACTGTGTGAACATTTGAGATCTGTGAAGATGAGGTTGCCATGAGCCGAAGCACAGGCAATGCATTGCCCCCATCTCTCAGGCCTGTAGCACAAACATGGGATCAGGCAACCATTGAGGAGATTTTGGTCTTTGCACTTTCAAACTTTGTGTTTCGTACTACTGCTCCACAAGGGTCATACTTCATTTGTGGGTACGTAGCATATCGTTAGTTTCCCCCAGATGGAAAGGCAGGTGCTATGTGGATGCAAGATTTCCTGGCCTTTTGCCTGTGATGGAACCTCAGGACCTTCGCAGATCTAGGTTGTCCCTTCCATTCCCCCAGCATAACATCTTGGCTGATGCCACATCCCTAACCAGTGGGTGGAATACATTTTTTGGCTCGCTTATCCCCCAATTGGGTATCAACATGGTGTGAGAACAATGCAAAAGATTCTCTTTTCTCCTTGAATCCACTGCTAATGCCACCGCTTTAGGCTTCGAGATAGTAGGAGCGGAAATTTCTGCGATGAGAACAACTGTTTTGCAAAATAGATTGGCTCTTGATATGATTCTTGCTAAGGAGGGGGGGTGTATATAAGCTCATAGGGTCCTCTTGTTGTGGATATATACCTGACAGAAATCACAGTTTGTTCAACAACATCAACAAACTCTGTCCCTCAGATGCTCAAAGAAACTGAAACAATATTAGAAGGCAAAATAACTATGATGGAGCTAACTGAAGCACTTAAGAAACAAAATAACAGAAAGGCCCCAGGCCCAGACAGCTTACCAGTAGAATTTTACAAGACATTTCAGGAATCATTGTCCCTCCCACTATTAGAAGTTATGAATGAGGTGATGTCCGAGACCAAGATACCCAAATCATGGTTAGAAGCATATATTACACTTCTGCCAAAAGAGGAGGCTGATCTAACACAAATCAAAAACTACAGACCCATCTCCTTGTTAAATTCGGATTATAAACTATTTGCTTTGATATTAGCAGAACGACTTAAAAACTATCTAAACAGTTTGATCCACCCTGATCAAAATGGGTTTTTACCAAAGAGACAAATTAACGATAATACAAGAATAATTTTGGACACTTTGGAGTACTATGAGGCGCACCCCGAAAAACAAGTGGCTTTGATATTCTTAGATGCACAGAAAGCATTTGACAATGTGAACTGGCGATTTATGTTTCTACAACTGGAACAGATGAATTTTGGTAAGAAATTTACTCAAGCCATACAAACCATATACCACAAACAAACAGCAAAGATAATGATAAATGGAGAACTGACAGATTCTATCGAAATAAAGAGAGGAACGAGACAAGGCTACCCACTATCACCTTTACTTTTTGCCTTAACATTAGAAGTTTTAAATAGAAAGATTAGAGTAGAGAAAGAAATAAAAGGTATGAAAATTAAAAAAGAAGAATATAAACTACAAGCATTTGCAGATGATTTGATTTTTATCCTTGAGGACCCATTAAAAACTGCATCAAAATTGATAGAATAGAGGAATATGGAAAAGTAGCAGGCTTGAAAATAAATAAAGATAAAATGAAGATTCTGACAAAGAATATATCATTGAGACGAAAGGAAGAATTGGTGGAAACTTTGGAGATTCAAGTTACAAATAAGGTTAAATATTTGGGGATATATTTAACTGCTAGATGTGGTACACTTAAAGAGAACAACTATCTTAGACTCAAGCAGCAGATTGCGACTGATTTAATGAAATGGGAAAACTTACATTTATCAATGATAGGGAGAATATCTACAATCAAAATGAACATTTAACCCACAATACTATATTTGTTCCAGACAGCCCCAATTAGACTATTTTGATGAACTAAATAAAATAGTGTTGAAATTTATCTGGCAAGGGAAAAAAGCAAGAATAAAATCAAAATTGTTACAAGACACTAGAATAAGAGGATTGGGCCTACCTGACTGGGAATTATATTACCAGGCAACGAACTTGATGTGGGTTAAGGAGTGGATAACATTACGAAATTCTAGAATATTGACTATAGAAGGACATTATTTGCTGTTGGGATGGCATGCTTTTTTATGGTATAAGGGAACTAAAAAACAGGGTTATTTTAGAAGACATTGTATACGAGAGGCTTTGTTACTAAATTGGGAGAAGATCAAAAGGCAATATTACCTAAAAATTCCAGGCTGGCTATCAACTATTGAAGCTTTTTCATATCCAATAATATATAAAAAGGAACAAACAGTTAGATATAGTGAAATATTGAATGGAGAGGGTGACCTTAAATCTATGCAAGAGTTGAAACAGGAAGGAATAGGAATAAATTGGTTTACATATGTGCAAATACAATCTAGATATGATAAAGATCATAAAATGGAAGGTTTCTATGATAAAATGACTGAATTAGATAAAATTTTGACAGGTACTGATGAAAAAGTAATTAAAAATTATATGGACATCTACTAGAGCTTAAGCTAATGGAAGAATAAGTCAAAGAAACCATGATAGCTTGGAGGAAAAACTTTGGACATGGGATTGAATTAGAGAAATGGCAGAAATTGTGGTCTCAAAATTATAAAATGACAATGTCAAGGAAACATTGACAAGGAAAATTTGTATAAGATGCTTTACAGGTGGCATCTACCCCCCAACGAGAATAGCAAGAATGTTCAAGAACAAGTCAGAAAAGTGTTGGAAATGTCATCAGACACCAGGCTCATATTATCATATGTGGTGGACTTGCATAGAAGCTAAAAGATACTGGACTAAAATCCACACATGGTTGGAGAAAATGATACAAAAACACATAGACCTTAAACCAGAGATTTTTTATTGGGAATTATACCAGAAACATATAACAAAGATTTGAAATATTTGATTGTAAATGTTTTAATAGCAGCTAGAATTATATTTGCAAAAAAATGGAAAAATGAGAAAATACCAACGCAGGAGGAAGTTATTCAAAAAATAATGGAATGTGCTGAAATGAGTAAATTGACACTTGAAATTAGAGAACAAGAAGATGTACAATTTTATAAGATATGGGACTTGTTTTATCAATGGCTTGATAAAAAAACATGGAAATGAAAAATGTTGGAGAAGCTTTTCATATTGTAAGAATAATAGAATACGATAGGTGATACTATAAAACATATTATTATTAAATAGACTAACAATGGTGTAATGAAATATTGGTATATACATGAATCGAATATCTAGAACATTTTGTTTAAAATGAAGGAGTAACAATTATAGTTGAACATATGATGTACAATGATAGCAATGTACCTATGTATACTCGATGGATAATCTGTGATTCTATATACAATTGAAAGTAGTGATGCATAAATATAAAATGTTGGAGAATTCTTTCATATTGCAAAAATAATATAATGAAATAGGTGATTATATAAAGACATATTATTATTAAATAGACAAATAAGGATGCAATGGAATATTGATATATATGTGAATCTAGTTTCTAGAATATTTGTTTAAAATGAAGGAATATCAATTGTAACTGAACAATATGATGTGCAATGATAATAATGTATCTACGTATGCTTGATGGATAATCTATGGCCTTATATAGAATTGAAAGTAGTGATGCACAAATGCTTGTAACCTAACGACATGTTATATGTAATTGAAGAGAGTTTTATTTTTCATGTTTTGTGTGTCTTTGTTTAAAAATAAAAAACTTTTTTCAAAAAAAAAACCCCTCCGTCAGGCCATAATAGACTTTAAAACAGGTCCCATGAACCCTTATGGGTCCTTTACTGAGGAAGGGTTTTCGGGAGTGTTCGGTGGGATTTTTTCTGGGTTAGGAGGAAAGATCCTGCTCTGTCTGATATCCCTTTTGGCCATGGTGTTTCTATCATGCATCATTATTATTGTGCTCAAGCAGTGCGTTAGAGCAAAAGACTTCTCCTACTCCTCTTATGACCGTCACTGATCCTGCAGTGGCTAGTGAGGTGGGGAGTTGCTCCTTGCTTGAAGCTAGCAGGAAGCCTTCCATCAGATCTGTTTCCTCCGAACACTCAAAAAAGTCTGTGCGCACCACACAGGAGGCTAGGGCCTTCCTTGATGGCCTTGTAGTTTCTAACAATTCTGATTGTGTTACCACAAAGAAGGCTGTTGCTTCCCAGCCAGACCATGCTGGCCATGAAGACAGGTGTTATGCTGCCATGAATGTTTCTAGCCAGATTAAGTAGCCTTAGTTTACTGCACTCTCATATGCACTCTCATTAAGTTGGCCTTTCTGCTTGTAACTATGTAATCTAAGTCGATTCCTCCTTCCTCTTACATGGAGAATGTCTTTATTATTACATCTGATGTTGTCCTCCAGGAAAACAGGAGGGAGTGTGAGAAAAAAAGATTCCTCCTGTATCTACATTGCTTGATTCTATACCTATGCTCCTGTAGTCCTGTGCCTTTATTGGGAGGTTTATAAATTGGCACATTATAGCGTGTGCTAAAACCTGCAGATAAAATTGTAATTCTTATTGTGAAAGCCTTATAATATGCAGTGTAAAATCAGTTTTGTAGTATTTTAAAAATAGACTGTCTGGGGCATCAAGTGAACGAGGAAGTGAAAGTGCAGGGAGCAGGAAATCCCAGATTGCACATTAAAGTACAGTAAAAGGAGGAAAAAGAGTATGTTAATTCTGATAATATTCCAGGGGAACAGAGGAGATGTGGAAAAGGTATAAAAATAAAGGTTTGTGATCATGTTGTGGCCATTGATGGTAGCTGCTCCTCACTGGACAGAGCTGCTATCTCTGACCCATGTAGATGGAAGACTAGCCTTAATATGGTTCAACACCAGTCTCTCAAAACATTTCATGACAACAGATGTTAAAGCTACTGGTCTATAATCATTAAGAGATACGACTACTGTCTGCTTAGGGACTGGCACTATAATGGATTGTAGTTTCAGAAATCCAGCATGGCAGGTTGTGTCCAAAATGTCTGTTGCCTACGCAGAGTTTATTTGGCCTTTTTATACAGTTTCAACAAGCAGAACAGAGCACAGACAGCAATAGTATTATTTTTGGTTTACTCCCTCTTTTTTCCCTTGTGAATCCAGAAGGCCATCCCAGCTAAGGTTGAATCTCACGTAACTCCCTGATACGGCCTGTCTCTGCTCGGTGAGATCATACCGTGTTTCCCTGAAAATAAGACATGCCCTGCTAATAAGCCCAATCAGGCTTTTCAGAGCATGCACCATAATAAGCCCTCGCCCCAAAATAAGCCCGCCCCAACTATTTAAGTGCATGCGCAACTGGTCCCGGCCATTACCACTGTACCACCTACCGGTACAGCTTGCAGGGAAAAAAGAAGGCCCGCCGCAAAAACAGCAGCAGGTGAAGCAAAGTGCTTCCACCCCCGCCCTTCCCTCCCACACAAAACGAGCCCGTCGCAAAAAGAGCGGCAGGCCAGCAATGTGATCACCCCCTCCCACCTGTTCCTTCTCGCGCAAAAAAACACTGCCCATCCCCACTCCAATGGTAAAGGCAGTCTGCCTGGTTCCCTTCTGCACTGCCCCTTTATGGGGGGGGGGAGAAGTGAGGTGCGCCTCTTACCTTTACAGGTCTGTTGCATTCCTTGCCCTTTCATCCAGTGAATCCTAGTTGAACTCATGAGGTTTTTTTTTTACAAGGGGATTCGCTGGATGAAAGGGTGAGGAATGCAACGGACCTGGAAAGGTAAGAGGTGCGCCTCGCTTCTCCCTCCCCACTTGCCACCCCTGGCTAAAGGGGCAGTGGGGAAGGGAACGAGGTGGGCTGCCTTTACCATTGGGGCGAGGTGGGCGGTGTTGGGCCATGAGACACGCATCTTACCTTTCCAGGTCCATCGTGTTCCTCGCCATTGTGTCCAGGGAAGCCCCTGGTGGGAAAAAAACTCCATCTCGCGATTTCAAGAAGTTTGATTGAACTCACGAGAAGGGTTTTTTTAAACCAGTGGCTTCCCTGAACATAATGGTGAGGAACGCGACGGAACTGGAAAGGTAAAAGGCGCACCTCACTTCTCACCTGCCCCAGAAAATAATAAGCCCTCCCTCTATAATAAGCCCAAGGCCATATTACGTGGGGCAAAAGAAAATAAGATTCTGTCTTATTTTCGGGAAAACACGGTAGGTTAATAGGTAAAAGACACTGAGATCATGGCAGTTTGCTGCACATGTCTTTACGTAACCTTTCCTCTCATTCATACATCTCACTCTTTTTTGTTTTGTTTGACAAGGCATCGTAGGAGGGGCTAGTAAAAGAATCAATCAAAAAAGGAACATCCTTGCAATTGTTTATACAGGGCATATATACTTGAGTCAATGCAGGAGAGGGTTTAGGGCAAAAAGCTGTGATAGATATGCTTTGCAAAGAGACGGAAGACACTGAATAAAACAGCACCTAACAATCAAAATAGCACAAATGATTACTAAATAACGTAGAACATTTCCCAATAGACCTGTGGCAACCAAGCCTAAAAGCTTTCCCACCAAGATCCTAAAGTATCAATTTTCAAATCAGAGGCCAAATTGTGTAAAATATTGAATTGGTGCTGGATAGTTCTGGATTCATCTGAAAGATTAAAACAAGAACATCCCTTCAAAACTTTCACAACCCATATGCTGGCGAAGGAACAAATTATCAATAGCAGCACGATTTTGCAAAATAGCTTTACGCAAAGCTTGTAGCTCATGGTTAATGGCTGAAATAGCTAAAGAAGTAGCATTAATTGTTTTTACCAAATTACACACAACAGCATTAATATGAGCGCAAGCACACCCACTATGAATATAGCCAATGCTATATATTTTACTTTATTAACCAAAGTTATCTCAAATCATAAGTGCTATCTAGCGTGACTCCATGTCGAACACGGCTGGAATGAAGTTGCTGTTTAAAAAGCAAAACAGGAATTAACTAGCTAAGGCAACATTGTGCCTCACTAATATTAGCAGGAATGTAATTAAAAGTTTCTTGACCATATGTAAAAATCATCCTTGCGGGAGCCAAATATAAGCAAAGTGAAAGAAACTTCCCTCAAAATCTGTACAATTTAAAGCAGGTGAACTAATAGGAAGACAGTGAGGTTTTTTTTACTTGAAGATATACAATTAACTTCTTTTTCACACATTGTATTCTCAGAAACTGCTACCATTGGAGTATATAAAGCAATTGCACCAGGGGACAGATCATAAGCAATCAACCTCTAACTAGATATTGTCTTATAGTTAAAGTTTTCATCAAACCAATGAAGTGTTGAATTACTGCAGACAGAATAGAAATAGGAACCAAGCATGTAGAAAGCAAATTTTCCATGTACAATTCAGATAAGCAAGAGACACCAGTGTGGGTGATTTTAGCTAGCTGCACCCATAGATTTTTCTTCAGTCTCTGTTCAAATGAGTTTTTGGGTGAGATGACAGCAGCTATTGCTAAAGGGAAGCAATTAACAATTAAACATAAACAAATGATGACTAAGGCATTGGCAGTTAAAACCGCAAAAATGGCAGCGCATAAGTTCTCGGGGATTTGTTCCATGTGTCATTGTTTCAGCACTGCTTGCACTTTGGTGGTCAGGTTTTTCACATCACTGGACAGCTGGTCTGACAAGATCGTATTGGCCACTGTGCAGTCTGTAGAATCACCTTGGTCAGGTGGAACTGGATTTGGGGACTGGTACCATGACATCCTTAGCTTGACGAATGTGCTAGAACCCACAAAGATTTGTAGAAGCAAGCACAGCATATCCTTGTCCCCCTAGAGAGGGAAGCAAAGAAACTTTTTTAACCTGTTCTGTTACCCACACCAAATTAGCCAAATTGGGGTACGCCAAATTGTTAGGTACCCGAGATCCCTCCTTTTTTATTTGTTTGTGAAGACAGTCCTTAAAGGACTAATTAGCACAGTGTTTCTCAACCTTGGCAACTTGAAGATGTCCAGACTTCAACTCCCAGAATTCCCCAGCCAGCCAACTCTTCAAGTTGTCAAGGTTGAGAAACACTGAATTAGCACATTCCACGATGGCTTGACATGTGGAAGTATAGGTAACCCATGGAACAAGTTATACAAAATTGTAAAAAAGCCAACAACATATAGGCTGGGCCATTAGCAGTTTTTAAAGAAGAGGGTTTACCTAAAGCAGTAATAGCTGAAAAAAGATGAGAAATAACATGATTAGCTGTTCCTCCTCGTTGAGATGTGGCCCAAAACATTCATTTCATTTCATTTTCATTTTACTTTATTTGTATGCCACCCTTTTCTCTGAAGGGACTCAGGGCAGCTCACAACTCAAGGGAGGGGAAAAACAGACAAAGTTACAAAACATAAAGACCATACACAGTTAAAAAAGCACAACAATCATACCATTCGAAGTGGGGCTGCAAGTCTTTAGCCCCAGGCCTGTCGGAACAGCCAGGTTTTAAGGGCTATGCGGAAGGCCTGGAGGGTGGTGAGGGTACGAATCTCCACGGGGAGTTCGTTCCAGAGGGTCGGAGCAGCCACAGAGAAGGCCCTCCTCCGGGTAGTTGCCAGTCGACACTGGCCGGCTGATGGAATTCGGAGGAGGCCTAGTCTGTGGGATCTTATTGGTCTAGTGGAGGTAATTGGCAGTAGGCGGTCTCTCAAGTACCCAGATCCAATACCATGAAGGGCTTTGTAGGTGATGACTAGCACCTTGAAGCGTACCCGGAGATCAACAGGCAGCCAGTGCAGCTCGCGGAGGATAGGTGTTACGTGAGTGAATCGAGGCGCACCCACAATTGCTCACGCGGCTGCATTCTGGACAAGCTGAAGTCGCCAAATACTCTTCAAGGGCAGCCCCATGTAGAGCACGTTGCAGTATTCCAGCCTAGAGGTCACAAGGGCACGAGTGACTGTTGTGAGAGCCTCCCGGTTCAGGTAGGGACGCAACTGGTGCACCAGGCGAACCTGGGCAAATGCCCCCCTGGTCACAGCTGACAAATGGTGTTCAAAAGTCAGCTGTGGGTCCAGGAGGACTCCCAAGTTGCGGACCCTATCTGAGGGGCGTACTATTTGACCCCCCAGCCTGAGAGATGGAACACTTGGCCAAAACACTCCTGAATAGGTAAAAATAGATAAATGAATATACTTTCAGAGAGCCAGAGAGGAAACATAGGTGACATCCATTTGCCATAGTTGATTAGAGGCCAAACCATGGGGATTAACTTCTGTGTCCCCAGAGCGGGTGCCCCAGAACATTTGGAACAAGATGAAACAATCTGCTTGGCCTGGTCAATTGGAATATGGCAAGCTTGTGCCAGCCCCCTGGCTTTCTGATGGAAGAAAGAATGACTGAAGAATGGATCTGAAAAGAGATTAGGTAAAACATGGACAGCAGCATCTGCTTGACTGTTACCTTCAGAAAGAAGTCCAGGAAGAGGCGAATGACTACGTATATGAGAAACAAAATATCAATATTTTCGGTCTTGTAATAATTGCTGCAAAGTTAAAAACAAAGTCGTAAGATTAGAACCAATCCTAGGTGTGATGTAAGAACCTGGAAGATTTAAAATAAGTTGACACACATAATGAGAGTATAAATAAACCCATTCAATATTCAATATTCAATAATGATTTACCAAACCCAATGGATAACGCTTACGAAAAGGATTCAATTCTGCAACAAAGATCTGATAACTTTGGGCATTTTGTTTTTAGTTTTGACCATTGATGGAAAGGACCGTGGGAGGTTGCAGACATAACTCTCCATGGATTATGACATCCCAAACTAGTTCAGCAAGAGGCTGTTTCTATGTCTTGACACGCTTTAATCATATCTACCAAATCAGGATCGTTCTCAAGACCAATAATTGCCCTGCAGCATTCAAAAGTAGCATTTTCCTTTGCTAATTTCATCAACAACTTCATCTGACCCTCAGAATTATCTATTTGTTGTTTTAAAGCATCCTGCAATCTGTAACAAAACCAGGATACGGTTCAGTAGCCTTTTGCCTGATATTATAGAAGGGCTGCTGAGGCTTGCCATAAACAGGCACAGACTCTTCCTGAAGAGGGGGAGGTGGGGGGAGGGAAGCAGCAGGCACAGAGAAGACAGACTTTTCTGACCAGCAGTACAGTCAAACTTTTCCTGAAAAGCAGAGCAAAGAAGGATAGAAGAAAAGCAATCGTTTAAGACAATTACTTCATGATCAATTTAGGTGGACAGACAGAAAACATATCTAAATAGCCTCTATTGCACAATGGCTAACCTCTATTTGGTGTCACAAAATAGGAGCAAGGGCAAGTTCAAGAAACAACCCTTGAAATGGGCAGCTTGTAATTTAAATCAAAACCATACCTTTGAAGAATTTTGGGACTTGTGTTTGCTTGAAACCTGACTGGAAGCGCACAGAAAGTGACACCTGAAATTAATTGGCATAGAAAATTGGATACTGTAAATTTCTTTCAAGAACTTTTGCCCGGGGTGCTAAACCTTCATGGTTGAAAGCTCTCTTTTGGGAGCCACTGAAGGAATCCTTCTGCTGCTGCCTTTATCAATGCCTTCCCCTTTGCATCAAAAAAAAAAGTAAAAGCACCCATTGAGTCTCCCTGATCTGATTAATTTTTAACCTTTTGCCAAGAACATGTGTGTTCCACCCACATATTTTGGCAAAAAGAGGGGATTGTAAGACGTTAGCACCCACCCATCTCCTAGAAAAATAAAATATTCTGGGAAATAATAAAGGCAGAATATTATATTTTCCTGGATGAGAAATGGAGAAACAGTTTTGGCAGGAAACAGACTCACTCTTAAAGCCCCCATCATCCTCAATAGCCCACACATCAGATGTCTGCACTTAAGAGCTAAAGAGATAGCTAGGTCTATTCATATGCAGATGCCCTCACCCAAAATGCAACAAAGGTAGGATTAGCCCTCTACCCATCTCACCATATGGCACCTGGGAAGATTACATCACCCAGCAAGGTTCAACCAAGCCTGGGACTCAGGACAGCTTACAGAGTTGTCCCTGCATGGCCCCATGGGAGTCTGACAACCAATCAAAATACAAGCTCAAGTTCAAAGCACAGAGGGGGTATAAAGCTCAGGCAATCTCAGCATCTCTCCCCATTTTTTTCTTCACCCAACATCTTCAAGGCATGCGATCCTGTCCACCATTAAAACCATCTTTCCAAACATCTACCATGTTTTCAGTGTCTTTCTCTCCACTTGGAACTGAACCCAGAAGGACATTTCTTCCAACATTGCTGACTCAAAGTTGTAGAGTCACCGCAGGTGCCCAGTAATATAAGTAGAATCAAGGAGGTTCCATCTAGTTGAAATAAAGTTAAGATTTTTATAGGTTTTTAAAAAAAGATCTTCTCATTTTGTAGAAGAACATGAAAATATTTTTATACATCTCAAAAATATATTTTAACTTGAGAATTCTTACTTATACATGGCATATATAGATTTGGAGATTATGTGAGGGAAAGGAGATCAAGACTACTCCAAACGCACCTAGCTAGATGTGCACCTAAGATAAGATTAGAATTCATGATCTTTCCATTTCTCGCCTGGTGCATTTATCACTACATCCAACTGGCTCTTAATTTTGGCATACTTTCCTAATGCACATCTCTAAAAGATAGGACCATGTAAATATATGTAACATGCTTGCATTTTCTTCCTTTTTTCAGCCATTTGATGTTCCATAACTGATTCAGAGTGACACTTGTGACTTTGCTTGTATTTTTCATCAACTTTGTAGGGGAAACTAACAGCATTCAGTTATCAAAGCATAAAGGGAATCTCTGGAATGGCAATTCCCCCCCCCCACCCCGCCAGACTCAAAGTAATGTCTAACAAGTTTCGAATTCTGTTATGATACTTCTTTTTCTCTGTTAATTTTGATGGAGATTTTTACAGAAAGAGGATTTGCCATATTTTGCTATTGCAAGTAGTGGTGAAATTGACTAATATTGTCTTCACAGCTCTTTGTCATATACCATATTTTTTGGACCATAAGAAGCAGCTTTTTCCCCTCAAAAAAGAGGATGAAAATCTGGGTGCGTTTTATACACCGAATACAGCATTTTTGGCCTCCCGAAACTCCACCCCCTTTGCAAAAATGGCTGTGTATAGCCTTTAGGAGGTTTCCAGAGTGCTCCTGGCGGTTGTGGAGGGCAAAAATGAGCAAAAACTGGGCTGTTTTTTGCTCATTTTTGCCTCCCAAGCCCCCAGGAGCACTCTATAAGCCTCCTAAAGGCTATGCATGCCCTTTTTGACAAAAAACAGGCCTGTTTTCACAAAAAATGTGCCATGTTTTGTTCCCCCGGAGGCTTTAGGAGGCTCTACAAGCCTCCTAAAGGCTATGCATGCCCTTTTTTTTGACAAAAAACAGGCCATTTTTAGGAGGTCTGCAGAGTGTAAAACCTGTTTTTTTTATTTGCCTCTTCAAAATCATGGTGCATCTTATACTCCGGTGCATCTTATACTCCAAAAATATGGTAATTTCCTACAAGTCTTTAGAGATTCTTAGTCATCCAGGTCATGGTTGTCCCAAAGGTGCTTTTCCAAGAGCCAACTGGACTTTCTTGTTTTGTCTTTTGAAGAAGTTTCATTTCTTAAGACCTGGCTAGCCCGTCAGGCCTGGGGACAAAGATAACTGTCCCCACCCGAATGATGAATGAATGTTGCTTACTATTTTACTTCTATGTATTGTTGTGTCTATTGTCTGTATCCCCCCCCCCTTTATTTTATGTAAGCCGCCCTGAGTCCCCTCAGGGAAAAGGGCGGCCTATAATAAATACCTAAAATACCTAATTCTCATTCAAGAAATTGTTCAGTTCTGACAGAATAGTGGGGAATGGATTTACATTCCTTGAAGACAGCTGGTCATTTGTATCCTTTTGGGGGGTCTTTGAAACACTTGGAGGTTTTTCTGCATCCTCAGAGAAAAATAGCAGACTACAAGAACCAGGAACACTACTCACATAACTCCGAGGACACAGAAAAACCTCCAAGTGTTTCAGTAACCCTCTAAAACAGCAGCGTCAAGCTCATGTCGTCACATGACATATCATGACTCCCAACCTTCACTAAACTGGGGATGAGAGTGGCCAGCGTGAGATGCATCCAGCCCATGGGCCATGAGTTTGATACCCCTGCTCTAAAAGGATACAGATTACCAGCTATCTGCAAGGAATATAAATCCTTCCATTCCCCACTATCCAGTCAGAGCTGAAGAAGCTTCTTTGATGAGAAGCAAAATGCCATCAAAAGGAAAAACAAGAAAGTCCAGTTGTCTCCTGAAAGGTGTCTTTGGGACAATTTCCTACAATTCATACTTATATGGTCAATTCTGCAAACTTACCTTTTGGCTGGATCCCAAAAAAGAAACCATAGAAAGCCAAACAAGTCATGTTTTCACATTTTTGCTTCTTAGATGGATTCTTAGGTGGAAAACTGATTAACTGCAACTCCTGCCAGTGGTGGATCAGGAAGCTGAGCGTCATGCTTTGATTGGAGCCAATCTGATAAATGACTGTCCCCTTTGATGTTATCTTTGACATCTTCCTCAGGAGGATTCCTACAGGATCATCTATCTAGATCCCATATGAATTTTTTCTCCTATTCTGGACTGTTCATAACATTGTTGTTAAAATTTACAACCATGCTAATCTGAAGATTTTTTTTTGCAGAAGTGGTTTTAATTGTGATACACTTCTGCATTCTTCTTGCATCAGAATGGAATTGCTTCATATTTTGAGTATCTAATCTTGTGTTGTCCATCAGCCCAGCTGTTTTTTGCTCACTCCCTGGTCACCTCCTACTAACTCCCCAGTCACTTCACTCCACAGTTACCAAGCCCCCTCTTGTCTATGGAGCTTCTCAGTCATCCAGGTCATGGTTGTCCCAAAGGTGGTTTTTTCCCAGAGCCAAAGAAGCTTCTTCCAGGAGAAGCAAAACGTCTTCAAAGTAAAACCAGAAAGTCCAGTTGCCTCTTGAAAAAAAAGCACCTTTGGGACAAGCATCTTTGTTTGGGTCCCCCCACCCAATGTTCCTCCAGAATTGCTGAGCCCAAGCCGACAGTCTCCTGCTTTGTGCGGGCCAGGATTTAAACGATGGACGTTCACCAACCTGCGCCTAAGGAAGCGGGGGTGGGGGGGATGGTTTCCGATCAGCCGGCAAAAGAGGGCGCCCCGCCGGCTCCCCTGAACGCAAAGGGGGGTGGGGGCTGACTTAGCAAAGTCAGGTTAGCTGGGCGGGCCTGGGAGCTCGGTGGCTGAAGTTCCGTGGGGCGGGATCTGCCTCCAGGCTGCTCCGGGCTGATATAAGGTGCCTCGCTGGAGCGCGCTTTTCTGTTCAGCACCGGAGACCAATTTGCTTTGTGCGATAGTAGTAGTGATGGGAAACAAGGTCGCCCGCGAGGATTTCGAGTGGGTTTACACCGACCAGCCCCATACGCAACGGAGGAAGGAGATTTTGGGTAAGTCAGGATTGAGGCGCTGGCTTAACGTTTCGAAAAAACGAGGTGGAGGCGTTCGTCCACCTTTCTTTCCCCTCTTAAGCGCGAAGAGTTGCCGTTTATTCCCAGTTGGTGGTCGGGTCGATCACTTGGGATGACATAGGAGCGCGGCTGGATTTCTCCCCATTGCTTCTTGTTCTTCCCATCTCCCCTCTCGCCCCCCCCCCTGCAAACTCTGAGGTCGAGTTTGTCTTCTGACGCCCGTGAGGAGCCTTAATAATTTCCTCAGCATCAAGGTTTAAATCAAGGTTTGTTTTGCCACGTCCCGTTGCAGGGCACTTTTGTATTTTCTCAACTAATACAGAAGCCTGGTTCCTTATTCAATTACTGATCAGCTCCAGACCTGCTTAGTTTGATACCTACGATGGGCTGGGTGCTGCAGGATAATTTTCTTGGTGTGTGTGTGTGTGTGAGTGTGAGAGACAGAGAGGGAGGGAGAATGAGAGAGGGAGGGAGAGGGGGAAGGAGAATGAGAGAGGGAGGGAGGGAGGGAAGGAGAGAGAGAGAGAGAGAGAGAGACATGCACACACTATATGGGACTTTTTCTAACTTGAACAGCTTTTCAGCATTGCAAAAAATTCAATCAACCCCTACAGTGGACATTAAAAAACACAGGTAAAAAGATCCTTTTAACTGGTGTAATTTTGCTGATATCACAGTACAAAGGATGGGTTTTATATCATATCATATGCATCGTATGCAAGCAGACAGGGAGGGAGAGAGAGGGGGTGAGAGAGAGGGGGGGATCTGGGCCATGGAGATAAAATATTTTTAAGGTTTTAAACCAGTTTCCTGCGTAGACTCTGCTTCCTTCACAAATTAATCTTCAACAGGATTGCTCATAATAGGGATCGGATACAAGGGTTTTGTGGGTTTTTCTTGGTGGACTATGGGGTAGGCAAGAGAAGTCGAGTGGGCTCAATGATTCCTCTTTGTTGCAGGCATGCTGAACAACAACTAAACCTGCTATCCTCTGTAATATAATTAAAACAAATAGAAAGGAGTGACGACAGAGTCAGAGGTTGTCAGAGCAAGTTTTTGAAAGAAAGATCCCTAAATGTAGCAAAGCTGATTTATTATCAGATTTTGAAAAAAAGCAAAACAGCATATACATTAACATCTAAGGAACCAATGCCTCATATTTTCTGATTTCCTCCCCTGGCCCATTATTAAAACCATACTTTCCAGTTTAAAATGAACCTAATCCTTTCTCCCTCATTCTATTCTCCCTCTTGTCCCAAAAAAATTCCTTGATACATTTTGGATCCCTAATCCTATCATGTGAGATGGTTACTGGGATCTAGTTTAGCCACACCAAACGGACTAGATGAAACAAGGATGAGGCTTGCTACCTTTTTAAAATAAATAATATTATTTTTATCCAGTCTTCTTCCTCCGATAAGCTTATTTTATGCAGTTCTCTATCCATGTCTTTTTACTGCACAGCAGTTCTGTGGGATGATTTAGCAGAATAGTCATGGCCACAGGCTAGGGACCCATGATCCTCCTCTGATTACCATGACTTCCTTTATTATTATTATTTTCATAGCAGGTTAAATGACTATGTATTGCGCAAAGTCCTTCCTGAACTGACTCTTTTTATTGGCCGAAGGGAGGATTGTATAAATTCCTTTCACTTACCACCTTTCTTTTTCGTTTATGAAAAATGGTTCTCCTTTGGTTGCAATAAAGGATATTGTACAAAATTCCTGCCTGCAGCAACTTTGTCAAACCGTATTCTTTCCCAAGGGAAAGAATGTTCTCTTTTAATTTGTTCTCTTTTAATTCCATCTGCCTCATTTAGTAGGCAGAGGCCTGTGTCACATATACTTACTTTGAAATGGGTTGACTTGAATTTAAATTTCTGCATTTAAGGCATACTCTATAGCAGTGTTTCTCAACCTTGGCAAGTTGAGAGTTGAGAGTTGAAGTCCGGACATCTTCAAGTTGCCGAGGTTGAGAAACACTGCTCTATAGCCATCATGTGTGCAATCACTTTTCTCTCATGGTTCTTGTGGCTAAATCAGAGCCCCTTTTTACTTTTACAGGCTTAAGTAAATGTAGCAGAGTGTCTGTAATTCTGGAAGGTTCCATCCAGGGGCACGTTGCTGCAGGCATTACTGCTGGTCCGGTGCACGTGCAATTTTGTGCACATGCGCAGTTGCCCATAAATAGGTCTGCACATGCACAGAAAATTAAAAAATGGGAGGAAAAGGCCACACTGACTGGGGAACCAGTTCGGAGGTATGGCAGGCCTGGGTCGCTACCAGTTCCAGTGATCCAGGCTGACAAACCACTACCAGTTCGGCCGAACTGTCCTGTTTGACTCGTGAAATAAGCTAATTTAGAGTTCTCCAAGTATCTCACACACAATTCCCATCCCCTCTTGTTGACTGGAAGTGGTGGGAGTTTTAATCCACCATCTCTGGAGGGTGATAGGTCAAGGAAGACCAAACTAAGTGCTTAGGGCTGTGCGGGTTGGATGATTGTGTAATACACATGTTCCTTGTTCCGTCCCTTGGGGCGTTTTCTTATATTCCCTTCCCAGCATGGCTAACCTGATAATAAACCCCTGTCAGGAAAGTATATCAGAGGCTCCTCTTTATTTCATCACTTAATCATTAGCTCAGACCAAGAAGCATCTACTCCAAGGTGTAGGGAAAACTTCCTGTGGAGACCGTAACAACCAAGCAGTCACTCTTCCCCAGAATACTTCCTCCCCTTCATCTCAGGTAGTACCTAGTGTTTTTTGCCCTAAACAATTTTGGATAATTTTGAAGTTCTTGAAGTTTTAGGAGATGAGTCTCAGCGGGGCAGTCATTAAAGTGCAGTACTGCAGGCTGCTTCTGCTGGCTGCCTGCAATTTGGCAGTTCAAATCTCACCAGGCTCAAGGTTGACTCAGCCTTCCATCTTTCCAAGGTGGGTAAATGCACTTAGCTGCATTTATCCACTTAACAACTGTGGTAAAATGGGATCCAATTCATTTAACAACTGCCTTGCTTAGCAATGGAAATTTTGGGCTCAACTGTAATTGTAAGTTGGGGACTACCTGTATCCCTTTTAAGTTTTCAAAAAACAGTAGTGAAGCAACCTGAAATCTAAAAACTGATTTGAGTTACTCTATTCCCTACATTAAAGGGAACTGGTACAGCATTAGGCTTGACAGCATACCGGTGAGTAATGAATGAGACCTTCAAATTCAAACTATTTAATAGTAATTTTATTATTTACAATTAAAATGATAAAAACTAATACAAAATAAAGAAAAAAAGACAAAAAAATAGAAAAATAGAAAAGAAAAAATTAAATATAGTAAAGAAAAATAAAACATATACGTATATAGAAATTACTTTCCCATTTATCACAGCAAGTATAAACAATTTTACCATAGTAATTTATCACCTCCTCAACAGATTATTTCTTTCCATGTCTCTTACCTAGAAATAAATCCTTAAAGCCTTGTTCAGTTTGGGTAGCAAAAGTCCATTACTAATTATTAAAGATAGTATGTCTATTTTAACCTATATATTTTATTATTGATATTATTTTATATCTTACATAGGGCAGTGTTGTCTAGTGGTTATGCATCAGGCTATGAAATAGGAGACCATGAGTTTTAGTCCTTTCCTTAGCTGTGAAAGCCAGCTGGGTGATTTTGGGCCAGTTAATCTTTCTCAGCCCAACTTGTAGAAAAAATAGAAGGAGGAAGTGTATTGATATATTTATTAACCTTTTAAATTTTTTTCATTTGATTTTTTTTTAATTTCAAAGATAGGATATTACATATAAGAACAATTACAAACTCAGTTAAAAAAAGCGTAAAAATTACAAACAAGGGAAAAAGAAAAAAGGAAAGGAAAAAAGAAGTGTACACAACTGAGGTGGTATTCAGCAGGTTCTGACCAGTTCTGGAGAACTGGTAGCAGAAAGTTTTAGAAGTTCAGAGAACCAGTAAATACCACCTCTGACTGGCTCCGTCCCCATCTATTCTCTGCGTTCTGAGTCCCAGCTAATCGGGAGGGAATGGGGATTTTGCTGTATCCTTTCCCTGCCATGCCCACCAAGCCATGCCCACAGAACCGGTAGTAAAAAAAAGTTTAATCCCACCACTGGCACATAACATACCGTATTTTTCAGAGTATAAGACGCACTGGAGTATAAGACACACCAAGGTTTTGAAGAGGCAAATTTAAAAAAAAGTAGGTAGGTAGATAGAGGGAGAGAGAGGGAGAGAGAGAGAAATACAATAGGGAGGGAGGGAGGGAGAGAGTAGGTAGGTAGGTAGGTAGAGGGAGGGAGGGATAGAGAGAAAGAGAGAGAAATACAGAAGGTAGGTAGGGAGAGAGCGAGAGAGAGAGTAGGTAGGTAGGTAGGTAGATAGATGTTTTCAGGTGTATTTATCCATGTGCTGGAGAAGGAAATTGCTGACAACCTGCAGTACCTAAGACTTGTTTCTGCTGGCACAGCAGTTGATCAATCTAATTCTCATCAATCACTCTAACTAAAGAGCTTTGCGAAAGGGAAAAAAAAGGTTTTGCACTCTGCAAACCTCCCCAAAACGGGCTCGTTTTTTTCAAATAAAAGCTTGAATAGTCTGGGGAGGGAGGCTTGTAGAGTGCTCCGGGGGGGCAAAAAAGAGCAAAAAAGGGCCCTTTTTTGTCAAAAAAATTGCATGCATAGCCTTATGGAGGCTTATAGAGTGCTGCTGGGAGTTGGGGGTGGCAAAAACGGCCATTTTTTGCTCATTTCTGCCCTCCCCAGCCCCCAGGAGTTCTCTGAAAGCCTCTATAAGGCTAGGCACAACCATTGTTGTGAAGGGGCAGGGCTTTGGGAGGCAAAAAAATGCTGCATTCGATGTATAAGTGGCAGCCAGATTTTCAGCCTCTATTTTGAGGGGAAAAAGTGTGTCTTATACTCTGAAAAATGCAGTATACGGAAACAACATTAAACATACATCATCTACCCTGGTTGAGTGTGGAAAAAGATATCTGAAATAAATGTAATATATTCCTTCCCCCTTACACAATAGGCTTACAAATAATTATCAATCTTCTCATCTACTGTATATTTAGTATATTTGATATATGACTATTTTACATCACAGTTATGAAATATCTCAACTATAGAAATCTAATATCTATCAATCAAGTCAACTCAATGTCTGTTAGTTATTAAAAAAAACTGTTAACTGGTATACCCCCCCCCCCACAATAAGCTGATCTTCAAAGCCCTCTATTAAGAGTCCAATATTGTATTTAAGTTGCAGAAACTCCACAAATGGTTTCCATTGTCTTACAAAAATTGTCCAAAGTATTATCTCAAAGGAGTGCACTTAGTTTCACCCCCTCTGTCAATTCAGTTAGTTTCACAACCCATTCTTCAACTCTTGGCATTCATTTTTCTTTCCAATGCATGGCATCAATTGTATTTGCTGCAGCTGTGATCATGGCAAAGAAAGTTCCAAATAGTTTTTCTATCGATTTATCCATAATGCCTCAAAGAAAGGCTTCAGGTTTAATTAGTTTATTTATTTTAATTATTTTCTACATAAGCAGTATTGTATTTAGCATCTTTACATGACCACCACATACAATACAATGCAGTGCAGTGCAGTGCAGTGCAATGCAATGCAATGCAATACAATACAATACAATACAATACAATACAATACAATACAATACAATACAATACAATACAATACAATAGCAGAGTTGGAAGGGACCTTGGAGAACTTTTAGTCCAACCCCCTGCCTAGGCAGGAAACCCTACACCACTTCAGACAAATGATTATCCAACATCTTCTTAAAAACGTCCAGTGTTGGAGCACTCACAACTTTTGGAGGGAAGCTGATTAATTGTTCTAACTGTCAGGAAGTTTCTCCTCAGTTCTAAGTTGCTTCTTTCCTTGATTAGTTCCCACCCATTGCTTCTTGTTCTACCCTCAGGTACCTTGGAGAATAGTTTGATTCCCTCTTCTTTGTGGCAACCCCTGAGATATTGGAGTACTGCTATCATGTCTCCCCTAGTCCTTCTTTCTATTAACTAGACATACCCAGTTCCTGCAACCGTTCTTCATATGTTTTAGTCTCCAGTCCCCTAAGCATCTTTGTTGCTCTTCTCTGTACTCTTTCTAGAGTGTCCACATCTTTTCTTCATCGTGGTGACCAAAACTGAATGCTCTATTCCACGTGTGGCCTTACCAAGGCATTATAAAATGGTATTAACATTTCACGTGATCTTGATTCTATTCCTCTGTTTATGTAGCCTAGAACTGTATTGGGTTTTTGGCAGCTGCTGCACACTGCTGGCTCATATTTAAATGGTTGTCCACTGGGACTCCAAGATCCCTCTCACAGTTACTACTATTGAGCAAGATACCACCTACTGTACTGTGCATTTCGTTTTCTTGTCTAAATGTAGAACCTTACTCTTTTCACTATTGAATTTTATTTTATTAGATAATGCCCAATGTTCAAGTTTGTCAAGATCCTTCTGTATCTTTAGTCTATTTTCTGGAGTGTTGGCTATTCCTACCAGCTTGGTGTCGTCTGCAAATTTGATGAGTTTCCCATTTATTCCCTCATCTAAATCATTGATGAAGATGTTAAACAGTATTGGGCCTAAAACAGAGCCTTGGGGTACTTCACTGCATACTTTCCTCCATGAAGATGCAGTTCCATTGAGGACTACACATTGAGTGTGGTTGGTCAGCCAGTTATGAATCCATCTGGTAGTGATGCTGTCTAACCCACATTCTTCCACTTTATCTAGTAGTAGATTATGGTCGACCTTGTCAAATGCCTTACTGAAGTCCAAGTAAACTATATCGACAGCATTCCTCTGGGCCATTAATTTTGTTACTTTGGCAAAGAATGCAATAAATTAGTCTGGCTTGATCTGTTTTTGACAAACCCATGTTGGCTTTTGCCTATTACTTTGTTTACTTACTAGGTGTTTGCTAATTCGTTGCTTGATTATCTTTTCCAGAATCTTTTCTGGTATTGAGGTCAGGCTGATAGGTGTATAGTCCTGGATCTTTCCCCCCCACTTTTTTGAAGTGGGAACCACATAAGCTCTTTTCCAGTCCACTGGTAGTACCCCGGTGCTCCAGGATCTCTAAAAGATATAGTTCAGTGGTTCTGAGATCTCTTCTGCCAGTTCCTTCAGAATGCTGGGGTGTAATCCATCCTGTCCTGGTGATTTGAACTCGTCTAGGGTAGACAAGTGCTCACTTACCATTTTCTTCCCTATTTCAACTTGTGTTCCTAATCTGATTTTTGTGGTGCTGTTTTTGATATGTTGGACTGTTTTATCCCTTTGTGTAAAGACAGATGCAAAAAATGAGTTAAATAGTTCTGCTCTCTTCCTGTTGCTTGTCACCTTCTTGCCACTTTCTCCCAGCAATGGACCAATTGTTTCCTTAACCTTTTTCTTGTTTATAACATGTTGGAAAAAGCTTTTTTTTGTTATTTTTTACTTTTGTGGCAAGCCTTTCTTCATTGTGAGCCTTAGCTTTCCTCACTTCATCTTTACAGGCTCGGGCTATTTGCTGATATTCTGCCTTAGTTTTGTCCCCTTGTTCCACTTTTTATACTTATCCTTTTTGTCTTTCAATTTGTCAGAGAGTTCTTTATGCAGCCATTCTTCCCCTTCTATTTGTCAGGAAGTGATGGGACTGGAAGTGATGGGACTGGACATTAGCTTTTTTAATGTTGAGTTTCAGACCAGTTTTTGCACTCTTCTCTTTCATCTTCATCAAAAGGCTCTTTAATTTACGCTTCACTTTCTGCCATTAAATAGCATCCAAGGTTGTTGATATTTCTCCTGGCAATCTTTACCAAACACAAATATGTTATGCCACCCAAATCTCAAATCTAAACATTCAAGGTCCAAGAATTTTGAATTTTTCAATGCCTTTTCCCCACTTTTCAAAGTTTAAATGCTAAAGACTAGACTACAGATTTCATGCTCTGGCATGTTGTTGGTCAAGACAATTAAGTTTTTATTGGCACTTGTAGTTGGTATGTTTGTAGCCAGCTACCTCCGAGGCTAGGATCTGGCTTTTTGTTTCATATCCTACCTAATAGCACAATATAGTTTATCAAGCAATAATTAATTCATGTTTTTCTCTCTGATGCTGAGACTAGCTCACAAGCCCAAGCCTTTTGTTGCCTGCCTGAGCAAAAGCTCAGATAAGCAAATATTGCAATATTGCAATCTCAATATTTTGTCTATGCTATATTTCAGAGGACTTCAAGCTTGGCAGCTTTAAGACTTGTGGACTTCAATTCCCAGAGAATTGGAGAATTGTGGGAGTTGAAGTCCACAAATCTTAAAGTGGCCAAGTTTGGGGACCTCTGGTATATCTCTTTCACCAGATACACAGAGATGAAAAGAGCTTTTCTGGGACTTCTGGCTAAACCTATGCACCATTTTATAGATTATACCAGGGGTGAAGTGCTACTGGTTCTGACCGGTTTGTCCGAACCAGTAGAAAACAAATAGCTTTAAAAAGTGCAGAAAAAAGTTTTCCTGACACTCAGCTGATCTGCGCGATCGTGGGAACCTCACCACACCACTTTTTAAAGATTTCATTTACTACCAATTCTGAATAGGTAGTAAACAAATGCTTTAAAAAGTGAAAAAAAGTTGGCCACGCCCACCCAATCACATGACCCCAGCACCAAGCCACGCCCACTAACCAGTGGCAAAAAAAATAGATTTCACCACTGGTTTATACACTAAAAATCACTCAGAATGAGCATGCATGGCAGATGAGGGACCTACAATTCTCCCTGGCTTTCTCATTCCATTACCAGAAAGCAAAATACAATAAACATTGAAGAGTGGCAGGGAAACTGGCTTAATGAAGAAGTCACAGTGTTGGATGAAAATTTCCATTCTCCCTGGCTATAGGTCTTGCTGGTTTATGGGAATTTGATTCCAAAAATAGCTAGAAACTTGCAGATTCCAATCCAGCTCGAGATCCAAGATTGGAAATTGCATTTAAGGTAATTGGGGCAAAGAAAGAAGCAATGTTTTATTTTGTTTTATTAGATGTATGATTTATCTCCTTTTAGCTTTCAAACCATTCTGGTAGTTTTGTTGTGACACGAAACCTAGATTATATTAATGCTGCTATTTCTACCTGTGTCATTAAGGTGGTATTCCATTAGAGAAATTCTACTTCGCAAATGTCCTTGAAATGGCTCATATACTGAATAAGAGATAGTATAGTCATTAACTGGTAGGACCTTATGGCAGATTATTTTGTGCACTAAGCTCAGATCGGAATGTACCTACATGAGGACAAGTCATTCTGCACTTTTATAGTTCTTCACCTCATTTTGCATCTTTACAATTTCAATCCTACCCATAAACTGGATGAAAATGGCAGATTTCATTGACCAATTCTTGCTTTTCTCTCCAAGGTCATTTTAAAAAGGGTCAAATATCGTCAAGATTGTTTCTAGAAAATATCTTTAAATTTTTTATTCTAACAGTTTGCTGTTACTACCTATTGTCATAAATAAATAAGATACTTATATGACATTATAAAAAGACATATGTGACTAATAAAATTTAGATAGCTAAGGGAGCTTTCTGGAACTCTAGAACATGATCAACACCATCAAATTAGCTTTGTGTATTTTTCTGCATCTGGAAAAAAACCAGGCTGGAGAAGGAGAAAAGGTGCGCCTTTGAAAGCAGGCAAGTTTTCTTTCACTGTTCCAGAAGGAAGGGGTGAGGCAGAATATATCTGAATCACAGAGAGCAGCTTATCACCCAGGACACACTTTGCATCACATTTTTCCCCCACCATTCAGTTCATTGTGGAAAATGATATTTCATGTTCTTTTATTTTGGGAAGAGATGCACAGTTCTTGATGGGGACTTGGTCACAGTAAGCATTTGAGTAATCTGATGGGCTGTGTTAAGAGTACAAAAAATCAGAAAGAAGGCAGGACCATAATTAAGCCTGATTTAATTGAAAATGAAATAAATGAAGTCAACATGATTGTCCCCTCCCCGCCCCCCAATTTTAATCTTTTCCATTACTTTGGGAATAGCTTTGAAAGGCTGCATTCAAGATTTTGAGAAAGACACATCTTTGTGGGTCTCCCTATTCAGCAGTTCTTTAGCTACAGTATTTCTCAACCTTGACAACTTTTAAGATGTGCGAAATCTTAAAGATGTGTGAAAGAGAATAGAAACTTAAGAATTTTTAAGAATTTAAGACTAGAATTTAAGAATTCCCATTCTCAGCCAACTGGAGAATTTTGGAAGCTGAAGTCCAGACCTGTTAAAATGGTCAAGGTTGAAAAACACTCAGCACTAAAACCATCCCTGCCTGGGAAAAACAACTTTGCCCCAATTTTGTAGCTACTATACTGCCAGTGAAAAGCAGGTTCCCTCCCCATGTTTAAATAATAGATTAAAAATGACTGGTTTATTACGTGGTGCTGAAATGAACAACTCAAGAAGTCAAATCACCTTCTCACAAAAGGAGGTATTCACACAGGTGCCTTGCTGCCAAGGATTAACCTTTTCTGTTAGCATGTAACCCAATTTATAGACTGGAGTCAAGGTGCTAGTCCTCAGCATAAAATCCTGAGTCTCTGCTAATGGAAGTTTCATCTGGAATAAGTAATTTCCCCTTCCATTTAAAAATGAAACAATTCCAAATGTTTACTGTTCTTCTGCTGAGGTGGATTGGGGTAGCTTCCAGATAACCCATTTCCTTATTGCTGACAAGCATAAAAAATAGGGTGCAGGCTGAAAAGAAGGATTTTATCTTAAGCTGTTTGTTATGCCTGTATATACCCATAATTTGATTGTTCAACCTTGTATGTAGAAATTTAACTTAACTCTCTCTCTGTATGCACACACAGTTGTATGCCTGTATGTGGAAATGTCTTTATTGTTGTTGTTCGTTGTGAAGTCTTTCCTATCCATCGCGACCCCATGGACAATATTCCTCCAGGCCAGGGATCAGCAACGGTTCTGGAACCACATGTAGCTTTTTCATCCCTCTGTTGTGGCTCCCTGTCGCTGGTCAGTGCTACAATTTTGAGAGGAGCTTCCAGTTGCGAGGGGAGGAAAGCACAGCACGCCAGGAGGAGACTCATGGAAAGGGCCGGTTTTCCATAATTGATAGGGCTTTTGGTTAGGACAGGTAGAGGAAAAAGGATGCCAAACTAGGAGGAGACTCTATGGTGGGGGAACAGGAATTCTGGTTGGCTTCAGAATTGAAGGGGGGGGGGGGCTTTCCGGTTAGGATCTTTGTGGCTCTTTGAGTGTTTAAGGCAGTGTTTTTCAACCACTGTGCTGCGGCACACTAGTGTGCCGTGACATAGTGTAAGGTGTGCCGTGGGAAAAACACCCGCTGGGTGTTTTTGCCTCGGGACATCTCTGTGTCCCGAAAGTTGCTTTCGGGACACAGGGATGCCTCTATTAAGTCCCTGCGGCCTCGCGTTTACTTTAAAAACGCGGGGACCGCCGGGAGGTAGCGCACGCAGGGACGTCACTGACGTCCCATGCGTGCGCCCATAGCAACAATCGCGGAGGACCAGAGCAGCGAGGAGAACGCGCGCTGTCAACTTGGTAAGTGTTGGTAAGGAGGAACTAACTGAACTGAGACAAAATCGTGGTTTCAAGCTAAGATTTGCTGATCTACCTTTGGACAGTTTTTGGTTGGATACTGCCAAGGAGTTCCCCGTTCTGGCAAACAAAGCTATTTTGACATTGCTCCCATTTTCCACTACATAACTGTGTGAGATGAGCTTTTCAAGCCTGACTGCTATAAAAACTAAAGACAGAGAGAGACTGAGAGCTGTTGATGAAGAGCTACGTGTGTGTCTTTCTTCGATTTCTGCCAGAATATCAGCTTTGTGTTCAGAAAAACAGGCCCAGGTTTCGCACTGACTAAGTAAACAGAAATATGAACAATTATAAAATAATTTCTTTTTGTTTATTTATTCCTATTCAAGAGAATTACTTTATATATAGTCAATATAGGCACAGAGTTAAATTTTTTTAACATTTTCTAATGGTGGTGTGCCTCGTGATTTTTTTCATGAAAAAAGTGTGCCTTTGCACAAAAAAGGTTGAAAAACACTGGTTTAAGGTCAACCTCTGCTCCAGGCTTTCCTGTCCTCTACCATCCTCTGGAGTCCATTTAAGCTCACACCTACTGCTTCAGTGACTCCATCCAGCCACCTCATTCTCTGTCATCCCCTTCTTCTTTTGCCCTCAATCGTTCCCAGCATTAGGCTCTTCTCCAGTGAGTCCTTCCTTCTCATTAGGTGGCCAAAGTACTTGAGTTTCATCTTCAAGATCTGGCCTTCTAAAGAGCAGTCAGGGTTGATCTCTTCTAGGACTGACCGGTTTGATCGCCTTGCAGTCCAAAGGACTCGCAGGAATCTTCTCTAGCACCATAGTTCAAAGAATGTCTTTATATAGCCACACAAACACATATACACCTACACACAAATTGGAGATATTTAGAAGATGTTCCTACAAAAAGAAAAGCAATTTGCTACTATTTTCCTGGGACAGAAAGAAATTAGTGGCATTCCAGTAATGTTTAAAAGTAAATGGGAATTTGTGTAAGTATGATCTCAGATCACAGCGAACTATTTGTTGCTCTAATGGAATGTGATAATGACCTTGGAAGATGGGGTGGTGGAGAGAGATGCTGCCTAGGCAGGGAACAATCAGATAAAAGGAAAAGGATCCATCTTAACTAAGGCCATAAAAAAGATGGTGGAGATTTATACTGTTAGACTTACAAGATTATATATATATATATATATATATATATATATATATATATATATATATATATATATATATATATATATATATATATATATATATATATATATATATATTATTTGTGCTGATAAATAAATAAAGGAAGACTAGTATAGATCTATTTCAAGCTATTTAGCTCTCATCAGATAGCCATATCCTTACTGGGATTCGAACCTGTGATGTATTGCATCTTAGGCAAACGACTTAGCCATTATGCCACAGGTCTCCTCCTTATCAGCTGATATATGTGTGTGTGTGTGTGTGTGTGTGTGTGTTTTATTTGTGCTGATAAATAAATAAAGGGAGACTAGTATAAATCTATTTCAAGCTATTTAGCTCTCATCAGCTAGCCATACCCATGTTGGGAATCATATATATATATATATATATATATATATATATATATATATATATATATATATATATATGTGTGTGTGTGTGTGTGTGTGTGTGTGTGTGTGTGTGTGTGTGTGTGTGTTTGTGTGTGTGTAAAAGTAGAAATAGCTCACCTTGTTATGTTTCCTATCTGATTTACTTGAGAGGCTGACAGTTTTCAAACAGTTGATATAAAGTTAGATTGAGGGATATCCTTTCTTTTCCATTTCTCACAAGGGTCTGTCCTATTCTGTATGGTTCTTCTAGATGTCCCAAAGGTGCCTTTTCAGGAGGCAATTGGACTTTCTGGATTTTCTTTTAATATGTTTCACTTCTCAATCAAGAAGCTTCTTCAGCTGAGATGAAAAGCTGCCTCTTCAAGTTGCCTCTTGAAAAAGCACCTTTGGGACAACCATGACATGGATGACTAAGAATCTCCACAGACACTTTTCTTCTAGATGTTCTTCTTAGCTAACAAACAATCTCTATCAACAAGCTGGGGATGGCTTAATCATATGATGCCTCCCGTTTGAAGGGCAAATAATAGAGTGGGACAGAGATTGGAATCATTGCAAATACATAGCTACATTGAAGTGTAAGCATTAATATTTAATAAATCAAATGGACACCCCACCATTTAAATATTTGTATGTAATAATAGCAATAATAATAATAATAGCAATAACAGTAGACTTATATACCGCTTCATAGGGCTTTCAGCCCTCTCTAAGCGGTTTACAGAGTCAGCATATTGCCCCCAACAACAATCCGGGTCCTCATTTTACCCACCTCGGAAGGATGGAAGGCTGAGTCAACCCTGAGCCGGTGAGATTTGAACCGCTGAACTGCTGATCTAGCAGTCAGTCTGCAGTGCTGCATTTAACCACCGCGCCACCTTGGCTCTTTCTACTGCAGTATGTAGGCTGCAGTAGCTTGTTCAAAGACTGAAGTTGCCCTTGGATCATTAAAAGTTGTGCCTGGCTGCCTTCAAGGGGACTTTGGAGCAGCCAGGAGCTTCATGTTGGATGGCAGCCAATGCTCTGAAAAAGGGCAACGTACACTTGGTGCTTGATCATAGTATCTTTCAACTTGATCAAAGTTGGGAAGGGCAGTGACACACATTTAAAAAAAAATCAGTTGCATTACTTAATGTTTTATATTGTTCCCATGAGGATAACAAGTAAACCTGTTAGGGCAAAAATATCTCTTAGACTTATAAACCATACTGGTTGGAAATTCTGGGAGTTACAGACCACGAATGTCTGAAGGGTGCTATAATGTCTGCTACAAATTCCCTTGTATAAACTGCCTTGGTATTAGAAATCTTAGTTGAGTACGTTGACAAGAAAACCCATTGGGCATGTCCATGTAGCATCTAGAGCTCAAGACAAACTTATAAAGCTTAAGCAACAGAGTTGTTCTGTACAAGTTGTTCTTGTACAAAGGATCCCAAGCTTAGATACCATTCTAAGAAATCCATCACCAGCCTGGATAGAAGCCAGGGTAGGAAGATCATAAGACTATTTGAATAGTGTGTTTTCTCTGGTCTTAGACACCACTAGAGGGAGCCAGGGCTTAAAATTTCAGTTTCTCAACACAGGACCAGATTTCAGTCCCTAATTCCTACACCATTATTAATGTTGTTGAATAAGCTAACAATTTTGATAATCTGTTCATATATCCACAAGGACTATTTTTTCATAGCCTTAAAGATGGAACAAGTCTCAGGAGCTTGGAGCTTGGATTTGGGAGATCAAGGACTTCTTTTTATAGATAGGCAGAGCTGAAATTCAGCAGTGGAGGCCATTTTTATTGGTCATGCTCTTCCCGTTTTGACAGTTGGGGAAAGAATTGTCATCGAACAAAGACATGAGTGAATACTTTCTTCCAAATGATTCTAAAAGTAATTCTTTGCATCAGAGGAAGGTGACACCAAGGGGCCATTCAGTATATCCTTGAGCTGGCCTTGGTGTTTCTGCTGTCAAATTTGCTTAATCTCTAGCCTTAAGCTAATAATGAAGATGCAATGGCTGGAACAGAATAACTCTTTATTAATTCAGTAACACTTTCACCAAATGAGAATGACAGTAGCCCACCTGACAGCTATTTATACCATAGCCAATCAGAGCGCTGCAATTCTTCCACCAGCTGGCAGGCATGTCGCAAACATGGCGTGTTCAGTGCGGGCCGTTCTCTGCTAATTGCTGCAAATGGGTGGCGAGGCGGCAATAGGTGGCAGTGGCAATCCCCACCGCCACAATATCCTCTCTATAAGATGCACAGACATTTCCACCCACTTTTTTTTGGGGGGGGGGTTGCGTCTTATAGTCCCAAAAATATGGTAATTGGATTACAGGATCCTTGTTGGAAAATCCCAAGGAAGGATTTGAAGGCATGTGATAGAGCAATTTTGCTGAGACTAGCAGGACTAGTTATTTGACTAGGAGACTGCCTGGGACATGGACTCTTTAACAGAAAGACTGAATGTTACTACGCAATTAAAGAGTTCTCATATATTCCTCAGGCTTGAAATTTAAGCCTGGATAATCTTGAATTACACCGTCTACATTACGATCTGAGCTTAGTGCACAAGATAATCTGCCGTAACGTCCTACCAGTTAATGACTACTTTCACTTCAACTGCAATAGCACAAGGGCTTGGAAAAAACAATTTCAGCAATAGAATAGTAAATGTGTGGAACACCCTACCCGATCCTGTTGTTAGTTCCTCTAACCCTCATACCTTTTACCTTAAGCTGTCTACCGTGGACCTTATGCATTTCTTAAGAGGTCCCTAAGCGGGCGTTAATAAACGCTCCAGCGTGCCTACCATCCCTGTCCTACTGTCCCATTTATATGTACTCTTTTTACGTGTTTATGGCTATGTTTGGTTTATTTTTATCCATTTATTTGTGCCATTTTTTCATGTGTTTTTTCTACTTGTTTCCTTGTACTTGTTGACAAATTAAAATAAAATAAAAAAATAAATACCATGAAATGGTGGCCTTGTACTTTGTTGTTGTTTTCTGATTTGTATCAGATGAGCGTGTGATTTTTCAAACAAGGTGGTTTACAGTATAACCTCTTTTCTCCTTCCTGTCACATGGGTGTAATTTTGTGGAAGAGACAGTTGGAGGAATGGTGACCTGACTTTGCTGGGCTAGATGAGCCTTTTAAAAAAGAATGACTGTTCTCAACTGCCTTTAATGCCTCCTTTCTTTCCTCCCTCAGCCAGATATCCCGCCATCAAGTCTCTAATGGGTTCAGATCCCCATTTAAAATGGATTGTGACAGGAATGGTATTCACTCAGCTTCTTGCCTGCTACCTGGTGAGAAATTTAGCCTGGAAATGGGTTTTCTTCTGGGCTTATAGTTTTGGGGGCTGCATAAACCACTCCATAACACTAGCCATCCATGACATCTCTCACAACATTGCCTTTGGTAACAAGCAGGTCAAGTGGAATAGGTGGTTTGCAGTCTTTGCCAACTTGCCTGTTGGATTACCTTACTCTGCCTCTTTCAAGAAGTACCACATTGATCATCATCGATACCTTGGTGGAGATGTTTTGGACGTGGACATCCCTACTGATTTTGAGGGCTGGTTCTTCTGTACTCCATTTCGGAAACTAATCTGGATTGTTATCCAGCCATTTGTTTACAGTTTGAGGCCACTATGTGTCAACCCCAAAGCAATTACTGAGATGGAAATATGTAATGCTTTGGTCCAATTCTCCATTGACCTTGCAATCTATTATTTGTGGGGTTGGAAGCCTATTGTTTATTTAATAGCAGGAACATTGCTGTGCATGGGTTTGCACCCTATTTCTGGGCATTTCATAGCAGAGCATTACATGTTTTTGAAAGGACATGAGACATATTCGTACTATGGACCTCTCAACTGGATCACCTTTAATGTTGGCTATCATATGGAACATCATGATTTCCCCAGCATTCCTGGATCTAGGCTACCATTGGTAAGCACTGATATTCCCTCCTTTCAATGTTTCAAATTGTTTTGGTACATTGCTTATTAAACTTCTTCAAAGTCCCTATTATATCATGTGACAGGAAGAATAACAGAATTAAAGCATGCAGAATGAAATAGTAAAAGACAGTTGATAAAGCTTCTGGCACCAAAATATGGTTTGGAATGAGAGGAAAAGTTATAGATATTAATGAAAAATAGTGATTATTGGTGTGAAATCAGATGTATGGTAAGTAATGGTTTTTGTTTTTCCACTGGATTATAAATGAAATGTCAAGTCATTGATACTTTCTTCTGTCCATATTTAATGGGAGACAGATAGAGTAAGGTAAAGGTAAAGGTTCCGCTCACACATATGTGCTAGTCATTCCCGACTCTGGGGTGGGTGGGTGCTCATCTCTGTTTCAAAGCCGAAGAGCCAGTGGTGTCTGAAGACATCTCTGTGGTCATGTGGCTGGCATGACTAAATGCCAAAGGCACATGGAACGCTGTTACTTTCCCACCAATGTGGTTCCTATTTTTCTACTTGCCTTTTTACATTCTTTCGAACTGTTAGGTTGGCAGAGACTGGGACAAATAACAGGAGCTCACTCCATTATGCGGCGCTAGGGATTCTAACTGCCGAACTGCCAACCTTTCTGATCGACAAGTTCAGTGTCTGAGCCACTGTGCCACTGCGTCCCCTCAGATAGAGTATGAACACATATCAATGTACATACTTTGAGACTTAGGCTGTAGTTCAGTTGTTCTTCCTCCTCATTTGCCTTTACATTTGTCCTCTTCAACTGACAGCTAGTGTTTTTCACCAGGAATTATTGATGAATAATATATTCTCAAATCTGAACTAGTGATATATATGCCAGGGCTGCCTTCTAAAATATAAACCTAATTTTATACAAAATTGGATCTGAACTTGTTCTCAATCCTTCGGTGATTCATCTGCACATATTTTTACCCACCCTTCCGAAGGAAAATAGCACACCTCTGCCCTATATTGCATACCAACCCCTGCAAACAACAACATACACACACCCTAGCATGTAATCTCCACACTATTATTTGTATAACCTCTCTTAAAAAGCACCTAACTTTCAAGAATTAAACATTAATTTTTGCTTGTTTTACTAGACAAAAAAAAAAGAATGTTCACATGATTTTTCCATAATTTACAGCACTGTGCAATTACAAAATCATTGCCTAAAGGGCATGTGACTTGTGCATCTGTGGTCCTGCCCCAAACCCACACAGCATATGCCCTCATACGCTAATAAATGGCGGCTTGGAGCATGGATTCCACAAACAAAGTAAAAATGCATTGTATTGTATTCTGTAGGGCCCCTGAGTGTTGTAGACTAATGTATCCTTCATTATACAGTATATATTTCATTGTCAAACATTCTGGTCTGCTTCTTCATGATTAATTTGTAGGTGAATTTAGCTAGCAAGGGAGTCCTTTCTAACTTGAATCACTGTTGCTGTGAGATTTGCGTAAACACCAAATGGTTGCAAGACACTTGGATTGTGATACACAGAGGGGCAGTTCTCTAACTGTGGCACCAGAATGGCCATCTTGCAAATTCTAATATCCTTCCCACTGCTGTGGTGGGCCTGTCAAATTATAAAGGATAGAATAGAATAGAATTCTTTATTGGTCAAATGTGGTTGGACACACAAGGAATTTGTCTTTAGTACATACACTCTCAGTGTACATAAAATACATTCATAAAGAATGATAACATACAACACTTAGTGATAGTCATAGGTTAATAAGCAATCAAATCGTATTACAACAAATAAAACAATGTGAATTGTAAAGATACAAGCAACATGGTTATAGTCATAAGTGGGAAGAGCTAGGTACTAGGAAGGAAGAGAAGAAGAATAGTAATACAGTCTTAGTAAATAATTTGACAGTGTTATGGGAATTAGTTGTTTAGCAGAGTGATGGCATTTGGGAAAAAAACTGTCCTTGTGTCTAGTTGTTCTAGTGTGCAGTGCACCATAGCATCGTTTTGAGGGTAGAAGGTGAAGCAATTTATGTCCAGGATGTGAGGGGTCTGACTCTGCAGATATTTTCACAGCCCTCTTTTTGACTCATGCAGTATACAGATCCTCAATGGAAGGCAGGTTGGTAACAATTGTTTTTTCTGCAGTTCTAATTATCCGTCGAAGTCTGTGTCTGTCTTGTTTGGTTGCAGAGCCAAACCAAACAGTTATGGAGGTGCAGATGACAAACTCTATAATTCCAGTGTAGAACTGAACTAAAGCATTTATTCTCCATTTATTTACACAAGCATTTATTCTTGTGAAGTTAATGCCCACTATCCTTCCGATAGTCTTAGGATGCTCTCTAACCTGCCATTTGACTTTTGAGGGGCAGTAGGCACAGACCAAGCAAAGAAGGGAGGTGCACCAATCCTCCACTTATCAGTTCTTTAGGAATGTTTGGGTGTGGTCCAGAGACATTCTTGTAAAAAGAGATAATGCAAAAAAAACGGATGCTTAGTTTTGCAACATGGCAGCTTTCCATTTAAACTGGTTTAAGTGAACCTGTTACATTTATTTTAAAAGTAAACAACTTTAGAAAAAGTAAACACATGAGATAGCAACCTGGAATGTGCCGAGGGAATTGATGATCTCTCTGACATATTGAGAGTTGGTGGGTACTCCTCTGGAAAGCCTGTTACAAACCAGTTTTTTCTGATTTTTAACACGTTTGATTTTAAAAATTATTTTGTGAAGACTCTTATCACCCTTAACCATACCTTCAGTTTTGGGTGGGTGGGTCTTAAGCCATGTTATAACATGAATAGCTATCAAAGAAGTTAAACACATGGGCAGGCAGTGGGAAATAACTTCTCTAACATTCCAATAATAAAAAATAATGTGAATATTATTTATGGAGTCAAAGAGGGGACAAAAGCTCAGTTTGCATGGAGTGGAACTACTATCTTACCTTCTGCTGCCTGCCAGCTGCCTGCAATTTGTCAGTTCAAATCTTACCAGCTCAAGATTGACTCAGTCTTCCATCCTTCTGAGGTGGTTAAAATGAGAACCAAGATTGTTGGGGGAAACAGAGAGAGCTGTAAAGCATTGTGAAGAGATATATAAGTGCTATTGCTATCCCTTCAGACATCTTGTCTTTGGGCAAAACCTTGCCAGATTTTCTCCTCCATCTGTGTTTACACATTTATGAATAAAGAAATGTGTAAACAAAGGATGAAAGAGCAATCTAACTTTGATCTAGAATTTTGGTAATGCTTCATCTTCACCCTCCCCCTCATAAGCATTCCTGTTATGGAATGAAAGACCTTAGGAGACAGTGGCAAAGAGAGAAAGACCTTGGGGGACAGTGGCAAACTGACGCTGCTCAGATAAGAGACAGCATAGCCAGCATCTGGAAGGTGGGGGGAGGGCAAGAGGCTAAGAAGAAATCGGCGCTTCCTACAGGTTTAATATTTGTAACAAAATAGGTAACCTATTAAAGAAGTAACTGCTTGATGGGAGACATTCTCATTCATTTAATTAGTGTTCTCACATAAATAGGAACAAACAAATCAATTTTTCCAGAACATAAAAAACATTGAAATCTAGTAAAAAATATAGCTTGATTTTTTTTTGTATAGAGCACTAAACATCAGGTGACCATTATGTTATTGCTTCAAGGTTACAAATGCAATTCACACACACCCCAAATACATATGCAGACATCCACAAACATTCTTACTGTTTTCATTACACAGAAAAAAGCCTATACTTGCGTAAGATTTGTTTCTATGATTCTTCATAGCATGTTATCTTTTCCCTGTTCCTGTTCAATTTAGCTCTGAACTAAATTAGTTCAATTTAGTCAATGGCTAAAGGGTTACAAGTCTTATCATACTTACCAGCATTGGGGAGGCTATGAATTCACTATGATATCCTTGGCAACATGACCCTCATGTCAGAACCTAGTTTTCTAGACCCCAGTCTTTTTATAGCTTCCTCAAAAATAAGCTATAAGCAGTTTGATGTTCCTTAAAAAACGCTTGATTAGACAAATAAGAGGAAGCATAAGCTTAGTCTAGCACTAATGATATTACCTATTTGGATAATGAAACGTCTGCAAGAAAGCAATCAAGGACCCTTTCCCTCCCCAAAAGGAAGCATATGGGTTGATAGAGATATCTATAATATTTCTGTACCTGGCTTTATAGAATAAGTGAACTGGCTATGTATTTCTGTGGATTATAGTAACTGCAGGTTGAAGTTATCTAATAAACAATAGCAAATAGTGGTTCAGCTTAATAAATCCAATTTATTCAATGTTCTTTGCCATTTACTTCTTTTGAACTCAACTTTTTTCCAGCTCCCTTCTGCAAATTATTTCCCCACTACTGAATCTCATTCTTTGACTTTTATTCATTCTTCTTTAAATTGACTTAAGTTGACATCTATAGGTTGCACTCACTGACCAAGGTCAGATCATTGACCTTGGTGGCTGAGGTTGAAGCTGGACCTCAAGTATCTGGAAAGTCAGTGGAGAGCCTAAGCAAGTCAGGGAGGTATTACCTGCATCTGTCATTAGAGACTGACTTTGTTTGTATAACTTATTAATAACCCCGTATTAAGTAAATTAGGGCTTGGGAAACAGGTCCAAATGTCTGAATTTGCACAACACCTAGATGTAGTCAGTAATGATGGTGGCTGCATACAATGCACTGAGCTAGTCAACAGCACTTTAGCCGGTGTGTTATAAAAACTCTACATCTTCTATTTTTAATATGAAATGTACAAAGGCTAGTACTTTAGGAAGGAACCACATTAGGAAATGGTTGTTCCATACTGTTGTTGCTACCCCGCCGACTCTGCTATAAATCTTTCATTCATCACAGAGCCCCCCCCCCCCCCCTGCGTGCGTGCATGAAACTCAATTTGCCCAAGTGGTGGGGATGTGCCTGAAAACCATCTCCTCTCCCTCCCTCTCTCCTTTCCTCCCTGCTGCCACCGACACTACTGATCCATAAAGGCATACAGTTTTGGAGCTACTGATGTAGCAGCATGCATAACCTTCTAAACCTTTACTGAATTCCTTCTCAAACTTCACATTTTTCTGTAAGTTGACCCTAAACATAAAGAGATTGTACTTTGGGGTATGGATACTAATGCCCTCAACCAATTTCTTTGGCTGGAACCTGATTGTGACTTTTCAGTCTGTCTACTCTATTTAAAGATGGGGAATGCACAAAATAGCAGAGGCATGGAGGGGAGAAGTCAAGATGATGACCACTATTGAAGTAAAAAGAGGGTGGGCTTTGAACACAGTTCTGTATTGCCCGGTACAGCCTTACCAAAGAAAAGCTTGCAATAAAGGCACTTGTGGTATAGCTAGGTCTAGCCACCCTGTGGCATGAAATACATCTCCCACCTTCCAGAAACTGTTTTCCTTTTGGGGAGGTAGAGTAGCCGTGTGTAGTTTGTGGTTGATGTCCCTGTAGTTCCATTCATGAAACCTACATAATGGTTTATCCATAGAATACTTATACACTTCTTTGAATTTCCCTAATACAACACCCATATCAGAGGTGGGTTCCTACCAGTTCGCACCTATTCGGTAGAACCGGTTTGTCAAATCTACCAAACCAGTTAGAAGAGGTTCCACCAGTGGACCCGGAAAGCAGGCCACACCTACAGAAGATGTTCCCAAAAATTCTGAACCCCCCCACTGCCCCTCCCACACACAGAGACAGACAGAGTGACACAGAGAGAGAGAGAGAAAGAGAAAGAAAGGAAGAAATAAATAAAGAAAAAAAGAAAAAAGAAAGAGTGAGAGAGATGAAAGAAAAAAAGAAAAAAGATAGACAAAAGGAAGGAGAGAGAGAGAGAAAGAAAGAAAGAAAGAAAGAAAACACATGGCTGGCAAGCCACTCCCATCAGGTCACATGGCTGGCAAGCCACTCCCACAAAGGAGGCCACACCCATAGAGTAGGTTCCAAAAAAAATTGAAATCCACCACTGATCCACATGGAACGGTGGTTGCATAACAGCTAAGGTTGCATAACAGCTAAGACTGCATAACAGCTAAGGTTGCTTATGTGGCTAGCTTATTTCTCAGGGCGTCATGCAAATATACCCACCATTTTAAGAATCAAATAATTTCCCAATATAAATCAGAGTTTGTGCTCATTCTCCATGGAGGAAGAGAAAGAGCCTGATTGCATTAGAAAAGAATTAATAGAGGTCAGATGTTAAACATTCATAAAACCTTGGAATTCCTTTCTGGGGGACTATTGTTTTGTCTGGCTCACTGCCCCTTAAATTAATAACTTATGTGGTGCTTCAGGATATTGGGTTTGGTCTACAACAATCAGAAAAAACAAGCATAAAAACTTGACAAACTGGGTTACACTCCAGGTAGTGTATACTGATTGGAAACATTAGATTACATTTTATCACCAATTAACTTGACCTTTCACTTGAAGGACAAAAGCCTGTTATGTGTAAAAACATGGAACTGGGTGCAGCAGAAACAGGGGTTGATTGAAGTCTGTGCACTGAATTTAAAGGATAGATTTTAACTTGTACTGTTGCTCTTTGGTATAAATCATGTCTAAAAATCCCCCCCCTTCCCCAATCGTGTGGTTTACTGGAAACTGCATGTACTTATTTTTTTTACAAAGTCCAGAACAGCCCCAGCTTGTCAGCTAGGAGTCTGATTGGTCAAACTGATTTAATCTCCCTTTCTAATTGGCAAAGATAAATAATAAATCTGCAATCACCTTGCTACCATGAAGTATTTGAAAGCAAACATCTTGTGTGTTTTGAGCACTCTACTTAGGCCTGAATCAGGGGTGAAATCCAGCAGGTTCTGACAGGTTCTGGAGAACTGGTAGTGGACATTTTGAGTAGTTCAGACAACTGGTAGCAGAAATTATGAGTAGTTCAGAGAACTGGCAAATGCCACCTCTGGCTGGCCCCGGAGTCGGGTGGGAATGGACATTTTGCATATCATTCCCCTGCTACGCCCACCAAGCCACACCAAGCCCACCAAGCCACGCCCTTAGAACCGGTAGTAAAATAATTGAATTTCACCACTGGCCTGAATACCTTTAGCTGTGTGTGGGTTTCAGGTATTAATATTCTCAGCAAAGGCCTTGTTGGCTGGAAAATTCTGGAGCCAAAGCTGAGGAAGACTGAGTTAGATGGTACAACTGCATCACTTGATTGGTGCTAAAAAATGTTTGTATCATCTTAAAAAAAAAATATGAAGAAAGGGAAGCAGAAATGGTCCATTGCTTTCCCTGAATGGTCCAAGGTAAAACCATCTCCTTGCTTTTTTTTCTTACTAATTAAATTACCAGTAATTTATCACACCTTAAGTAAAATGGAAAGGATTAACTTTTCTTCCCCACAATGGCGTCCATGGAGGTGGTTAAAACATGGCAGATACAGTATTGCAATCTAAGCTCCACCCCTCATGTTACCTAGGCCTATAGGGGGGGTGGGGAGGCTTTGGTGATATTGTGATGGCCACAAACTTGTCTGTTTCAACCCCCCCCTGTGGATGCCACACAGTGGTGGGATTCAGCCAGTTTGCACCTATCCAGAGAACAGTTTGTTAACTTGCTAAGCAGTCCAGAAAACTGGTTGTTGGAAGAAATCTCCTTTTGTTTTTTTCCACTTTACAGGGCTAATCCTGTAAGGAAGGCAGGAAGGAAACATGTTGGGGATAGTTTCTAGCCTAATCTTTATTGTCCTGCTTACAGAACCTGCCCCTCCGGTTAACCCTTATTACATTGTAACAACAAGAGCCGAGGTGGCGCAGTGGTTAGGGTGCAGTACTGCAGGCCACTTCAGCTGACTGTTATCTGCAGTTCAGCAGTTCTAATCTCACCGGCTCAAGTTGACTCAGGCTTCCATCCTTCCGAGGTGGGTGAATTGAGGACCCAGACTGTGGGGGCGATATGTTGACTCTGTAAACCACTTAGAGAGGGCTGAAAGCCCTATGAAGCGGAATATGTCTGCTATTGCTATTGCTAACTAAGGCAAAGCACCTATTGATGTGAGTGACATTGAGTTGGCCACACCCACATCCACCTAGTCACATGACCACTGAGCCCCGACTATCTAGCTGGTCATTAGGGCAGAGAACCGGTTGTTAAATTATTTGAATCCCACCACTGATGCCACAGCTTTCATCAAAGGATAAAATAGGACAGAGGGCTGAATAATGTTATGGGTCAAAAATATTACTATGAGTAAGTAGATAGTAACTGTTTTATCAATTGTGTACATTTTGCCTATCAGAACACTTCGGGATTGTGCTGCTCTGTTAATTGTCTTATTTTCCTATTCAAATTTATTCAGGTAAATTGCCTGGATAGGGTTAGGGGAGAGAAGCTGAAGACTACTGATTTTTAAAAAAAAAATCATTTTACTTATTCTTGTTTGATCACCTTTTCTCCACACGCATATCTTTTTATCTTTATCATTCTTTAACTTTTATTTGTCTGACCTCTAGCCCCCTGGACCTCTAGATCCAGTCTGCTTGCATTCCTCAGCTCTTTGTCCTCCCTTTCAATCTTCCCATTTTTTTTCTCAAAATTTTCTCTGCTTTTTTCTAGTACTTGTCTCTTCCTTGTTTTACAGAGTGATCCGTCATTCTTTGAATATGCTGAAATAAAATACTTGGCATTAGACTATTGTATAACAAATCATTTATGCTGCATTATGATACAACCTGGAATTTTAATAATGCAATATTTTCATAATTTTAAAAAAGTAGTAAGAATTCTGTTGGTACCTGAAGTTTATGGAGTTATGACGGGATCTGGTTCCTTTTGTGCTTTTTACACCTTGTAATCCAATATCGGAGCTGGTGTTAGAAGTGAGGCTGAAAGTTGCCATGTGGTTGTAGTTCAAAAGGAAGAAACAGGAGAGACTCTCATGAACAGGTCATCCAAAGTCACAGTTTGTTTTATGTGACAACTCCCCAGGAAGAAGCAAAGAGAAAATGTAAAACATCTGTCCTTGGCAGTTTTTCAATGCATAGAATTTAGAATTTGCTAATGAAAAAGCAGATAAATGTGGATTGCCCACATTTATCTGCTTCATTAGCAAATTCTGAAGTACCTGGGTATGTTTAATTTTCCCACATTCACCAGGTGTTCAGGCTTGCCTGATGGGCTTTTGTTTGGATATAATCTAGTCATGGTAGAAGTTTGAGGGTTGGGGAAACCTAATACATATGATAGTGTTTCTCAACCTTGGCAACTTGAAGATGTCCGGACTTCAACTCCCAGAATTCCCCAGCCAGCAAATGCTGGCTGGGGAATTCTGGGAGTTGAAGTCCGGACATCTTCAAGTTGCCAAGGTTGAGAAACACTGACATATGATAAAGATTTTATCTGTTGTAGATGGAGGTTTCCTTCCCTTGAAAGAGCAGTCTTATGGTCTCCTTTGACCCTATGCTGGGTTTGACTTTGCAGATCAATGTAGTAGCAGCAGGTAGCAAAATCAGTCTTTTTCCAGCTCTGAATGCTCCATCAATCACAGTTTTTCCAGAAAAGATCTGACTATTAATGCTCATTCTCTTGTTACTTCCCAGTTAGGCAGGTCTAATCCTGTACTGGAAGGAGATTCAGAAATTAAGCTGTCAGATATGTCAGATATTTGCTAGTAGCATAGAATAACTATTCTAATTCTAGTTGTCAAGGCAGATTAGTGGATTAATTTTAGATTGCTTATTATAATAATAGACAAATCCTTGGATAGATAAGTAGCTAAGTCCAGGGTTTGTGCCCTGCTTATCTGCAGGATCCGCTTTCCATAAGTTACAAACTTATACAGTAGCGCCAATAAATCACACTTTATTGCAAGTATTGGAATCAACTAGGGCGAAGGGTTGTTGCTGTTGTTTTGGTTTCCTAGACTGCTCCATCCTTGGCCTGTTCTAAGAAGTAGTAACGAATTAAGGGTACAACCATTTTTATACTCAAATTTTCATCTTCTAAGCATTTTAATATTGCATATTTTTTATTGCTTTGCGGATTTTAAAAGCTTTTTTAAATATTGGTTGGTTTTATATAATAGCTGGATTTTATTTATAACCATTGTAGTTGGTATTATTGGAGTCTTCAGTTTATAAACACTATCACAGATAAAACCATCATGTTAATCAAGTTATCTTAAAGTCAGCATATTGTAGGAGTTGCGCCTATCTGAGAGAACGTTCTTATGGGCAGCATATAGGAGTCATAAAGGGATGCGGTGGCTCAGTGGCTAAGACGCTTGTCGATCAGAAAGGTCGGCAGTTCGATTCAAATCCCTAGCACCATGTAATGGCGTGAGCTCCTGTTACTTGTCCCAGCTTCTGCCAACCTAGCAATTCCAAAGCATGTAAAAATGCAAGTAGAAAAAATAGGAACCATATTTGGTGGGAAGGTAACAGTGCTCCGTGCGCCTTTGGCATTTAGTCATGCAGGCCACATGACTACAGAGGCATCTTTGGACAGTGCTGGCTCTTCGATTTTGAAACAGAGATGAGCACTGCCCCCTAAAGTCAGGAACAACTAGCACATATATGCAAGTGGAAACTTTACCTATAGGAGGCATCCGTGAATGCAAATTACTTTCAATTTGAACAAATTTCACTGGATGTCATACCTAGCTAGAAAGCACCTATTCCACCTTGTCTTAATTTTTTATCTGCTCCCTGCCAAAGTCCCTGGTCAATCATGTTACATATCTGTGTATCTATGTATCTAATTTCATCAACCAGGTTAAACGGCGTGTTTCCAGTGTCTTATTGAATGCATTTCTATTTCCAATTCATTATATATCACAACACGCTTGTTAATATAAATTCATAATAAACAGAAACATAATAAATTGGGTTATGCAAATTACTTTTGTATGGAGATTCCATTGAAGACAGAAAAGTCAAGGCATGAATGTCTCAAACAGAAAAAAACCTCCCACCCTTCAAATCTCATCTTATTTTTCAGATAACATTAGGTAGTACTTTGGATAGGAACTGAAATTATATAGCAACTATTATTTCTGAGTCAAGTGAACAGTCTAGAACATATTGTGGCATAAGTTTTTAAACTACAATTCACCACAAAGCTATGGGTTGAGTTTAGGATTGCTTTACCTATACATGTGACTCTGAACTTTGTATTTACTGGCATAGAATCAATAAACCAGCAGCTGCACAAACTTGAAGTCTTATGTTATCAACTTTTATACCACCCTATGTAAATAATTATATCCTAAACAAATGCTGAAAAATACATGGACATGTTTATAGATTCGTTGGATAACTTCTGATAATAAGAGAGATATAAAGTATATACTGATATTAAACAAAGTATTTTGCAGGTAGAAATTATGAATTAATGTTTCCCATTGATTTTAACAGGTAAAGAAAATAGCACCTGAATATTATGACACCCTACCTCAACACCAGTCATGGGTTCATGTTATCTGGGACTTTGTTTTTGATGATAACATCAGTCCTTATTTAAGGGTTAAAAGAAAATATAAATTGGTTTCTGAATCTTCCTAGATGCCAACATCAGCTTTTCTTTCTGGACTTCTGCACCTTGAAAATGTTTCCCTCCAAACATGAATGATGCATTTTATGAAGTGTCTTAGGTAGATGGAGTTGATGTACTTTGCTGGATCCAAAGGATTGTCTTAAATCCAAATATGAAGAAATATTCAAATGAAGCTAATGAAAAACTTTTTTTCTTTTCTACTGTGCAATACAAAACTCAGGGACAGCCAGAGCACAGATGACCCTGAATTTATAGATTTGGAAAGTAGAGAAGAGAAAGGTAGCTATCTCTGTATTTTTTTTACAAATCAAAGTATATGGCTAGGAAGTTCATACAATAGACCTCTATCTCTGTAGATGAGGGCTGTCAAACTCCTGGCATGCGGGCCAGATGTACCCACACCCCTTTTAGTGAAGGGGAAAAAAGTCCCGATGTCACAGGACGCTGTAATGACTTGAGTTTGACAACCCTGCTGTAGATAGGAATTTTGCAAGTAGGTGAAGATTGAAGGTCTCCGTGTAATTAACTTTTAAGCAATTTGCAAGGATGTGGGAATTCCTCATCTCATACTATTGTGATGGGCAATGGTTCTGAGAACTATAAAAATTATCCATCTAGATAGACCACAGGTGTGGAACAATGACCCCTTTATGACATGAGGACTTCAACTCCGAGAAACCCTGAGCCAGTATGGCTGGCTCAGGAATTCTGCGAGTTGAAGTCCACATGTCATAAAAAGCCATTGTTTCCCATCCCTGATCTAGAGCAACTCAATGCATATGAGTTGCAATAATTAAATCAGAGCTCCACACTGCTGGTTACAAAGTACCCAGCTGTGTATATTTAAAATGATTGAATAGCAGGCACCTGTTTATTATTTTTAAGTTATTTAAAGAGAAAGCCCATATGTATCTACTTCGACATATTCTCTAATACAATCATCAAGGTGAATAGGTTAGGATTGCAGCCTAAAATGGATTGAGGCAAGTATATTCTTAATACAGTCATGTGCAAGTATGGCGATAACACAGCCTGAGAGCAATGAATATAGTTTGCGTGCTTCAGTGCTTGGTATTCCTAATTACATGAAGAGCAGTAGTTAATATTGGAAAGACCTCTGGGAAGATGTTTTAAGCAGGGTGAATGATACTGGTTTGGATGGGAAAAAGGCAGACTAATTTATAAAGCAACTTATTTTTACCTAATCTTATTGCATTCTTTGACAAAGTGACAAAATTAGTGGACCAGACAAATGCCCTCAATATAGTTTAGCCAATTCTGCCCAAATGGCCCTCTGAAGAAACATAGCTTAGTTTAGCTAAGGTACATAGCTTGATACAACAACTCCACGCTCCATTCTTGAATTTTCAGTTAAGCAAGCAGAAATCTTATTGCATTCTTTGATAATGTGACAAAATTAATGGACCAGAAGAATGCCGTCGATATAGTTTACTTGGACTTCAGTAAGGCATTTGATAAGGTAGACCATAACCTACTACTAGATAAAGTAGAAGAATGTGGGTTGGAGAGTATCACCACCAGATGGATTCATAACTGGCTGACCAACCACACTCAACGTGTACTACTCAATGGAACTGCATCTACATGGAGGGAAGTATGCAGTGGAGTACTCCAAGGCTCTGTTTTAGGCCCAGTATTCTTCAACATCTTCATCAATGATTTGGATGAGGGAATAAATGGGGAACTCATCAAATTTGCAGATGACACCAAGCTGGCAAGAATAGCCAACACTCCAGAAGACAGGCTTAAGATACAGAAGGATCTTGACAAATTTGAACATTGGGCACTATCTAATAAAATGAAATTCAATGGTGAAGAGTAAGGTTCTACATTTAGGCAAGAAAAACAAAATGCACAGGTACAGTATAGGTGGTACCTTGCTCAATAGTAGTAACTGTGAGAGGGATCTTAGTGGACAACCGTTTAAATATGAGCCAGCTGTGTGCAGCAGCTGCCAAAAAACCCAACACAGTTGTAGGCTACATAAACAGACAGAGAGATAGAATCAAGATCACGTGAAATGTTAATACCACTTTATAATGCCTTGGTAAGGCCACACTTGGAATACCGCATTCAGTTTTGGTCCCACAATGTAGAAAAGATGTTTAGACTCTAGAAAGAGTGTAGAGAAGAGCAACAAAGATGATTAGGGGATTGGAGGCTAAAACATATGAAGAACAGTTGCAGGAACTGGGTATGTCTAGTTTAATGAAAAGAAAGACTAGTAGAGACATGATAGCAGTGTTCCAATATCTCAGGAGTTGCCACAAAGAAGAGGGAGTCAAACTATTCTCCAAAGCACCTGAGGGTAGAACAAGAAGCAATGGGTGGAAACTAATCAAGGAGAGAAGCAACTTAGAACTGAGGAGAAATTTCCTGACAGTTAGAACAATTAATCAGTGGAACAGCTTTCCTCCAGAAGTTGTGAATGCCCCAACACTGGAAGTCTTTAAGAAGATGTTGGATAGCCATTTGTTTGAAATGGTATAGGGTTTCCTGGGTAGCCAGGGGATTGGACTAGAAGACCTCCAAGGTCCATTCCAACTCTGGTATTGTATTGTATTGTATTGTATTGTACTGTACTGTACTGTATTGTATTATTGTACCTACCCAATTCTCTTTTTAGGCTACTACAAATGTTATTAGTTTCCAGACGGGTTAAGCATGTTTATTCTATTGCAGCAAAAAAGCAACAAAATCTGTGTTACCTTAAAGATGAATGTATTTATTATCACATAATAAATGGACTACAGTCTGCTTCCTCAGATGCATGGTTCATTATTCTGAAATTTATATTATATACTCTTGATATGACAACTCACCCCCCCCACCAACAAACAAACAAAAAACACAACCCCAGCAGTCACATAGCTCCTGAAGTGTGAAATTGGAGGTGCTTCCACATTTAAAAAAATCAAAGTTTTCAAAGGAACCAAAAAACTTTATAAAAAAAACCTAGCCAGTGCTCCACTTATTATTATCTAGTACCCCCACCCCCACCCCCATGTTGTAAGTTATTAAGCAACATGAGATGCACAGTATTATTACTTCTTTCTAATCAGCAAATGGATGTTTTATAGTCCAAGGCAGGTAAAGAAATCATATATTCAGGACACAAATGTTAGGCTTGGTCACTGACTTTCCCATCAAGTGAAAGTTTAAGGAGACTTTTGAGGGTCCTGCTCAGGAGAAACCTCCATATAATTTCAAGAGAAAACAGTTTCAAGGATACTACCAAAAATTTTCATGTGGGTTCCACATAACTCTAGTGGTTTGCTCAAGCCAACATACATTTTAAGCCTAAGCAAAGTAAAATAGTTTGCTATTAATTATCACACAGTATTTATGACAAAATATTGGATGATGTGTTATGGGGAGATCTATTCAGTGCAAACTTGTTTTGGGAGAAGAATACTAGTAATTCTGAATATAACCACTATATACAGAAGACATGCTTAAAAATGATGAAAGACATTTTGTCTTTGGAGTTGTTCTATTCTCCAGTCTAGGTCCAGTGATTTGCAGCCATCAATTTTGCAAATTGATATATTTCATACAATAGCCAGGAGATGTAAACATGAAGATGTGAATTTTCTATTTCTCTAACTGTATTTCTGGTAGCACCACCAGAGGTCAGATAAAGACCTGGGTTTACACAATATGGAAACCATAATAAGATTTCCTTAATTTGGTATAACATCTTGTGTGAATTCGGACAAGTCAATAAACCATGGCTTCATTCAACGTGTAAACATAGTCATAGCCATTTCCTTTGGAATGCCATCGCTGGTCAAGATTGCCAAGTTGGCCATCCCTGTTGTTAATAAGTAGAAAAGTATATATTATGAGCCCAAATCTATTGCAAGAATGAACTGAAAGAAAAGCCAATCAATGCCACAAATGCCACATGGACAGTGAACAATTTATTACCAGTATGAGCACAGATGCTGTGATGCACCGATGTACCGCTTTAATATTGTGGTAGTTTTGAGACCAGGGACTTCCTGGCTGACAGCTGGCATCTTCTGGCCTCAACTACTGATGCCATTAATTAGATTCTGTTGGCAAAAAGGTTTTCATTTACACTGCAGACTACCAGTAAAAATTTGTTTGAAATCATCTAATAAAAAGCAAATGGATCACATGTTTCCTTACCTACAATATACTAAAAACAAAAATGTCATACATTTAAATAAGCAAATACAAAATACAAAAAGGCTGACCAAATCTGATGTGCATTATCAGATGAATTTTAAAAATCCAGATAAATTTTTAATATTTTCCATTTCAAAGATTTTAAGACTTTTTTCTTTCTTTTTTAAATGAAGCAAATCCAAGGCAGTAGCAAGCTTCAAAGTCTGCTGAGTCTGCTAATAAAAAGGATTTTAAAAACAAAAGATGCTGTCAGGTGTCCTCTTTCACCATTCTGCATGATCTTGGTACACTTAGAAATGAACCATCACTTGTCATGTCCCTTGCAACTTCCAGATGGTCTCGTGGCCATTATGTTGTGCTGATTCGACTCAATTCCTGCCTGATTGCTGAAAAACAACAAGAAGAATCGAATAAGATGTAAGCCATGGCTTATTACAAAAGAAAAGATAACCACAATCTCATGCCTAATCTAAAGTCCATCAAATAATTCATGAGAATTGTCTGAAACAGCAGAAGCAGCACAGAAAAAATAAGGTTGAGCAGATTAGCTCCTGGTAAAATTCAGAAGACACAAGCACCTAAGTGGCCTGGAGTTTCCTCTCTTGCTGTCTATTACACATCAACTTTATTGGTCTCCAATGTTTGGTATGTTTCCTTAGGGTATTTTTCCTTAGTCTGGTATGTTTCCTTAGTGTAGCAATGCAGAGCAGGTAGTATGTGAGACAAGGCACTCTTCTTCCACACTAGGAAAAGTATCACCTTTATATGCTAGTTGAGTAGAAAGCCTGTCCTGCATTCTGACATCTCAAAACATAGTGACAACAAATTTACTTCCAGATCACTATTTTATTTTAAATAAGAATTGCCTCCATCACTTTTTATCAAAACCACACCTGCTAATTTTTCAACCCTGTAACATTCCATTCTGGTTTATGCTTTTATAGTTCCCTGATTTCTGAAAAGCCTCTGTATAAACTGTGACATTAATAGTTGCACCTAACTAACCTTAGTTGATTTCAAAAGCTAAGCTTGACTACACCTGGATTACCTGAACAGGAGACCATCAAGAAACTAAAAAAATAAAAAGCATTAGAAGTCAAACTATGTTTGTAATGTCACTGCAGAAAACTGCACAGATATGTCCGTATAGTCCCCAGGAGTTGAGCTTAAACAGATTGAAATTATAATATGGCAGAATATATTTTTACTTCCCTTTATGCCAAATCCTGAGTTCAGTTAACAAGTTGAAAGGCAATCTTTCATTCTGTGTTATCTTGGAGTGGTATCTGTTTTCCTCTCCAACAACCCATATTGAATGTGAGTTTAAGATATGTCTAAAGCTGCTGCAAGAACAAATACAGATCTAGGAGGGAAGCCTGGTTCCATGTTTTGTGAAAGCTAACTGAGCATGTTTACTTGGTGTGTAAATCATAAAAGGTTTCAGATGAAGCTGGGGAAAAAACCCCACACTGCTTCCAGTGTTTTCTACCTGACTTCTCAGGAAATCTGAGTCTTATAAACTAATCGATAAATCTTACATTTTTTCTTGTGCTAAACTAAAATTGAAGGTTGAAGATTCTCCTATCTACCACTTTCCTAAAAGTGGGCAATGGAAAGAGGGTAGCCAGACAGTCATAGCTGTTAAATGGATATAATCCTGACAGGGTGGACAATGTCTTGCATCTCTCACATGCAACAAAGTTAAAGCTTCGTAATCTCCTCACTGGGGATGAGAGACACAACTGTCCCAACATCTGGAATGCAGTTTATTGAGAAAGGGTGTGGTAGATTAAACTGTTGTGCTTGTCTTTGTTGATGAACACCGTTAACCAAATTAACATTTATAAGACAGGAAATGGACTCCATCTTGATCCCTTAGCCCAGGCCAATGAAAAAAAGCTAAGCCCTTCTTAGCTTCTTACCATCAATTATCTCTTCTTTTACTTTGTGTAATTCTTTTACAACTTCCTCCAATATTTCCTACAGAAAGAAAAACAGAAGGCAGTTGAAAAATGCTCTTCGACACTGTAAAGGCCCAAGTCCCTTAAAATGGTAAAAATAAAATTCTCCCAAATATTTCTGTAAATATAATTTGAACTTTTGCACTACACAAATAGAGTTAAAATGCCCTATTCAGAAAGATGATGTACTGAAGTTAAGCAACTTTTAGGTTTACTTGACTTGCATAATAACAAACTGAAAAGTAAGTTCCCTTGGAATTATTTTGGCACAGAAAGCCCACATGATGAATAACTATGCATATGTCAAACACTACAAATAGATGAAGACTTCTTGAATTTGAAAGTAAGAGCCAGCTGAGACAAACCTGGTTTATAGAGAAAACACATATTTTATTGTTGGGGTGGTAAATGCCCTTCACTACACAGAAAATAGAAGACAATCTTGAATTTCATGCTGGCATGTTTTACTGCTTTCTTTTTTTGTACATTTAATGCAGGGTCAGAGGGACACATCTTAGCAAATACTTTGCATGCAAAATAAATAAATAAATTCAGATTCATCCCCTGCTCTCTCTTTGCCTGACATCTGGAGAACTGGTATCAGTACTGAGTTAGATATACCAAAGATCTGACTTCAATACTGTATAAAGCAGGTAGGTTATTTGTGGAAAACAGCACTTAAGAATGGTTTGTTTATTAACTAGGTTGAGAGAATCAGAAAACAATTCATGCATCCACAACTTTTCTCATTTTACTGCCTTCACAGGTCATGAAAATGATTCATTTCTTTGTGAGACAGACATTTTATAGCCAATTCTGCCCAAATGGCCCTCTGAAGAAACATAGCTTAGTTTAGCTAAGGTACATAGCTTGATACAACAACTCCAGGCTCCATTCTTGAATTTTCAGTTCAGCAAGCAGAAATCTTACTGCATTCTTTGATAATGTGACAAAATTAATGGACCAGAAGAATGCCGTCGATATAGTTTACTTGGACTTCAGTAAGGCATTTGATAAGGTAGACCATAACCTACTACTAGATAAAGTAGAATAATGTGGGTTGGAGAGTATCACCACCAGATGGATTCGTAACTGGCTGACCAACCGCACTCAACGTGTACTCCTCAATGGAACTGCATCTACATGGAGGGATGCAGTATGCAGTGGAGTACCCCAAGGCTCTGTTTTAGGCCCAGTACTCTTCAATATCTTCATCAATGATTTGGATGAGGGAATAAATGGGGAACTCATCAAATTTGCAGATGACACCAAGCTGGCAGGAATAGCCAACACTCCAGAAGATAGGCTTACGATACAGAAGGATCTTGACAAACTTGAACATTGGGCATTATCTAATAAAATGAAATTCAATGGTGAAGAGTTTAGGCAAGAAAAACGAAATGCACAGGTACAGTATAGGTGGTATCTTGCTCAATAGTAGTAACTGTGAGAGGGATCTTGGAGTCCTAGTGGACAACCATTTAAATATGAGCCAGCCGTGTGCAGCAGCTGCCAAAAAAGCCAACACAGTTCTAGGCTACATAAACAGAGGAATAGAATCAAGATCACGTGAAGTGTTAATACCATTTTATAATGCCTTGGTAAGGCCACACGTGGAATACCGCATTCAGTTTTGGTCACCACGATGAAGAAAAAATGTGGAGACTCTAGAAAGAGTGCAGAGAAGAGCAACAAAGATGATTAGGGGACTGGAGACTAAAACATATGAAGAATGGTTGCAGGAACTGGGTATGTCTAGTTTAATGAAAAGAAGGACTAGGGGAGACATGATAGCAGTGTTCCAATATCTCAGGGGTTGCGCAAAGAAGAGGGAGTCAAGCTATTCTCCAAGGTACCTGAGTGTAGAACAAGAAGCAATGGGTGGAAACTAATCAAGGAAAGAAGCAACTTAGAACTGAGGAGAAACTTCCTGACAGTTATAACAATTAATCAGTGGAACAGCTTGCCTCCAGAAGTTGTGAATGCCCCACCACTGGAAGTCGTTAAGAAGATGTTGGATAGCCATTTGTCTGAAACGGCATAGGGTTGCCTGCGTAGGACTAGAAAACCTCCAAGGTCCCTTCCAACTCTGCTATTGTATTAAATACTGAACAGAATTGTCATTTTTTCCTGGTTTGAACACCATTAATAAACATTTCTTCTACCAATATTCATCAAGCTAATAATTCCAACTCACTTGTTTCATACGATCAAAATCTAAAGTGTCCATTGCCACATCATTACTGCTGTTTGCTGGCTTCATCCTTGAGACAGAAAGAAAATAAGAGACAATTCCATGCTGTGTTCCACAGTATTGAGATGTTAGTAATTCCTTAAAAAATGGTATTTAAAAGCAGGTGGAAGTTCACCATGCAGCCCAACAAAAGTTCATTGTTTGACATTCTGTTATGTTTTCTATATCACTTAATGGTCAGGTAATTTTGCTACACAAGCAGCTTCAAACCCTGCCCAGTGTAAATCACTGAAATATCATTTTAGCTTTGAAAATGCTCCAGGGAAGGGAGAAAGCAAACCAAATTATATTTGTGTACCTGAAGACTTTTTTTATACCTGTAATGCTAATTCAAATAGTTTCCATGGCTACTTTACTTGATATACTGTTATTGCAGTTAATTATTTACTAGATACTGTTTGCAATGGCTTCATTGCCAGGATAACAGCTGGGTAACCTTTCAAAAAATTCTGTTCATTGTGCAAATCTATCCTTATTTTTCCTTTTAATCACCTTCAATATCACCATCATGTGACAGCAACAGTATCAGTACCACCAATATATATGTAAATTTATGTGCTGAAGAATTATCATCTCTGCACAATGTCTCCTCTTTACTCTAGCCATTTTGGTAACAACTCATTCCAAAGCCTGAGCCATGAGGACATCATGTGGTCAACCCAAGCAATAAATCAGGAACCAGAAGAAGTTTATATGACCTCTTTTTGTCTGATGTAATATGGGAGGCTGAATGATGATTACATAGTAATTACCGGAAAATTATAAGTGAAATGTCGCTATCAATGGACTATTGGCATTTAAGGGCGAATGTGATTTGGACAGTATAGAAAAGGTTATATGCAAATATCTATCTTTTATAGTCTTTCAAACCCAAATAATTCTCTCTCATTCTTTTGGTCAATATTCAAAGGCTATGCAATAGATCAGAAATAAAATATTCATTAATACCCATTGCAGTTTTTTTTTAATTGCAGAAAAGTCAATAAAAACTATTTTGTACAATTTATAATATTTTTTTCTAGCATATGTGTAGATATCTGCATTTTTTTTTGCAAACCCTGGAGGCTGAACTAAGAACATCCAGCAAAATATTTCAGACTCGACATCTGGATTAACCAAATGCTAAATAGTGCTAAAATTATAACCAGATTTGGCTAAAATCTAAGAGGTACATGCATTAGTTTTGGGAAGGAACCTACCAAATTTCATTATAGATTTTTACTTATTACATTTATTGAATATACTATTGTATATGAGTTGAGAAGCATCAAACTATATGCTTCATATTACTATTGTAATATGAAGCATATAGTTTGATGCTTCTCAACTCATGTTTAAAGTTTTTATAGAATAGTCACTAAGGTGAGTGTGTGATCAGGCATGGAAACACATGATGTGGAAATTTTAATTATCTCTTTTATTATATTGTTATTAGGCAGGTGAGAGAAACAGCTGTTGACAACTAAATGTTTCTCATCTAGTGCAAATCTGATGCTTCAGGGTATAATTTTCACTGTGAGTGCTGCATTTTGGAAGGGGTGCATGAGATGAAAACAGTTAAACCAAAGCAATCATTATTGGCATTCTGATTTTAATTTGGCCTTCCAAAGCCATTGCATAAAATATTGGGGAAAAAATTTAAAAGCATAATTCAACATCAAATAATGTTTAGTTTGCTGACATTCTCTAATGTTAAAGTAACATCCCCATATATCTGTGGTGGAATGATCTGTAGGTATGCTGTATCTTTCCTTAATGTATTTGCTTTATGTAATTTCTACATCTCATAGCTATGTCCTCCTGTTAGATTCCTTTGTGTAACATGTTTTATTTAATTTTAGAACAATGTTTTTTTTAACAAAACAGTCACAAAATATACTAACAGCAATGCTTTTTTTTTCAAACTACACATCAAACTAGACATTATTTTTCCAACAAAGAACAGTGGTTTTTGCTCACTGATTCTGTTGAATTCATTCTCATCTTCATGGTATTTCCATGTAAAAGCGACCCACAATGGATTTTAATTACCTGATTTCAATTATGTAATCCTAATGTAAGCATCACTGACATATAAGCAGCAGAAAGCAAGCAAACAAGCAAACAAACAGAGATGGTGAGTCATATCCAGGCGTATAGCTTGTTAGTTGTTGCATGAAAAGTTACATGTTTTCTGCAAAGGATAAACCAAAACACTACAGAGAAGTCAGGACAGTTTTTCAGTACCTAAAAGATGGCTGAAACTGAACAGGACCTTTAGATTCAGGACTTCTCCCCACTGATGGGTTTCTATGCAATGGAATGAGAGGATACAACATGATCACATCCAGAAGCATCATGCACAGGTCCAATACATGCAGGTGATCCATACATGATGTTCTGCAACTAACCTAGAGAGTAACGAAGTGACCGGTTTTTCCATGGAGTTGCTTCTCTCCCAAAGTTTCTTGCCAGGATCTAGGCAGAGAACAGACAAACAAACAGAAAGCTGTAGGAATTAGATTGTGGAAGAAGAGTTTAGGCAGAGGTATGGGGAGAGGAGATAATTTTTTTATAAGAAACATACTAAGCTACCTAATAAGTTTCTAATAGCAGCAGGTGTACAGGTGGAATAAACCCAAGCAACAGATCCAGATCAACAACAGTTATAAATCTGCTAAATCAGGAATTCTATTAAAAACCTAGAACACTAAAGAAGGATCCTTTCAGCTAATACTGAAGAAATGAATTCTGGAACTTTTAGCAACAGAGTAACATTGTTAACTGAAGTATAAATAAAAATAATATAGCTTATCATTTATGTTATATTCCTTAATTTCACCATCCTTTGTATATATCCAAATCTATGTAGATTTTCTATAACTCATTAGTCCAGCAATTCTGTGGGAAAGATAGCATCAGATGGAAAGAACCATGAGAGTGGTATTTCTCTTTTACCTGGCCTCTGATATTGTTTTGTTTTTTCATGGTCCTATTCTTTTATTGGGCTGGTTCCTTCTCCACATATCAAGAGTGATATGGGACACAACCATGGATAGCAATTCCCACATTGTCACTGTTGGTTGTAAGAAAATGGATTCTCCTTATTCCTGCTCATGTGTGCAGGTTCTGTAGAGAAACACATCTTGAATCCAAACTGGAAAATTTAAAACCTTCATTACCTGTGACTGGTTTCATTCAATATATATTTTAAAAAAATCAAGCAGACCTTCAAATGCAGAATAATATTCTGATGATTTCTCAGCAACAAATTTGCTAAGTCAATATCACTGCAAGAATGTAATCTACTGTGTTTAAGATATAATCCTAAGTGGTTTTGCATATTCAATTGGAAAGCAATGGCATTTAGGCGTGCTCAAAAATATTATTTTGACATATGGGTTGTATATTTAGTTTTTGTCTTAAGATGTGTTAATTTCCAGACCAGACACGAATTACTGTTGCTAGGCTCACAACTCAAATTTAGTTATAAACCTATTTTAAACTTGCTTGGATAATCCACGACAGGCCGACCACAAATACTGATTCTCACAATATTTTAAGGTAAAAATCAAATCAACTACATTACTGCTTAGCAAGATGTCTGCATACTGTATAAGCACCAAATTACTGAGGCAGACGCTCTTTCAATTATTGAGTAGGGATCTTTTAAAAGATTTCTTAATCTCCTTCACATCCATTTTGCACAATTTAGATTTCAACACAAATACAAATATTGTCAAAGGAAGATTACAAGTACAAGAGTTGAATACCTGAGGAATTCTGCTGTTGGACAGGGCCTCGTGTAACAGGTGTAGGAGAAGTACTAGCGTCTTCCTAAAAGCAAGCAAAAAGTTATCTTAATATTGTGACTGTGGTTTTAAGTATGTATGGTTTATAATATTCCTAGCTCTACAATAGAAACAGAACCTCATTATGTGGCAAAGGAGGTTCTCTTTAACCAGGAAAAGCTATTTATTCATTCAGTCCTTTATTGTCAGCTGTTCCATACCTAGCATCCTATAATCATAATTTACTGAAGTTGGCAAAAATCTAATACTGGTGCTCATATTATTCCTCCTTCCTTCCTTCCTTCCTTCCTTCCTTCCTTCCTTCCTTCCTCCCTCCCTCCCTCCCTCCCTCCCTCCCTCCCTCCCCTCCCTATTAAATTTGTTTGCCACTCAACTTGCTGTGAGGTGATAGTTGGTGGCTTACATTAAAAGCAATAAAACTACACACACAAAACATCAGGAAAGTGGGAGCCAATCTCACTTCAGGGGACAAGAAGTTCCAAAGGGCCAGAGCAGTGGTGGGATTCAGCCAGTTCGCACCGTTTCAGGAGAACCGGTTGTTAACTTTCTGAGCAGTTTGGTGAGCTGGTTGTTGGAAGAAATCATTAGGGCAGAGAACTGGTTGATAAATTGTTTGAACCCCACCACTGGGCCAGAGCTACAGTAAAGAAGCCTCTTTTCCTGGATCCCCAAAGACCCCTTATTAATAAGCATTTTATTACATGATATGTGACAGCACAGATGGGATGGGTCAGTTCTATTGGGGTCAGGCTGTTTTTCAAGTAGCCTGGCCCATGCCATGTAGGGTCTTAAAGGTGATAATCAACACCTTGAATAGCAACCGGAAGCAAGCTGGAAGCCAGTGCAGCTCACAGAACAGCAGTGTAACATGGGCTCAAAACCTGAATGTGCTGCTGCACTCTGCACCAATTGTAGCTTCCAAATGCTCTTCCAGGTAGCCCCATGTACAGTGCATTGCAGTAGTTTAGACATGAGATAACCAGGTCTTGAATGAGCATAGGGTCTTGTGATACAGGAAAGGCTGCAACCGGCACATAACCCAAAGTTATGCAAAAGCTCTCCCAGCTGGGGTTGCCACCCGCTCTTTAAGCAGAAGTGGCAAGTCCAGGAGAACCCTCAGGTTGCAGTCTGGGTCTGCCTGGGGTAGTGCATCTGCATCCTGAACTAAAGATGTTGAAGTCCTGGATCTTTAAGCTCCACTTTCCCAAGGTTCAGCCAAAACCTGTTATCCCCCATCCAGGCCTGTGAGAGGGCAGTGACAGCATCACTTGGATCACTAGGGGTGGAGATATAAAGTTCAGTATCATCAGCATATGATTATATCTCAACCCATGATGACAGATGAGCTCACCCAGCAGCTTCACATAGTTGTTAAAAAGGAGTGGAGAGAATATCGAGCTCTGTGGCATGCCACAAAAGAGCAGCCATGGGCTGGCTCTCTCATTCCTATTAATACCGATTATGACTGGCCTTGGAGAAAGGAGCCCAACTAGCACAAGACTGTGCTTCCCAGTCACAGACCCCATTGGCGGTCCAAAAATATAGTAGGGTTGATAGTATTGAAGGCTGCTGAGAAGTCAAGGAGAACAACAAAACTTGCACTACTCTCATCCTGCTCTCACCAAACCTGTGATCTTCCTTCCTTCCTCCCTCCCTCCTTCCCCTCACCCCAGTGGTTAATAATATAACAAATGAAATGTCCACAATAAGCCAACATTTAAGCAATTAGACTCTCCGTGAGTAATGAAAAGATATCATGATAGGAGACAGTATCAACCACCAAAGCTTTCTAGCTCCATCTTTACTACTTATCAAAAGATCAGCAATGTGTCTAGCCTAGTTTCTAGGAACAGACTAGTTCATAATATCCTGGAGAAAGTAGCTTCCTTGTCTTGGCCCCCTTCGCTCTCATGAAAATTACAAGTTGCCTGAAGTTTTCTTTGTAGCAAACATAATGGACAGTTTGATTCAATGGTAAGTATTTTGTGATAAGTCATACAAACTAGCACTTTAAATTGCTCTGGAAACTCAAGAGGGAACAGTGCAGAGTCTGCAATGTAGATGCACTGCTATATGTTTTTGGTGATTAACACTGTCCTGAAAGCAGGAGGGGACTGCATAATATAAGAATTGTGGGTTCTGAATATCTGCAACAGAAGCCCTATGTTGATTAATTAATTAATTGATTATTAATATACAGGAGGGGTAAGCAACCTGTGGCTCTGGAGCTGCATGTGGTTCTTTCATTCCTCTGCTGCGGCTCCTTGTCATCGGTCGACTCCACAATTGATAGGGCTTTCGGTTAGGACAGGTAGAAGAAAAAGGACAACATGCTAGGAGGAGACTCTGTGGTGGGTGAACCGGACTTCCGGTCAGCTTCAGAATTGAATGGGGAGCTTCCGGTTAAGACCTTTGTGGATCTTTAAGAGTTTAAAATTGCCAATCCCTGATCTACAGAATGAATAATGATGAGGGTGTTTTTGTTGAGAAGTCCTCACTCTCCAGGTAAGGTAACAACAGATACACCAGTAGAACCCGGCAGAGAACCTTCTTGCTATGGCTTCCATCTGTTCATCCAACAGTAGTGATGAGCCTAGGACTTGGGATCCTAGAGATACTCATTGTTTCCCCATGAAAAACAACAGTGGGACTGACAGATGTCTAAAGCATTTTTCAATTCCTGATGAGGTAGATTAAATGTTTCAATATTAAATTACGTACAAGAGCAGATAAAGGCTACTCTTCACATGTTCTGATAGACATACAAATGACTTCCATGATTCAAATGCTACCGAGTCAGAAGAATTCCACTTACATTTTGGCTTTCCTCTTCTTTTTTGTCCACTGGCTTATCTGACTGAGATGCTGCTTTTCTCCTTAGGACAGAGTGAAAAAGGCTATAAATCAATTCCTTGGAAATATATTTACAACTTACAAATTCAGATATGTTAATTACTCCCAACATCGTTGGAATTATCTGTACAAATAGTGAAGGGGTACATTCAGAAGTGTGTTGAAGCTGGCTCACACTGGCTTACGAGAGCCAATTGGTTTAAAAAATAATTTTGTGAGATAGTTGAGAGCAGAGCTGAGCCTCAACATCTATGTGTCAATCAGCTGTTTTGTGTCTAGCAGCATGGCATGAGAGCGGCAATGGGGCTGTCAGAACAGGTGGTTAAACATTGAGTTGTATGCCACTGGACATATATAATGAACAACTCACATTGACTAGCAAATAGCTCAAATAAAATCTCCATCTTCTATCTGAACTAACACTAGTGGTCATAATTAAAGATATGGTCCTGTGCTTTGGTTAATTTTATATCAAGCGTAGTTTCTCTGGGCGATTTAGCCTGCCTGGACCAATTCTTTCTAGTCTTTTTGAAACTGTGGGTAAGAAAAAAGAGATACTGCTTGTCACGATCACCATCACTAACCTTTTTGCCAATAGTTTATTCATTTCCTCCATAAGACCGCCTCCTCCACTACTTGTTCGATTGGCATCACTCTTGGCAGCACCACTGGGACTAGAACCTCCAGATCCATCCTCTGGCTTTTAGGACAGAAGCCAACAATATAGAGTCCATAAGCATTAATAATTTAACTGTTAGAAAACTCTAAACACCAAAGACATCCATTCATACTTCTTTATATATTAGAATTTCAAGATCCCAATTTTAAGCTTATAATGCTTCTATCACAGCCAAGATCCTTACCCGTTGCACTCTTCTTAGTTTGGCACCAGCCAGAGCCGCTGCTAGTCCTGACACTGATCCATCATCAATGCTAGATCCTCCACCTGCTGGCAATGGGGGAGGAGGAGGAGGTGCGGTTCCCGTAGGTGGAGGGGGAGGAGGAGGAGGAGGAGGTGGTCCACCAGATGATGTGGGTATTCCAGTGGCAACAGAGGGGTGACCTGGTGGTAGGGTAGGACCTGAAACGAAGAATTGTCATTCAGGAACTGGAATGTATTGTCTTGTTTGCTTTCTTTACTGACAGTTGCTTGGGTCAATAATAGCAGTCAAAATGAAAGCCATCAGAGAGACAGTTTCTAGGGTCATCAGAATCTCTCAAGTGATTTTATCACTGCCACACCAACCATAGGGCTTGTTGGGAAATAACTTGGGTCTTCCCTCTTGCCTGTAACAAACAGCTGGCATCTCTCTCTACCATATTTAGTCTGTAGTTGGATGCCTTATTTTAGACTTAGGAATGCTACACCAGGAACAGGATATATCTCAGCATTTTATAAAAAAATAACAATGTGTAGTAAATTAAAAATAATGCATCTGTGTACATAATAATATCCAGTGAAACCTACATACCTTGCAGTAATTAAACTGAACATGAGAAGGGGAAAATGATTCAACATTATACAATAAACTCAAGTTGAGAATTATAGCTACAATATATGGGCATTATTTTCAGGTATAATGATGGCTTTGCTTCAGCATTCATATTCAAGGCTTTTAATCAAAAAATCTCATCTCAAATCTTACATGAAGCTCCATTCTGGAGTACAGCTGTCAACAGTAACATTACACAACTCAATTCAGGTGACATTTTAAAGAGTTCTTTTAAATGCTTCCAAATTGTGTTTCTAATTCTGTTATTTTTTTTGGAACCACATAATCTCTCCAAAAACAAAAGCTTGACTAAGTACAATTAAATCCTAGTTGAAATTCTATTTTCAAAGGCAAAGAAGTTCTATATGGTTCTTATGCAGGCAGGTGGTTTAAACAGATGACTCAAAAAATTATTGGTGCTTATCCCTATTATTTGTATGTATGATATTGGCATGTTACAAGTGGCAAAGGTCAAAATTCAATATTACCCCTAACCATTACAATAAATTACCTTTTTCTGTTTCCTATATATTTTAGCCGTTTGCATTTAAGTGAATATAGAATTAATTTTTCTAAAATGAGATTAAATCCATTGCCATCAAACTTGTTATATAGTATAGATTTCAAAAGAACCCCATCTCTCAAATATGTTGCTCCTGTAATGGTCACAGTGCCAAAGCAGAGCAGCATCAGTGATAATTGCAGTGGACCTTCGTATAAACTAGCATTTCATTACACAGTTACCTGTGAGAACAAACTGAGCAGTCCAATCATATCTCAGGTGTAACAATATTGGCTCAGGTGTAACACCAAACATGCAGACTTCTTTCCCAGTCTTAATCAAGGACTTTCTCATAAGCCAGTAACCCTTGTTGAAATTCAATGATTAATTTGATTAATCATAAGGGACTGTTCATTCAAAAGTTTTGACGTTGTTCTTTCAGACAAATTGTTTTTCAGATACTTCATATATACTGGCTAAATTATCCACATCAAAATAATAGAGAGAGGAAAGATTTGTATAATGTTCCTAATTCCCCCCCCAATAATCTAGATTCAATGTATTTTCTAAGGGTAGAACCAGTTTTCTTGGAGTCTCTGTGTTTTACCACAAGTATCTAAAAACAGCATAGAAGCAAGATATTAGATATGTATACTTCTGATCTGATCCAACAGGGATCTCATCTATATGTAAAATTTTATTCTATTGTATTAGATACAATCTGCATGGTTTCCAATTTATGTAATAGTTTGCTCTTCCTGTTACCAGATTAAAATTGTTTCCAGGTAACAAAGTATATGATACTTCTCTTTTTAAAGTTACAATTTTAGAACACAAACATATTAGCAGGCAGGTTAAGAGAAATATTGAGGAATAATCACTGTAATAGATTCATTGCAAGTCCTTCTCTCTCTAGTTTAGAATAAGTATTTTTCATAATTAGGCTAATAAATAGACTTTGACCTGGCCTTTATAATTATCTTTTGATTAAGTGTTCTTTCTGTAGGAGATGACCAGGCTGAGCCTGAGTTCAAATATGTCATAAGTCATGCGCACCCACAAGGGATCTAAGTCCATTCTACCTTGCTCATTTCCTTGGACTATTAGTTGGTCAGGTTCGTGTAGAGAGCTTAAATTTACAATAAATCTTTATATTCATTTGAGGTGTCTGAATCTCCTAATTTCCCTGGCGCTTGACACTTTCATTATATTTTGAATAAGTATTTTCGGGTATTAGATGTTATGTTATATCATTGTCACCCTCCATCTTTTTTTCAAAGTAACATAACTTCAGTGTTTCATATAAAAGTAGCCTTACATTAATTTAGCCCTTTAAAACCATTATTACAACCAAGCCAATAATCAGTAATTAGCACCCAATACAAATAATCGTTAAGAAAAAAATTAAGAGTTTTTAATTTATTTCAGAAGTCTGTCCTTATTATAATGAATTGGGCAAAATCTAGTATATTAAAAACTTATACCAAAAATCCCAATCTTCAAAAGTGGTATTAATACATGTGCAGAATTATATTTTATAAATATTTTTAAGGTTAAACTGAAATCAGTATCAGGCTTTAATCAGCATATTCTCGTAGTTAAGCCTGCTGTTCATCTAAAAAAGAAATTAGTAATTTCCAGTAAACATCATAAAAAAGTTATCATATGCTCAGTATATTTTGCAAGGTAAAGGTTCCCCTCACATATATGTGCTAGTCATTCCCGACTCTAGAGGGTGGTGCTCATTTCCATTTCAAAGCTGAAGAGCCAGCACTGTCCAAAGATGTTTCTGTAGTCATGCAGCTGGCATGACTCAATGCTGAAGGCGTATGGAATGCTGTTACCTTCTCACCAAAAGTGGTTCCTATTTTTTCTACTTGCATTTTTACATGCTTTCGAACTGCTAGGTTGGCAGAAGCTGGAACAAGTAATGGGAGCTCACTCTGTTACGCGGTGCTAGGGATTTGAACTGCTGAACTGCCCACCTTTCTGATTGACAAGCTCAGTGTCTTAGCTACTGATATATTGTCAATATAAGGCTTAGTAATGCTTTAAAAAAAATAGCGGGCAAGAAACAAAAGTGAGGATTTAAAGCATGTTTCATTTCATATTGAATTATCTTCCAGAGCTCTTGAGTTTTATGACCTTAATGTATGAAGAAGTATCTATTTTGATTATTGCATTTCGAGTAGTTTTTTTAAAAAAAGAAATAATTCTGTTGAGTAATAATTACCTATTTTGCATTCAACCATCAATTCTCCCTTCTGCATAAATATACTTTTCCCAAGTGAACTACCTGTACTTTCATTTTATTAGGATTTCTTCTTGCTTCAGTTTAGCTTTTTATTGTCATAAAATAACATGCAATTTTAATCTACATTTTGGAAACCATTTCTAAATTCAAGGCTATGGCAATATTTGAATTTGTAAAGTATTCTTCATTTTCCTATCCAAGACTCTCATAAAACAGGAGTTAACAGTACTGTATTCAGCTGTCACATTAAAACGACAAGAAACTACCTCACAAAGTGTCCATTCCAATTTCAGTAATGGTTGCCTATAATATGAGTAGGACTGTTTGACTAATGATAGTTCACAACTATTCTAGCAGAATCAGCATAGACAGCAATTTTTATCAGGGATGTGGAACCTTTTGGTGGCCAAGAGCAGCTGCATATAACATCTTGATGGCAACTTATAAAGTAAGCAGGACCACATCACAAATATGTACAGGATTGGATCTGAGCTTTTCTTCCTTTTTAAATTGTGATATTATGCCTGAACATTTTTTTAGTGCAAGCACGAGTAATTTACAGCACAAGGCTTGCATATGGTACCTAAACATCTTTAATTCAAGCCTGGAAATGGTACCAATTGGGTCACTGAATTACAATATTGCATTTACCAAAGAACTGTAGCAATAATTCCTATAATTCTGAAGCTAAAAACAAACAATAATGTATACCATAAAATAGGCTTGGAGTAGTGAAACAGAGAAAGATTTCTACAGCTTTGAAACACATTCTGTAAAAAGAAGGAAAATTTCTGCTCATGTTTGTGGCTAACTCTCTCCTCTTTGTTATACCTGCTATTGTCCTAGTGACCTATTAAAAAAATAAGTGCATTTCTTTGCTACTAAAATGTTGGTTTCTCCGCTTTAAAGTGTCCAGATTGCAACACATTATAGACACAAATATATAATATACAAATATAATACTCTTGTCAGATTTTTCAGCTACCAATCACAGATCTACCTTTATGACATCTTAACTATAATTATTTCCCGTCTTCTATGCTCTTTCATTGAAAACGTTTTGATCATTTAATAGAAATTAGGGCACTAAACCAGTAATTTCCCAACCCTGATATATTCCACATACATCACTTTCAACGGCTCAAATAGCATAGCCATTACTAAACTTAGAATCTACCAAGTGTAGAAAAGGTTGCCCTAAAATAATCATGATTTTACATGACATCATTTACAGCATTCTCTAGATCAGTGGTTCTCAACCTTCCCAATGCCACGATCCTTTAATACAGTTCCTCATTGTTGTGGTGACCCCCAACCATAAAATTATTTTTGTTGCTACTTCATAACTGTAATTTTGCTACTGTTATGAATTGTAATGTAAATATCTGATATGCAGGATGTATTTTCATTATTACAAATTGAACATAATTAAAGCATAGTGATTAATCTGCCAATCTTGGTTTAGAAGATCAGCCAGGCTGGGATTTTCCAAGATAAAACAACCTCCCTGCCTGCCTCCAGCAGCAGTTTGTGGTTTACATGAGTTTCACTTTATTAAGTTTACTTTTTTTACATTCTGTTCCCCCAACCCACCCAGTTTTTTCTCTTTTTTCTTTTCTTTTTCTTTCCATTCCTCCCTCTTTTCTTCTTTCTTTCCATTCCTCCCTCCCCTTTTTTCTTTCTTTCCATTCCTCCTTCCCCTTTTTTCTTTCTTTCCATTCCTCCCCCTTTTCTTCTTTCTTTCCATTTCTCCCTCTCTTTTCTTTTCTTTCTTTCCATTCCTCCCTCCCTTTTCTTCTTTCTTTCTTTCCATTCCTCCCCCTTTTCTTCTTTCTTTCTTTCCATTCCTCCCTCTCTTTTCTTCCTTTTTCCTTCTTCCTTTCTTAAACACAGATTAAGAAGTTGCTCTTTAAATGGGATTTTAAATGGAGGCTTAAGCTACATCGAACTGTGCTTCCATAGTGGAATTCCTCGGGATGGAAGGAATGGGTGGGCAGGGCCTGTCCTAACCTCCGGCCTCTCCTGCCAGCCCTTCCTGGGGGCCAAAAAGCCTCTGAATTCAGTTTAGCCCGCGGTACAGTAGGGATGGCAAAGGCAGCGTCCAGGCCCAAGGTGGCTTGAATCCCAGCATGCGCCTGCCTGGACGAGAGCCCATCCCGCCGGCTGAAGTGGGTGGCCCAACTGCCCCCCCCGGTCTCCTGTCTGGGTGCCTTTGAGCCCCTGTGCAGGCAGCTGGGCTGAAGCAGCACCGCTGACCATGCTCGCTTCGGATGTCGCCAGAACCGAGGCTGATCTGCCACCCAGAAGAACCTGTCTCTCTGCTCTTTCAGCGCCTCGGCCTTTTCCTGGCATAGAGACCGGGCGGGGCGGCATCTAGGTTGTGCCCGGAGCTGGGAGAAGGCTGCTTCACACCCAGTCCTCTTTATGCACCTGCCGCTTCAGTACGTGCTCCTGAGCATGGGCGACACCTGTGGAGGTGGATGGTCTTAGGCGAATCCTGTGAAAGGGACGTTCGACCCCCAAAGAGGTCGCAACCCACAGGTTGAGAACCACTGCTCTAGATGGTAGTTTACATCATAAGTACCTAAAGGGTTACTAAAAGACTGAATGGAAAACAGGTTTTTTTAACCATTGAAGACTAGTGTTATAGTCTTGTGCTAGTGCTATAGTGTTTTGCTATATAAATATATATTTATTTAAAACATATGTGTTAAAAAAGGAAATGCATCTACATATTTTCAAGTGCAAGTACTTACTCATGTGGGAAAAGGTAGATGAAGCCATGTAAGAAGGAGTCCTCTTGGACAAATTCATCTCAGAAAAAGCAGCATAATGAGGGTGTAATGAAACAAAGTGTGACATAGATGGATAGAGCTGGTGTGGAGAATGAGGCAACTGTTGGGAGGGCCAAGAAAAAGCCTGGATAAAGGACCCAGGTGGGCTGGTCACAACAGGTAAATGTGAAATGGGCACTGCTTCTAAATAGGAGAAAAAAGATTGATCTTTTCTCTTTGGCTGCATCCTAGAGGAGCTTAGAGGAATTTGTGTAACTAAACAATCTTCATGTCGGCCGTTCAGACCTGACTGAGGTACATTTGCTGAGGCATCTTGGACCACTGCATCTGTAGGCCCCTGGAGTCTGCCATTCTGGGCAGCAATCACAGGAAGGACTACTGGAATATGGGGCTGCAGAATCAGCCCCTTCTGTATAGGGGATGTAAAGGTCAGAGGAGGAGAAGCAGCTTGAGGAGAATATGACAGGGAAGAACATCTTATGGACTGATGTGGGGAAGCAGAGGCAAGAGGTGGAGATAAAGAGATTTCCTTGGTGCTTCGTGTAACAGTTCTGTAACCTGGCCAAGTTGGTGGAAAGGAAGGGCCAGGAGATGGTGGGAATTCAGAGGGAGAATACTGATGGCTACGCAGAGGGGATTCCCGGACCCTATGAGCAGATCTGAAAGAGGCCTTGCTATCAGGTTCAGGGACAGCAGATGCTGATGAGACTGCTTTGGCATAAGGAGGAGGAGGAGGAACAATTGCACCAGTGGAAGTAGAAGCATTGTAGTTACTGTAGTCAGGAGGAGGAGACTGGCAGTGAAAAGGGGAAGAAGACACTTTAATCTGAATGGTGGAGACTATAAAGAACAGAAAAGGGAAAAAGAATAATATGGGTTGGCACTGAGGAATGACAGAAAGCATCATGGTTAGAAGACAGGGGGAAAAGGGAATGAAACAAAAAATAAATCAAAATGATCCCAATGCTTAATAGTTAAAAAAGATTAGTGAAGATACAGGTATCATGGTTATTCAGAAGAAGCCAGAAAAGCTGCTAATTTGTTTAGTTTAGAGCCAACAGAAGACACAGCACTGAACTGCCCTGTGATTAGTAGATTTTAACTTTACAACCAATTTTATTAAAAACCCACTTTCAAGACCCTACCCATCTAACATAGACTCTTATTTGCCAAACTTGTTTCTATTTGTTGTATTCACATACCACTTATTTATATTGTGCTTCCTTACTTATATTGTACCTGTATCCTTCTTCGTTATGATTTACAGGGTGACCCATAGAATCTTTTCCCAATATTAATTACATCTACATCTGTTTTGCAGTAGTATTGCTAAAGTGCCCAATAAAGTTGATTGGGCCAAAACAATCATTAACTTATGTATCATACTCTTCTTCACTTGAGCTCCCAAAATTCCCTATTATTATTTATCAGTGGCCACAATGACTGACAATTCTGGCACCTATTTCCAACATACCTGATACCTCTATGCGGAAGACAAACCTGGACTATCCCTGTGATCTCAGTGGTGGAATTCTATGCCCCATGTGGATTATCTCTTAACTACAGATGATACCCTTCTGTTCGGAGAAGCAGTAATTCACAACCAATTATGATTAGGCATATTGCAAACCATGTTGCACCACGTTAAAGTTATTTTGCATGTTGTTAAATTTTGGGGCTGCTATGTCTGTGTAGTTGCCACATCTATACATAAACTTCAATAACAAATCTATTGCAGAAACCAAGTAAGTGAGGACTATAATGCATAGTTGACTAATTTCGGTCAGTTCCCATGCTGAAGAGGTATCTCTGTAGAGAGCGAATGCAACTTCATTCTTCCCATAAGATCTCCCAAACTACATAATTATGGGAGCATGGACAATGTGGGAAGCAGCAGATTGGTACAGACATAGAAAAACTAATTTTCAATTTAAAACAACCTGTTGTTTTGTGAGAAAGACAAAAGAACAATCACAATCACACTATATAAAAAATTAAAGAGGATTTTCAGACATACAAAATTAAGAATCTTGGGGTACAAAGTGAACTCTCTCTTGTTATTTGTGCTATGTTTCTATGTGAAATAAAGATAGAATGTGAGAATGTAATCATTATGAGCTTTCTATTTGCACTTTGGGTAATTTCAAGCAAAATTGATTTAATTCCTAACAGTAAAAACACCCTAATAAAAATTAGAAAGAATAATTAAAAAAACCCACAACCTGCTGCATTGCATTTCAATGCAAAAACACCCCTGTATGCATTATGTATGAATTTAGTAACTGAAACCACAGAATAATTGTAGCAACAGACGAGAAGCCAAACTTTTTCAATAAAAGCACAAGGAACAGCCAGAAGTTAATAGGGAAAATCAAGGGGTGGGGAAGTAGTTCTCTCTTGGCTTCCAAAAGTATGATACATGCCTGTGGTAGAGGTTCTTCTTTCCAGGGATTCTTGGCGTTGCTGCTGCTGCTGCTCCATCGCTTGCCTATAATAAAAAGGTTTTAAAAAAACCCAACTTTAGTTCCCCAAATGCATTTGAGAATCCACTTATCACAAGGAGGGTCCAATTGGGAGATTTTAAAAAAAATCTCTGTGCAGTCATTGGACAATAAAGAACGTTTGATTTCTATTCAATGATCTAGCTCAAACGAAGCTAGATTTCTGAAAAATATTAGTTATCCGAAGAAGAAAGCAAGAAACTTACTTCTTTTCATGGTCAGATCTCTAATTTGTATCTCGTCCGGCAAGCCAGAATTTTTTATATTCTATTTTAATTTTATTTTAAATAAAATAAATACAAACTACAAACACAAAACTTCATTTTTTTCTTTTTAAAAAATCCCCCCAAAATCTACAATGTACAATCAAGACATTAAAAACAGGCATTAAAAAAACAAACACCTACATACATATTATCCTTCCTAGAGGAATAGCAATAGCAATAGCATTTAGACTTACATAATGCTTTGCAGTGCTTTACAGCCCTCTCTAAGTGGTTTACAGAGTCAGCCTATTTGGGTCCTCATTTTACTGACCTCGGAAGGATGGAAGGCTGAGTCAATCTTGAGCCAGTCAGGATTGAAAGCCTGGCAGTCAGCAGAATTAGTCTGCAATACTGCATTCTAACCACTGTGCCACCACAGAATACTGTTTAATACATTATAACAATATTAACCTAATATTATTATTAGGCAAGCCAGGTTTATAAGCCAAGATCACTGATTTATGATATTGGCTTGCTAAAAGAAAAACATTCCTGGAGTCCACTTAAGTCTTAAGGATATTTTTAGCTCAGGCCGTCTTCCCAATTGTAAGAACAGCCAAGTAGGGGTGATCAAGCAGCCCATACCAGCATACCTGCTTATTCATGATAAACCAGAAATCTGAATTGTACTTGCCCACTGCAATGTTAGTAGTGATTCAACGTATATTCAATAGTACACGAGGTTATGACTTATCAAGAAGCATTACGCATGTACGGAATGGAAAACTGCCTTTATTGAAGATATATATTATGGAATCTATGTTTTTAGCCATAGCCTGGCTATGAGATATTATGGTATTTGCTGTTCCTTCAACACCAATTCTACAATATCATCACCAGATCTATGAAATACTAATTATATTTATTGCAAGGACTGTTTTAGCAAGTGGAAGAAAAAGTATCATCTCTGCCCAGCAAAAGTCCCTTCAGAAAGAATGTGTACGTTTGCACTGTATGTATGTTCTCACTAGATGGAATTATTCTTTTGCCCTGTGCCAATTGCCTGGCTCCTGTTGTAGTGATGTCCTGGCATGATTAAGAGGATAGGAAAGAATGGAGGTCTGCCACCATGCCACGTAGGAAACTGTTGAATATTCTTTATACACTTGGTTATATTTCACACTTCCCCCACACCACCTTCTGGAATTCCTCCCCCCGCCCCCCAATCCTGGAAAAATGTCCACAAATAGAAATGCAAAAAGAAGTGTAGGGGATGAGAAACAGCAGCAATTTATTTTTATTCCATTTATGAAGAAGGAGAGGGGATTATTATTATTTACTATTAGTAGGGCATAGAATTGGTGAAATTAGGAGAATGCTCAGATACAATTTAGCTTTGAACAGGCAGAAAATGAGCACTGATTGGATGGCAGTTCTATGTGCTCAGCTATTGTCCCAAAAGAGCAAACAATAATTGGCTGAGAAGCTGCGAGAGCTCTAGACATGCAAATATAGAAACACAACTGCTCTTTTAACATATTGATGATTAAATAGCTCTGCAAATAATCAAGACATACTTGATCAGTATTACAGGATCACAGCACTAGACACAGTCATCTCCCTTTAGTTGCTGTGCTAAGTTACACAAAATTAAAAAAAAGATACTTCAATTTTCAAACTTACACCCTCATCCCCTTGTGGTAACTTGGTTTACTGGAAAAGAAAGTTAAGTGTGCATTCAACTGTTTTCAATAAGACAGTGATTCAGAGTTATGCTAACTTCACTGATACTACACATACCAAATGTTTAGTGACAGCTAATTTTATATTAGCTATTTTAAATAGATACACATGTTAGGATCACCTTTTGTCTCTAACGGGCCCATCAGTTCTAGTAGCATGGTCATGCTTTGCATCTTATCAATTGAAGAGTTTGACCTGGCGTGTCCCAGAAAGCATGGCTCCCTGTAGCGGGACCTGCTATTTGGAATACAATTCTTCCTACCATCGTATTAGCTCCAATTTGGCTGGCTTTCTGCAAAGCCCTTAAGATCTGGTTGTTCTCTCAGATGTGGGATTGATAATTGGCAATCTTCTGAGCTATGTGAATTTATCGTCTGGCTGATTAGGTTATTTGGATGTTGTGGGTATTTCCATCACTAGGGGTTTTTAAGAAGAGATTGGACAGCTGTTTGTCTGAAATGGTATAGAGTGTCTGCTTGAGCAGGGGAATGGATTAGAAGACCTTCAAAGTTCCCTCCAATTCTGTAATTCTGGTTATTTCTGGTTTTTTAATATATATTTACTTTTGTATTTATGTTCTCATTGTGTTGCTTTCTATGAGATAGATGACCCAATAAATCTAATAAATAAATGCATACATAGAGTGCTATAAGTTTTTCTAGCTTAAGAGCAATATGACTATGACAGAAAATTGTCATTTAAAAATTTTGTAGTAGGGTTTTCCACATATAGATTTTTTTTTAGTAATTCTAGTGAGCTTGCATTAGTGTCTTAAATATCCAAGATTGTGTGCTAGGATTTATATAATTAAAGTTGCATCAATTCTAAAATATAATTCTTGTAAAAATGATGGACAAATCTCAACTATGTGGAATTACTTTCAGAAAAATAGTGCCATTTGAATTTTAAAAAACAATGCAAATCATTATCTTCCCATACTTCAAATATTTCATCTTGGTTGCAAGCTAGCTCATCAAGATATCTTACTGTCAGCTTTCCAAATAACAACCCCAACGAAAGAAGACTCAGAGGTTTGAAGTTCCTCAAAGTTCCACTTTATTAGGGATATCATATTGGCACATCTGGGAAAACCCGAATCTGAAAGCTTCCGGGTTTTCCCCACCCAAAGGAAAGTCAATGTCCCCACATGTCCATCACCCACAAGTCCATCACGTGGTCCAATCACTCCACCATCCCAACTGGAGATGCCTCCCAGTCACGCCACTCCAGGTGTAGACTGAATTGTCCTTGACTCCCAGAGAAAAGAATGTTGTTATGGCTATTTATCTCTACCACTCCGTGCAATCTCCCCTTCTCAGTTTCCCACAGCTCTAAGTATGGCAGCCCTGAACATCCCAAGTAAAAGATGGCTTCAAGGGCTGACACTTACATGGAATCTCATTTGTCCTTCAGAGGTTTTATGGCCAACTTCTCAAATTCTATTAACTGTGAATCATCTTCACTCAAGGATAGAAAGTGATACAAGCAGTCCTTGAGTTATTTTTTGAGATTTTGAGATTTTATTAATATTTGTATGCCGCCCTTTTCCCTGAGGGGACTCAGGGCGGCTCACACAAAATCAGGGGAGGGGAAAACAAACATTGACAAAGAAACATATGGTAAAATAGTCAACAACATACATTCATCATTCGGGAGGGGCAACTATCCTTGTCCCCAGGCCTGACGGGCTAGCCAGTTCTTAAGGGCTGTGCGGAAGGCCTGGACGGTGGAGAGGGTACGAATCTCCACGGGGAGCTCGTTCCAAAGGGTCGGGGCTACTACTGAGAAGTTATGACCAGTTGGGACCAGAATTTCCATTGCTAAGAAATGCAATCATAAAGTACAATGTCATATGACAGTATCACTTAGTGACAGCAGTCCTGGCATTCCCCATTACCATGGTTATGCCTAATGAAATTCTAGTCAAGGGCACCCACCTCCCAAATCCAAACCATTCTTGGCTTGGTCTCTCAAAGCCCCATGCTTTGGTTCTTCCAAGGTCAGAGAATGCCTCTCCTTCAACTGCTTATTCCATTCCCCTCCCCTTATCTCTGCTTGTTTGGCCAATCTGCCATTTGCCTATGGGTTAGTAAGCAGCCCCAGAACTGTGTGGCTCTGAAGCTACTTGCCACACTACCATTCATTGTTTCTTGCAATTTGCCTTTGTGGGTGAAGAAACACTGTTTTGCTTCTTTTTCCTTAGGAGTCAATTTCAATTGATTGTCCTATGGCCTTCTGCTGTGGGTGTCCTAGAGTTTTACTCTTTTGTTTTTCCTATTTATCATCTATAGCAACTCCTGGGAGAGGTAATCAGACAGCATAGGTTGATATTTGATGATATTCAGTTGTACATCAAAATCCAAGGTTAACAAGAAATGCAGTCAGACTGTGAAGTTCTCAGTGAGAAGAGCAGATATTTGTTTGCAATCTTCTATCAGAAGTTGGAGAGTGACCTGCCAGGAATGCTCTAGCAAAACTAAAACTAAACAGTGCATTGGACTAGATCAGTGGTCCCCAACCTTTTTATCGCCGCGGACCAGTCAGACGAGCCTCCCTCGGCCTTCCGGACCGGCGGGTGGGAAGGCGGCCATCCTGGGCGCGTGTTCCGCAGGGGGGGGGCGGCTTCCTTCACGCCAAGGCCGACAGCCCGCGAGGCCGCCCCGCCTCCTCCTCCTCGGCTGCCGGGGGAAGGGAGGGGGAACCGACCCCGCGATCCGCTCGCTCGGGCAGCCCTTTTTCCTCGCTGCAGTTCGGCGGGGGAAAAAGATGGCCCTGTGTCCTACTTCGGGCGGGCGGGCGGCTGGCGCGGCGGAGGCCGGCTGCTTCCGAGGGGGTGGGCCTCCGCGCCGCGCTCCATGAAGGGAAGAGGGGGAGAAGGCGGGCTGCGGCCGAAGGGTCCCCGAGAGCCCCGCCGGCCTGACACAAAAAGCGCTTCGGCGGAGCGGCGGGGGGGAGGGGCGGGAGGCAGGTGACACTCCAGGAGGGGGGGCAGAGCTGCGCCGCGAGTCTTACGTAAAGCCCCCCCTCCCCGCCTCGGTGGAGGAAAACATCTCCCACCTGGGTGGGGCTGCGCGCGAAGCGCCTCTCGGAACGGCGAAGCTCCCCAAGTTCCCCCGAAACGGCCGCGCTGCGCCCCTCCCCCCCGCAACCTTAGTTTCTCCTTGGGAGGAAAATGCAGCGCCGCCGCCCGCTCCTGCCACCCCCCTCGTCATTCCACGGGGCAGGCGGGCCGGGTGAGTCCGCGGACAAAGTTTCGTCTCCCAGGCAGCCTCCGCCAGCAGCATCCCAAGTTCGGGCCGAGGCCGCCGCCGCCGCCCCCTCCCTCCCGGGGCGAGCAGAGCAAGAGGGCGGGGGGGAGATCGGGCCTCCCCTCGCCCCCCCAGCCCCGCACATCTGGGGCGGCGGGGGGGGGGGCAGAGAAAGGGCGCATTCATGAGGACTACAAAGTTGCAAATATGGCCCCCGGCGCTGCAGCGATCATGGCCCCCGGCCGCTGCGCGGCCCGGTGCCAGGTACTCCACGGCCCGGCACCGGTCCGCGGACCGGGGGTTGGGGACCACTGGACTAGATGACCTTATGGGTTATTCTAACTATCTTTTACCATTGTCTTCAATAACTGAATGTGCAACTATGTATTTTTCACAAATAAAGGCAAATGTATTATCTAAACAAATCCCCTAATGACTGAATTCAACATGTAATTTTAAATATTAGGCAACAATTTGGCTTCTATTTATTTTTAAAATGAAAATCTGAATATTTCTGTAGATTTTGGTTCCTTACCTTCTCTGAATTTCAATTTCATCTGGAGAGGGTCCATTTTGAACCTGGCGCTGGGTTGTGGGACCTAGAAGACAGTAAAACAGCTTCATGGTTATCAATGTAATGTAGTTAATGGTGGTAAGGATCTGAAAAATTGGTTATTCAAAGAAGTGTGATTAACATCCAGTGGCTGGTTTCAGTGTCAATGGACCTTGGGATTTACTGCTGTTAGATTTATAATTGCTTATAAAATTGCTTATAAATGAAGAATCTCTTGCAATCAAAAAGAAGTGCTGCCATAAACATCAGTAGTATGAAACAAAACATACTAGATGGAAATCTAATTCAGAATAGAATTATAAATTAGGAGAAACAGGAGAGGAAAACTGGGAAGAGATGATTGACCAGGAGGACCATGCTACAAATTTCTATATCTGGAATCCACACTCCAGCCTATATATTACTCCTGAAGCCACTTTAGTAGAAATCAACAATTTTTATAGATTTTGTTTAAGCCACATTTCAAACACCATCCTCCAGGCGAATGTTTTCATTTAACATGCAAGTTTTTAATTATTCAACCAGCAATCACTATGTGAGATGATTAGCATTATAATGAAGAAGATGTACCAGGGAATTTAATTCATTTACATGATTGATAGCAATAGCACTTAGACTTATATACTGCTTCACAGTGCTTTACAGCTCTCTCTAAGTGATTTACAGGGTCAGCATATTGCCCTAAACAATCTGGGTCCTCATTTCACCAACCTCGGAAGGAAGAGGGAATCAACCTTGAGCCAGTAAGAATCAAAATGCCCTGGCAGCCAGCATAAGTAACCTGTCACTGTGGTGCAGTCTAACCACTGCACCACCAGGGCTCTTAGATGCCCTAAAACAGTGATGGCGAACCTTTGGCATGCGTGCCACAGATGACACGCTGAGCCATATCTGTCAGCACACGAGCCGTAAGCTCCAGCGCACATTCGCATGGCGGCCAGCTGATTTTCGGCCTTCCAGAGGGCCGGGGGAGGCCATTTTCGCCCTTCCAGGGTCCGGAGGCTTTCCTGCAGCCTGGGGAGGGCGAAAACAGCCTCCCTTGTCCCCCTAGAGGAAATACCAAGATCATTTTGGATGTGAGCAGGGGTTGTGCACACATGTGCATGTGGGGACACACTTTGCATTATGGGTGCCGGCACACGCAAGCGCTATCATGCACATGCACTTTTGGCACCCAACAACAAAAAGATTAGCTATCACAAAACAAAACAAACACAAAACAAATCTTCTGGAACTATAGGTAGTCTTTGACTAACAACTGTTTGTTTAATGACCATTCAAAAACACAACAGCACTGAAAAAAGTGACATGACCATTTTTCACACTTACGATCATTTCAGCTTCCCCATAATCATGTGATCAAAATTTGGATGCTTGGCAACTGGTTCATATTTATGACCGTCATAGTGTCCTGGGATCCTGTGACCCCTTCTGCAACCTTCTGATCAGCAAAGTAAATGGGGAAGCCAGATTCACTTAACAAGCATGTTACTAACTTAACAACTATGGTGATTTGTTTAACAACTGTGGCAAGAAATTTCACAAAATGGAACAAACTCACTTAACAAATATTTCCCTTAACAACGGTTATAGGACTGGGCTCAGTTGTGGTCATAAGTCAAAGACTATCTGTACTGGTCTCAAGAAGAATTCCCTTTTCCTGCAAACAATTAACAGCTTTATGCTGACTCTGTAAACCGCTTAGAGAGGGCTGTAAAGCACTATAAAGTGGTATATAAGTCTAAGTGTTATTGGTATTGCTACTTATATCAAGCTTACAATGAAAAATGAAAAACTTAAATTTTCATTCTTTGCCTGCATATCTGCATTTTTACCAATTGGATATTAAGAGAGTCATATATAAAAGTCATAAGTGCCTTAATTATAAGGCACTTAACTTTTATACTTGCATCAATATACACAAAGAAGTATGGTGGACTGGTTTGGACACAATGCATGTTGGTTTTTTGCAATGTGCCTTTCACTCACGTTCTGTCCTTTGCATCAGTGGTCAAATTACTAAGACTAAAAAAAAAGTTAAGAACCGAATCATAGATGGAAATTGGTTTAATCTCTTAGGTGTATATTGAACCTGCTCAAATATAATATTTGGGGGAGGGGCAACATGTTGGGGAAGACTATGCTAGACTCAAAGTCACCAAGATGATAGCAAGAATAAAGAACTTGAGGCCTTCCATAACTTGTTGCATTATAACTTCTGACAGTTCATGAATATCTACTATAAGGAATGAAGTTAAAGAGGCAGGAATAGGAGGCCCCGGGCTAGGAACGTTATGACAACATGGCATCAAAACACTAAAACAACAACTATACCTAATCCATTAAGATAACGCCTATAAGCCTTTTGTCAAATAACCTGAATAAGAGGATCAGTGCTGGAAGAGCTATTTCATGCTGGGTCAGATGAAAGTTAGTATCTGGAGGACCAGAAGCTCTGCTCTCCTCAGTGTATTATCAAACTTGGTACTATTCAGGTAGGAATTATTATTAGTTGCTAAGAAAGTCTATAGATAAAGAAAAGAGCCTGAAATGAGAAAAGAGGTAACACAAAACTATTTCAAAGACTAAGCTAGCCAAGAGAGAGGTGAGATTTGGCTCAAATTCATAAATATTTAAGAATACAGAATGCACACACATCTTTAATATCATCCTTCATGGAATTATTACCATCATAAGCACTTTGCACGTGATAATACAAATACTGTGTTTTGTTAGTTTTACAGCATTCAAGAGAGTAACAAAATTATAGAACTCTTCATAATCATTCTGGCAAACCAAATATGCCATTTTCAAATGTCCTAGAACAGGGCTGTCAAACTCGTGCTAGCCACCCTCACGCCTGGTTTAGCGAAGGGGGAAAAGTCCCAATACGTCATGTGATGCCGCTGGGATGATGTGAGTTTGACACCCCTGCCCTAGAACAGAGGATTAGTTTTCTTTCTTTGTAATCCTAAACAAAATAAAAATAAAAATGTAGTCATTGTAAACAGATACAATTCATCCTGCGTCTAACAATTGCTTAACACTATTGTTTAATTTTAATTAACCAGAATGTTTTCTGGTTGTTGCAACTACTGACTACAGAAATTTTGTTTGCTCATGTTATCTGATTGCCAATTTTGTACTTGTGCTCTCCCAACATTCATGCACAAATTCAGTGAATGGAATTATTTTTAGCAACAGCCAGATTTCATATACATATGATCAGTCTGAGACAAATCAGTTCCTGCTTTGGGAACTAATTACATGTTACACACCAATTTGTGCAACTCAACCTTAAAACCTTGTGGTTTTAAATGAAAAAGAGTTTTGGAAAAAATAAGACCAGAGAAATAGAGGCAAATGTTATTTTTGTTTTCCTCTCCTAAACACTATTTCTCCCAAACATCCATATGTGTAAAATCTTGCTGGGGAGAAGAAACAACATGATGGCAAAGACTTAAGAACTGTTTCTATTTCAAACCACCCCCATATTTTCGCTCTCTAAAAAAGATGCCTTAGTTTTGCTATTTCAGTATTTAGAAAGAGTTATTTTTTTCTTTTGCAGAAGAGTAGAACTGTGAAAGAAAGAGAAGACAAGAAAACAAAAAGAGACTACAATTTACAGGAAAAAAAATAAAAATAGATGTGGAACAACTGCATCAATTTCTTTTTAAAAAGACAAACATGGGCAGTGGAAACAAAAACAGAATCCAACTGTTTTTTTTTAAATTAACAATGTTCTGAAAAAAATGAAATGATGTGCTCGTATATGAAAATGAAGATATACAATTAGGAGTTGCAATTGCTTCTCTTTGAAAAAAGGAAGACAAATGAGCGGTAGGAAGAACTGCTCGACTTACAACAGTTCATTTAGTGACTGCTCAGTTACAACAGCACTGAAAAAAGTGACTTGTGACCATTTTTTACACTTACAACCATTGCAGCATCCCCATGATCATGAGATTGAATTCAGACATTTGGCAAAAGACTCATATTTATGACAGTTGCAGTGTCCCAGAGTCACGTGAAACATCCAGCCCCGCGGAAATTGTGAATGTTGCGGTTTTGTTTTTAAAGTGTTGTCTTGTCTAGTCTTCCCCCTTCCCTTGTCTATTGTGAGCCGCCCGGAGTCCTTCGGGAGTGGGCGTCATACAAGACAAATAAATACAAATACAAATACGTGATCAACTTTTGCGATGTTCTGACGAGCAAAGTCAATGGGGAAGTCAGAATCACTTAACAATTGTTACCAATTTGACAATAGCAGTGATTCACTTAACAACTGTAGCAAGAAAAATCGTAAAATGGGACAAAATTCACTTAACAAATTTAGCAACAGAGATTTTGGGCTCAATTGTCATCATAAGACCAGGATTATCTGTATTCACTGGGTTTTTTAAAAAAAAGAGAGCCAGGCCAAAGAAACAAATGCAAGCTTCAACAGGAATCAGTAAGCTGCCCTATGTTTTCCTTCTGATATATAGGAAGTTGGGAAAAGCTGTAATAAGCACAATCTGTCAAAATTCTTCATCTGCCCCGTGATTCTGGATGAAGTACAACTTTACAAAGCAATACCTTGTCTCAAATCCCCCATTTATTAATGGACTGACTTGGAAACACAGAATTGGAAGAGGCGGTTTAGACCACTACACAAAACCTTCTTCAATGCAAGAATGTAAATTAAACATTCTGACAAACTCTATTTAGCCTCTGCTTAAATATATCAGCAGAGGTGGAATCTGCTGCTTTCCCTGGTAACCTGTTCAGGATTATGTTGCTTGGTTCAATTTAATGGTTAAAATAATAATAATAAAGACTAATTAATTATTACTCTGCATCCTAATTTTTATGGCCCTGGTCCAGGAAGGTAAGGCTTCTTCTCTGTAGTTTGATTAGCAATGCAACTTCTGAAAGAATTGAAATATCTAATTGTGCCTAATGTCCCTGTCCTAATGTCCCCATCTATTTGTACCCATTTCCTGGTTTTTATTCATGTTTATTCTTATTCCTGTTATCCTGTACATGAGTGACAAACTAAATAAAATAAAATAAAATAAAAATACATGGGGGAGTTGCTTTACAATAAAACACCAACATTTTGCTTAAGTAACCTTTGTCAATTTTCTGCACATTCTTTCAGAACAACAACCAAAATAAGTTATGTTTGGAGTTTTCCTTTAGTTAATGAATATTCGTCAAGATACTACTTGTCTAGAGAATTGTTTTAATCATTTTAGAGCCTAATGTTTCTGATGTACTAATTTTAAAATACGCTCACAGATTTGTTCTTAATAGTGTCTGGCAAACGAGTGATAGTAGAACAAGAGACTATGGCTGAACAGATAATTAAGCAAAACAGTTTTATTCATTTCCTGATTAGACAAACTATTTCCTTGAAATACAGTTTAATATCATCCTTGGATCCCCAAAGTTCTTGAAGATTTGAGCTCCCTGGTAATCTGCCATGTATTTATTTTTGGAAGGTACAGACACAAACAGAATAAGTAGAAATGTCTTTTATCCTTACAGGAAGCTAATTATGATGCAGCTACAGGACCATAATTGTTACTGATGTAACATTCTAAACCTAAATATTTCCTACTTCTAGGCCTACTAGCTGGTCCACGGACTTATGGTTATTAAACCAAAGGTTTATTTATAAATAAGCTTTCTCTTCTGTAACACAGCCTCTGAGTTAACTTGATACACAATCTCCTTCAAAACATGGCTGTTTTTTTAACTACTTCTAAGACTCCCTTTTAACTTTCACTTTCATTCCTCTTTCCCTGCACAGCAGCTCCAGTTCTGCTTCACTCTCTCTTGGAGATTCCTTTTCATCTGCTGGGAGTGAGGCTTGGCTTCCTCACTTGTTTTCTTTGTGCAAGACCGTTTCTTCTTTCTTCCAGGCTGCTTGCAGCTGCCTCTGCTTGTCTTCTCTCCTTTGGCAGTTCAGCTGGTTTTCTGCTTTGCTGTCCCAAGGCACCTCTTTCCTTGGTCTTCGTTCATCCTCCCTACAAAACTACAGTGTTAGGACTTAGACAAACATATACCAGCTCTAGCAGCAACGCCTCATTTTAACTCTCTTCATCTTTCAACTGCAGGAGATCTTTTTGATTAGTAACGGAGTGCAAAGACTCTTATGACTTCTACAATGATTGCCCCTTCCAGAAGCTCTGTTTCTAAGCAAATAATGAAATAAAACCACAAACAAAACAGGGCTGAATTGTTCTATTTTCTACATTTTAGAAAACTACCCACACTGTGGTATCACAACAATTAATCAGTGGAACAACTTGCCTTCAGAAGTTGTGAATGCTCCAACACTAGAAGTTTTTAATAAGATATTGGATAACCATTTGTCTGAAGCAGTGTAGGATTTCCTGCCTAAGCAGGGGGTTGGACTAGAAAACCTCCAAGGTCCCTTCCAACTTTGTTATTCTATTCTATTTATTCTAAATAGACTGAAACAGTTTCTATCATATATTTCACCTCAGATGCTTCTTCCCTTTTAAAAAATAGTATTTATTGAATGTTCCAACATTTAAAAGACAAAACACAAAATGACACTTATAACAGCTTTTCCATATCAGTATCAATATCTTTTGTAATAGTCCTATTTACAAAAAATCTATCTCCATTTCACTATCCTAAATTATATCCTTATTATTAAGCCTCAGATGCTTCTTCATTTTTATTCCAAATTAGTGATAATTAGTGATGAAGAAAGGTGTATAGGGAAAGGACAGAAGGAACATTTTCCTCAATGTTCTCCTTTGCTCCAAACCCCCTCCCAGAATTTTTTCTTTGAAAATGAATCTCAAGGCCAGAGTTCTACCTGATACATTTTGCACAAAGGAAGAGTTGCTGATTCTGTGTGTAAATGGAAACGTTTTAAAACACACTGAAAGAACAACTGGCTCATATTGAATTATGCTTAATATGTTTTAAAAAGCTAGATTTTAAAGTAGTATGACTAACAAATCAACATTAATGTATAACAAAGGTAAAGGGCCATATAAAATAAGAGAATAATGAAATAAATAGTGTAGTTAGTTATTAAACAATCCTCGTTTTAGTCAGGATTTTTCTCTCCCACCTCTTAATGTTTATTTAATCTAAACATCATTTAGTCATCATTAATTGGAAAAGAAAGGGCACATTAAAAAGAAGAGATTTTTACCCAAAGTGACATGTATCTGATTCATAATAGAACACTGGCAAGAATCTGGATGCTGCCTGTTGAATTGGCTTGAATTTTCTATAACCTTTAAGAGGAATCCTGAAGTAACCAAATCATGTACCAGAACATTCAGATCCTTCATGAATCAACCAAAAATATGTAAATTGCTTCTAGACATTATCCGTGCAGATGCCTATGCGCAAACACCCCCCAACAAACAAACAAACAAAGCATTCCAAGACAGTGAACCTCACCATAGGTCCATAACTACCCCATCTATGGTAGACATTTCTGCCACCCTAGCAAAATTAGGCTTATTTACTATGGGCAACTCTCACCTTCTATATGAATTTCGAATTTCCCCTTTATCCATCTAATTCCAGATGAACCACCAACAAAGAGAGGGTATCTTTTTTATTCAGATGAAAGGGAAAAATACATCAACCTGGTAATTTGAGTGATCTTGGCCATCAGCATCAGACAGATGTTAGTACAAAGGGCAGTACAAACTTTTGAGGAGTCACAAGAAACGTCTTGCTGTGCCAACAACTTCAATCTCTGATCTGCAAGAATACTGTGGCCAGAAAGCTGATAAGGAAACCAAAAGCACCAACAGGTATATATTTCCTACCTATTTCTCAGCTAAGTCAATTAAGCTGTCTTGGAATCCTACATACAATCTTTTTTCTTTTCAAAATCTTCCAGAAGACTTTGATACTATTTGATCAGTAAATTCTTGAATAATTTGGTCAATAACTGAGCAATAAACACTGATTTATATTTCCACAGATAATGAAAATAAGTTACTTTTTCTCCTAGCAACCATGCTAATTGTATATTTTTCAAATCAAATAAACATATAATAGTAAAGGATTCTCTTTTGTGTAAAACCTACACACCGAGTTGCATGTGTAAAAATGTACATGCTTTAGTTGTTGGCACTTTATGCGTGGATGATCACATGAAATGTCAGGAAGCAGAACTTACTAATGCAATCCTATCCCCTAAACTCTGAAATTAATGCAATTTTCGTAACTATAATAACTGCTATACAAGGATTCTGTTATAAGGAAAAAAAGCCAAGCTCTAATTCTCTCAATTAATATTGAAGCACACAGGTCAAATAAAGAAGGCAGGCATAAATGAGACAAATCCAAATATTTTGATACAATGCTCAGATCTCAGCAACTTATCCAATAATAATCTGATCAGAGAAAGCCTTAATTATACAGGTAGTTCTCATGTGGCAATTTCCTTGAATAGTGATTGTTCACAAATACAACGGTAATAAATGATAATAATAAAAAAATATTTCTTGATCAATGCATTTACAACAACAAAAGCCTCCTGTGTGAACTTGATTTAAGGCCTGGTCAGTTTCATACAGCAGCTGCCAGTTAGCCAGAGGATTCTAATCAACCAATTAAGGTCACAGAGCTGAGCTTGTTAACTTGCAGTTAGCACTTTTTAGGGATATGCTGTGCTGTGGAGAAAATCAGCTACTGAAGAAATAGCTTGTTTAAGCAATCTCCCTGTCTTGCCAGGGGGCAAAAAAGGGGAGAAAAATGGGTCAAGCACAGGATACCATGTGAGAGAACTTTATTTAAATGAGAAAATTTTATCTAAATGTGTCTTTGCAGCATTTTTTCCCCTCAGTCACGTGGTTTGTTTAGGACCATGTTCTTTAGCTACCAATCTGCTGGAATGGATTGCAGTCACTAAATGAGGACTACCTGTATTCAATGAACAATAAAATTCTCTAAATTAGTTTTAGAAAAGAATTTTAATGGAAAGCTCTTTTTTAAAAAAAAAAGCAATTGCAAGATATGATGTAACATAGTTTACAATAAACCACTTTACAAGTTGTCCTATATTTGCAGTTACAACAATGATGAAGTAAGTTTATGACCATTCCTCGCATTTATGACATTTGCAGATCTGTAAAGCAAAGGAAAGCTGCAGTAAAATGAAAAGTACAGTTACGGTTTCACTCACCTACACAGCCAAACTGCCAATCTCAATTGTGGTGGCTAAATAAGACCTACCGGCACCATACATATTTCTACTTGTCTTTTTATGTTTTGAGTTTAATATGTACCCAAAGCAGTAATCAGAAATGACAATCACATCTTATAATTTGAGAAAAAAATGCAAAAAGGAAATTCTTCCATTTGCTACTTTAGATCATCATGCCTATGAAGAGTACTGTACTAAACTGAAAAAGTTTTGAAAAAGAAAAAAGTGCAATAATCTCAAACAAAATACACATGTCGAATTAAAATAAGGTGTCAAACCAGTAGTTATAATCAGAAATCAGTTCTGGTACTTTTTCACTGTAATAAATTTGTAAATGTTCGTGACTGATGCAATAATTTCTATGATCATTTAACTCATCTACATTTTGAAAACCAACCAACCAATCAATGAACTCCATCCCAAATTTTTTAAAAAAATTAAAGACCCAATAAAAGATAGCAGTAAAAGGGGGGGCCGCTCAATGGCTAAGACACTGAGCTTGTTGATCAGAAAGGTTGGCAGTTCAAATCCCTAGTGCCATATAACGGAATGAGTTGCCATTATTTGTCCCAGCTTCTGTCAACCAAGCAGTTCGAAAGCACGTAAAAATGCAAGTAGAAAAATAGGAACCACCTTTGGTGGGAAGGTAACAGTGTTCCATGCGCCTTTGGCATTTAGTCATGCCGGCCACATGACTATGGAGACATCTTCAGACAGAGCTGGCTCTTCAGCTTTGAAATGGAGATGAACATCACCCCCTAGAGTCAGGAACAACTAGCACATATATGCGAGGTGACCTTTAAGTCGACCTTATGCGACCTTTAAGAGATAGCAATTAATACCCTTCCATAGGGCTGGGCATGTTCCTTTTTAAAATTAAGCCTCTAAAGCTGGCTCTTCATTAATATTCCGGAAGTAAATACTACAATGGAAATACTACAGTGAGAGGGGCAGTGACTATGAATGAAGGGACTCTTAGAAATATGAACCTAAGATGGGAAGAATTAAGCTCTTATATTAAACAATTCCACTCAAAACTGCATAAGCCTATTTATAGTAATCTATGTACAAAATATAGGTTTTTCTCCTTCCTGAATGTTAAATATATACAAAAAATATATGAATGTGTATTTGAAAAATGGGCAACTTCTCACTTAGAAAAGTTCCGCTTAATCATTCATCAACAACAACACCAATGCAGAGTACAACATGCTAAGAAATGTTACAGAGATTCAAAGCAAATAATATGGCTACTTAGTAGACAAACTTACTTTTAGTCAGTGTTTACTACACTTGAGGAGTCCTCTCCTGCTCCATTTCTTGATATTACTAGACATCACCTAAAAAAACTTCTGTTTTTAGCTATCATCCATTGGAAAAGAAAAGACAGAATAGTCATTTTACATATTATGGCACTAAAAGCATCTCCCCAGGACTATCGACAAGGAAGATTCATTTCAAAGCTTGTAAAGTCCAAGCATATAAAAGTAGAGAGGATGATTAACAATACCGTCCACTCTTCCCTTTGCAACTGAAATCTGAATATAAGAGACACTAAAAAACACAAAACAGAGAAGTAAAACATTTCCATCACCTACAAGACATTCGGCACAGGATGATGCAGTCACACTGACAGAGGCAGAAGCAGTGGCAAATCCATTCTCTGTTAACCATAATAAAACTTCAGGACAACTTTTTCAAATAAACACCTAGCATCCCTCAATGGCTAGGTTGTACAGGATGAAATCAATACCTTCCCTGCAGCTGTACAGTGGGCCTCTTTCTTTAATTATTTAATCAGAGGCTGCCTTCTGAGTGTAACAGAAGGCTTAAATGTTAGGTTTATAATGTAGCACTCTGTCTAGAGAACAAAAATAAACATGGCTGAAATGGCACTATGGGAAACATTTAAGAGTCCCAGAAGGACAAGATGACTGACCTTTCTCCATATTTTACTTTTCTGGCTACTGAGGAAAGCAGAATATGATAAAGCAGTACTTTTAAAATGGAAGTCCCCGAACAGCTGCTTTGTCTTATCTGTAGCTTTCGAAGGATAGGTATTAAATGAGTCGACACATTTCACCTTCCCATACTATAGAATGCATACGACCTCTACATCATCATTGTTATTTTCATTACCTATTACTATTATATGCTGTCTAGTACCAATTGTGGGTGGTATCTTTCCCAGTATTAGAACCCTTTTCAGAGAGCTAGGACATTGCATAAAAGGTCTGAAAGAGGATAATTTGAGCTTGGCCATTGATGCCGCAAGTGAGAACCCTGGAAGGATGTTCAGATCCATTTGTTTGTTTGTACTCTTGGCTGTGCACTATATTCTCAGGATCTTCCTGAACACCAAATTTCAAAAGCACTAATATTGTTCCTATCCTGCTTTTTCTTTTTTTTTCTTTTAATTGAACAAAAACACAAAAAAAGAATCATCCTTCATTACATGTTGTAGAAAGTGTGTAGATTGGTTACAGATAACTTTGGTGCATTTCTTCCACAGTCATTACTTATAGTCCATATTAGATTATACACTTTAAGTCAAAAATCTTTGGATATCTTACTATCAATATACCACAATTCTCATTTGACTACAATTATTTGAACATGCTTTTACCTCAAATCATTCATACTTAAAAACACAACCACATAATGGCATTCATCAGCTATTTCAAAAAATCCTCCAATAACATTATACCTTTATAGCATCTTTTAAGTAAAAGTCAATTAATAAAGTTTCTAAGCCTTCCCCCCCCCCCGCTTTTTTCCCCAACTCACTGACTAAAATTTATATCTAAGTTACTTTAGCCAATACCATAGCATGTATATATTGTTAAACAATGTCCATTAACATTTTCTTGTTGTTATTATAATTGGCTAAAAACCATTTACTATTTATGCCCCATCTCCTCTCATCAGGGTCCCCACCCCAAACCTTACACCTTTATAACAAGATCTAAATGAAAATTTGTTAATAAAATTTATAGGTCTTTTTCCCAAGTCACAATTTATATCCAAATTTCTTTTACTAAATTGTCTCTATCCTGTTTTTTCAATGTCCAACTTTTGCTTCCATAGAGTATCAAAGGGAATACCATGACTTGCACTATTCTGACTTTGCAGCTATGGACACATCACAGCATCTGAACACTTTTCCCAAAGCCCTCGTGGGTGCTCTACAAAGCCATAGTCTGCAGCATATTTCTTGATTGCTTGTTGCTTTATGGTTGATCCTAAAAGGCAGAAGCTATCCACCACTTCTGATATCTTCATTACCAATTCTAAGGCTGGTTGTTGTACCTGTAGATATTAATTTGCTCTTATCAAAACATCTCACTGTCCTTATGAGAAACTGGTAGGAAACCGTTTTCTTTTTTCATTAGTGTTACTTGGAACACACAAGAAGTTTGTATCCCACAGTCAGCAACTGGCCATGTCTTTGATGCTATACTTGAGGGCATTCATCTCCTTTTAGCAAATAATACTGTCAATTTGATTTCTATGTACCTCTGTCTATGTACTTAAGTGTACATAGATTGTTTGAAAGTAGTGTCAGCTGTGAAGAAATCACTGGACTGGCAGAAATTGAGGAATAGGTCACCCACTTTCCTAAATCATATAATCCAACTAGTTTCCTCTTCTAAATTTCCAACATTAGCATTCCAGTCTCTAATCATAAGCAGCACATCTTGCTTGCAAGTACTACTGATTTCAAATTGAATTTGATCGTAACACTCATTATCTTCACTTCTTTTGTACTGATAGTTGGAGCATAAACTTGAATTACCTTCATATTAAAGGAATGTCCACAAGGTCTAATCAATATTATCTAATCAATCATAAAAGCTATATCCTTCCTAACAATAAAATTAAAAAAACTAATAAAAGCAACACCCTTCCTTTCCTTTTTATATCCCCAGTAATAATCAGAGTGATATTCTGAGTGTCCAATCCTAATCAATCTCAATTTGCTTATGCCTATGATGTCTATCTGTAGTTGTTTCATTTCAATTTTCCAATGTTCATTCTTCTTACATTGCATGTTCCCACTTTGCAGCTTTGGATTTCATTTTCCTGTATGACAGCATCAGCAACTAGATGTCCTGAAGGCTTTAATTTAGTCATATCTTTAAAATCTTCTGTTCTCTGAAAAATCCTCACTTCTTCTTTAGTAGCATGTCGACAGCCTTCCTACCTGAAAGGCCCATCATCTGGCATTTCAATAACAATTTTATATTTTCTATCTACATGGCTTTTGGTAAAGTACAGGAGTGATTTAACAATGCTTTTTCCTTGCCAAGTACTGATGCTATCTTCACTAAAGTAATAAACTGCCTCTAGCATCTTCCTATATCACTGCTGCTCAATATAGGTTTCTGCTTGCTTTGGCTGGGCAGCTGGAATGACCTTTATTTGGATAACGCTGCTGGGAATATGAATGAATGAATGAATGAATGAATGAATGAATGAATGAATGAATGAATGAATGAATGAATGAATTTATATATACATACCCAATGGTCTTTAGCCATTGTAGGAATACCCCCCCCCCAATGAGGCAGCACAGAAGGTCTTGATCTTGGTCTCTCTCCCTCTCTCTCCCAAGCAAAAGCTTGTGGGTATATAAATGCCCTTTACTATAGTATCTTTTTCATTCATAGTTCCAAAAAAGAGCTTCTAATGTTTCCAATTATCATTCTGGATTTCCAATTTAACAGACTTTATCTCACAATAAGAAAAATGATCAAAGAAGACAAAATTGTTGCATGCCACATTTACCTGAGTAGAAGCTGACCCAGAATGTCAAGAAGACTGGCTTCAGATGCATTTGCTGCCATTCTACATTATGGAGCCATTTATATTAGTCATTTATGAACCCCATGAGCTGTGCTCATACCATTATATTATTTTCATGTTTCCAGGAGATTGAAATGTATCTTTAAAAGAATATTATCCGCATTTTTCTGCCAAAGGATACAAAACTATTGCATACACATACAAACTTTTGGCATACACAACTAAGATCGTTATAATGATCCAATTTATGAATCACTTCGTATTAAATAACTGATACAGCAGTTACCTTCTGCCAGAGAAAATGGGAGGAAGGAACTGCTGTATTAGTTGTTTAATATGTCCAACAAACAGTGCAGATGGCTGCAAAGAAAAGAGGTGTTATATTTGTGAGATACAAATAGTTCAGATCAAGTGTCCTTTCAAAACCAGCATCTATCATATTTGCTGCTACTAATTTAGATTTCTTTCTCTTCCTAAATATGTGCTCTCATCTTTATCACTCAACAACACCTGCCATGGTACATGCAAGTCAAGGAGGAAAGCCATCCCAAGCAGTATGCTGATTGTTTTAATTGCTTCTGGACTGAAATCCTTTCATTGCATCATTAGCATGGGACCTAAATAGCTGCCTAAGATAATCTTAAGGCTGCTCTTGCATACAAATGCAATGCATAATTCTGAAATCCTGAAAATAATTCACAAGAAGTACTCTGGACCTCACACAAACTATAGCACCTTTCTGTTACTAAAACAATCTGATTTTTTCAGGCTTCTGTGTAAGCTTGAGAAAATATGGGGTAGTGTTTTAAGAATCATATTGTGATATATTTATTAAAATTAGTAGCTTTTTCAGGCAGAAGCTTGCAAAAAATTCAGGACAGAGATACTACATTTGGGGTGGGGGAAAGTTCAATAGCTCTTCTTCTGAAACATTTTCAAAACTTTACACAGCCCTATGGAGTTGTACTGTTAAAAGAGAATGATGGTACTCTCTAAGGAATATGCAAAAGAATTTTAACACACAACTGTCTCACCTAGTTATCAAATGAGCTGAAATATGGTCTAATCATGTACAATAGCAACTGGCTCACTGGTAATTGGAAAGCTTTGAACATGTTATTAAGCTGCCGTCCAAGTGAAAAACCAAATACAATCCAAGTAAAAAATCAATTGTACTTGGTTTAGGTGACATTTGGTTCAACAGCAGTAACTATGAGAGGGATCTAGGAGTCATAGTGGACAACTGAAATATGAGCCAGCAATGTGCTGTAGCTGCCAAAAAAGCCAATCTAATCCTAGGTTGGATTAACAAAGGGGTAGTATCAAGGTTATATGAAGTGTTAGTACTGTTTATATTGCCTTGGAATATTGCATCCAGTTTTGTACACACGAAACAAAAATGGTTCTGAGACTTTAGAAAGATTGCAGTGATGAGCAATAAAGATGATTGGAGGCTGGAGGGTAACATATTTGACGAACAGTTGCAAAAATCAGGTATGTCTAGTCTAACTAAGAGAAGGCCTGGGGAGACATGTTAGCTATCTTCCAATATTTGAGGGGCTGTCATAGAGAAGAGGGTGTTAAATCTATTCTCCAAAGCACTTCAGGGCAGGACAAGAGATAATGATGGGAACTTATCAAGGACAAATGCAATCTAGAACTAACGAGAAATTTCTTGATTGTGAGAACAATTAATCAATGGAACAACTTGCCTCCAGAAATTGTGGGTGCTCCATTACTGAGGGTTTTAAAGAAGAGATTGGACAGCTATTTCTCTGGAATAGTATAGGGTCTCCTGCTTGAGCAGGGGCTTGAACTAGAAGACCTCCAATGTTTCTTCTAACTCTGTTATTCTGTATTGTAAGTGAACTAAAAATTAATTTTTGAAGGCAAGTTCTTTTGTCAAAGTTATATTGACTGACTGATTTAAAAATGTCTCTAAAACTTAGGGGAGAGAGAACTGACGTCGCTATGATACAACGTGCTATTGACATTTCTGCCACTGGGTGGTCCTTTTGGACCTAAACCGTCCCGAAGAGGCGGTAATAGAGAAGAGTATGTCTTGCTGATCTCAGGGACATCGCAAAGTCTCTGATTGATCGAGGAGAAGCCCTTTTTCCTGATGACAGAAACCCACCCCTGAAGCTGCTGAAGTTGAGACAGCTCCAGAACGGAAAGAAAATGGAAGAGAATAGTGTGTCAGATTGGTGAGGAAATTTTATTACTAGAAAAGATATTACCCAAAGAAAATTTAAACTAAATTAAAATTGAAGACAAAAGAAAACAAGCAGCGGAATTAAGCTACATTAAACCAATTACATCATCAGTGACAAGCAGTTCAAAGATCTGTTAGTGGGACCAGAGAATATTGCTTGTTGGCTGACTATTGTTGGACACTGCAGCAAAATGCATCTATATCACTGAATGTACATGAAAATCAGTAGCAAAATGCTTTTAGCCCTGTTGAATTCACACAGCATGTTGGAATCATTATGTGATTAAATACATTACAGTCATTAAAAGTTAATTTAATATTTCTCAAGTTTCCTATAAGACAGTCATTCTAAAATTATATTTGCATTCAGTTTGAATGGGTCTAACATAATCACCAAACATTTTTCAGGAAGCAAAATTTTGGAAAATAATTATCCAGTGTATTTTCCCCCCTCCAATTTACTTTCCATACTGGGCATAAATTTTTGACCATATCCAGTCTGTAATATCACTCTACAATGTCCTTGGTCCATGACTGATTAAATTTTCTGCACTATGAACAAAATACTGTGCTTGATCACCCATTTATATAATTCATCAGTATAATGTTCCCACCATCAGTATAATATTCAATATTATTCATTTGAGATCACATTAACAATTATATTTCATTTGATCATGCAAGTCTTCTCAACTATAGTCTTTTGCAGTGAATGAAATCAATAAGAAAAGATTGCTACAAGGCTGCCTCTATCAAAACATTAGCATATCCTTATGGGACACACATGCTGTCTTTAAATTTAGTGTGTGAACTGTTGAGACAAACTACTTAGGAAAATGTCAGCCAAGAGATTTCTTGTTCAGTTCTACCTTCTCTATGGGTTAATTAAAATATTTGGCTAATAACAGAGTCTTGTGTTTGTTCAGATAAGCTATTCATCACTAGATTTGAGTAAAGGCTAAAGAACACTATTTGGCAAGGGTTCTGAGTTTATTCCAATGTGTTGCTCTTATTTTAGAGCTGTATTGGTAAATCATGCAAATATAGTTGCCATTAAGCATTTGCTCTCAGTAAAGGCAGCTTAATAAAGATAGTAATTTCTGCAAAATGGTGCCCATCAAAACAAAAAAGCTCAAAAATTATTCATTTCACATTCATTTTAAATCAGACTCAGAAATATACTTACAAATAGGTTGCTGAAATTGAAACAATTATTCAGTAGTTAGTTGGCTCTTATAGTCATATTCATAGGATTCTATTAAAAGGTTTAAATCTCCTTTTGCACTTTTTGAACTTTTTTCATATCCTTGAATGAAATTTTATCAGCACTTAAGATGTGTCATCCTTGAGCTATAACAAATTCATCAAGAAGAAACCTTTTCAACCGACTTTTCTTGCTATGTGTTGAAAGTACTTTCTGATTTGTGTCACCTCAAGCTGTACTATGCAATCTGCCTGCTATAATTCATTTTAATGTGGGTAAACACTTCTGCTCCAATTGTCTACTATGTATTTTGGCAAGATTCTCCTTCCCTTCCAGTCATTGGTTGTTGCCCTCCATGACCATTTAATGACACCAATAGAACAGTGATAAACTAAGAGAGAGAGAGGGAAGGAGGGAGGGAGGGAGAGAGAGACAGAGAGAGGGAGGGAGAGAGAGACAGAGAGAGGAGCACAAACTAATTGTTGAAAGACTGACATGATGTGAATCTTTTTAAGCCAGGTGAAATTATCTTGAATTCTGCTATTTTCTAGCGCAAGTAATAGGGTAAAGTAGATTAACCCCTTCCTTCCTTCCCCATCCATCCATCCATCCATGAATGGCAAACAAGCAGTAAAAATCAACAATCAACAGTCATGTAAATACAGTCTAAACAGCAGAGAAAGTGCTTGAAAATTTGGAAAGTAATTTCTTGAACTGGTTTCATTTTTAGCTTGTCTATGTTTGGCATATAAGCAATTTAAGACTGCAGTGCAGAAAAACGTGGTGTCTCTGTGATTCACTGGAATCCTGGAGCTTTAAAAAAGGCTTTGTTACTTTCCCTACCCTGACAGGCATTGATGACTTTTTATGGAATATTTCAGAAATTTCTTTTGAACAGGATATAATAGAGAAAACATTACTGTTGTAAGGAAAGTCAAAATTTGTCAGATTTACAAAGAGCTGGGGGGGGGAGCAGGCAAAAAACCACCCCAAATGTTTAATAAAATACATAGACAACTGGTGTTTTAATTAAATTGATTGCACTAAAAGGATTGCTTACTTTTCACACTGGAAGCTTATATGTTGGATGAAGTTCTGATAATATTCAGTGACAAAGGTCTGCAAAGCATCAGTTAAAAAGGGGTGATTCCCCCAATCCCATGAATTAATGGCAATCCCCCCCCAAAGGAAAAAAATAATTCAGGATATGGATAGAACTATTTTATTGATTACGTGAGATTATTCATAGACTGAATGGATAGTCCCAAACAAACTTTAATCTATGAAATAGGGATACTAATTATCTACTTCATAGAGGTAATACACAAAAACCTGTGAAATAAGCAACAAACTAATTTTTGAGTTTATCTTACTTTGTTTTTTAAAAGAACTATTTTAAAGTTCTTGTAATGCTAACAGCAATAATTTAAAATAAGTTATAAAACAATATTCATGTGAAGACTGAAAAAATAACACAGTTCATTAAATTACTTTAATTAAATTATTTTACATTAGATTAATGTAAATTAATTGATTTAAATTAATTAAACCATTAATCTAGAAGAGTAAATAATTACTCCTATAGCAAGGGATTTTTTTCCATAAAGGGAAAGAGGTTTAGAATTTTAAGGTTTTTGTTAATCTGCTTTCGTTTAAATAAGTATGAACATAGTACATATTTTCATTAATACTATGAGAGTCAATGGAACATGAGCAACTGCTTCATGCCAAGATATAACCATCCTTGGTACTGCCTTCACCAGCCTTCCTTGGCCTATGTGTCCTTCTAGACATGTAGGAACTACAGCTCCCACTAATTGACAGTCAATACGGCTGAAAACTGGAGTTAACCTCTAACACACATGAAACATTCTATACATATATGCTTTTTAATTGTGCTGTTAGTGTGTCAGTGAATTCCATCATCTCCAACTTCTTCCATATTTTGTAATTGGAAAGAGAAGGTTGCAATAACTCATGATATTTTCCAGTGTCAATGCATTATGTTTTGCTGGTACTTCAGTACCCGAGAATGATGGTCCCAGAAAAATAAAAATAAAACCTCACAGTCTAGACCAATGTGCCATAAAACCCTAGAGAACCATTAAAACAGACAGACCCTTTTTAAGAAGCAAAGGTTTTCTGAAAAGCTATGTATTGTTAAAGCAGTTATTAACTTATGCTATCAGGTTAAGAAAAAAAAATCCTGTTCACTTGAAAGCAAGGCACACAAAACAAGTTTATAAAAGGCCTGGGGAAATAGCTCTGTCATGCTTGCTTCAGGCTTTATGCTTTCATGTTATTCTTACAGGGAAGAGAGTGGTGTACTGGGGATAATTTACAACCCAAATTAACCTCAAATAGCCAAAAATAAACTCTGTGGAAATAACTCCTGTGTGCCACTCTTCATTCTTCCAAGCTTGGAGTAACAGAAAAATAGGGTGATCTAGTTCAGTGAACAAAAAAGTTTTTAAAAATCCTTTCATTTTTCAGGCTGCACATTAAAAAAAACAACTCACAGAAATATTATGATTATAAAGGTTCTGGGAACTTTACTTTGAAAGTAAACATCCAAGCCTGCAACATTATTTTGTTTTCTATTTTCCATGTCACTTCTATTTTTATTTCCTCTTCTATTCTTTTACTTTTTTTATTCTTTGAACTTGTATTCTCTTCACACCAAATTGTCCTGCCACTATCTTCCATAGAATGCACATAATAGCCCAAAAAGAATCTGAATCAAATACAATCAATTATTATTCAACATAATTACTAGCTATTCTTTTGTTCCTCTCCTCAATAAATATTATGATTACTATATAAAATGATCCTATATGGGTTACCTAAAGCATATAAAAAGCTGAAAATGTGAAAATTATTCTGCAGAGGAACAGGATATCTGAACCTGCAAGATACTTTTAGTTGTCCTTATTTTGCAAAGAAGTTACTCCCCACTATTGCAGAGATGCACACTTGCAAAATGTGGCATGTTCCACCCCTACCCCGATTTAATGTACCAGTACATAATATTGGCAAGGCCTTGAGTAATTGGCTATGACTATGCTCTTAATGAACAGAAACTGTTACTTACTGTGTGCACTCAAGCTGATAGTGGCCCAACTCACTCCCTTCAGATGTCCATGCCGAGTCCGTCGGACTGGCATTTTTAAAACATTAAGTTACTTTCCACGTTGCAACATAAAGAGGGACAAGACAACTCTTCCAACTGATCTTTGCGTTGGGCATAAGGGATACTGTCTCCAAATGACACATCCGGAAGAAGGACTTTGCAGCTAAGCAGCCACAGAATCACTCTCCAGCATAACAAGAGAAATCCCTTGCGTAGAAAAGTTCCAAGTGAGGAAAAAAAGAAAGGAGGGGAAGGGAGAGAGAAGAGTAAATCTGGAACACAACCAATAACCCTAAAGACTCCTTGAGATATTTTGGACCTAAAAATCCTCCAATCAGAGACGTGATGACAGGAAAAAGCAGACACATGTCTCCCTCAACCATATATGTCATAGATTAGGCAGACTTTGGAAGGACTGAAACAGGAGATGAGTCTTTGAGACCCATCAACCGGCATCACATGTCACTTGTCAACGTGAATTATAGCAGAGGTCCGAGGTCCTGTTTTGAGAAGTTGAATTAGTGGGTGAAATAACATGCGTTAAAAGCTCTTTTTAAAAATATTAACACTCACACACACATTTATCTAGGGCAATATTACAAGCACTCAGATTTAATTGCTCAGGGATGTCTTAAATACATTTTTCTTGCAAATCTATTACTTTTTCCTGGTTATAAATGTTAGGTTTTTTTAAAAAAACAATCTGATAAAGAATGGAACTAATATAACATTAATCCACCTGAGAACAGCTGACAAATCTAGTGATATAAATTAGGAATCTGTAGCTCATTTTTTAGAATTTGGCACTAACAGAAGATCTTCTTTTCCCCAGTTACTTATTTCCATGGTGACTTTTAATAGATTAACAACAATTAATCTGCAGAAAAATAAATTATGTCCCCAATCAGCAAATGTTTTAAGAATTGCATTTTGCCAAGACAGACTACATAGAAAGTCAAAAAATTATATCATTGTCATCCTCAATTAGCTTCCACTATTTAAATTGTCACTCTGTGTCAAAATGTTATAGGTAATCCACCCAGAAAGTGGAAAATTAATCTATCCAGAATCATTCATAATGCACCTTTTCTAAATAAAGTTAAATATACGGGAGCAGGAATCACTGGAGATTAGAAATAAAAAACATTCTGACACAATCTAACGTTGCTTAAAGATATTTTCTGCCAGTTAGGAATTTTAATTATAAAATTCCAGGACAAAAATGAAAATAGGATGCTGTAACCATGTACTTTATTTGGAAGTATGCTTACCTATCTAGAAATTAGGAACTAAAGTCTTAGATAATATCTAGGAGACTTGAAAGGAAGCTGGGTAGACAGCAACCCCAAACATTTACCTTCTGGTAAATTGCCATTGGTGGGCTCCATTTTGACAGTGTATTAATTTCACTGTCTTGGAATTCAGCATGGGACAACTTTTCACTGATGGAGGGACAAATTATAGCATTAGCTTATTCCACCTTAACAAGGGCTTTTATGGTACAATATTTTAGTGATGCAGAAAAGAGGAACTCTGCCAAATACCACACTGTTGCATAGTTCAGAGAGTTTCTGTGCACTCCCTATGATCTCTGAGAATATGTTCCATAATCATGACTCTACATCTATAATTTTAATCCTATCATCTGTGGGTAGGAAGTCAGACGTCAACAATCCATTCCAACTGCTATGAAAAGAGGAATTCCATTGGGGGTTTCAGGGAAAGAACTGGGTCTCTAGTCTTCATAACCTTCTGATTTCCTCAACCCAATCAAAAAGCAGCACCCAATAGAATGGTATTCTTTAGGAATTTTTTAAGTAAAGACAAAAAAGGCCACTTTATTTCTGCCTTACTAATGGAGGCTTGATTGAACATTGGATAAGGGGATTCCTTTGCTTCCAGTTCCCCATTCCTGACACATGCACAAATACACACTTAGTAATGTGATTATTGTTAAAAGGTAGATATTTATCCTTACGGGTAAATGTTAAAAGGTAGATAAAGATAAATGTTAAAAGGTTAAAATGTTAAAGGTAAACCATTTGATTTTACATTCCAAAGCTTAATCTCACAAAAAGATATCTTCCACACATTCCTTTGAGTTGTATGGAGCAACATTGTGTATGGAGCAACATTAGTATAAATGATTAAGTATAAACTCTGCTGTCCCCAGCTGATGTATTGACTAAACCAATTATCCAATCACAGTAGGTTTGATTCAGGCATCTCATTGACATAAACAATAAGAATTAAGTGTTTGTGCTTAATTCTCCTCTATGGAATGAACTGGACTTGTTAAACAAAAATGGAATGTGCCCACCATGGGGTATTACATAGATTTTCTCTAAAAATAAGCACATCGTACAAAACCCATGTCAAATATAAGAAGACTAAACAAATCCGTACCTATGAGCAATGGGATAGGAAGCTTTACACTACCAAGTCAGACGTTCCAGTCTGGCTGAATTAAGTAACATGATTATCAAATGATAGCCAAAAATGTACTCATGACGGATCAGTTTGTCTTACTGACACCTAAGATTTTAAAATAGACAACTTTTCATCAACAGAATACTGAAAAACATTCTTAATCACCTGACTTACCAGGATCTTATTTTAGTATCATCATTTGTTCCCATGTACTATGATATTACTACAATGGTAGACTGTTTTGTTTTATCTTTATTTTTAAATTTGTATAGGCTGTCAAGTCTCAATATTTGCTCAACCCACAAATATTCATAATTCAATAAAATTATTAAATCCCAATTACAAATTCTAAAATTGTGAAATGTTCTAGAAGACCAATGTCAAGGTTCCAAGTAACATCCTCAATGAAGGCAAGAAGTTCCTCAAAGTTCCATTTTATTAGACATGTCATATTGGCACTTCTGGGAAAACCTGAATCTGGAAGCTTCCGGTTTCCCCCACTCAAAAGAAAGTCAAAGTCCCTTTCCCCTGCTCCCACATGTCCATCACATGGTCCAATCAATCCACCATCCCAAATGGAGATGCCTCCCAGTCACGCCACTCCAGGTGCAGGCTGAATCATCCTTGACTTCCAGAGAAAAGAATGTTGTTTGTTTGTTGATTTTATTTATATGCCGCCCTTTTCCCCGAAGGAGACTCAGGGCGGCTCACAACTCAACCAGGGAAGGGGGATACAAACAAGAATTTAAACGATATAAAAAACAATGCATAATTAAAACACAACAGTCATACCAATTCGAGGCGGGGGCAACAGTTCTTTAGCCCCAGGCCTGTCGGAACAGCCAGGTTTTAAGGGCTTTGCGGAAGGCCTGGAGGGTGGTGAGGGTTCGAATCTCCACGGGGAGTTCGTTCCAGAGCGTCGGAGCAGCCACAGAGAAGGCTCTCCTCTGAGTAGTCGCCAGTCGACATTGGCCGGCGGATGGAATTCGCAGGAGGCCTAATGTTGTTATGGTTATTTATCTCTTTCACTCCTTGCTATCCCCTCTCCCAGTTTCCTACAGCTCTAAGTGTGGCAGCCCTGAAGATCCAAAGAAAAAGATGGAAAGTTTCAGCTTCAGTGACAAATTATTACATAATCTGGATTCAGTTTCAGAATTAGTTACTGATATTATGTAGGATCTGCAAGACACATGCCATTGAATGGATGCAGGTGGTACTGCATCTAACCTGGGCCCAAACTATGTAAGGCAGTAGTTCTCAAATTTTTGTTCACCCAGACGCCTTCCTTTAAATATCTTTTGTGGTAACTGATCATGGTCACAGACCCCCCAAGACTTAATATTTAAATCACAACATTTCTTCAAGCCTTTGCAAACCCTCTGTGAGCACATTGTGCTCCCCCTCAGAGGCCACAGGTTGAGAACCACTGATGTAAGGTATTATATAGGAAAATTAGTACCTTGAATTGAGACCAGAAAGGAAATGGCAAGTAGTATAACAATTTAAAACACAGTTGTGATATGGTATACTCTGGAACACCACCACTACCACTCCTGTGCTTCCTTCTAAGACGTATAAAGGTTTTGTTCTATGAACATTGAATTGCAATAATGCATCAAAAAAATTATTTGAATATGCCTAATCAATGCTACGTTTCTTACTTCTAGCAAAGGATACAATTTTTTTTAATCAATCAATACTGAAAATGCTCCCTTTTCCCAAATGTAATTTGTCTGGTCAGCATTAAAAACAGATCCCCAAATCTGAAGAAGAAACACAATCTTATTCAGTGCAGGCCTATTTTCAAAAAGTCAGCCTCTGGAATTGACAATTCTGTCTTATCCAGATTTAGCTTCAAATTGTTTTCTTACATTCAGTTCTTTATAACCAACTCTCTTTGAATATCCTAATAAGCCACGATAAGGGGAAGACAGTGGAATAAAGAGATATGAGAACGTTATCCAAGGGACAAAGAATGGCATCAATCGAGGCTTCTCAAACTGTTCGTAGTGGAGCTCTGTTTATACCACAGTGCCTGTTGGAAGTTCCAAGATCCCTGCCATCTTGCCAACAATATTAAAAAACTCTTATTGTTCAGTTCTATGGAGATGCAGTTGAAGGCAAAATACCCCCGTCTCTTTTCTATCCAAGTCTATAAACATGCCTATTTATTATCCATAATATTTACCTATATATTTACCTATGTCATTGTCAAATATCACTTACCAAGCTTCATGCTAAGTTTCAGATTAAACTATCCTCACTCTGAATTTTCAGGCAATACTACAGAGAATCAGAAAGACATAGATACAAATAGGCATGCAATATTTCTACCTGTGCAAATTAGGAAGCCCTATATATATAAAAAACATGTTTTCATTTAACATGGAATCTTAACTATATACTTTATGGACTATATACTGGGTCTCCGCCTCCCCACTATTTGAACCCATGGCCATGTAGTTACTTATTTACTAGACTTGAAGGCTTCTGCCACCTGTCTCTTCTATGTAATGTAATGTAATGTAATAGAATAGAATAGAATAGAATAGGCTTTATTGTCACTTTGAATGTACACTAATCGGCATACATTAAAATGAAATTACGTTGCATACAGCGCTCAAAGGGTCTCCAGCTCTAGCTTTTTCTGCTGTGAGAATCAGGGATCCTCTTCTTACCACGTTCCATTCTTAAACATCTTCTATGTACTATGGAGTATGACAGACTCTGACATGGGTTAGAGGTCATTTAGGAGCTTATCAAACAACTGAGATACTGTCTCATTTCATGTCTCTGACAGATAATTAATATGGGGAGTGGCCAAATCTGAAAAACATTCCATAGAAACACTCTAGAATACACTTGGATCCCCATTTGCTTCCATGAGACATATCATACACATTTGACAAAATACCTCAAATTTAATAGTAGCAAGGCATTTCTATAATCTCCATTTAAGATTCACTTTCTCCCAAGACAGACGAAGAATAAAATGTGTCCCATAAATAGATACAGAAATGACGTGTGAAAGCCATGCAGTGCAAGAAATCTTGTCCCAAACCTGACAGATGTTATAGTTTTCTTAATTGAAGGTGGACCTAGTATTTAACAGAAACAGATCATCATGAAAACCTGTGATTGTTTGACCCCAAATCAGTTGACAAGGCAGATTTAGGAATTATTATGAATTGTTAGATCAAGACATTAGTGGTGGAATCAAGTCTTGCGTTTCCAGTATTCTGGCAACCTGAATTGTCAGTTCTCACTGCCTCAGGGTGCATGTGCTTAAGTTTCCCCCTCCAAATTGAGAAAACCAATGTTATTTGATGTAGTGATTAAGGTGTTGGCATAGGAGATTGTGAGTTCTAGTCCTGATTTAGGCATGAAAGCTGTCTGGGTGACTTTGGGTCAGTCATTCTCTCAGCCCAACTCATATCACAAGGTTGTTGTGTGGAAAATAACAAAAGGAAGAAGTATTATATACAGTATGTTTGCTGTCTTGAGTTTCTTATAAAATAAAATAAAAATGGGATTTAAAAATTAGATAATTTTTTCGTAATTTTTTTATCTAAAAATAAATAAATCAGAAACAAAGAAGGAAAGAAGGATTGGTTACTGTGTGTTTATTTAAACCCAGCTGGCATCACTGCTTTGTATAGTGTGTTCTCACTGACATCATTTCCCAAGGCAGAAGTCTTCCTTTATTCTGTTCTCTTTTAATTGGAGACTGAACTTAACACAGCAAAAATAACTTGGGAGATTTAAATAATAGGAATAAAAATAGGGTGGCAGCTCTGAAATCTGAATTCCCTTCATGCAAACTGTGTGCTCTACTTCAGCTAATGGGATAAACTGTTCTGATTTTTAGGATATTAGAAGGTCTGTCTGTCTGTCTGTTTGTCTCTCTCTCTCTCTCTCTTCCCCCCCTCTCCCTCTCTCCATCCCTGGAATTGAATATGAATATGAATGGACTATTATCTCTAAATTCTAAGATATTTCTAAAATACATTTCAAAATCTACTGTATTGAAATATGCACTTATAAATCCAGATGATATTAAATTCACGTTATTGCTACCTGTTCTTTTTAAATTTGAATACACTGGAAAGTGAATTACGGTAGATCTTCTATCTGCAAAGTATGAACATTGCACTGTTCTTGCATTCAGAATAGATAATTCCCTTCCTATCAGTTTCTTGTATCAGTAGGAATTAGAAACTATTTAAACTGATTTAAATTTGCATTCTAAGAATAGAGCAGATTAAAAGAAACAAGAGGAAAAAGAGAGCTGTTTCAAATTGTGAATTACGGTTGATGAATCAAGAGCTCCTTTGAGACTAGATTTGAAGGAATCTCTTTTAGTACATTACCTAAATGCTTAGCTGTGTCTGCCCATCCATGAACCTAAAGACAGAGCAAAGTAACACACTTCCTCTTATATCTATTAATTGAAAATGGATGTTTAGAAGCAAAATTAGTATCAGCAGCTCTATATTGTCCTCACAAAAACAGGGATCAGGAGCAAAGAGCAATATTAATTCCATTTTGGAATGCTCCATTTGGGAGAGCACAAGCTAGATGTCACTTACCCTTCCAATGATTTCTTCAGCTTCAACCTCAATAATACATAGGCAAACAATAGATACAAACTCAAGGTAAACCGCTCCAAACTCGATTGCAGAAAATACAACTTCAGCAACAGAGTGGTCAATGCCTGGAATCCTCTAACCCCCACAGCTTCAACCTTAGTCTGTCTACCGTGGACCTCACCCCGTTCCTAAGAGGTCCATAAAAGGGGGTGTGCATAAGAGCATCATCGTGCCTACTGTCCCTGTCCTACTGTCCCCATTTACTTGTACTCATTTCTTATTCATGTCCATGTTTATACTTACACCTGTTATCTAGTACATGTTCAACAAATTAAATAAATAGATGAGGAGAGATAACAGAAAGGAGAGTTCCAAGTGTACCAAGCAAGAAGAGAGAATATAAGGGTTTTTAATGAGAACACAACTGTTTAAATTAACACATTCTTGTAGGACAAAATTGTTTTTTAGGGTTAAAACATCTTAAGCCAAGGTGTCTAATCTTGGCTATTTTAACACCTGTGGACTTCAATTCCCAAAATTCTTCAGCCAGCATGACAAAACCACCTCTAAGCAGGAGAATGCAGCTCGTTCAGAGCTAAAGATCATTGTTTGGCCCTCAGACCCAAATCATCCAGCCTCGGAGGAATCCCATCTGAGTCTGTTCCTCCCAGTTCAGGTCCTGACAGCTTCTAGGCAGTGCACCAGCACTTCTGCCATTGTTTGTTTATGCAGAACCAAACTGGGCACAGCAAAGTGATCTCCTAATGGTGCAGCACATTTCTGCAGCCCAGATCTCATAGTCTTCACTATAAATAGTACTGTACAGTATGCCTTTGTAGAGGAATAGGGGTCATTTTGCCTGAAGCAGAAGCAAGAATAATGGTTGTTGAGATATTGTAGCACAGCAGGTGGAGAAATGAAAGTGTTTGTTGCTCTGATTACAGAGGAGATCAAAGCAGGGCAGTTGAAGGAACAACTATGGAGAATGTTAGGTCACTGCAGGACGTTTATCCAGAGGGCATGTGGTTGCCTTTCAAGAGGGCCATATTCTTCCCCCTTGCTCTCAGTCTGAGTTTGCATCAATATAGACTTTTCTAACCTGCCAAGCTGCTAATCTGTTGGACTTTATGGGACATACCAAATGCAAGTTATGGAAATTAACTATCTTCTTGACTTCTGTGTAGGGACTGCATCAAATAATAATAACTAGGTGACCGATGACTCACTGCTTCATCCTTTCAGAGATATTTTCTTACCTAAACAGAGGAACACAAAGTCCATGGGTGGACAAAAAAAGCAGCGGGAGCAGGTATGACTTCTGAAATTTCATCATCTTTGCAACTGACTTTCCTTATGGGAAACTGCCAGGGAGTATCAGACATTTTCCTTCCTTACTCCCTGCTCCCTCCCTCCCCCAGATTCCTGCCAGTTTTCCCATTTATTTTGCTTATGAGAATCTTGCAGCAAGAAAGCTAGTCGAGAAACCAGCAGAAAGTTGTAAGAGTGGATGTGTGGCCAGGTGCAGATCCAGAAGAGTGTGTGGTGTTCATGGGGAGTTGTGGGACATACTATGCTAGTTGGGGAGGGCACATTGGAGATGGTATAGATTGGGAAGGGTGCCTGGGGATGCACAAGAGGTGCTGTGCAGTTTAGGAATGAGGACACATGGGGACAGTGGGTTATAAAAGGTGCATAGGTGTTTTCAAGAGATGTTGCACTGATCAGAGCAGGCACATGGGGGAAGCATGGGTCAGAGAGGATGTGTGGGATTGCAAGAGGAGCTGTGTGGGTTTGAAAAGGCACGTAGAGAATGATTTGGGTCAAGGAGGTTGAGGGGAGGTACACAAGAGGTGTTCCATGAGTCAGGGAAGACTTCCTTCCTTCCTATTCTACCTTCTCTCCCCTCCCGCTTTCCTTCCCAGCAGGAAGAATACCATAAAGTATCAAAGTATGAAAATTGAAATAGAAAGGTTATGGCATAAATCATAATAAATTATTGCAAGAGCTACCATTTAGTCTAAAAACCTTTCTAAGTACATTTAGATACATTTAGACTGCAATTGCATATGCACACAACTGGAAATAACCTACTAAATTCAGAATGACATGCTTATGTATAAATGTATAGAGGGCTACACTTTTTATATGAATTATTCATTTCATAAAGGCTTTTACTTTTCAATCTTATACATGCCTACTTAGAAATGAATCACTGGATTCATTGGGCTTATCTTTATGTATGTGTGTTTAGGGTTACACTGTAATCTTCCTTTTGTAGTCAAACAAACAAGATGGATTATCCAGCAGCATTCAAGTTAGTTGCAGTTTAGGCTGCATTCCTAAATTGCACTCAGCCATTGTTTCTTCAACTATGACTTACTAAATAAACCACTGTTTGAAGTTACATCACAGACTAAGTCACAAATAAAGCTTTACGATCCAGAATTGTTGCTTGACATAATATACTGTGCATAATAATCTTAAAGAGGAACATTCATCATTGTTTCCTTAGTATTCATGAACTTTTAAAAACTTTACTCATGGAATTCTTGATTGTTTAAGGAGAAGATAATCTATTAAAACTTTCTTTTCATTTTATTCCAGTGCAATTTCTTATATTACCTAATTAAATACTGTCCACAATGAGAGAAGAAAAAAGATAAAAGACAAAATGAAATGAAATAAATTGCATCAAAAAAACTTTAGTTTATGATAATTATTAAGTAAGGGTGTTTACTATTTTACAAAGATTCTTTCATCCTATTTAAGTGCATGGAAAAGTTCACTTTTACAGATTGTATGAAAAAGAAAAGTTTCAACCACTCATTCATCACTGTAATGATTCTCATGATTCTCAAAACTAAAAACCAATGTTTTCAACTTTGCCTTTTTAAAATTGCAAGTTTCTTAATGCTTCTGCTGCTAGGAAACATATTCATATTATTAGGAATAGTTATAATATATAGACTATTGCCATATTTATTATTTTAGAAACAGAAAATTGAAAGCAGAAGCAGAAAATTGAGAGCAGAAAACGACCTAATGGTCCATTGTATTGGTCCTTTGCTAAGTTGACATTTGTTTACTTTCTCTAAAACTAACTTTGGAAAAAAGACAATGACAGAAAATGATCTCATACAACTGGTCAAAAGCAGCAAATGTCGAACAAGAAATGTATGGTTTGTTTTGTAAAAAAAAAAAAAAAGATTTAACCAGTTATAGTGAACTGAAATATTTAAGAAATTATGAAGCACATTTAATTTTATGTTGGTGTGTCCTGATCAAACAATGTTTTTAAAATGTCAGAGAATTTATGCTACATTTTGTTCTTTGGGCAATATGAAATAAAACACTGTAATCTCCAATTGTGTTACCATTTGCTTCACAAGATCTTGCTACATTTAGTAAACATGACTATGATACAAGTTTTCATTTTCATACACGTAAATATGTTAGCATGAAAACTCTGTTTCTTTAACAGAAATGCAGTTATCAAGTTGTTTTAAATCTTATTTAGCAGTATAAATTAAAATGTAAAAGAGGGATGAATCTGTTTTGGAACACAGAGGGGGGAGGGGGGGAACCAAACCCTATCTCTGCCAGCATTCTAGTCCAAGTTGAAGTGTCTGCACTTACAGTACTTTACCATAAGGGGGAAATAAAATTGTTTAAATGTAACTTGCTTCTGTATTTGAAAAGGAGAGCTGGTTAAAGTCTGCTAATGTCATTGAAATCTGAGATCAAACAAGATTCTGTCTTTAAATGATGGGAGGGGAGGTTTTTTTTTAATTAAAAAAAAATTAAAAGTGCTTTCTGTTGTCCATTTTCATTTTCCAATTTTATTTGTTTTTCCTCCTGCTGCTTGTGTTTCTCTTTCCTATCCTTTTTTTTTTACTCTCTACCTATTTTCTTCTCCCATTTTTCACTTCTTTTAAAAATTACTTCCAATTTGCTCCTTGTTCCTCCATTGCCGAAGGCAAATTCATTGAAACTCTCATAACAGGACTTGTCACCTTCCTGTGGAGTTCATATATATCATTTATATGATTTCTAAATAAAAGAAAATGTTTGGAATCAATGTCTGGTAGGATCAATTTGAAATAATTAACAAAGTCATACTGTTCAAATAGGGGGCACAAAAATCTCTTCACTAAAGCTTTTTTTAAAGTAAAAAAAAAGCAATGATGTTCATATTAAAAGAAATTTCCTGTGGGCTGCCCCCAGGTAAACCACCCATTAATACAGTAATTATGTATTGTATTTTTCACATATTGCTATTTTAAATTTTGAAGACTGCTTACAACCAGAGGCTTGGAATTATACTGCAACACTTCATGTGGTCAACTTTAATGTGCCTCCCAATACATCATAATTACATAAAAACTATGATGCAACAGAGAAAAGTAATCTAAATCCAACTATAAAGGATCAATACAGGTGATCCCCAACTTACTAGGCAATTGAGCCCAAAATTTCTATTGCTAAGTGAAACAGTTACGTTATTTTTTTTACAATCTTTCTTGCCACAATTGTTAAGTGAATCATTGCAGTTGTTAAATTAATAGTGAGTTTGTCTTCCCCACTGACTTTGCTTGTCAGAAGGTTGCAAAAGGTGATCACATGACCCCAGGACACTGCAACTATCATAAGAGTCAGTTGCCAAGTGTCTAAATTTTGATCATGTGACTATGGGGATGCTGCAACATTTGTAGGTGTGGAAAACGGTCATAAGTCACCTTTTCAGTGCTGCTGTAACTTTGAATGGTCAGTAAATGAACTGCTATATGTTGAGGACTATCTGTATTTACTGTCTGGGAAAGTGTGTCAGCGCAGTAGGAAAAAAAAACTTAGTTTATGTTAAAGCTGCAATACCAATGCCATCTTTATATAAAGAGGACTCATCTTTATTGATGAGACAGTTGATGTCACAAGGCTTGTGCTTAGCTTCTATTTTAACAGCTATGCTGTCACATGAATAGAACTGAAGAGCAAGGAAAAAAGCTCAGGATTTTAATGCCCTCCAAATGACATTTAAAAAAAAGTCTTTCCCAAAGGTTTTACTATGGACTTTGTGCTTCTTCTAGTATAGACTAATAAGAAATTCAATGGAATTGTCCAGCAGAGAAATGCTGGGATGGATTGATTAAATTAGCATAAGTATTTGATTTAATGGTTCAAGATACTTATTCATTAAAGACTGAGAGTATTTCCTTAGGGAATCTAAACAAAAATAAAATAAAACTGATGAAGATAATACTAATGGTTAAAAAAAATGGCCAGCACTATCCCCAGGTACTCAATTATCTCCCAAAAACACCCTGCTCCAAAAATATTCTGTGACATCTAAAACAAATGGAACCAGGTGACAGCAGATACAGTGTTAATTTCCCCTTTTTTCATCCTACACCCCTGAGCAGACCAATTAATCAATTAATTACATTTTATGCTGCCAAATTAATTCAGATTCATGGTAGTCATACAGGTGGGTGTCTGGGTGTAATAAGCAATTTACTGCCAAACATTCAAGATGATCTATGTGAAGTAAATCCCACAAACACCTCAACATAAAGTACTGAGTTTGATTTATGAAGAAAGCGAATGTTCAAAATAGGATAAAATAATAATCTGAGTTTAGGAAATACATATGGACATTTCTTCATCTTTGAGAAGACTCAATCATGTTGACTTAGTGATAACCAAATAAATGGGAAAAGCTCTACACACTGATATTTTTACATATTTTTGTTCATTTCATGCATTTGCTAAAAATGTGCCTAGTAGCAAGGGTATCCATTGCATTTAGCTTTTGAAAAAAATAGAATAAATTGCTAAGATTTATTCTAACTTAACTATTAAGCTATAGGGCATGGGAAGAGAAATCTTGAATGCATGTGAAAAGCAACAAGTAAACACCTTGGTCAACCACATCTTATGTTCACATTTCTTTTCGGATAAAAACATACAGAGAGTAAGGAAGATGATCTTCTTGGGGATATGCAGAAATTCTAGCCTAGTAAAAAGGGCCAAAATATTCTTTTTAATTCCAGAATGGACGTGACTCAGACAAACACCCTTCTGATTTATTAAATTATAAGAAGGAAGAAGAGCTATAGCACAATCTGCAGCACAAGATTCTACTGTTACAGTCAATCTCAAGAAAAGTAGTTGTAAACAACCTGTGGAATTAATTTCATAGTCTGGTCTAACTAATGGGGTTGACAAGGCAAAGCTGAACATCACATGGCAAACTCATGTCTCACATAGATCTTGCACAGGTGGATTAAAACAAGAAAAAGAAAAGTATCACATTTCTTCATAATAATGGAAACAGTAAAATTTCAGCTATGAAAAGTGTTTGGATTATTTGTTTTATGAGCATCCATATCCCCCACCCCCACCCCATGGGGCAGAGACAGCTAGTAGCATGCACTATTGCTAGCAGTAGTGTTCTCTTACAATTTAACAGAAAAATGTACATTTTAAAAATACCAAGGTTTTTGCCTTCATCTGCTTTCAAAAATGGGCAGATATTGCACTCTGCATGAGCCATGTATCCTGATTCTAATATCTGTACTACTATATATCAGACTACAATTTGCTAACAGAGGTGGTGATGGTGGACCTGATAATCATAATTATTTGTCTTACCTCCATCTTGCTGAGAGTTCATGATATTTAGGGCAAATAGCATTGCATTTGAAAATGTGGTTGCCTCTTCTTTACTAGCAAAGTTCAGTCCATAAACCTGCCGTGCGTCACGCCACTGGTGGAATGTTGGCGTTGCCTGATTGTACTTCAATCCTTTCACAATTGAATAATTAATCACTACCTGAAATTGAAATAGAAGAAATGAGCAGTCACTAAAAAACATATGCTTTAATCTGATGCCATATTTTCATACAATGTTTTTACTACTATAAATAGTGCATAATTTTATTATCTAGTTTTATAAATGGGTTAAAATTAGCTGCATCAGAAGTACAAATAGTCTAAAAGGCAGCACAACAACCTACTAAGATAATAATGAATCAGCAGATAATTCTAATAATTAGCAGAAAAAAATACACATAAATCCATGTATCATCTTACCATTATTATACTCAGGTGTTATATAACTTGTTTTTCTCTTTATGTAAGAGTTTATTTTCTTTTTGAAATAAATTTTGATTTCCCTCCCCCCCAAATATATTTCCAGAAAATAAATATTAAAAGATATATTGCATCAGATTGCTCTATCTTTTCATTTAGCCCAGTATTGTCTGTTCTCCTATGAGCTCAAATATGAAGAAATCTTTCTCAACACCTGTTATCTGATCCTTTTAACTGCAGATCCTAGGGATTATAGCTTGAACTCCCCCCCCCACCCGTAAAGCTAATATTTATAACTGAACTAGGGCTTATCTCAACCGTGACTGCTAGAGTCACCAATAGTGAGACTCCAGAGTCTTTACAACTCTTTGTTTTGCCCTGTCCTCACAGCTCAGACTCCTAATCCCCCTTCCCCATATCATAAATGTTGCTCTTTTCAATCTAGGTCTGCTTCCTCTTCAGATCCAAATGCCTAAATCAGATACAGTTTGGAAATAATGTACATTCTGCAAGGATGTATCAGCAATGTAATCTGAAAGTAGGGGGCACTGCCATGAGTCCTCTTGCTACAGTCCAATCAATTATGCACATTGGCGCCTTGCCTGGCCTCTGTGAGGGCAGTGGGATGGTTAAAATGGCCTGCCCCACTTCCCCAGGCACCTAATAAATCCAAGAGATTCCCTGGGGGCACCTAGGAATTTTTCCAGCCTTCAAGTAATTGTTTTCTGGATTCAACAAGGACATTAAACATAATTGAATACAAGCAGGGTTTCCCAAGTTGCAGATTGAAGGCCTCCCTTTCTGCAAAGCTTCAAGAAATGAAGCAGCCAAAGAGAGAGAGATAGTAATGTTGGCAGAAGACAATCAGTGAGTGCCCATTGTATGAGTATTTAGTGGCATAAAAGGAGTGGAATGTGTTTTTCCCCCACTCCTTTTCCTACGTCTCCAGACTCATATCACATAGTAGCCCTGGTTAAAGAAGCTAATTTCTCTGCTGACCATAATAATTTTATGGGATTCTTTGAGATAAAATGATTTACATTAATTGAAAATAGACACCAATTGGACAGAATCTTATGAGGTGACGAGGGTAATGTCTAACAAGATTATCTCAGATCCCTTTGAGCTTGTAGAGATCAAGAAACTGAAAACAATCCTCTGTAGCATGATTGGATTTATGCCAATACTGGCTTCCTAAGTAGAATGCATTCAGCAGGATCTAGAAGGTAGGTGATACCACTCTGATGGAAAGAGAGAAACCATTTACTGTAAAGGAGGCGTATTTCCATCCAGCTATATTACAGAACTTCTGCCCAATCTTTTTTTTTTTTTTAGAGAAGATGACAGGGATTCATCTACAGAAAATCCTAACAGAAATGGGTCATCTAGATACATTTCAATCATTATGCAGGCCTTGAAGAGAAACAACATTGCTTACTCTAGTGGAATCATCTATGTCAAAGTATATATAACTGGACTGTACACCTCCTGGTCCTATTGTACATTTAAGCAGCATTTCATACCATCAATTACAATACTCTTGTAGACTGCCTAAAAAAATTCAAAGAGGCAATGAGGCTTGAGCATTACGTAAAGACTAGCTAAGAGATCTTCCAATTTGACTGATGAGCCAAACACAATCCTTTTGGAAACAGAAAGCCCATATAACTTTGATTCATTCCCACTTCGTGTTTAGATTACTGCAATACTTTAAAACGGAGCTGCCCTTGAACGACTCAGAAATTGAAACAGAAGTAGCCCAATTTATTTCTGCAAAAAAACCCCACACCAGTTTGGTAGGTTCCACATTATTGAAGTTAGACTACTGATAAGCCAATAGGTTTCCAGCCAATTTGAGCTTTTAACTTTTTAATTCCTACACAGCAGGCATCTATTAGATATGGGGTGTCAAACTTAATTTCATAGAGGGCCACGTCAGGGTTGTGTTTGACCTCACGGGGCGTGTGTGTGTGGGGGGGGCCCAGAGGCCAGGTCTAAACACCCTGCGAGTTCATTGAAACATCTTGTTTATGAAGATGTGGAGAGCTTCAACTTGCTTGCCTTTTGAAAACCATTAAGGTGATAGGGTTCAAAGAGCAAATGATAACTATAGAAGATTATTATGTTAACAAGAGTTTTCTTCTAAAACAAGCTGTCTCGTGGGGTTTGAAGTAGAACAATATGTATAAATAAGTCATTCAAGCAAATCGGAGGGGAGAGTATAAAGCTTGGGACATACAACATGCTTTATTTATACAATATCCTACATATAAAAGCTGGCATCTCATGGTAATGCTGGAATTATCTGAAACCCTGGAGAATTTATTGCAATCACTTGGGACAGTTCTGTGTTAAATGGAGCAACAGCCTCCACTTCAGCATAAGGTGTCCTTTGCTCAGCATAAATTATGTATTTCAACCACAGAGGAAAGAATGTACTCTTAAAATAAAAAAAGTTTATATATACATTCACACACTAATATACTTTTTTCTAAGACACAGAACAACCACTGTTCTTTGAATTCTATTTTAGAACCTGTATGGTTGAAAGGCTGGAAAAAGACTCACTTGTTGATCTTGAAGTTTAACTCCAACTACTCTAAATGTGTTGCAGGCCGTGTTGTGATAGATGTTGATTCGGCTGAAGCCCTGTTGTCCAGGCTTTATTGGCACCCATTTCTTACTGGTATCGTCATAAACCATAACTGATGCCCGGGCTTGGCATATACTCTGTTCACTGAAAAATAAATCAATAAGAATAAACAGTAAATCAAAGACAAGCACAAGATCTGTGATACATTTTATAATCTGAACTAGCAGTGCTTCAGAATGTTAAGACATTTGCGTTTTAAATGAAATGATTCAATTCAAACTTCACCAATGGAAATCTGAACATTATCTTGTAGTCTCTACATTTTACGTTTTGGATAAAATGCATAGAAGAATACACTGTCAGTGGAAAATAAATATTTTCAGGTTTAAATGCAAATTCATTTTTGTTTTTCCAATGATGACTAAAACAAATGTGTATGAAGCAGACTTATGAGCACATGAAAATGAAAGGACTGATTCACACATTCTCTCTAGTCTGTAAGACAAAGTATTTAAAAATGACTGTATGCATACAAAATACATACTATATGCTAGAATAGGATCTCTACCCAATTCCATGCCTTCAGAGATTTCTATAATGCTGGCCTAGTTGTAGTGGTTTGTGCTATCAGAGGGGAAAAATGATCTTGCCTACTGCTTGTAGTTTCTTTAGAGAACTCTCATGTAGAAAAAAACTCTGTTTCATAGGTTTATCTGAAGTCCAGGACTTGATCAACCTCCATTTTCTTACAAGCCATTCATCCTTACTTAAACATTATGAGTTCCAAGGGAAGTGTTAAGAAGACTGTTCACCGCAGAACTTCTCTTTATAGGATTTAAGAATTTGACTTCACCTGCCAGTAGAACAAATGGAATGGCAAACTAGATTGTTTTTGCCCTTCCAGTTCCCAAAGATCACCAAAGAAATTTTGGAGCTACGGTGCAAATGAAGAAAAGTACAGAAAGTCCTATTGCACAAATACCAGTTTGTGTACATCCATCACACAAATTGTATGAAAAGCATTTTTTTAAATTGCTGCCAGCTAAATCAAAGAAATTTAACCTCATTTAATTATATACATATAAAAAAAGTAATTTAACAATTTAAATTATCACACCTCATAGACATAAAAACCAACCAAAACAATTCTTAGCCAATCTTCTATATAGAAACTTCATTTTGTTTTGTTTTTTTAAATGAAAAAAGACTTTTTATGTGAAATAAGATATTTCTTGTACTACACTACTGACGTCAGTGCCTTAAATAGCAATAGTGAATACTTGTTAAGCAAACTACTAACAGTAATTCTAAGCAGAGAAATAAAAGGACAACTATTTTTTTCCTTTTCTTGTTCTATAACTTTCTTCCTAATCTACTTTTTAGGCTAAGAATGTTTTTAAAAAAAACAATGAAAAGTGCTACAGTTAAGATTAAAAGCACTTTAAGTTATAGTCCTCTTATACTGTATTTGACATAGAGATTGCATTCTAGGATAGAAGAATGCAATCATAAAATAATTCTAAAAATAGAAAATTAAATGTTGATCAATATAAAAGTGTGACTAGAATTCCAATTTAATCTAGTGGAGTTGTTGGTAGGAGATCTGGAACAGCTAATCTAGCAAAACTACAATTAATGCTCTGCAATGTATACGGGAGAGACTTGAACATTGGGGCCAGAACATTTTTATTTGTTTTGTTACTACATTTGAGCACAAAGGTAGCCAAATTGGCCAACACTACAAAAATTTATCACAAGAGGAAAATAAAATATACAACGAAGAGCTCCAAAAATATTTATTCAAACTATAGGAATGAATGAGTGCCAGATGTCAAATGTGGTTCCACGCAGAGTAATGTACATCAGCAGAAAAAAATTCAAACTTCATACATTAATGAATGGGTTGAAAGTTGCTGGCAGTTGGGAGCAGCTGATCGGGGAAAGTATCCTTGAGTCATGGTAAATAAGTCAAGAAAATATCAACTTAGAATGTAACCGGGAGGAAACAAAATTTGGAGATTTTAAAATAAAGCTATTGCAATCCCCTTAGCTAAATCATAGTGACTATATTGGAATATTGTCTGCATATCTAAAAGAGTATATTATAGAGAATGAAAAGCCCCCCTACCCAAAAGAAACATTAGTGCGCGCACGCGCACATACACACACACGAATATATATCATTAAACAATGTATAATTTCATTGTACAATTGCAGTGATGGCTACCAATTTAGAATATTTTTAAAAGGGCCTGGAAGATTTGGCTATCAGGGGCTAGTAGTCTAAAGAGCTGTTTACCACTCCCTTAAATATTGACTGCTATATTCAAATAGCAAGAAAAGATTATCACTCTCCGGTTAACATCACAGGGCATCGGGAAAGCATCTGGTTTGGCAATGTGGGCACAGAATGCCATCCTGATGGGTCACTGGTGTTTAAGATGACACTTATGTTCTTATAGTGCTACAAATGTGGAGTTTATAATGGATAAGCCATGTCATTACGTACTGCTGGGTTCTAATTTCAGATTTAAAAAACCTCTTGTTTTTCTTTTATAACTCAACCCAGCAAGACTGTATATACAAGTTGTTACCAGACTCACAACACTAGAATGCCTTTTTACATTTCAATTTCTCCTCTGCTAAATTCTCATGATAAAAGTCTAAAAGCCTGTTTCTACACTGCTTCAGGAGCTCCCACTCTCACGCTAATATTTATGCTAATATTTATTTAAAAGCTCACAATAGATGGTAGGATTATATCGTGAAATTATGACAGTCCTTCTATCAATATATGTCATACCATCAATTACTGTATGTCAAGAGCATGATTGTGAATTTCAATGTGAAGTATATTTTACTTCATAAATTACATCGTGAGTATTCTCAAATTAAATTACCTTTTGAACAAATCATATTCCATACAACACCATAAACACCCATATCAATAAGAAAAATTCAGAACATTATCCTGGCAAATATTTCTTTGCATACTGGGGGAAATGATATTTTTATTATCTGCCACACTCTGATGCAGGGGTGTCAAACTCAAGGCCCGGGAGCCACATCCGACCCATGGGATGCTTAGATCTGGCTCACTGGGCTGCCCTAGAAACAGCAAAGGACCAGCCCGCAGTGCCTCGGTCAGTGAAAATGGAGCTCAGGAGGGCTGCTTGTGGCCCTCCCAGGCTCTATTATCAGCTGCAATGGCCTCCTGCTGCCCACTAGCAGTGAAAATGGAGCTCAGGGGTGGCATGTATAGCCTCCATGAGCTCCATTTTCACTGGCAGAGGGCAGCAGGATGCCATCACAACTAAAAATGGGGCTCTGGAGTCTGTTTTCGCTGGCAGAGTGACTGGGCCCCAACAAACGTCCCTGACACGAGTGAGGACAAGCTGGCCATGCCTACCCTGGACATGCCCACCTCATCCCCAAGGTCAAACACAATTCTGATGTGGCTCTCAGTGAAATTGAGTTTGACACCCCTGCTCTAATGCTATAGAAAAGCCAGTGTAGTACAGAAGTCAAAGTGTTGAGCAATGACTGATGATATCCTAGTTCAAGTCTACATTGGAAGCTTTTCCAAAAAGAAAAGGGTCAGAGAGCTATGCATGCCTGTATATTGCATTTCCTACTACTAGGCTCAATAGTGGCAGATAAAGGAAAGTTTTTCTTCATGCTGAATAATGGAAAAAGGTCCTCACACACGACGACTCCTTTCTCTCCTTTTAAAAATCCTGATCATATAATCTCTTGACAAAGACTCCTATCATGGTGTCAATACTAATCAATACTTGCCATCCAAGTTGGTCCTATCTAAATGTGTTGGGTATCAATCCCCCAGAATTCACAAAGTAGATAGAGCTATCAAAAGTGATAGGAAAATATCTCCATTTTTTTTAGTTCATGTACATTTGTATTAATGGCAAAAAAAATTCTGTGATGCTTAGAAGGAATTATATTCTTGAAGCTTATGTTTGCAGTTGTGAGCTTTCTATTCTAATTACTGGATTTCTGGTTTCTACCCTGTTTTCCCCAAAATAAGACCTCCCCAGATAATAAGCCCAATTGGACTCTTGAGTGCATGCGCTAAATAAGCACTCCACCAAAAATAAGTCCTCCCCCAAAATATTGTAACATAAGCAATAGCCATGAAGTAACCATGCTTGCCGCCTCCTGCACCTCAAAAATAATAATACCTCCCTGAAAATAGGGCCAAATGCTTATTTGGGGGAATCAAAAGAAAATAAGGCCCCGTTATTTTCTTTTGGAAACACAGTAGTATACCAAGCAGCCAGATTCCAACTTTTGAACAACTAAAGGTCTTATGGGTATGTGTAATTCTCAGGAAGAAGCCAACCAAGTACTTAGAACATATTTCTCCTAAATCACAAACTTGGCAAGAATCATCTTGGTGTAGAAAAAGGAAACAGTGAAGGATTCTTCTGGAAACGATCCAAAATACAGACATTTAACAATATATATTTTGTACTACATTGCATGATTAATGATGACTGCTGGGATTACAATTTTTGTTTTAAGTAAGTGACAGTTTTTAGAAACACATGGCACTTTAAGCACAATCAATCTTACCCAGTCTAATTTCTTTGGGGACTGAATGAGACATTACGGTAGATGGTAAGATTGCTGCAAAAAAGCTGCCCTGTATTGCTGCTTTGAGATGTCTGGGGGTTTGTATAAAATGATGTAATATCATTCAGCAATGATTTTCCTAAGTCCCAGTGAATTTGAAGAAAGGCAATGAAATTGTGTACCAAAATAATGTGATGCCACACAAAGGGGAGAAGGAGGAAGAGCTGGGGCTGATGGTTTGTGTAGCAGCTATAGATCTGCTTTCACATCTGGCAGGAAATGAGTCACAGCATCATAATTCTCATTCATTTTGAGCAAAAGATGTTCCTGGTAGATTGCACCCCAACCCTCATCATTTTAGACCAAATTATAACACCAAAACACAAAAGTATTTTGCCCAAGTTTGTAATTCAGTATATCACTGTGGCATGCAAAACTTTGGTTCAGTTACCATAGGATATAAATAACATTGTGATAGTTCCATGACTGTAAAAAGTATTCTCTGCTCAAGACTGTACAGAAGAATTCTGACCAGGCAGTAAAGAAATTAATTAAAGTTAAAACAGTTAACAATGTGAAGCAACTTTTTACATTAACTACATGAGGAAAACAGGGTCTTTCTCATACATAGTGCTAGAAGGCTGAAAGACCTTTCTGTATCTTCATATTCTCTCAAGCCTTACAAAGTTCTTCTACAATGACATTAAACCTTTTTCTTCCATTTGCTTCTGTGAAGCAAAGGTTAGTTAAGTTTATATGATAACAGTGCAGCCTCCTCTGATACAGGGGTGGGCTTCACATAATTTAACAACCGGTTCGCCTAGCAAACTGAAAATGTGAGTGCGTAGCTTCGAAAACAGATTTCTCGGGCAGCCGCGGTGATTAGAGCGTGCTAGATGTGGAAATGAGCTGGGCTGTGAGGGCGGGGCGAGCGAGACAGAGAGTGAGATGTATAGGACGGGATAGCATCGGAGTGGGTGGGTGGGCCTGGAACGACCGGTTCACCTGAACCGGTCTGAGCTGGTAGCAGCCCACCTCTGCTCTAATGTGTTGCTGTCAGCATTTGCAGTCAAATAAAATTTTCCAATATATCTGAAATTTGAGAAAGAGCTTTAAGACTGTGCATTCAGCCTTTCTGGAATGCTTGAAATATAGCAAGTTTTGAGCTTAGATGATCAGGAAGTGGATGTCCTTAAAAAATTTTTTTAATGCAAATAACTGAAAGAGATTCTGAAAAGTAGAAACAGGCATCCCAAAAAAACATAAAGCCATCCAAGGGAAGGACTGAAATAATAGCCCCTCCCCCACAATGACAAGCTGCTCCACTATTAACTGAATAAATGAACTGCAATTATCTCCAACTTAGCTCCTGACGTATACAAAGAAGAATAATTTTTAGAATTATTTCCTTACGCTGTTAGATTCCACTGTTCTGATTTTGTTATTTAGAGACTTAATAGTTTTTTCTTATTTTCCTTTTGTTAAATAAGTCTTGTTTTTTTTAATATCTCAGTAACTTGTATATTTGTTTTTCTTATACAAGATCAAGAGACCTGGTATGGTGGAGGCATCTTCATGTTATTTTGAGAGCTCACAAGTTGTGCACATATGTCTATATTACCATCACCACTACCAAGGGTGTTTTATTTATTTTGTTCATTAGATTTTTTAACCCACCTTTGTTACTGAATAAGTAAACCAAGGCACCAAATATCCATAATTCTCTTCTTCATCCTTTTAATTTCCTCACAAAAACAGCTACATGGGATGGATTTGGTTGAGAAGAGCGACTGAACTAAAGTCATCCAGCTGGCTTTCTCATGCTTATGGCAGAACTGGAACTCTCGTCTCCTGGTTTCTAAGACAGCACCTTTAACCGTCACAACAAACTGGCTTTCCAATATCCCTCATCATTCCCCCTGCTCCACCATACTCCAAAGCAGTGTTCCCTGAACCTTTTAACTTGAAGATTTGTGGACTTCAACTCCCACAATTCCTAAGCCAGCATATTGGCTGGTGAATTCTATGTGTTGAAATCCACACATCTTAAAGTTGCTAAGGTTGAGAAACACTGCTCCAGAGAAACAAAAAAATCTGTCCCAGAAGACCAACAGGATTCTCAAAGTTTTCTGTAATGTCTCATTCATCAAAGCCTCCTGGGAAACAGTCCTGAATAGACATATAATTTCATGTTTTTTCTTCAAGCAGAAAAAAAAAGAATGAAAGCCAAGAAAAAAAAATCACATTAAACAATATGCAAGCAGATATTGGTATTGAAGAGGATGAGACAATTTATCATTCTAGTTCTCTCTAACCTATGTCAACAGACAAGTTCCAAATTACGTATCTGTAATATTAGTCCAAACACAGCTGGACCACAATACCTGCTTATAAGCAAAATAGATCACACCAGTCACACAGAACTTCAGCAGTGCATTCTACAGCTGGGGAAGCTATGGGAAAAAATGAGTTTTTTCTTTACTATAGCTGACAATAAGCAGATCTAATTCCTGTTGGTTAACCAGGTTTTTTTTTAACTAATGCATGTGAAGGCAGTAATATCCCCACCCCACCCCCCACCCCCGACCCCCGCAAGCCAACAGGAAATCACAAACCTATAGTTCTGACTTTACTAGAATGATTTGGCTAAAGCTAATGTAAACTTCATTTAGTATGGCTGTTTAAGAAAAAAAAAAACCTGAGATTATACAGGATGTACGACTGACCTATGTTACCTAGTGTGATAGAGGTAAGAAGCCGCATGCCTGTTGCTGCAATCCACTTACTCTGAAGAGATAATATATTAAACAGTTAATTAAAATAAAATTAGTTATGGCAAATTTTAGGAAAATATATGATAATGTAAGATTAATGTAAAGCAAGATTGGTTGAATTGAAAAAAATTAATCACAGAGCAAAGTAATGGAACTTTAAAATAACTTCACATATCAGAGGTAATCTGCCTTTTAATGCCACTTGCCCAAGTAAATGGATGGTGTTCAGCCTATTTAGAACCTGAATGGGATTTCCTAGTAATACCCGGGCTAACCAAGAGGTCAAAAACAAGACAAAACACAAGATGTAAGGCAAACTATATCTGTGTAGCTGACAAGAAAGCTATGTGGACATGAAATCACCACAAGTCAAGCTTGACTTGAACAAAACTTTATAAGAAGCTACCAAATGGCAGGAATAGCCACACTCCAGAAGATAGGCTAAAGATACAGAAGGATCTTGGCACTATCTAATAAAATGAAATTCAATGGTGAAAAGAGCAAGGTTCTACATTTAGGCAAGAAAAACGAAATGCAAAGGTACAATATAGGTGGTACCTTGTTCAACAGTAGTAACTGTGAAAGGGATCTTGGAGTCCTAGTGGACAACCATTTAAATATGAACCAGTAGTGTGCAGCAGCTGCCAAAAAAGCCAACACAGTTCTAGGCTGCGTAAATAGAGGGATTGAATCAAGATCACGTGAAGTGTTAATACCACTTTATAATGCCTTGGTAAGGCCACACTTGGAATACTGCATTCAGTTCTGGTTGCCACGATGTAGAAAAGATATGGAGACTCTGGAAAGAGTGCAGAGAAGAGCAACAAAGATGGTTAGGGGACTGGAGACTAAAACATATGAAGAACGGTTGCAGGAACTGGGTATGTCTAGTTAATAGAAAGAAGGACTAGGGGAGACATGATAGCAGTACTCCAATATCTCAGGGGTTGCCACAAAGAAGAGGGAATCAAACTATTCTCCAAGGCACCTGAGGGTAGAACAAGAAGCAATGGGTGGAAACTAATCAAGGAGAGAAGCAACTTAGAACTGAGGAGAAATTTCCTGACAGAACAATTAATCAGTGGAACAGCTTGCCTCCAGAAGTTGTGAATGCTCCAACACTGAAAGTCTTTAAGAAGATGTTGGATAGCCATCTGTCTGAAACGGTATAAGGTTTCCTGCCTAGGCAGGGGGTTGGACTAGAAGACCTCCAAGGTCCCTTCCAACTCTGCTATTGTATTATTATATTAAATGTTATTTGGCCCAAATAATTGCTTTGACTTGACATAATGCATATGTACTGTATAGTTTTTCTTCAAGTTCAATTGTTAACTCTGTTTGCATGCTCTAATTTTTGAAAATATAGTTAGACAATTTTAAAAACTCACACTCTTTGAAACACTTCACTTTGTGCCTGGAAATATCTATAAGGTGCTAAATGAAAGGTTTAATTCTACTGTCCTAAAATGGTACATAACATGTGTGTAAATATAGATTGTTTTGCAAATAGCTTTTGAAAGTTTAAATTCTCATATTTCAATATTTTGAGATGGACCTTACCAGTAAACCAATTCAGAGAACAGCTTTCAGCAACCTTTCTGTTACACACAGCTACTTAACACCAAACTGTTTCTAAAGTGACAGTGGATTTGAAAATGTATAGAAGATACTTTTGAGTTATTGAGGAATTTGAACTATCACTACAATAGATTTCACATCAGAACCAAGTACATATTAGGAAATTGCATGATGAAAGAGACAAAAGATGTATCAGTACATGATTCAAAACAAAAGGCCAAAGTGATTTTCTTCTTTTTAAAAACATTATGAGTAAATACATTACATATTCAATAGCCAACTTCCTCAATAAATCTGAAAAATCTGCAAAATAGGACCTCAAAACACTTGAAGTATTACTTGAAGCCATACTCAGCATTATAATGTAGAAATCCAAAGGTTATTGACATAGATGCGCAATGAATCAAAATGTATTTTATACTGCCTTTCAAGACCGTTTACACTTCAAAATAAATTTAACTTTATTTTTTAAGCTCAAACTGATATGCTAAAGAAAATCACTGGACTGATAGTAACTGATTCAAAGAAGATTCAAATGTGGTAGGAATATACAGTACTGAAATTGTATATGGCAGGGATGCTGAATTATTTTAGAAGATAATCCCTATTTACAGGAATCTCTAATGCTGGAAGATGAAAGTTAGATCTGATCATTACCAAGTCAGAAGGTTAAAGAAGCTGATGTAACACTGATAGAAATTTTATGGGAAAAATAAAAGAAGACTCAGCAACCATTCAAAACCACAATGGGACTGAAAAAATGACTTATTACCAGTCCTCACACTTACGGCCATCAAAACGTCCCCATGGTCAGAGGATCAAAATATGGGCACTTGGCAACCAGCATGAATTTACAATAGTTTTCACATCATTCATGTGTTCATCATCTTCCCAGCAAGCTTCTGACAAGCAAAGTTCATGTGGGAAACTGGATTCATTTTTTTTTCATTTTTTTTTTCATTTTATTAGAATTTATAGGCCGCCCTTTTCCCTGAGGGGACTCAGGGCGGCTTACATAAAATAAGGAAGGGAGGGTACAAGACAATAGACGCAAAACAATACATAAAAGTAAAATAGTAAACAACATTCATTCATCATTGGGGTGGGGACATATTATCTTTATCCCCAGGCCTGACGGGCTAGCCAGGTCTTAAGGGCTGTGCAGAAGGTCTGGACGGTGGTGAGGGTATGAATCTCCATGGGGAGATCGTTCCAAAGGGTCGGAGCTACTACTGAAAAGGCTCGACACTGACTGGCAGATGGAACTCGGAGGAGGCCTAATCTGTGCGATCTAATTGGTCGCAGGGAGGTAACAATCGAGTGATTTACATAACAATTACAGTGATTCGCTTAACAACTGTGGCAGAAAGGTCGTAAAATCAGATACAGACTCACTTAACAGCTACCTTCCTTAGCAATGGAAATTCTGGTAGCAACTGTGGTCCTAAGTAGAGGATTACTTGTAATCAACCTATGCTAGAAAATCTGGAGAATGTTACAGTGGCCAACAGATTGGAAGAGGACAACATACACATCAATACTAAAGAAAGGCAACTGGACTTTCTTGGTTTCTTTTCCTTAAAAACATTTCACTTCTCATCCAAGAAGCTTCTTCAGTTGTGACTGAATGAATGGTGGGGAATAGAAGAATGATAGGGAATAGAATGGTAAGGAATAGAATAGTGTGGAATACTTCTATTCCCCACCATTCAATCAGAACTGGAGAAGCTTCTTGGATGAGAATTCCTATTTTTCTGAGCACATTTCATATTTTGACATAATTGACACAATCAGATGTCTTCCTGAAATCAACGAAGTCCATACTGGCTTCCTCTTGGTATTCTTTGGTTTTGTCAATTATCCAGCATGCATCTGAAATAATGTTTCATGTTCTTCTACCTTTTCTAAAGATGTCACCTCTTTAGAAAAGGTGGAAGAATATGAAACATTATTTAGGGCTCCAATCTGTATCAGATGCCCCTGGGTTTTATTTTGCGTATCTGTGAAATTAAGGATATTGCATGATAGTTTGCACAATGTCTATGGAGATTCTCAATCATCCAGGTCATGGTTGTCCCAAAGGTACTTTTCAAAGACAATTTTTTGGTGTGGGTGGGGGGTTTCCTTCCCATGCAAAACCTATAAACATGACAGGAAGTCACAGTGCAGACAGAATGTGGCAAAATAGATTGGGTCCAGGCTGGCAAAGGAATGAGACAAAGTTGTATACGCTCCTATTATTTATTCAACTTACATGTGGAAAATATATTAAGGGAGCAAGATTGAAGGAACCTGAGAAGGGTTTTAAAAACTGAAGAAAATCATCAACCACCTGCACTACACTGATAGCTCCAATAGCTGAAAATGCAAATGATTACAAAGCTCTTGTAACAAAAGTCAAGAGCACAATGATAAATTGGGACCAAAAATAAAAACTCACTTATGATAACAGATAATGCAACCAGTCTACACAACTAACAAAGAAGATACTGAAGTGATAGGCAGCTTCTGCCTTTTAAGAATCGCCTATCACTGTGATTGCGAACCTATGGCACACGTGACACAGATGGCACACAGAGCCCTCTCTGCAAGCATACCAGCCGCCGCCCTAGCCCAGTTCCACTGTGCATGCATGTGCGCCTCCCGCCAGCCAGCCAGTCTTTGGGTCTCTGCTGTGCATGCACGAGGGCACATGCAGGGGACACCCCGAATCTCGTTTTGGACCTGGAAGGCCTCCTGCACCAACCTGGAAGCCAAAACGGGCCACAGAGGAGTGGGCCATGAACGGAGGACACACGTGCATGTGCAGGGGGAATGCACAGGGCACATGCACAGGGGTGCATGCATGGGGGGCACTCGCATTTCATTTTGGGGTTTTGGGCTTACGTTTTGGGCACTTGGCACCAAAAACATTAACCATCACTGGCCTATGAGCACTAAGGGAACCAGCAAGAAATTTGGAGATGTATATTATGCTGGAAAAAGAAGAAAAGATGAGAATAACCAGCATCAATATGGATGGACTCAATTACAGTATTAAGAGGTGCACCATTGGAAGACCTGAAGAGCCAGGTTGGGGGCAGATGCTTTTAGGTAAATTCAACTTAGTATCCTGTAAGAATTCACATCAACTTGTTGGTTCATAATCAATAAATCAATCATGACGCAAATTCAGTCCATGAAAAACTAACAGTTGATTCAAAATCTTATAGAGGAATGTTCCAAAGAGTGGAATTCTTTCTTCCAATTCTCAACATCAGTGTTTATTCTAGACTTAACTATGTACAAGGGAAAACCAGGTAGTCACAGTGGTAGATACCTCATTGTTCGTTCCCCAAAGTGAACAAACTTACAAACATTTATTGTTATTTCAAGGAATATGAGAAGTAAAGCTCTTTGCTTTGCTATACTGTCTGTGTCTCTTTTGTAACTGGAACATTTAATTCTAAATGTATATTTATATTGTGGAGACAGAGTAGAACGGAATGGAAAACAGGATCAAGATGATGTCTTGATTTCTTCCTTTCCCTTTGCAGTATGGATGAATCAAGGTTCAAATTCTACCTCAATAACTTCATTGAGTTCTGGGAAGAGTCACTTCAAATCAGGGGTGGGTTGCTGCTGATCCTTGCCGGTCCTCGCAGACCGGTTGGTCAACGAACCCGGAAGTAAGTTCCGGAACGCCTGCCCCACCCCTGGCCCTATATACCCGGCTCAGAAAAGCAATTGCGGGAAGGTCCTTTGGTGGTGCTGCTTTGTCTTTCATAGCCGGGTCGCGCTCCCTTGTCTTTCAAGCCGCCTCATTTCCAATGTGGGGGGGGGATTGATCTTTTTTGTCCCTCTCCATGGATCTCCTTCCCAATTGGAAATGAGGTGCTATGAAAGACAAGGCAGTGCGACCAGCTCGGCATGTAGAAACAGCAAAAGAAGGAACAGGAGGGAAGTTCCAAGCGAGGCTTTTCAAACAGCCGAACTCCTCTCCTGTCCCTTTCTTTTGCTGTTTGAACAAGCCGTGCGGGTTGTGCTCCCTTTTCTTTCACCGCCACCTCATTTCCAATTGGGGGAGAGGGAAGAAATCGTTTTTTTCCATCCCTCTCCATGGATCCCCACCCCAATTGGAAACGAGGTGGCTATGAAATACAAGGGAGTGCAACTCGCACTGCATGTACAGACAACAAAAGAAGGAACAGGAGAGGAGTTCCAAGCGGGGCTTTTCAAACAGCCAAACTCCTCTCTTTTCTCTTCTTTTGCTGTTTGAACAAGCTGCGCGGGTTGCACTCCCTTGTCCCAGCTGCCCCGCTGCCTGCGCGCACCTATGTTTTCCAAGGCATGAAGCGATTCTGGAGCCCATCCATCACCCCCGTTGTAAACATAAGCACGCACGCACAGCCTGCACAATTACAGCCCTGGAGAGTGGAGACTCTTGGAAGGATGCCAGAGGCAGCAGGGCAGCCGGGTCCCTTGCCCTCAGAGGGAGGAAGGGCCAGTTGGGAGAGGGGCTTTGGTCCTGCTGCCTCTGATGGACGAAGTTTTACTGGCCCGCAGCAAAGATTCCGTCCCTCATCCTGAAGCCTTCAGAACTTGTTCTCATTCGCCCGGGTTTGTGTAGAGGCTTCACTCTCTGGGCCTGTAATTATGCAGGCTGTTTGTGTGCACATATGTTTTCCACGGGGGTCACAGATGGGCTTTGGAGTTGCTCCACAGCATGGGGCCATGGCTGGAACATGAGGAACGTGAGGGGGACCAGCGGGGCCTCATCCTTCTGAAGAAGACCACTGTTCCCTCTAAGCTGTGGCAACAAAACACCGTGCAGCAGTTTCCAACTGCCGCGCAGTGGTTTTCGTGAGACGCCTTCCACCATAATAGGAGAGGAGAGCCAGCCTGGAGACAGCAATCAGTTCTAGATCCACAAGGCAGAAAGTAAGTAGCTCAGAGAAGGGGTGTGGGTGTTGGGAGAAGGCATGGGATGGGCTCCCAGCAGCGGCTGCTCAGATTTGCCAGAGAGGGAGGGAGGGAGGGAGGGAGGGAGAGAGAATCTCTCCTTCCTTCAGCCCAACACTCTCGCTGGCATCCCGGCCAGATGAGAGGGACTGCAGAGGGTCTCCTCGAGTCTAGGGCAGCGAGTCATTCGATGGAAAGTTGCCTCTTGGAAGGAATGACCCGGATTGGCTCCCGGTTCATCTCTCCTGCTCGTCTCTCCTGCCTCTTTGCTTCTCCGTTCAGTCTTTGGGCGGCAGATCAAAAGCGGAAGCCAATCCAGGTCATTCCTTCCAAGAGGCAACTTTCCCATCGAATGACTCACTGCCCTAGACTCTAGGAGACCCTCTGCAGTCCCTCTCATCTGGCCGGGATGCCAGCAAGAGTGTTGGGCTGAAGGAAGGAGGGATTCTCTCTCTCTCTCTCTCTCTCCCCCTCCCTCCCTCCCTCCCTCCCTCCCTCGAGTTAGTTGGTGGGCAGACTTAGCACTTTGTTAAGTTTGTTTCTCTGTGTGTCGTGCATAATATATACATGTCTCCATGGATGCAATTGTGCAAGCATTTTTTCCCTCTTTAAAAGAATTTTTGGATTTCTCCTCACCAAACCTTTAAGACTGAAAGAGTTAGAGTTGAAATATAAAGAGATTGTCAATTGCTATACTGTTAGATTGGTAGGCAATTATGGACTATCTTGATTATATCCTCCTTAGAAAGAATATGCTACTATATGGTTGAGAAAAAGACCAACTTCATTCCATGGAAACCAAACAAAGTTCATATGGAGGGTTTCTTTCTACGATGGGCTTCTTGGGTCAACAGTGAATATCAGTTATCAAAAATGTAGGTAAAAAGTTAAGCAGGCAATAGGCAATTACAAAAAGGGAAGCCAACTTTCTGAATTCTGTTTCTTTGACTTAGTGACTTATAAATAGTAGACTAATGTTCTGAAAACATGACCTAAATTTCTATATATTTTAAATAGCTGTAAAGCTATGCTGAAAAAGTTGTTCTCAAGGTATTGTGATAAATTCAATAAAAAGAAGGAAATTCTTGATGAACTTAAGGAGGAATGAGAGTATTGGATAGTAAATGGACAAATAAAATTACCAATCAAAGAGAATATTTGCACCTGTCAGCACCTCTCCATTTAATAATTAGGAAAGAAGACCACGAGATTTCATTTGTAGAAAATCAAATGTACTTTTACTAATTAAAAATGGCTAAAGAGCGGTTGCATAGCAAAGTCTGGTTAATTAGGCGCGAAAGCAGTTGATATATAGAATAGCCCATTCCACTCCCCCCTGGCATCATAGGCCTAGTCCAATCATAAGTCCTTCAAGTGTCAGGTGTGAGATAACTTCAAAAGACATCACGAAGATGGAATGTCGGTGCCGTTAACCCAGGCGGGAAACATCCACGCATGCGTAGTACGTCCATCCAAAGATCTCCAGAATCTTCCTCCAGCACAATAAGTAACCCCACCCAAATAATATGCCCTCCCTCCCCGTTTCAATGGCAGCTGAAGCAACAGCAAAGCAGAAGCTGACAGCACCTCAGGGTTGAAATGAGATGTTCTCTCTTCCTCTTTCCTCTTCCTCTCTTCTCTCTCTGTCTCTCTCATCCTCTTTCTCTTTGTCTCTCTTCTCTTTGTCTCTTTTCCATTCTTCTGTCACTTTTTCTCTCCTTCTCTCTCCTCTTTGTCTCTTTCTGTCTCATCCTTTCTCTTTGTCTCTCTTTCTCTCTCCTTCTTTCCCACTCTTCTGTCACTTTCTCTCTCCTTCTCTGTCTCTTTCTGTCTCTCTTTCCTCTTTTTTCTTCCTCTTTTCCTCCCTCCTACTCTTTTATCACTTTCTCTCTACCGCCCAACCTGTCCCCATACTTATCTTTGACTGATCATGTTTGCAATAATTTACCTTCTTTTCTAAATAGGCACAGTTCCCTTACCGGATCCCTCGCTCACTCAAACACACACACACACACACACACTCATGCACAAAACTATTTTTCTCCATTCCAATTCAGATCCTATAAATCAATTGGTTTAGGTTTAGGTTTCATTTTATTTATATGCCCCCCTATTCCCAGCGGGACTCAGGGCGGCGCACAAACCCAAGGGGCAAGGGAAACACAAAAACTACAAATACAAGCATTTAAAAATAACCAACAGACACACAAATCGAGAGGGGAAGAGAACTCATCAACCCCAGGCCTGCCGACACAGCCAGGTTTTAATGGCTTTTCGGAAGGCCTGGAGAGAGGTGAGGGTCCGAATCTCTGCGGGGAGTTCATTCCAAAGGGCCGGAGCTGCCACAGAGAAGGCCCTCTCCCGGGTAGTAGCCAGATGGCATTGGCTGGTAGACGGAACCTGGAGGAGGCCAGCCCTGTGTGATCTAATGGGTCTTTGGGAGGTAATTGGCAGCAGGCAGTCTCTCAAGTACCCAGGTCCAATACCATGAAGGGCTTTATAAGTGACGACTAGCACCTTGAAGCGTATCCGGAGACCAATCGTTAACCAGTGCAGCTCGCAGAGGATAAGTGTAACGTGGGTGTACCGAGGTGCACCCACAATCGCTCGCGCGGCTGCATTCTGGACGAGCTGAAGTCTCCGAATGCTCTTCAAGGGCTGCCCCATGTAGAGCGCATTGCAGTAGTCCAGTCTTGAGGTCACGAGGACATGAGTGACTGTTGCGAGTGCCTCCCGGTTCAGGTAGAGACGCAATTGGTGCACCAGGCGAACCTGGGCAAATGCCCCCCTGGTCACAGCCGACAAATGATGTTCTAAGGTCAGCTGTGGGTCCAGGAGGACTCCCAAATTGCGAGCCCTGTCTGAGGGGTGTAAAATTTCACCCCCCAGCCTGAGTGATGGAATACTAACCAAATTTTTGGGAGGGAAACACAACAGCCACTCGGTCTTGTCTGGATTGAGCGCAAGCTTGTTAACCCCCATCCAGACCCTGACAGCCACCAGGCACTGGCACATCACGTCAACCGCTTCACTGAGTTGGCATGGGGCGGACAGATACAACTGGGTATCGTCCGCATATTGATGGTATTTTATCCCGTGCCGTCGAATGATCTCACCCAGCGGCTTCATGTAGATGTTAAACAGGAGGGGGGATAGGACCGAACCCTGTGGGACCCCATATTTCAGGGGCCTAGGGGTCGACCTCTGCCCCTGACCAACACCGACTGCGACCTGTCCGAGAGGTAGGAAGGGTGCCTCCCACCCCCACCTCTCGTAACCATCGCAGAAGGATACCATGGTCGATGGTATCGAAGGCCGCTGAGAGGTCAAGAAGCACTAGGATGGAGGGATGACCTCCATTCCTGGCTCTCCAGAGATCATTGGTCAGTGCGACCAAAGCGGTTTCCGTGCTGTAGCCAGGCCTGAATCCAGTGAAAGGAATCCAGATAATTGGCTTCGTCCAAGGACCGTCGGAGCCGAGAGGCTACCACTTTCTCAACAACCTTCCCAATAAAGGGGAGGTTGGAGACTGGACTGTAGTTATTCAAAATGGCTGGATCCAGCGATGGCTTCTTCAGGAGGGGTCTCACCACCACTGTCTTCAATGCTGGTGGAAAGAAGCCCTCCCGAAGAGAGGCATTCACCCGAAGAGAGGCATTCGCCTGGATCCAGCTCCGTGTCACCTCCTTGCTGTTCGCAACCAGCCAGGAGGGGCACGGGTCCAGTACACATGTGGCGGCACTCACAGCTCCCATGGCCTTGTCCACTTCATCAGGAGCAACAAGTTGAAAGTCAGTCCAGAGATGTCGTTCAAGACCTTCCCCCAGTACCCCGGCTGGCTCTGCGCAATTGGAGTCCAGGTCCATCCGAAGCCGAGCAACTTTGTCTGCAAGGAACTGGACATATTCCTCTGCTCTACCTTGTAGGGGGTTATCTGCAACCCTCCCATTTAGGAGGGAGCGGGTCACCCTAAACAAGGCGGCAGGGCGTGACTCAGCGGACGCGATCAGAGTGGCAATATAGGTGTTCTTGGCTGTCCATATTGCCGAGAGGTATGCTCCGATGCAAGCTTTTAATAGTGCTCGGTCTGACTTGGATTTATTGGACCTCCAGCGGCGTTCTAGGCATCTCTTTTGGCACTTCATCTCCCGGAGGTCCTTGGTAAACCAAGGGGCCCTCCTGGATCCACTGCTGCGGATCGGCCGTAAAGGCGCAATCCGGTGGAGAGCCTCAGGCGCTGCCGAGTTCCAAGTAGTAACTAAGGTCTCCACCGGACTGCGGGCGAGAGTATCAGGCATAACACCAAGCGCCGTCTGGAAACCCTGAGGATCCATAAGACGCCTGGGGTGGAACCACCTAATCAGTTCCTCCTCCCTACAGCGGGGGATTGGTCTCCGAAAGTCGAGCCTCAGTAGGAAGTGGTCCGACCATGACAGGGGCAAGATCTCACTACCCCTCAAACCAAGATCACAGCTCCACTGCTCCGAGAGAAATACGAGGTCGAGTGTGTGACCCGCTGAGTGAGTCGGACCCTGGATTACTTGGGTCAAGCCCATGGCTGTCATGGAAGCCATGAACTCCTGCGCTCCATCAGAGTGTTCACCAAGCGAAGGCAGATTGAAGTCCCCCAGTATCATAAGTCTGGGGAACTCAACTGCCAGCTCAGCTACTGACTCGAGGAGCGAGGGGAGGGCTGTCGTCACGCTGTTGGGAGGCAGGTACGTTAACAACAAGCCCACTTGACCCGCAAGGTCCATCTTCACCAGCAAGGACTCACACCCGACAAGCTCCGGAGCCGGGATCCTACGAGGCACTAAAGACTGTTGGATAACAATGGCCACTCCCCCTCCCCTTTCTGGGATCACGGTTGATGAAGCACCTGAAAACCCTCTGGGCACATTTCGGTGAGGGGGGCTCCTCCCTCCGGGCTCAGCCAGGTTTCAGTAATATATGCCAGGTCTGCCCCCTCGTCTACAATTAGGTCCTGGACAAGGGGAGCCTTGTGAACCACAGACCTGGCATTTAGCAACAGCAACCTGAGACCAGGGGCCTGACTACTCGGGCCATCTGGCCTTGGAGTGGAACTCACAGGGCCGGAAGGAGGGATCCCTCTGACATAGGGAACCCTCCTTCTCCGGTAATGGCTCGCCCTGAAGTTCCCGCCATATCTGCCCCTCCCCAATATGACCCCAATATTCCGGCCCACTCCCGCATCTATGGTCCCTCCACCCTCTCCCCCGGCCGTCGAATTCACCGGCAGGCCCTTCGACACACACATCCAAGGGCCGGAACCAAGCCAATTGCTCTGTGAAACATCTGTGAAAAAAATTCAGGTGCTCAGACATGAAAATCTGCCGCTCAAACACTATACTTTTCCGCACACACTGAAAAAAAATTAGAGGGAACATTGAAGAGGACCTTTCCCCAAAGAGGGCAGATGTGGTGGCATTGGTCTTGGGATGTTCTGCGGAGCCCCCCAGGGAAGAACGCCGCTGCTAGGTACTTTTAACCATATATTTTGCTCCCATGTCTGCAGAATGCTGCAAAAAACCATGAATACTGGCCAGTTGTTGAGTGTTTCAAATGTGATTGGAACACTCAACAAGGTGACCACAGTATGTTTGTGTCTGTTTCTGTGTCTATTTGTGTGTGTGTGATAGAGACAGACAGACAGACAGAGGCACAGAGAGATAGAGGGAATGAGAGACAGACACAGAGGGAGGGAGGAGAGAGATACACAAAGAGAGAGAGACAGTCACAGAGAGAGAATCACAGAGAGCGACACAGAGGGAGGGAGAGAAAGGCAAAGAGCCACACACACACACACACACAAACAGACAGACAGACTCACACAAAGAAAGAAAGGAAGAAATAAAGAAAGAAAGAAAGAAAGAAAAAAGAAAGAAAAAGAGTGAGAGAGATGAAAGAAAAAAAGAAAAAAGGGACAGAGAGACAAAAGGAAGGGTAGAGAGAGAGAGAACACATGGCCAGTAAGCCAGTCCCACCAGGTCACATGGTCGGCAAGCCACTCCCACAAAGGAGGCAACACCCACAGAGTAGGTTCCAAAATTTTTTGAAATCCACCACTGCTTCAAATGGTTCCTTGTGGTAATCTCAGCCACTATATATTTTCCCATTTAGAGTGATTATGAGATAGCCAAGATAGCATCAGAAATGTAGGGACTCCAGCTGGAATATCTACAAGCCTATAAACATATCTCTATCCTCTTGCTTAGAAGAAAGGGGTAGCTAAGATGGAATGCCATTTGTATACATATCAAAGGAGGACCTGCAGTTATTGAGAGGAGAAGGAAAGAGCTAAACTCAAGACCTTGCAGGTTAGATAACTCAAAGGCCAAATAATTATCATCTACCCAGATAATCTTTTTGCTCACTGTTTAACAGTATGGTAAAGAAGTGGTGATTTTTTTAAGCAAAGACTTTAAATATATAACATTAAGGAAGAGATGTTATTTTTCACAGTGTCACAAATAAACATTGACATGGAAAGTAGCATTAAAGAAATAGTTCTGTAAATATATTTGATTAACTAGAATAGCAAGTTAAATCTGTTTAGAATTGATTATCGGAATTCAGAATTAGTAATGTTGCAAATTTGTAGGAATTCTATATGCAACTTGCATGACATGTTCAACAGCACATGGCAAAATAATTTCATAGACTTAAACAGAATGGCATTCAATTCAGATTGTATAATAAAGATAGTTTAAGAAAACATTTTTTTAAAAAATCATTAAGATTCATTAAAATGAGAAAGGTAGATAACTAGGTAGGCACATTAACTAACAAGTAAGATTTAATCTTCAACCATCTGAAGACTGAAAAAAATCACTCTGTGATGATAAATAAGTCTAAATTTACTTTTGGGCTGATGATTTCAGATTTGAATTCTTACTTATCATAATACAGAGTATTCTTCTTCAAAGAAATGGTATTTCATTCTTAGCAGGCTTGTCAAAATCTTACCTTGCTGCCATCACAGAAATTACTCAATGTATTTTTGGAGAAAATCAGAGTACTAATGATTTGTCCAGTACAAATACTGCATTACAGCATGTAGTTTCAATTTGCAAAGGAGAAGTACACATTAACAGTTAGAACCAAGCCAACTGTTTTAACTTTATAGAGTCATAACTAAACAGGAAAAGGAAGCTTTACCAAAAAAAAAAGCATACATACAGGAAACAATTTGTGCTTTTCGATTTAAAAAACACACCCAATGATTGATCAAAAGACATGAATTGTAAAAAGATACGAGACTCTTAAAATATCAACTTCATGTTCAGAAGATGGCATAATGGTAAGGGCAGAGGTTACAAAAAAACTATTACTATGTATAGCAGTCAGTTGAACTGTTTTTCTGTAAGATTTATATTGCACACTCCCCTCCTCCCAAGAACTCAAGAAAGCATATAGACTAAATAGGCTGGTCTGATAAATTTAAGCTTATCAGTGAGTTTACATGGCTATCCCTGGATTAAACTGAGTCACCTCTGTTGTCATCCAACATTCTAACCTTTTGCAGCAATTTAGAACAAATCGTGCAGTACTGTGACCCACAGCATGATCAGTTTTCTCTAAGTCCTCTTAATAAATAAAAGGATTCTGGTTAAACAAACACTATCCAAAAGGTGTGCTGTATCATGTCTTTATTGAAAAAAATGCAGAAACAATATTCACTGTTTTTGTTGGAAAAGGATATGAAGTTCTGGAATAATCATATAACAGTTAGAAAGGAGCTTGGAGGTCTCCTAATTCAACCTCCTGCTCAAGCAGGACACCCTATATCACTTCAGACAAATAGTTGTCCAATCTCTCCTTAAAATCTTTCAGTGTTATAGCACTCACAACTTCTGGATGCAAGTTGTTCCACTGACCAATTGTTCTGTCAGGAAATTTCTCCTTAGTTCTAGTTTGCTCCTTTCCTGGATTGGTTTCCATCCATTGCTTCTTGTCCTGACTTCAAGGGCTTTGGAGAATACATTGACCCTCTCTTCCTTGTAGCAGCCCTTTAAGATAATGGAACACTTCTATCATGTCATCCCTAGTCCTTTTCATTAAACTAGACATGACCTTCGGTCCTCTAATTAACTCTGTTGCTCTTCTCTGCAGTCTTTCTAGGGTCTCAATATCTTTTTTATAGTGTGGCAACCAAAACTAGATGCAATATTCCAAGCATGGTCTTCCCACGGCATTATAAAGTGATATTAACACATCACATGCTCTTGATTCTATCCCTTGTTAATGCAGCCAAGGACTGCATTGGCTTTTTTGGCACCTGCAGTACACTGCTGGCTCATATTTAAGTGATTGTCCCCTAGGACTCCAAGATCTCTCTTACAGTTACTACTATCAACCAATTCTCTTAAAGGGACAAATTTGAATTTGATGTTCCAATTAAATTAGAATGTTATGGCATGATTTGAAATATAGGCAGACCCTAAATATCTATGAATTGAATGAGGAAAACCTCCAAGCCAATGGGGGACATTGATCAATAGGTACAGGAAAGATAAGACTGAATGTATTGCTGCTAAATAATTGCTACTAGTTACTAAATGTAAAAATTTATAACAAATCAAGGTACTGAATGTTGGCTCAATAATAAGAACGATACAGTACACTGTTCAATCAAAGTCACTTAAGATTTAGATGAAGTTCTAATGTGGATCTTGCAAATTATATATAGTTTTAAAGGGTTCACAAACTTTGCTTCACCACCGTAGCACATGACAACTTTCTAAATTCTTCCTGTTGTTATCACTGAGATCAGCAAAGCACGAAAATGAGCACTGTTTTTAGAACTAGGTTAAAGAGCTTTGACATGCAGTGAGATCTAATTTACAAGAATGCCTTTTTTTTAAAAAAATGGAGGGGGCTTCCTAAATCATTAGTAGCTCAGCTTGTTTTTGTCAGCTCCTGTTCCTGACTATCCTCTTCAATAGTACGGCCAAATATATTTATTTATAAAACAACAACCCTGAGACCCCAAGTGTCCAATTGCTCTAGCAGATTTGGCCTATTACTAAAAGCCTTTAACAATTCACACTTAAGTGTTTCACACTTAATATGTGAGTGCAGCAAAATTGCACAAACTGATTACAAAGCTAGACAAGGGCCAAGTTGCTAAATTAGTCCACTGGTCATTATGTAGAAAATATTCCCTACCTGTATCCGAAATATCATCGGAACATAAAGTGGAAAAGGTTACCAGAAATGAGAATGTGAAGATCTTGTGGAATTTTCAAATACAGACAGATCGTTATTTGGAACACAACACACCAGATATCATGGTTGTTGAGGGCCGAAGCGTACAGTTTATTGACATTGCAGTATCAGGAGATGCCAGAGTCGAAGAAAAAGAACTGGAAAAAAAATCACGAAATATCGCAACTTGGCCATTGAAACTACATGGTTTTGATGAAACATGTAACAGTGATACCCATTGTCATCGGGGAACTTGGTATCATGTCCAGGAATTTTACAAAACACATCCAGAAATTGCAGCTTCTTGCAATAACACCAGCAGAACTGCAAAAAACTGCGCTACTCAGAACATCATATGTTTTAAGAAGGTACTTGGTTGATACCTAGGATGCTGGCAGCAACCCATATCAACCATTAGCACCAGTCAATGGTATTTGTGGTGCATTTTTGAATGTTCAGTTGTCTGAGTTTCATGTTTAATGAATAAACAATAAACAATAATAACAGTAATAAATAATAAATTATTTATTATATTATACCCTGCTGGCCAGCTGACTTCGGTCTTCTTTTGAGGCCATTTTTCGCCCTCTGGAGGCTTCCCTGAAACCAGCCCTACAGCCAAATCAGAAGTTTGGGAACAAACTTCCGGTTTGCTCGTAGGGTCATTTTTCGCCCTTGGAAGCATTCAGGGAAGCCTCCCAAAGGCTCCGATGGCAAAGAACGGATAAACCGGAAGTGACTTGGCTGTAGGTTTTTTGTGCTCCAGAGCCTTCAGGAAAGCTCCTAAAGCCTAAAGCTCCTAAAGCTCCTGGAGGGCCTCTGGGGGGGGGAAGGCTCTTTTTGCCCTCTCCAGGCTACTAGAAAGCCTCTAGAGCCCGGAGAGGCAAAAAAAGAGTGCCAAAAGTGGGGGGGGGGAAGCACTGGTCACGCACACATGCATGCAGAGGGAGGAAGCATGCACATGTGTGGCACACCCATGCACAATCCCCCTGCGCTCCCCCCACTTTTGGCATGTGATCCAAAAAAGGTTCGCAATCACTGACCTAGAAAATCAGAATAATACAGTTATATACTGTTTTCAAAAATACAACTCAAGATTTGTAGAGCAATATATATTTGACAGCTGACCCACAAGATTCTTTCATTACCATTTCAACTGGCACACTTAGGTGTTAAATATAGTTTGGAGCTTCAAGATGTGGGAGAGGTCACTGAGAAATATAAAAAGAGAGACCCTGTAGTGAAAATGGCTATGGATCTAACAATTGTAAGCCAACCACTGGGCTTAAACGTTCTGCTCATCTATCAAGAAATACAAATGAAATTGTTCAACACTTATTTTGAATTGCTATATTTCTGACAGAAAGTAAGGATATCAACCAATGAAGCAAATTATTTTGAAGTCTGTTACCATATATCGACCTCAAAAAAACAATATGGTAAATAAAACTATCTATGGGACAAATTCACCCAAGGCTTAACATGATAATAATTCTCAATTCCAAAAACATATCAAGATTCCAGGGCTTTTGGCCTTCTACGGCTGTGAATGAACAATCATAGCAACTTGGATATTGCATTAGGCAGTATTACCCTAACAGTTTAACTCAGTGGGAGGCTGAAAATATACTCTCAGTAAATTGTTGATGTGGATAATGAATCCTAACCCCATACTGAGCAACAATGAAACAATTTATAGACCATATGGAAGAAAATATTCTGCCAATTGGTATACAAAATGGAGTTTCAAAGTCCATTGCACTAGTATCAATGCCTTTTTCACTGTTTATTCTATTGTTCCATTACTTTTGGAACAGTTATGTTTACACTTCATTTCTTCGCTTTTATTATTGCAAGCTGCCTAGAATAGTCCAAGGGCAAAATAGGCAGCAAATAAATTTGACAAATAAATAAATGTAGCATAAATACCATGTCACAGATACAATACTTATGTTGAAATGCATTTATCTTCTTCCAAAATATCTAAAATATTTTATAAATATTTTTACACACATCCACAAAAGAATTTGGAGCTCCGAGTGTCTGAGACAGCATATATAAAATATTTCAAATGAGGAATAAAATAGGCTGAACATAGAGGTGGTAGAAGAAAAGAACCAGGCTGGTTACACAATTCACACAGAGATCACCCACGGTGAATAAACAAGAAACCCTTGGATCAGGAAGGAGGAAGGCTTCTCACATCTATTTATTCCACAATTCACCTATTTAAAGGAGAGGCTGGGTAAATCTAGGAATACAATTTGTAGCATAAGCTAAATTAAGAGGTAACTAAGCAATTTAAGATTTTGAGAAGAACCAAAAAAGCAGCAAAACGTATTCTGTAGATCTAGTGAATATAAACTAAAAGGATAAGGCATAACAATGAATCAACTGTGGCATGCGCCTTGCAGTTTGCAAAACACTGTTAAAAAATACAACTAATAAAACTAAATAAAACTAAAAAATACAACTAAAAAAGGATCTATCTTCTTGGGTTAACATGCTCATTTTCCTAAAATCACCTAATGTCAAGTGCAAAGGATCAAGATCACACATAAATTGCAGTTCAGAAGATTTAGTGATCAAGCAAATACAGCATGTAAGAATCTGGTTAATTAATGATCAGCACTAAATTGGCGCTAGATAAAAGGTAATGGAATTGGGGGGTGGGACTGGACTTGGAATGTTTGTGGACAAGGACATGTAATGATTCTAGGCTAAGTCTTGACTCCGCCCCCAGGCTCTGCCTGCTCTTCTCTTACACCAGGGGTGTCAAACTCAATGCCCGCGGGCCAGGTCTTACCCTCGGGGTGCTTAAATCTGGCCTGCGGGGCTGGCCTGGAAATATCAAAGGACCAGCCTACAGTGCCTTTCGCAGCCAAAACCTTGCCCTGTTTTAGTCGGCAGAGTGCTGTATGAAGCCATTCAGGCCGAAAACAGGGTGCAGGAGGGTTGCGCACAGCCCCCAGTGCCCCATTTTGGCCAGCAGGAGGCATCCGTCCCATCCGGTCCTCCTGGCCAGCCCGTGGTGAAGTACAATGCTGATCTGGCCCTTGAAGAAATCCAGTTTGACACCCCTTTCTTACACTAAATTACATTTCCGCAATCCAACAAGAACATACCAGCAAAGTACAACTAATGGTGGTTTTTCCTACCAAGCTGGCTAGAAATAGTTTCAAGAAGTACTTTCACAGCTATCCTATGTTATTACATTAGCTGAGCTATCTCCAAAAACCAAACTCAGAGCTAAGCCCTAATAACTTTCCTGTGCACTCTCCTGCTTGAACTTCAAAAAAGGATATATAATTGATTTGTTATCATCAGAAAGATGCTCTTTTGCCTGCACAAAATCAGCTTCACCACTATAAAGAGAATCCAGATCAAGCCAAGCCATCCAATTTACAAAACCTGCTTGGATAGTTAATAGCTTAATATATGAAAATACTGGCCTACCAGGCCTTTTTCAAATCCAACTGAGAAGCTACTTTTTAAAAATCACACTTTTTTGCAGCTAGATATCTTTCTGTTTTTTTCTTCTTCTGATATTTCTATTTCCTTGCTTGCCCATTTCAGTTTTTTCTTTGGGAAGGTTCAGCATTTTCTAATACTCAAGCATTGAACCTCACCAAGTAAATCTGCAGCAGAAAATATGTATTCTTGTGAAATGGAAATAATATGCATGAAAAACACCTTGCCTGGCACCAATTTTAATCGACCTGCTCATTTCCTGATAGTGAATGAAATTATCTTATTCCCAGTTAGGGAATAACATATAGATATTGCTGTACTGAACAGTAGTGGAATTCAATTTTTTTTTACTATTGGTTCTGTGGGCATGGCAGGGCTTGGTGGGCGTGGCAGGGAAAGGATACTGTAAAATCTCCAGTCTCTCTCCACTCCAGGGGAAGGTTACTGCAAAATCCCCATTCCCTTCCAATTAGCTGGGACTCGGGAGGCAGAGAATAGATGGGGGCAAGTCCAGTCAGAGGTTCTCTGAACTACTCAAAATTTCTGCTACTGGTTCTCCAGAACTGGTCAGATTATATCAATTATATATCCTTTTTTGAAGTTCAAGCAGGAGAGTGCACAGGAAAGTTATTAGGGCTTAGCTCTGCTGAATTTCACCTCTGATACTGAAACACTCTAATTCTGTAAAGCAGGGGAAATGTATCATGAAGGAATCCCTGAACTACTCATTTCTAACATGTTTCTGTTTTTTAAAACAAAAACATAATTTATTGGTAAGTATCAAATAAAATTATTTCTAAACAATATGTCATAGGTAGTGTAAATTTTAATCTAATTTCACCTTGATTTACAATTAATTAAATCAATTAATTTTATTATAATGCTTTTAATTTAGTAAGGATTTCAGCATAGATTTCAATGTGCTTTTCAACTGACATTAAGTTATTTCCTGTTAGATTCTTGTACTTCAGTTTCAAATCCTTATATATTTTGATTTACAGCAGCTTTAAGGCAAAAGGCACTTTTGTTTTTCTAAGGTATACATTTTGAAACCAGAAAAGGCTATCTCTTGCAGAGTAATCCTGTTTGAAAGGTTTACTATTGTTGTGTACATGTTTGCGTGCATTTTAACATTTACTAATGAAACTAGATGAGGGAATAATGCTGCTGAATTTCAACATCAGAACATTCAAGAAATGATTTGGCAAAATGTATCCTTTTGATGTAGATAATGGCCCAGGTTTATACCACGGAAAGCAGTAGCTGACCTACTGCTCTAATTAGGCTGGCAAACATTTTGACATTTATGCTGTGGAGAGGAGACAATGTTTATCGCTTGAGGGAAGACTTTCAGTTGTTCTAACAATCACAGAATCTCTTGCATTGCATGCTGTGGCCTTTAAGCGTCCGAATGCTCAGTGAATGTGTCCTGAATTTACTGATTAAAAAAGAAGGCTTATTCTGCAGGAGGAACACTATATAAGCAATATTATTTCAGCCACCTTGCACCTGATGTTAAATTTCATATATATATTCATTCTATCTATCATCTATCTATCATCTATCAATCTCTATCATCTATCAATCTCTATCATCTATCTATCTATCTATCTATCTATCTATCTATCTATCTATCTATCTATCTATCTATCTATCTATCTCCCTCTCTCTCCCTCTATCTAATCCATCTATCTAATCCATCTATCTAATCCATCTATCTATCTAATCTATCTTATCTATCATCTATCTATCTATCTATCTATCTATCTATCTATCTATCTATCTATCTATCTATCTATCTATCTATCTATCTATCATCTATCTATAGACAAGGAAAAATAATTCTTCAGACCCGACCTGTGCCTAGCTCTGTCTCGTTCTTCCCCAGCTAGGATCCATGTAATCTCTTATTCATCCAAGCCTCTGTAATGGCACTCAGGACAACGATTAAAAACTGAGGTGTTCCACAGAATGTTCTAGAATATTCCTATTTTTAATACTTATAATGGAATTGTTAATAATTTTCATATTTTGTAAAAAGCAGGGAGTTGCTTAGGTTATAACACAGGGATGGCAAACCTTTTTTGGCTCGCATGCCATAAGGGGGGGAGCACAGGGGGGTTGTGCGTGGGCATGCCACACCCATAATGCAATGCACAATTCCCCCAGTGCGCATGAGCGCATGAGAGGCACCCCCCCCCATTTTTTGCATGCTTTTTTCACCCTCCCCAGGCTCCAGAGGCTTTATAGGAGGCATCCCTGAAGCCTCTGGAGGGCTTAAACCAACCCAACAAGTAAACCAGAAGTCGGTTCCCAAACTTCCAGTTTGCCCATAGGGCCATTTTTTTGTGCTCCAGAGACCTCAGGGAAGCTCCTGAAGCCTCCGGAGGGCCTCCGGGGGGGGGGAGGCTCTTTTCACCCTCCCCAGGCTCCTATAAAGCCTCTGGAGCCTGGGGAGGGCGAAAAATGGCTTTTAAAAAGGCTGAATTTGCGTGCCCTGACAAATGGCTCTGCGTGCTACCTGTGGCATGCGTGCCACAGCTTCACTATCCTGGTTATAACAGATATAAATAAGTAAGTAGAATAAAGAAAAAAGTAGATAAAAAGAAAAAGGGGCAGGGGGAAAAAGCATATTTGAAGAACATTAATTCAGAATGATAGAAGTAACCTGTAATCGCCTAATTGGGAAGGCAGGAGATCCATATGTTTCAAGCATTTCCTTTAATGTTGCACTGTCATTTATTCTATGCTTGCTAGCTATTAAACAAGTCCACTTTAATTAAATATAGTTTCATAGCAATATTATTCTTCATAAATCTTTGTGTAAAGTATGTGCATATTTGGTCAAATGAGAATGAAAATATTTTTAATGACCAAGGTACTGTGCTTAAAAGTATTTAAGTGTTAATTATAAATTACATATGTGTAAGCATATAACCAATATTTATGTGCCATAAACAGGGCTTTGGATTTTTCCTAGTTTTCGTGTCAAATTCAGAAAAACTCTACCGAATTACTTCTTTCTGGGTGGACTCCTTTTTTGCCAGTTCCACAAAATGTTGCTTAGCCCTAAATTCTATATCATTTTGAAGGAGTATATGAATCAATATTGACTTCTGCTTAGATTATTGTATACTGTCAGAAATTAGTTATTTTCTAGCCTAGTAAATTGTAACCTTAATACTGGATGGCATTACTGCAAATGTTATCTCACTGCTGCGTCTCACTTTTATTCTTAGCTTCAAAGCTAGGCACATTCTTCAAAACATAGAAATTGTTACATGGGAGTAGCAGGCCACCAAACTAGGGAGTTTTCCTGGCTCATAAATCCTTAAAGCATTCTGCCGAAAAACAACTTGGCAACGGGAGGCTGCCACCTCCTACACAAGGCTATAGGAATACTCCACAGATAAGGTAGACAGACACAGGACAGGTTTAATTAATCCCAGCAAGAATTTACAATTCTTTACTGGAGTAAAAAACTGTTACCTAGTCATTCAAAAATACTATGTGTGCATACACATACATTACCTTCTTGCTTCTTACTTCTTCTTTTCAGAATAAACCCATATTAATTTCTATGCTGTGCTTCATACTTTTCTGAGTCACAGTTTCCAGCACCTTTCTCTTCTAATTCACAGTTGGGGAGAAATTGGTTAACAACTGCGGGATCAGCTATTAACCAATTTTTCCCCAACAGGCCACATTTTCCATGAACAAAAAAAAGGCAGTTGACTATAAAATAGATATCTTCAACAATGCACATGTTATAACAGTTTAGTAAAATAATCCTAATATATTTACAAGCACAAATCTAAAATTACTAAAAATTATGCAAACTGTCTGTATATACATGTATGTTAGGAAAAGACCCAAGAAAGCATAATTGTAACAGATAGTTTATTTATTAATGAGTCTTACAATTAAGACATGTTGGCACATCTGTGGGAATCCCGAATCTGAAACTTCCTGAGTTCCCACCCAGTTGAAAGTTCATAATCGTATCCCCACACCCATAAATCCATCACATGGTCCAATCTTCTTCAGCTATGCTGGCATTTCCACCCATCTAGTTCCGGTCAGATGCAGAGGTATGGAGACAAAAGATGACCTTGGGCTTCTAGAAAGGAATGACAACAACACATTCCACACTTCTACTCCTTCCTATTCCCCCTCGCAATTACTACACTAATGAAACAGCATAATGAAATAATAGAGTGTGTGGCAGGCCAAAGATCCTAAAAGGAATATAACTGCAGGCCTGACACTTATATTGTGTGATGCCATCATCTACTTAAGCCTAGTTCAGGGATCTGCTACCTTAAACACACAAAGAGCCATTTGGACCTGTTTCCCATCGAGAACACTGGGAGCCACAAAATCTGGGTGGGCGTGGCCAAGATGATGCCACTCACTCCTACCCAGACACATGAACCCCCCACCCTAGCCATGCCTACCCAGCCGGTCATTAGGGCAGAGAATGGTTGTTAAAAAACACAGGGGACATAGTGAAGCACACTAAATTTTACTGTACTGTGCAAGGCGCTATGAGAAGCGACAACAGCAAATGTATGAGACGAAGGTGTGCAAAGGCAAGTGCAGAGGCACTTCGCTCGCGCACTAAGGCTCCTGCCATTGTCACCACCATGAGGGGGCGACAGCTTTTTCATCCCTCTGCTGCGACAGGGAGCCGCAGCAGAGAGATGAAAGAGTCGCATGTGGCTCTGGAGCCGTGGGTTGCCAACACCTGGCCTAGTTCAAATACTAGTTTACTGGGTTTTCACAACACACTAAACCACAAACTATGGTTAATAAACCACATTATCTAGATTTATATAGCATACAATATTACAAATAACAACCCATATTTTAGTATATCATGGTATGTGAACCAGGCAACTAAATCTATGCAAACATTTGCAAAAATCAAAGCATTCACTTTAGAAGCAATGTGTTAAGATAAGACAATTAAAATAGGCCATATGTTTTAAGAAAACTCTAGGCAAAAGAATACAGGTAGTCCTTGATCTGCAACCACAATTGGGACCAGAATGTCCCTTGCTAAGCATGATAGTTGTTAAGTGAGTCATTCTTGCAGGGGGCATGAGGTGTGTGTGCGTGCACATGCACAGGCAGAGGGGCGTGTGTGCCTGATTGCACACATGCGCAGAGACAGGGTGCATGCATGGCGGTTGCACATGCATTACATTTTGGGGATTTGTGAGCTTTGGGAACTCAGTCCAGAAAAGGTTAGCCATCATTGGGTTATACCAATAGTGAATTAGTAGTTACAGCTGACTTATACACTAGACCGCAATGCTGGATTTACACCAATATTAAACATAATATGATTTGTTAGCCTAACATGCTGGTATGAATTCAGTCATTTTGATATGCAATTCTCATGGCAGCAAGTTATATGAAACATTGGAACTGTGGCTGATTCAACAAATTATAGTTAGGAAAATGATAATATTTGAAGATCATGCAATTATTAAAATTAAAACAAAAAATGGGAGTGGTGGAGGAGAGAGATTGGCTAGAAATCTCTCCAGTTCATATATTTTACCACACACGAAACATAAACAGCAAGAACAGTTTAGGACATAAGCCAGGCAGCTGGATGTACAATGTTCTTGGATGTTTGTCAAACTTTCATGCCTCTTATGTTAGGAGATACAGATGGAATATTGGTGTTTCACACAGCAAACTGTATAAAAAGAATATAAACAAAGAATATATTTAGTTCAGGGATGTACATGTGCCTGGAAAGCCTGAGACAATCAGATCTATTCTTTTTTCTTTTTAGAACGAATGCCAGTAAGATTTCAAAATGTTAGAATTGTGTTCAAATAGTTATTTGTGTACTCCGTCTTCGAGTCATGTCATATCCTTTAATTTGTTACATGCATCTTTTCATTACTAACCTGCTGTCCATGCTCGTTTCCCTTAGCCAAAATTGATAAGTAACTCCACCAACTGGATGAGGATTTCAGATTCATATTTTCATAGTAACTTAATGGAGGGGCATTATCAGCTCTTAGCATCTTTGAGTAACTGTAATCCTAACACCCCTGTAAAATCTTCTGCAACTACCCACCTCAGTACAGTTTTGAAAAATCGGTTACAATTTAGTGTTTCAAGTAGCACTGGTAGTCAGGGATAAGAAGTCTATTTAATTTTTCACAGTGCCCATGAGGTGCTACCATTCGTGAGCAATGTGATAATTAAAACATGTTAACCGCTACCAATCAGGGTTGCATGGATCACTTCTGCCAGATAACTCTCAGGGCACAGCAATGAACCAACAGGCTAATTGAAGGAAAAATTATCCAGAGTCTTCTTAAAGCCAGTCTCTGCCTTGCTTGTTGGGTAAACTAAATTGTTTCTAATAAATCAATAAATTTCTTCACAGACAAGGTCTGCAATTTAATTGTCACAGCAAAGCTTATCACCCTTTCTTATTCCATCTCTATGCATACCAGTGGACAATCTCTTTCCACTCTGACAGCATTGACTGTAGGTAATTGCTTTCTTACCCAACTTAGACTGCAAGTAGCCACACAGTAGAGGAGCTTCGGGTTAGAAGAGGAACATTCATTTTCAATTATCTTTATCTGAGCCTTGCTGGAATCACAATGTAATTCTTAACCATGGTTTGCTAAATTAGTGATCACATACTGGCATAATGTTACCATACTGAGACAAAGTCATATAAACCAGATTATTTGAAGGATCCCAACTACCTGAATAATGCCATAATGAAGTCCAAATTATATTCTTAATATAATTATAATGTTCAAGTCAAGTCAATGCTTATTACAGTCAAAGACCAGAGCAAATCATTAAAACATTGTTTATTAAAAAATAGAACAATACATTAATAGTAATCAGTATAAATGTACAATTCCAAACTCAATTCAGGTCTCTTGTTTTAGGCAGTCGTCTCCCACAAGTTGTGATGAGACCTTGTCACTTGAGGAACAAATTTTTAAAACTAAAAAGATAATCTTAGGAGTTGTTAGGTAAGATAAATACAAAACTCATTTCAGTGAAATTTTCAGGAAAGTAGAATTTAGTTCAGTAAAGTAAAATTCACAGCAGGAGAGATTGTTGATTCACTCTTACCGGATCACATGGACTAAGAAAATTGAGGTATAAATAATGCCCATCTATAACTGGGATTCATAAAATCTATAGAAGTAAGTTGCTGGAGGAATTGTCTGGAATTGTTTAAGAGGCTGACAAAATTTAACTTTTGACTTAAATTGTTCTGAAATTCTACGTTCAAGATCCTTTGTTTTATAACCTCTTTCATCTTCTCTGATCACAGATGCAAAAGATACAAGGGTAAAAAGGCTATATAAATTCAGTTTGTTTTGATGGTTTTTCACTGTGTAACTCTAAAGTTATTAGTAACTCTGATATTAGTAGAGGCAACGCAACTGGTGCAAAGTTAAGCCTCAGCCAGACAGTCAAGATAGTTAACCAAAAATTGGGTTCAATTTTGAGTAATCTGATTCTAGTTTTGGAAGTGCATTAGGAATGCATCTGGAAGACTGAAAAATAAAAAAAAAATCAAGGAAGCAGAGCTTCATATAATAATTCTGAGGTTGATTTTGCAACAAAACATTTCTCTTCATCAATCTTGGAAAACAACTCTTATAAAGTTTAAGTTTTTAGCTTGTTTGTGGATGTCTATATGCCATTTATGGCTCTTAGTCCTGTTTGGAGGGGGGGGTGATTTTTTTTTTTACCATTAATAATTAGCTGCTTCTCTTGGTAATGATGGCCTCAAGAGCTCTCCTGAGTCTAATCAGAGTCAATGACAAGGTGACAGCATCATCTGTATAAAGCAAAATAGAAAAATCTTTGCCAGGCATATTGATCTATTCCCTCCGGACATTTAATAAAGAAATTTATAGGACTATAGAGCAGAAATATATCCTGTTTTATTCTCTTTGGCACTGTAATTAGATCAGAGCGCTTCCAATAGCATCTTACTCTGCTTCTTGTATTATCACACATTTTATGTATCAGAAGCAACCATTTGCCGGTAGTAGAATTCTCCAGCTTTTCCCACTCTCAAGTCTGATTGAAAGGCTGCCTCAAAATAGAACCCAAAAGCTGCAAAGCTTATAATAAACTGTATCACACATGGAGAAAGTTCTCAAAAGAAAGAATATACACTTTTTTTTTGTCTTAGCAGAAAATTCTTCCTTTTTTCCATTAATATATACATAACAGACAGCAATCATTTCATTGTTTAATAAATCATATGACTCAAGTTAACTTCTAAAGAACTAACTCTACAGTACAATGTTGGACACACTGTGCATTGGTGATGTAAATTAGTGGGATAATTGTATTATCTTTATGAATGTCTTGTTATCTTCACTTTGTTGCAAAGATTGCCTACTCTCTCCATGAAAATTCCCAATAAATAGTTTGTCATCATTTCACAAATGTGAAGGATTCAAAAACTTCATTCCTTACTTAGAAAAGCAATGTATAGACTGAAGAACTGTACCAAGAAAAAGCAACTCTGCTACATCTCAATACTTATCAGTATTAAGAAGTATTAAAAATTAATACTTAATTTTTTGTCAACCCTGAAACTGACCTGACCGAGGCTATTTTGATGCTTCAGTGGGGAACAATATACTTGGATTGCAAAGTAGCATCTAGATTAGAAATCCTGGTTTCCCAAAAATAGCTTAAACTTGTTTGGAATAAAACTCAAGTTGACATACTATATGGAGATAGTGGGGGTTATACTTTCACATTTGTAAGATTCTGTTAATCTTTTAAAGTTGTTAAATCTTGTTAATCTTGTAGCTTTGAAAAAAAAAGCAGAATTGACTCATCTGGTCATGTTTCCTGTCTGGTCTACCTAATATGGTTGACATTAATCTTGCAAGTCTGAAGGTAAAAATCTCCCCTCCGCCCCATCTCATATACAGTCTAAGAAACTAGATATGACCTCCTCGGCCCACTATCCAGCTGTAAATTATGCTGTCTCTTATCTGACCATTCCCTTGTAGTATCCCTTTGTAGCTCCCAAGGTCTTTCCCACATTAGACATTACAGACAAAAATGTAGAAACTGACCTACACTATTCTTATTGCTGGAAAGGAAAATTGCATATTTTGTGGGTAAAACTAAGACTGGAAATGTGCTGTACATTGCCTCTTGTTTTTCTAAATGAAAACCCTGATTGATCAAAGCCATAGTGATGATCATGTGTTATGGAAGAGTTCAAATGCAACTGTAAATTGTAAAGAGTATGAATTAACAAAGTTAATTAACAGTTAATTTAGAATTAACAACTAGGAAACTGTCAACATTTTAGATTAAATCAAATCCACAAATGCTAGAGATTGTGACTCTGATCAGATCAACTGACACATAGAGATAAACATAATTTAAAAGATATAACCAAAAGTCAAAGAAGGCATCAAACATCCCACAACTCATCTTTCCCAGCAACCAACACCAGGGTAAGAGAAAACATGATCAAATAAACAATCAAGGGAAGAAACAATACTTTAATCAAGAAAGAACTCATATCACAACAGAGAGGAAAGCTACAATATATACAGTATAAACAATCTGCAAACTTCACTTTCCAGTGCAATGATATTATCTAGACTAGTAATGAGAAGTCTGTAAGAAAGCAACCAAGATCAGATAACATCAGAAGCTCAACAAAATATTATATACTGTAGTTATGTACTGCATGGAGGGAGTAGACACTTAATGAGGAAAGATTTACTAACCAAGTATGTAACAATATTATTCGTTCTAATAATTTTGGTAGAAGAGCCAAAGGGGGGCGCATTTGTTAGAATGCTGTACTACAGGCTAACTCACTGCTCACTCCAGGAGTTCAATTCTGAACCACTCAAGGTTAACTCATCCTTGCATCCTTCCAAGGTTAGTAAAATAAGGACCCAGGTTGTTTGGGGCAATATACTGATCTGTAGACCACTTAGAGAGGCTGTAAAGTACTATAAGTCTACATGCTATGTAAGTCTACATGCTATTGCTATAAGTTGAGCTATGCCTCACTCAATTTTACAGCATTCTCTGGAAAACTTCAAAGCTCCTGAATAATCAGCTTTTGTTCTCCCTTACCTCTGAGACAAATGAAAAAATCAATAATTTGATGGTATTTGGTTTCTCATTATATAAATTGACTGACATACCTCGCCTTCTAGCTTGTATTTAATACAGCTCAGTTCAAGGAATAATCTTCAAATGAAATTTTCCTGGATATAGGTTTGTGGAGAAAAAAAGCTTTTCTTGGAAAAAATATCTGGTGTCATAAGAAACAGACTATTTAGACTTCCAAATCTATTGTTAATATATTCAAATTTTTCATTGTAATTGTTCCTCTAGTATCAGGAGGGATGTTTTGAAAAGCAGCAAAATATACTGAAATGCATGTTCTAAAACAGACTGTGTGGTGAAAGGAGGAGGAAACTAGAAATTTATTTGATCTACATTTTGTGAAAGGAGAAAAAATTAACTCAGAACACCATACAGGAAATTTGAGAGGAGTGGGGGCAGGAAACAAGTTTGAAGCAGAGAAAGCATATCCTCACTGTCTGGCATTGTCTTTCTCAATTATTGGCCAGTTTAACTGATCAATTAACAGCTTCCCTTTAGACGTTATGGGTGCTTCATAACTGGAGTTTTTTAAGTAGAGACTGGACAGTCACTTGTCTGAAGTGGTATAGGATCTCCTGCTTGAGCTGGGGGCTGGACTAGAAGACCTCCAAGGTCCCTTCCAGCTCTATTCTGATGTTCGATGAATTATTGGCTAAACCTGTATTTTACAAGCTTCAAACTGCCAACCCACAAACAATGCCATTGTTTCTGGTCTGGTCATCTTCAACTCTTCAACATATATACCGTACATACATAAGTATATATGTATTTTTTCTGGGTAAGCAATATTTTGCAAAAAAAAATATTCTGCATTTTGCAGAAAATGATGAGAACTTTAATAGAAATTCATGATATGCATGATAGAGAAAATAAAAAAGAATGACAGGTAAATGTAGTCTACTACTGTATATTATTTTCCTCCTGTCTTTTTCTCTTTGCCCTCTGGCTAGTCTCCTCCCTTCCCCCGCCCTCCATTTCTGCTCTTCTTGGTCAGTCTCAAACTCAAATACGCAAACACTTTCCACCTTATTCCTGCACAGATTCCTGGCCAAGCCACTGTCAATTTACTTGGTGCTGCCTGCTCCTCTAGGGATCTGCGCAGGAATGTGGAGAAGGAGAATATTCGTGCCTGTATAAAAGACAAAGCAGAGGTGAGTTTGAGAACAAAGAGAAGTGCAGAAAAGGAGAAACAGCATGGAGGTTTAGCATTCTTGGATTTCAGTAGGTGCCAGAGTGGAAAGGCAACAGTAATGTAAAGAGCACAAATTGCCCCAGGTAGCTTGGGAAGAATCTGCGAAGGGCTGTGTGTGTGTGTGTGTGTGTGTGTGTGTGTGTGTGTTTCTCCACTCTGACATTAAGAAATCCAAGTGGAAAGCGTTGACTGTCTGGGGAAATCTACGGAGAAGATTTCAAAAGGTAATCACATGCTTGCAGGATACTTAGCAACCGGTTTTAAGTGCAAAAGTGTCAGAATATTCATGAACTAGCAGAGTTATGGTAACAGGTCAGCCAATGAAGCTTATTTGGAAACAGAAACTTAAGTAAGAAGTCTGGATGTGGCTTAGCTGTATTAAGCTCTGAAACCAATCTCTCCTCTGCCTGTGTTTTGCCTGTAACTACTACCATGTTGGAAAATCCACTATTGGTATTGTACATTTACTCATGTGTTATTATGTATATAAAGAAGTTAACAGCTCCTGCTGAATCAGTTATCTGTGTGTGCTTCTGGATGTGATTTCTGCAACAAACTCTGGGCCCAGATGACAATCACATGATGACAGTGTGGTGTGTGTGTATGCATGCGTATGCAACATTTTGTGATGATTGGAAGTATGGGTAGCCCTTGACTTACAACAGTTCAATTAGTGACCATTCTAAGTTACAACGGCACTGAAATAAAGTGACTTAGGATCATTTTTCACACTTAATGATCGTTGCAGTTCTCATTCTCTCCTTCCAGCTCTCTTTCATTTCTCTCTCTCTCTATCTCTCTCTCTTTCTCCCCTTTTCTCTTTCATCTCTTTCTTGTGCCTGCAAGCAAAATACCCTCCTGGGCCGGGATCACGGTGGTGGGGACAGCGAATCCTTCCGTTGTTGCCACTGAGAAGTCAGTAGCTGGCTGCGCTGCGCAGGAGAGCCACGGTATGCAGGAGACTCCTCAGCGCCAGACTCAGGTCAGCACCAGCCACAGTCCCCTTCGTGTTGGCTCAGGAAAGAGCCAGAGCATGAGAGGGAAGACTTCCAGAGCCCTGCGCAAGGAGAGCCCTGTGCAGTACAGGACAACTGGAGCTCTTCCCTCCCTGCACCCAACCAGCCGCTGCTGCTGCTCCCCATTCCTCTCCTTCCTGAGCCAACACGAAGGGGACCGCGGCTCGCACTGACCTGAGTCTGGCATTGAGGAGTCTCCTGCGCAGCGTGGCTCCCCTGCGCTTGTCCGCCTTCAGCAAGAGGAGCAGCAGAAGCCCCCCCCCCCCTACTGATGCAAGGTTTTGATCTTTCCTACTCCGGCCGTGTGCACAGTGATCCCACCTCGCAGACTTCCAACCAGTAACCCCTCCTCCCCCTCCCCGCCCCAAGTCTGGTCTCCCTTCCTTTCTTCTTTGTTTGGTTTACAGCTAACGATCTCCCCCTCAGATCACGGCGGAACTAAGCAGAGTCGGCTCAGTGGAGCCAGGCTTGTGCTGGGGGGAGAGGGGGAAAGAGATTTCAGGTGGAAACTTGGCGGCCGCCACCGCCTCTCCTCAGCCATTGCCCTTCTCACTGCCCAAGCCTCCCCCTTTGATGCAGCTCAACCCTGGTGAAGGCGCACACCCTGTAGGAGATCCCGGGCAGGAACAGTCACTGAAAAACACCTGCATGGAAGGCCGGCTGAACTGGCCTGCTGGGAAGCCCATCAGTCTCCTGGCACCTCTCCTTCCACTGCGCGGGGAACTCAAGATACTCCCTTAGGGCCAATTTCTTGCCAGCCTCTCCGCGGGAGGCTCCTCAACAACCTCTGTGAAAAGGACATTCGACCCCCAAAGGGGTCGCGACCCACAGGTTGAGAAACGCTGATCTACCAGAATGCCCAGATCTTTCTCACAAGCACTTTTGCAAAAAAAAGGATCCCATGTTAAATAAAAATAATAATTCCAGAATAGAAGAGTGAGTTTTCAATACATGAACACGTCAACAAAATAAAATATGAACATTCTGTCAGATCTATAGTATAATACAGAACATTGTAAGTTTTTACTCAACAAGTACAAAGGAACTGCCTGAGGGATTCTGGCTCTGGCTTAATTTTTTACCCATCCCTACTTTAATGTTCTTTTATAGTCTGAAATGAAAGAATGGAAGGCAAGGAAATAGAAATGGAGTCCATCAAGATGTTAGATGGGTTCCAAGAAAACTGATTTGGATGGAGGCAGGATTTATTACCAAAGTAATAAATAAATATTCATAACAGATGTCTGCCCACTAGTTTAAGACCTCTGGATTGGGGGGAAACAAGAAGAGAATGAACCAAGAAACCTCTCGTTGTTACTTCCTAAAATTCCGACATATCCAGAGAATAGAGGATTGCTAACATCTCAGCAGTGTTAAGAGTTGACAGAAGAGATGTTTATTAACTTTCCTACAACTCTGCTGAAACTATGTTTCATTGTCTATATGGGGTTTTGGTATCAATCCCAGATTAGTGCCACAGTGTTCCCACACTGTCGAGGTATCAGATGACTACGCTAATTTACTTCAGACTCAGGGGTGGGTTTCAACTGGTACGGACCGGTACGGCCGTACTGGATGGTGAAATTTAGCGTGCTTTCCCGTACCCATTGGTCAGGAGGCAAAAATCTGGCACACCTTTCTGAACTGTTAGTAATGACAGCCTGGCCACGCCCCCGAACCAGTTCCCTGTTGCCACTGCCATTGTTTTTTGGCTGGAAAAGGAAGTAAAGAGAAACAGTCCTGTTGCCAAGGTATGCAACAGGGGGGAAAAGAAATTCCAACTTCAGCCTCTTGGTGCGGCTTTGTGAGGCTTTGGGTGAAGGTGGGAGGGAGATTGAGCAGCAGGTTGAGTGAGGGGTGCATTTTTCTCTTTTCCCAGTCTCCAGAAGCACTCTGCAGGATTCAGCAGGGCTGGGGGAAGGGGAAAAGACCCCTGTTTTTGCAAAAGATGGGTGAACAATAGACCATTTTTCGCACAAACAGAGGCGTTTTCCCCTTCTACCACCTCTGCTGAAGCCTGCAGAGTGTTCCTAGGGGCCAGGGAGTACAAAAACATTTTTTTCTCACTGGGTAGTTTGCAGGCACTCTCTTAGCAGCCCCCACCCGCTGTCAAAACTTTTTGCCACTGTTTCGGTGGGCATAGCTTGGTGAGGGGGCCATGTGACTGAGTGTGCATGAGTGACATCAAGTTGGTCATGCTGACTTAGTCACCTGCCCCCCAACTAGCCATGGCCACAAAACTGGTAGTAAAAAAATTTGAAACCCACCCCTGCCCTGAACTTATCTGATGAAAGGGCTGCGTGGAGACTCCTGGGAAGGTAGGGAGGGCCACTCCTTCTAACTACCGGTTCAGCGAACCAGATGCAAAATTAGCATCTGGTTCGTCCAAACTAGTCCGAATCAGCTAAATCACTGATTAAATAATCAGAAGTTTAAGGCACCTTTGATGAGGATAACTGCACACCATCTTAGGATGGGTTCTGATAGTTTGGGAAATTATGATAATGATTACATAGAAGTGCCATGAACTGCAGCAGTGAGCTTATTGTCTTGAACTGGCAGATGCAAATAGGGCGGTTCATGGCTGCTGCTACTTCTGCCTATATCTTGTATCTATCTCTGCATGAACTGCTCTTACCAGAGAAGATGTCATACACACAAATGCTCTCTGTGCAATTATACACTTGCTACTGCAGAATACACACAACTAGGATCACGGTACACCGTCCTCATTTCCCTTTTTTGTGAAGGCAAGATGTCTCAATAAACTTATTTATCCCTTAAAGAAGCCTCTCAATGGTTAAATATCTGCAAAACATTTGTGGTTTAAATCACATCTGCTATGAGTTATTGTATTATGAACTCTCCAGCAAGCAAAAATAAGCTCTTCTTTGCCAAAAGCTCAGCCACACATTTGACAGATTTTTTTTAAATCACCAGTGACTGCTATATTGTACCTTACATTGTATGCTCTGAATAACTGTTGTCAAACGTATTATTTAACTGATGACTTCATTCTTCTCCTGGGAATAATCCAGTTACAGTTATTTACCACCCAACACATGGCTATGGGTACAGCTTTTGAACCTTCAGTGTTAATCCTAGCACTGCTTTTCTTTCATAAACTTAGTAAATTTATTAATTTTAGAGTTAGAAGTTTCTTGAAGCACATGTTTTTCATATAAATCAACATGTACATCCATAGTGCTGTATTAACAAGACACTATCATAACTGCTGGAGGATGAGCCCAAGGGAGGGGTCAACAGTGCTTTGCACCCACAAGAGATCTAAGTCTGACCCACCTTGAGTTCCATTGGTTCTTATCTACCACCAATTTGCTTTGACTGTTAGTAGTTCAGATTCTTATAGAGAGTTTAAGCTTGCAATAAAACTTTATATTCATTTGAATTGCCTGGATTTCCTGATTTCCTTGGCTCTTGACAATCACTGTTGGCTAGCAATAGTTAATAATTTCATTCAAATGCATGCAAAATTCTGGATTCAATTTTCAACTTTCAACTGAAATAGAAGGGAATAGACTTATGAACAATTGCTTGAGAAACTAATGCATTTAGAAAACAGAACCATCCATTAATTTAATCATATAGGAATTGGCATGTACACATATATTTTATGGTAATAATATTTAATGAATATTTCAGATTAATTTAAATATGTAAACATAGTCTTGAAAAACTATTCAAGCAATTATTATAATCACATCCACAAAACTGTATCAAGAGTTGAAAATAAACTCAATCAATCTTACTGAATTTAAAGACAGTATAGTATCCAGTGAATGCATTATTTTACATCAATTGTTCTGGATTTGTTATCTGTTCTATATTTATATTTATCCTTTAGCATCCAAAGTCTCAAACAATACCATTGTCTGCTTTACAAAAACAATGTACTTTGCCCCCATATCCTCCTACATATGTCCTTGGGCAGATTTACAGGTTTTATTTTTCATATGCTAGACAAGAGCATGATAAGACTTTGCTTTTAAAGCAGAAGCAGTGATGTTATATTATTTTGGCAGAACTGAAATATTCTATATTTCTGAAAACATTCAACACCATTTGTTTGCATGCAAAAATGCAATTGCCTTAAATTCTATAACCTTGTACTGTACTTATCAGTACAATGACATTCATTGAACTTGACATTTTTAAAATGCTTTTTTGCATACATTTTGACTTGTTCAAAATGTAAATGCATTATATTGTTTTAACTACCATGTCAGTTATAAAAGACACAAGGAACCTAGCAAATAGTTAAAAATTTAAAAATCCCCATAAACCATTCACTTGCTGACTGAAAATCTAAAAGCAGCTGTCACACTTTTATGCCAAGCTAAGTGTGTGATAATGGATGAAGTTTCAAATTGCTTTTTTTCTTTGCGTGGAACTTGTGACTTGTTATGGAACAATGGGTTGGAAGGAATCAAGCACGCAGTTGAGAACAAAAAATCTTGCAGATTTTGCAATTTTTATAGTTTTAACTTTTTGCAGAATGTAAGGTTTACTTATATATATGCGGAACAGAAAAGGAACCATGTAATCCATTCTTGATATATGAAGCATTTTGTAAGAAAACTCTTCAAATGCAAACATTTACACATGATATATACACAATCATATACAGAACTGCAACCTCAAATAATAGATATTTGATCTAGAAATTAGACATTTTGATACAGATAGTCCTCAACTTTTGACAACTGGGACTTAAATCTTGATCACAGAGTGAGGTGGTTATTAATTGAGACATCCATGTGATTGCTTCAAGTCTGCAATAGCAATAGCATTTAGATTTATATACTGCTTCGCAGTGCTTTAACAGCCCTCTCTAAATAGTTTACAGAGTCCCCAAAATCTGGGTCCTCATTTTACCCACTTCAGAAGGATGGAAGACTGAGTCAACCTTGAGCCTGGTGAGATTCAATCAGCCAAATTGCAGGCACCCGGCAGGCAGCAGAAGTAGCCTGCAGTACTGCAGTCTAACCACTGCGCCACCATGGCTCTTACAGCAATCCTGGAACTACTGGTTGCGGCTAAGTGATATTCAGAGTGGATGGCCCCAAAGCGTGGCCCAGAAAATTGCCTGCTGAAGGATCTCTCACCTCTGTGCAAAGCTGAAATCCTCCTGGCAGGCAGCTCTTAAGAACAAAAGGATTGCCTGCTGAAGGAGTTCAGCTGTGTGAAGCTGTAACCCACCTGACAGGCAGCCTTTTGCTTTCAAATGTTTCTTCCAAAGGATTTCAGATCTCCTACTTGCACAGAGGGGAAATCCTTCAAGAGGCTGCAGGAACAGAGCTGAAATCCCAAAAATTACAGCTCTATTCCTGCAGTCTGCGAAAGGATTTCCTCTCCCTTCCGTGCAGGGAGGGAAAATCCTTCATGAAGCTGCAGAAACAGAACTGAAATTTCAGAATTTCAGCTCTATTCCTGTAGCCCTGTGAAACATTTTAGTTCCCTTCCTTCCCCTTGCATTGGGAAATCATTTACTTACTTTCCATTGGGAAAGCCAGCAGAAAATATTGCAAATGGTGGCCACATGATTGCAGGTTCCTTGGCAACTGGTTGTAAATACAAGCTGGCTGCCAACCTCCTGAAATCTGATCATGTGACTATGAATTTTATGAATGTGTGTGCAACATTTTATGATGGCCAAGATTGTCATAACTAGTCATTAAATGACCAGTCATAAGTTAAGGACTACCTGCATTCCAGTTAGGATGTCAATAACCCTGAATAAAAACAACACATCCTACTAAAGACAGTGCTTTTATACTGTTACTAATAAATTTAACAGAAGGATTTAATACTTATTATTTATTCTGTTATATATTATATTGTTCCTATATCAATCTTAGAGTGGAAGCATGAATGGCAGGGAAGTTTAATGTCATATTCAAACATATTTAAAACTTTAACATTCATTTATATTAGAATACCTGACAACATTTTAACACAACACTTGCTAGGCTTGCCACCTGCTCTATTTCAAGAAAAAAATATTTAGTCCTATGATTTAGTGTTTATTTGCAAATGCAAATCCTTTCTTAATTTAGATTCTAGCAAGGGGAAAACAAAGATGCTGACAGCAACTATAATAATATTTTTTCAATGCCCTAAAAAACAGCAATCATAAATATGTTTCCAAGGAATAGACTTATGAAAAGAGTTAGCAGCAGATGATGGTTTTATAGTCTGATCCTAGTTGGATACTCTAGAACAGGGCTGCCAAACTCAAGGCCCGCAGGCTGGACTTGGCCCACGAAGTGCTTAGATCTGGCCCACGGGGCTGCTCTGTGAACACCAAAGGACCGGCCCATGGTGCCTCTACCATGTGTGGCCCTCCCGAGCTCCGTTGTCACTGGCAGAGGGTTGCAGGAAGGAGATGCAGCCGAAAACGGAGCTTGGGAGCCTGTATTCACTGGCAGGGTGCTCGAGCCACCACATTTAGAATGTTCTAGTACCATTGATGGAAATTTTCAAGAAAGGGTTGGACTTTGTAATGATATTAAATCTCCTGGCATAAACAGGGAGGTGGACTAGAAGACCCCCAAGGTTACTTCCAGCCCTATGATTCTATAAAATTCATCATATTGTCAAATATTTATTTCTGAAAGCTGTTAATTGTCTCTGTATTCATATGTCATTTTTATATACTCTCCTTTCAACAATCAATTATAGTTTCCATAGGGTCAGCTGGATTGCAAAGGGCTTTCACAATTTCTCACATTGTTAATTAAATTGCTGTTACACTTTATCTGAATGTTACATGATTTGAAACTATATTCGTTGGATGCAAACAAAATGATTGGTTTCCCAAATGATAGGAAAGCAGAGGATAGTCTAGTTATTTTTCCCATCACTTTTTCAAATAATAGGTGTATATATGTTTTAACAGTGGTAGGAAGAAGCACAACTTCTAGGGATAAGCAAAGATAGATTTATAAAGTTTTTCATAATTTCATAATTCAATAAATTCATAATTATTGTTATTGGTATATTGATATTATATTATTATCTCTTTTATTCATTAAACATGAAATTCAGTTAAATGAACATTTAAAGATATATCACAAATATTAACACATTATTGCTGTTGTTGCTGTACGCAGGGGTGGAATTGAAAAGTTTTAGCAACCAGTTCTCTTCCTGGTTGCTGGGTGGACGTGGCCATGAGGGTGTGGCCTACTTGGCCTCCTGCATCATGGCAGGGGAGGGCTTTTTGCCTTCCTCAGGCGTTGGAAGCTTTGAGAAAAGCTTTCTCAAGCCTCTGGGACAGTGAAACGGCCTCTCCTGGGGCTCTGGAGGCCCTCCAGAGGCCCCAAACACAAGCAAGTTTCCAGACTTCCAGAACTTCTGGGAGACCCATTTTTCACCCTTCCCAGCTCTGGAGGCTTTCCTTTAGTCTTTGGGGTGAAAATGGCCTCCCCCAGACTCCGGAGGCCAAAAACAGGTCCATTTCCGGACTTCAGGAAGGCCCATTTTTCACTCTCCCAGAGCCTCCACACAGACCCTGCACTTACCTGGCATGATGAATGGGCTGCGCGGAGACTTCTGGGAGGGGTGGGGTGGGCAGGACCAGCCAGTCCTTACAACTATCAATTTGGTGAATGATATGCAAAATTAGCATCTGGTTTGCTCAAACCAATCCAAACCGGTTGAATCCCACTCCTGGTTGTATGGTACTATTACTTAGCTAGGAGACCACAAAGCTATTGTAGAACAACAATCTGGCTGCCAATTTACCAACTCTGTTTTGGGACATGCTTGTGTACCTTGGGAAGGTGAAGGAGCAAAGGAACACAGGAAGGTGAGCTGGCATTGCACTAGAAAGAAAGATGAGTCGCTCTTTCCGCAGCATCATCAAGGCCCCCTCCTTTCCTCTGAGCCATCTCACAAATGGGCATCACAACTGGGAAGCTTCAGAGCCAGCAAGAATCTATCTGCCCGCATGGAGCACCAACTCATCTACCCACTGAAGTGGTACCTATTTATCTATTCACATAAAACACGCTTTCAAAACGTTAGATGGACAGAATCTGAGGTGAGTGATGGGAACTCAGCCCAGTATGCAGTGCTAGGGCTTGAACCACTGGAGATGAGACCATCTCTAGCGCCATTAAGCCACTGCATATCTTGCTACAACAATAATAAAGATATAAAGCCACCAATGACAGAGAAAACAAAATAAAGGACAGAGGTTGTGAAAACAAGTTAAAGAGCATCAAGGTCACATATACTTGTATAGGTAATATGCAATAAAACTTTATTCAACACTGCAGTAAGAAGTGAATGAAGACAATATTAAGTAGGAAGTAGAGCTTTACTTCCTGAAATACAAATTTCTTTGTATAAAATTTCAGTTAGTATCTTTTGGGCAGTGTTGAGATTCAGGGTTTAGTCACTATGGCAGTGGTTCCCAAACTTGGCAACTTTAAGACTTGTGGACTTCAACTCCCAGAATTCTCTAGCCAGAATTCTGGGAGTTGAAGTCCACAAGTCTTAAAGTTGCCAAGTTTGGGAACCATTGCACTATGTATAGACCACATATTTCCTGATGTTTCACTGGCATCCTCAGAATCAAGATGGTCCGCTACCTGTCCTGCACCACACCAAGATCCTACCCTTGAGTAGGAGAAACCAGGAATTTGATAAATTTTGTTGTTCAATTGCTAAGCTATGTCTGTCTTTTTGCAACTTCATGGACCACAGCATGTCAGGTTCCCTGTCCTCCACCATTTCCTTCAGTCTGCCCAAACTCATGCACACTGCATCAATGACACTGTCCAGTTAGCACATCCTCTGCCATCCCCTTCTCCTTTTGCTTTCAACCTTTCCCAACATCAGGGTCTTTTCCAATAGATCCTCTCTTTTCATTTGGTGGCCAAAGTATTTGAGCTTCTGCTTCAGTATCTGTTCTTCTAAAGGACAGTCAGATGATTTCATTCATAAATTGATAGATGGATGGATGGATGAATGGATGGATGATAGACAGACAGACAAATAAAATGTGCAAATCAGAAACTTGTGTTGAACAAGAAGTGAATCAGATCACAGCTGCTCAGAATAACCAACCAGAATCCAGCAAAAATAAAAATCCAATCACAGGGATAAACACTCCAAAAATGACCAGTCAAAAGCCAACAAAAACAAAGAACCAATCAGGATTCAACACCACTAAAAATACATCAGAATTGGGCACAAAGAACCAAACAGAAACAGCACCCACCAATCTGCACCGTTCAGAAACCAACTCAGAGATCAATTGGTAGTCAGGTTATGAGAGTACAAATAGTTCTCAGTCAGTGACAGGTTATTTTACAACAGTTTAAAGTTACAACAATCTCAAAAAAGTTATTTATAACTTGTCCTCAAATTTACAACACATACCACATATTATGAACATACGATCATATTTTGGGCTTTTGGCAAATGGCTGGCATCTACAATTGGAAAAAATGGCAAAAAGTGACCATTGGATATTCTGGATTCATTTAACGATCATGTGGTTCATTTAATGACATGACTTACTTAACAACCATTGGCCATCATGGTGATTCACTTAATGGCTGCAATGACTTACAACCAAAATCCTAGCCTCAGTTGTGGTGTAAGTCAAAGACTACCTGTATAAAGACAAGAACCCAATCAGTCCCTGCTGAGTTGCTTGTGGCCAACATAGCAGACCATTTTGCCTCTGAAAATGCCAGCTACAGTCGCTGGTGAAATATGAAGAAATCTGTTGCTAGACCCCAATGACTAAACTCCCAGGGATCAGGCAGTACATTCTAGAGGGAAGCCCAAAATAAGAGACTCTGCCATTCTGAAGTAAACAGGGGAGAGAGGAAGAGGTTCAGCATAGCCACACACTAGAATATTTCAGGGTACGTTTATTCAATCAAAAGGTTATAGCTTTAGTCTGGCAAGATTCTGTATATGAGGTGTAAGTAAATAAAAAAAATAGACTCAATTGGATTCCACTTTGTCATTTTTTGAGTTTGAGCCCGACATCAATCTTGCCAGACTCATACTCCCTAATAAAGGGGAGGAAAATTTTCAAGCATGGCTACAGTGCACCTATAACTCCACAGCAGCTTGCAGCAGCCTAACTATACCAACAGCAGGTGGACATGAAGATCATTAATTCACAAGCTGTTGTAATACAGTGGTTGCAGCAGGTTGGGCATAATGTTCAGCAGCCTGCAGTCATTCCTGCAGCAGTGGTGAAGCCAATGCTTGTGTGCCCCCATGGAAGCATACCAGAGAAATATGGAGGAGTCATATACCAAATTTCTGGCTCAGTGTGAAATGTTGATTAACAGCAGACCACACCAGAGTGATTTTTTATTAAGCTTACTGAAGAGGTCAGCAGCAAAATGAATGACTCCAATGATAGAAAGCAACGACCTGATATTAGACAACTACCAAAACTTCATCAACAGATTTAGAGACTGCCAGCAGGCACAAGACGAAGAGGGGTAAGCAATAATATTTTTCTTACTTTATCACAATAACCTTCGAATTAGGGTGCTAGGAAGCTATAGAAATTCCCTTCCCACTCCAGGGGGGGGGGGGGGGTTTACTGCAAAAACCCCATTTTCTCCCGATCAGCTGGGACTCAAGAGGCAGAGAATGACAGCTGGTCTTACATGAGTCTTACATATTTTAGGAGGGTCGCAGGATGAGACAGGATTGGGTATTGTCATGTCCAATTGACCTCGAGACAGAGTTAAATTGAAGCCACGCCTCTGTGCTCCTTGCTTCTGGCTCACAGTTTCAACGAGTCCTTCCTCTGAAAAACACCTAAAAGTACGTCACAAGGGAACACTCCCTACCCCCTGGGCACACCCCCATCGGACCAATCCTAGGGAGGGACCTGGCTCATCCTGCAACCCTTCTAAAACAACAGTTCAGGTAAGACCAACTGTCATTTTCCAAAGTAAGTCGCAGGATGAGCCAGGATTGGGACATACCCAAGTTAATGTCTCTCAGGGGGGGCACTATTGTCCTGGGTCCCTTATGTACGATCACCTGTTGTAAAACCCTGTGATCAAAGGACACCTCTATGATAGTGGAAGAGGATACCACTTTTCCCAGGGAGGATGGGTGAAAGGAAACAAATAGCGCCTCAGACTTCCGATATGCTCTGTACACCTCAGGTAGATGTGTAGGGCGTGCTTGACATCCAGCCAGTGCCAAAGACGTTCCCTATCCTGGGAAGGTACCGGGGAAAAATCAGGTAAGACTACCTCCTGGGACCTGTGAAAGAGGGAATTTACCTTGGGAATGAAGGTCAGATCTAGTTGCAGGACAACCCGATTGTCATGGAAGGTGCATAGGTCCGACCTGGAGGATAAGGACCCCAGTTCGGAGATGCAGCTGGCTGATGTGACTGCCACCAGGAACACCACCTTTAAAGTTATCAACTTCTGGCTGACTGTCCTCAGCGGTTCGAACAGTTCGCCCATCATAGCTTGGAGGACCATGGGAAGGCTCAACGTGGGGAACCTGTGCACTACTGGGGGGCGAAGGTTGCTCATGCCCCTCAGGAACCTCCTAACCAGTGGGAGCTGAGAAAGTGGCTGGTTCCCCTCCCACAAAATAACCGTAGACACGGCAGCTACCTGTCTCCTAAGTGTGCCATGTTGGAGGAACTCCAAGACCTGAGGTACGAGGCGACGCAGGGATCCGACCCTGACACATAGCACCGTGATACAAAGGACCCCCAGGTGGAATCATAAATTCTAGTAGTGGAACTTCTATATGCGGCCTCGATGATGGAGAGAGCTGGGCGTCCCTCAGATGTTCCCGCTCAATCTCCTCCCCCACTTGCCAGTTCTCCACCATCCGGCTGAGGGGCCAATAGGAGCCTAATGGGTGACATGCTATCCCAGGGAATCCCTGCGATGCAATGTATCCCCTTGGTAAGGGCCTTGATCCATAGTGGAAGGAGGAGGGGAAGGGGAAATGTCTCCAACAAATTCCCTGATAGAATCAGGAGACTCCCTCCCAGAGACAGGCCTGGAAGCACACCCCAGGGACGATCTAGACCTCATGGGTCAGGGGCTAAGCCTCCCCATCTATTCAGCCCTTGACACTTGCTTCTCCAGGGCCCTATGCCTCCATTCCTCATCCCTCTGCATAACCTTGGAGGGCTTCTCTTCTTTTGCCTAACAGAGGCTGTGGGCCTGGTACGGACCCTGGAGGTCCCCTCCCCTGGGGATAAGGGTGGGGAATCAGGCCTCTTGCTATCATCAGCCATCTTCGCAGCCTCCCTGCACCAGAGTAATCCAGATGGCTGCACAGTTTCAGCCCTTCTGGCTTGACAATTCAGCTCCTCAGGGGCACTCACACTCCATCCTGGTGCTGCAAGCCTTCCGAAATGCCGTTACGCTATTTCTGCAAACAGGCAATCGCCGCGGCTGCCAGCAGCACCATGTGGCCCGCTGCACAGCTCCAAGGTGCTCCGCGCCACTCTCCACAGTTCCGACTCAGTCCTGGGTCTCCAAAAGCCTGCTGTTGCTGTCGCTGCCAAAAAAAGGTGCCCCAAGGCTATCAGAGGTGAATCCAAGGCTCTGCAGCAGCCTCCACCTCTGCAACACTTGGCTGGCAAAATAAGGCCAAAATGGCCATCACAATGGTGTCCAGACCCAAGAAACCCCATCAGAAAATTATAAAGTCCCTTATCAGTGGCTGGGAGCAGCCACACCCAGGGAAGACAGCTGATGCAAATTTGCTGATGCAAATCAGAAGAGGAAGGCAGGTGAAGAGGGGAAGGCAGGGAGGAGTAGGATGCAGGATGAATCTGGATTATAAAAGCTATTGCCAGGAGCCAAAAGCAACTCGTTCTTCTCAGGTCAGACAGAGTTGAAACTGGGAGCCAGAAGCAAGGATCTCTTCAGTTTAACTCTGTCCCGAGGCCAATTAGACATAACAATACCCAATCCTGGCTCATCCTGCGACTTACTCCAGAAAATAGATGGAGGCAGGGCCAGTCAGAGGTGGTATTTACCTGTTCTCTGTTCTCTGAACTACTCAAAATTTCCGCTACCGGTTCTCCAGAACTGGCCAGAACCTGATGAATACCACCTCTGAACTGTAGCAATCTCCTTCCTCTCTCCAGATTACAAACATCATCAGGCACAAACTTTTACATTCCCTTTGGTGCCACTAGAGCAGGGTTGTCAAACTCGTGGATGCATCATGCGCTGTTTGCCCCCACCCCCAGTTTAGTGAAGGGAAAAAAAGCCATGATACATCATGTGATGCTGTGACCCCTGCTCTAGAAAGCATCCAGTTAGAGGTGGGGTGGAAGTGCCTACTAAGTATGCTGATTGTGCAGATGTCTTTGGAGAGAAGGAAGCCACCACACTTCTACCTCTTAGGAAGTGTGATTGCACAACTGACCTGAAACCTGGAACAAAGAATTTCAGCCAAGAGACAATATCCTATGTCCAACAAGGAACTAAATTTTTTAAAGGATTACTTAGAGGTGAATCTTAAAAAGGGATTTACTAGATCATTGACATTTTCAGCCTCTGTTCCAATCTTTTTCCGTCCAAAGAAACCAGACACACAAGCAGCTTCCTTCCAGAGAAAAGGGATTCCCTTTTACACCATCTATACAGGGATTTCAATAACATCTGGAATCATTACTCACTTCCTCTACTTCAGGTTATTTGGATCAGCTGCAAAACACCTGCATCTTTACTAAGCTAGACCTGAGGAATGTTTACAATTTCATTCAGGTAAAAGAGAGTCATGAGTATTTCACTGCCTTCGAAGTTGCAGAAAATTTGAATATTTTTGTGATTCCATTTGATCTAGCAAATTGTGAGCTGGTATTCTCCAGATTCACGGATCGTGTTTTTTTCTGACATAGTAAGTACATGATGATTTATTTGGATGACATTTTAATATATTCCAAAGATGTAACTTCTCTTATTAGGTATACCAGAAATGTTTTGCAGGGTTTGATGGACAATAAGCTTTTTGCCAAGTTGGAAAAGTGTGCATTTGATCTACAGCAGTTAGTCTAGTATGTGTGTTATAAGAGTTGCAGATGGACCCAGCTACGGTATAGCAGTTTTATCTGGGCACACTCCCTGGGGGGGGGGGGGGGGGGGGAATGGCAGCAATTCCTGAGCTTTGCTAATTTTTTGTCAGACATCAGGACAATTTGTAAGGTTGCAGCACAGAAGATTTATTTATTCAAGCCTATACACAAGAATCTAGTCAACTAATGGTCAGCACTACATTGGTGGTAGATAAAGTTTAATTGAATTCAAGAAGAGGCATCTCTTGTGGAGATACAAGGACTCTAAACTGATGACAAGTTTAACTCTGCCTACCAGCTCTCTTCTATACTTTTACGGGAAGTTCATTTCTAATTCTGCAGACAAAGTTAAACTTCCTTCACAATTCTTAAAAAAAAGGAAAGAAATTTGCTCTGATGCCACATGAACAATTGCCATTCCAAGATTTAAAACATCTCTTTGCCTTCCAATCCCTCCTCCACTACCCAGATGCCCTCCAATCCGGTGCTTTGGATGCTGCTGTCAGAGCTATACTACTCCAGGCTATGAAAGTAGGGGGAGGGGAGTTACTACCATGCATCTTCTTTTCTCACATGCTCTCAAATACAGACAGAAACTAGGATATATTTAACAACAACTGTTGGCAATCAAGGCAGCTTTTCAGGAAAAGAGATGGTGGCTGGAAAGGGCACAATTTCCTATACAAGGTTGCACAGACCACAAGAACTTGGAACTGATGCAAAATTCAGTCTCATATCCCCAGGCAGATGGAGCCAATTTTAATTTCATTTTGATTTCCATATAATTTATGTACCTGGTTCCTGAAACATGCCATGAAATGCACTCTCACATAAACCAGAATAATCTTGGTTCAGAAGCCTTTTTCCTATGCTACTCTTTTACAACCTCACAACCCTGCAAGGATTACAAAGCAAAGAGGTTGTGGGAAGGACAACAACCTGAAGATCTATTTGTAAGAATCAAGAGGGAAATAGCTGCAGGACCTGTATACAAGGCCCCAGATAGATGACCTCTGGGGGATCAACAAAGTACTATATCTCGGTTTTCAGTGGACGGAGGCAACTCTGACCTAGTGGATGCCTTTATGTTCCCCTTCCTTTATGGGAGGAAGTGTTGCAGCATTGACATGACAATGAAATAGCTGTGCATGAAAGAGTTTTTAAAACCCTCCACAGAACTCTTGAAGATTACTGATGGCCAAAAATCTCTGTGCTATAAAATGCTACATTGCATTTTTCCATGTCTGCTGCCACTCAAAGCCACTTTTGGGAAACAGCCTTTAAGCACACCTACCCTGCTTGGGATACGATCAGTGGTGGGATCCAAATAATTTAACAACCGGTTCTCTGCTCTAATGATTTCTTCCAACAACCAGTTCATCCAACTGCTTAGAAAGTTAACGACCGGTTCTCCTGAAGTGGTGTGAACTGGCTGAATCCCACCACTGGATACAGTATTAATGGATTTAATCATCATCACCAGTGCAAGGTTATATATCTATTTTAGTAATAGTCGATCGTTTCACCAAGATGTTCCATTTATACCATGTAGGGAACTCCCAACCCACAGACTACGGCACAGCTCTTTTTAGACAACATAATTAGATAGAGGAGTGCAATGGCTCAGCAGTTGAAGATACTAACCTTGTCAGCTGGAAAGCTACAGACTGGATTCAAGACCTGAGCACCATGCAATGGGGGAGCTCCTGTTATCTGCCCCAGCTCCTGCCCACCTAGCAGTTTGAAAGCATGCAAATGTGAGTAAATAAATAGGTACCACTTTGGTGAGAAGGCCACAGTGTTTCATGTGCCTCGGTGTACAGTCATACTAGCCACATGATCACAGAAATGTCTTCAGACAATGCTGACTCCCTCAGCTAAAAAACAGAGGTGACCACTACCCCCTAGAGTCGTACATGACAGAGAAAACTTTTACCTTCACCTATTTAGATATAGAGGAACATATTTTCATATAATAACAAATAGAGGAAGTCAATTCACTTTTGGATTTTGGAGAACTCTTTTCCAGTTATTAAAAGTACAGATTCACTTGTCTTCAGCCCACCATCTTTCTACTAATGGAGCGAGGGGGAAAATTAGCCAGGTAATGCAATAGTACGTAAGATATTACAGCACTTACAGCCAAGATACCTGGCTGGCACGTCTCCCTTTAGCAGTATTTGCATGCAACAATTCTGTGCACACTCGTCAAGTGGCATGTCACCATTTCAAACAATGTATGGAATCCACCCAAGGGTTTTATCAACAACCACTCAGTAAGGATCTGTTCCTAGCACAGTTTCTCAGGGAACAGCAAACAGCTCATGACCTATTAAAAGAACAATTGCTCAGGGCAAAAACAGTGTACAAGGAAGTAGCAGATACTCATACACAAGAGGGGCCACTGATTTCAAAGATGGACATAATATGGCTTTCTACTACTTCAACCAGACCATCAAAGAAGTCTAATTTTTTGAGACCATTTACCACCATGCAGCAGGTAAACCCAATATTTTCACTTGCAACTACTGCTTTTGATGAAAGTCCACTCCTGACTAATCAAGGAAGTCCCTCCAAGTACTCTGTGATCCCAGGATTCCTCCACTCCTACTCCTGGTTGTGAATAGGAAATAAGAATATGAGGTGGAAACAATCTTGGTTTCAAGGAAAAGAAGAAACAGGATTCAGCATTTGTTACAGTGGAAAGGCTACTAAGAGTCAGAGCATTTGTGGGAAAATGCACTCCAAAATTGGTGCACTCTTTCATCAGTGTTTCCTGACAAGTTATGGCCTCACTAACTCCCTGATTTTTCAGGTGTGCCAAAGCAATAGGAGGAGTTCATGAGTGGAGTGGGAGATTACTCACAGGGGGCCCAAGGGAAAGGGGAAACCAGGGCCAGAGCTTCCTGGCCCTCAACTTTAGACATTCAGTTCCCAAATGAATGGGGGAGAGGCTTTTCCCCCCTAATCCTAAACCTGTTTTGCAAGACAGGCCATTAGACTTGAAGGATATGGCCTCTATTTGGACTTACGTGATTGTCAAATACATTAATATTCAGTTTCATTTCTATTTTATATAGAAATGGCCACTGAATGAACAAAATCAACAATTTCAAAGTGATGGAGACAATGCCATGTAAAAGAAGAAGCAGAAAGAATTCATTAAAGGACACCATAATTTAATGTCTGTACAATAACCGTAGGTATGAACCGATGTTATCTGCTTTAAAATAAATGTGGTGTATTAGTTATTTGATTCATTAAACAATCTGCTTTCAATGTTTCTTATTTCATAGACTTCACATCATCAAATGCTAGATTCCCACAACAAAATCAGAGATCAGAATGAAATCTGTTAGCTTATTAAGATGGAAAATTGAAGAGTGTACATCAAGCTGCAGAGTAGGCAGATATAATAACCTCATTTGGAAGCTAGCCAAATGCTTTGGATAATCTTTACGTTGTGAATATCCAGAGAGTCAGGAAACTCTACAACCCTTAGTTAACACTATAATCAACTTGAAGCAACATTGTAATACCTTAGACATATAATGGCACTGGTTCCTTCAACTTATAAAAGCATTCCACTTTAGTGATCTTAATCCAATATTTTCATTTCTATCAGCCACACCTGCAATTGTTATAATTTTTTTTAAAAAAAATGATTTTATAGTCATTCCTGAATACATTTCAAAGGAACACATTTGTGGTCTAGAAGACAGGCACAAAGAAACTAAGCACAATTTACACACATCTTCATAAATCATAAAGGTAAAGGTTCCCCCGCACATGCATGCTCATCGTTTCTGGCTCTAGGGGCAATACTCATCTCTATTTCTAAGCTGAAGAGCCAGTGCTGTCCAAAGATGTCTCCATGGTTATATGGCCGGCATGGCTTAATGCCAAAGGCACATGGAGCGCTGTTACCTTCCCACCAAAGTGGTCCCTATTTTTCTACTTGCATTTTTACATACTTTCAAACTGCTAGGTTGGCAGAAGCTGGGACAAGTAACGGGAGCTCACTCCATTATGCGGCACTAGGGATTCGAACCGCTGAACTGCCAACCTTCTGATCGACAAGCTCAGCGTCTTAGCCACTGTGTCCCTCAGAAATCATACACACCTCCAATTATATTTTGGTTTTATGTGACTTCAACCTTGCACCTTAAGAGCTATTTTCTATCCCAGCAATTAGTTTTCCAATTAAAGGCAACACAACTGAAGGCCAAACAACAATATTGAGAACTAGTCAAAGGGGGAAGGATGGGTGTTTCTTAACCTAATTTCCAACTCTTCTTTTTCTGAATGCTTAACTCGATCAGTTCAACTAGAGCAAGGGTAGTCAACCTATTTATACCTACCGCCCACTTTTGTATCTCTGTTAGTAGTAAAATTTTCTAACCGCCCACCGGTTCCATATTAATGGTGATTTATGAAGTAGGAAAGTAACTTTACTTTATAAAATTTATAAAGCAGAGTTATAGCAAACCCCTACTGCCCACCATGAAAGCTGGAAAACAGACTAGTGGGCGGTAGGGACCAGGTTGACTACCACTGAACTAGAGGATGACTGCATAACTAAAGAAGATGGTAGTGCTCTTGATATTCATAGATTTATTTGTCACTTTAAAATATTACAAAATATTATATTATAATTGGGCGTTTTATTTTACTTGATATAATTCTCATCTGAATTCCACATATTTTCAACTCTTGGAGGTGGAGTCACGGAAAATATAATCCCACACATTTGAAATGTAACAAATTGGAAAAGGCTGTCCCATGTAAGGACAGAAGAAAGATCCCTCTCTAAAATTTGCAATGAGAAGGAAAATGGAAAAATAAAAGGGTAAATGAATGATATACATTTATTTCAATTGCATCTTCATGAATATTTGGTAAAATTGTTTTCAATAATATCAATCCTATTTAAAATGCTGTTTATGCATTTTAGCAAATAACATTTTCATTCTTAATTATGTTTAATTTGAATTAGTAATTGTACAAGTTAGAAGGAATTCTTCATTCTGGCTGATAAAGAATTCTTTGTACTTTAAAAACTTTCACATTCTTGCAGACGTGTAAAAATATAATCATGACACCAAATGAATGAAAAAAATACTAAGCTGATGACCATAATGATATCAATACTAGTTGCTTGTAGTTGCTTGTCGTACCTTCTAAAGACATCCAACTCCATTTTATTACCAATTTAGAATAATGGGGACAGGTTTTTATATCACCTCAACAATGTCCAGATGTTATGGATGATGCTGGGTGACGCTACTAGTAGTTACTGAAGAAATGAGGTACTATTTAAAATAAACTTTTGTAATTTTAAAAAATGGCATGCTACTTGGTCAAAGGCAACGAGGTAAATGCTAATCTTGTTTGAAGCTATCAGCAGGTAATAATGTGTTTTTGCCTTCTATAGAGAGTTTATTTTATCCAACAGACTGATTTGAGTATCATGATAAAAACCACTTTTGTATCACTGGGTCTTCATCTTGCATGATGACAACACAAAAATACAGTAGGGTTGGTGTCTTTTTTCTCTATTTGCAGTGTAACTTGGTGATAGTAATTGGCCCTCTTCAAGGTTTGCTAACACTCTCCTAACAATGCAGTTACAATACAGCACTACACCGATTTCTTGTAAAATCCTTCTGTTATCAAGATGTTAATTTTCCTGTTTTTATTAAATAGCACATGTTTCTTCTCGTTTTTTATCCAAAACTCCACAAATACCAATGACACGTTTTCAGGAATTAAGAATTAGCTATGATCAATAATCTGCTAAGGATGTGAGACAAGAGCAAAGATATCACCAATATTATATCTGACATCAAATTATGTTAATCGTACTATCATAAGTAAAGTCCACTACTTCCCTCTTAGACTTGTGTTCAGTTGAACAATCTTGCTTCTCCTATGCAAAAAGACACCAAGTTAGCTTTTTACATAATGCCATAATAAAATGACATTATGACAAAATAAAATATAAGCAACATGGAAATGTTCATTATTGTTACCAGTAAGTTTCAACAAGAAATGAATGAATACATCTTAAACAGTAAGTTTAAAAAACCCTAAATATTATAAAGTGTAATACATCCCTACATTATTGAGTTGTAGATTAAGAATAACATTGAGATTTTATAATTAAGTAGGCATTTTAAAGACTGAATAGTTATCCAAAGGTGCCATCACAAAAAGAAAACACTTTTTACATTTTTTCCACTTTAAATATACGTTAAATATACAGTACTTTATATTTTTGCACAAAATCCCTGCAGTGGTGTCTAAAGCATTTTATTTTTTACTAAGTGGTATCAATGAAATCCTGCAGCAATGAAACCACAAGAAGCAGACATGTATGTGGTGCAGAAGCTCCCCAGTTTATTCCTATATGTGATCCAAGCATATTTTACTCCTTAACTCTCATAATCTGCATTCTTTACAGGGGAGAAGCATTTCTCATATACCAAAAATAGCAAAGATGCTTTTTATTTTTCCTGACAGAACACCATCTTTTTATAACTCTAGATTACACTTGCCGCTTCAGGCAGCAGCAGTGACAAAATTCCAGTAAGGCTTAAGAAGCTATTAGTCATCTATGTACTTCATCATGCAGTTAGCTATTGTTTACCTGCATCTCATCTTTGACACACCCACCTCCCAAACAGTACGGAAGAGCTGTAATTCTTAGATGAAGGCAAAAATCCCTCTTGCGTTTTGGAAGCCTTTTGCAACCGTAAAAGCAGTCTGACATTATCCAACAGAAATATTCCAGGAACAAAAAAGCCAAGCATGCTGATGTATGAAACACAGCCTACCTGAATTCTTCAAATGCATACATGGCCTAGGAAATAGGACAGAGGCCTTGAAGTCTGCAAGATAACCTTGATAAGTCTCAGGAGAAACATTTAGCTGGCCGAGCCACAGGCATCACCAAGAGCAGCAGGCTGTAAAGATTCTGGAAGAAAAGGGGCTGCAGATATTGGCCTGCAGCCTGCAGCTCAACCAGCTGCTGACAAGCAGCAGCTCGCAGGGAAAGGCGATAGAATACCATGTGATCATTCCAGCAAGTCTGATTAATGCAGCATACTCTAATAATACAGGCTGATATCTTTATTATTCAAGCCAATCCTTGCCATACTTACTAAAACCTGAAACACGCAACACTTAGCATCTCTCGTTTTATGTTGAGAAGTGGGGAGGGTTGCATTTTTTTAAAATGAAAAAAATGCATTTATTCACAGAAAAGAAAAATGTGGAATCAAAGAAGATATTGTTTCAACAGGATTCACTGGAGTTTCACAAACTAAAACTGTGGAATAGGATTTTATTTGTATTTTTTATCATAGCGATTTTATGTTTTTTAAAAAGGGCAATAAATCCTACCTAACGTATTATGTAAAATTCTTAAATCTGCATACAACTGCATGTATAGGCAACTCCAGATAGGGCTGGAAAAATTAGTCTGAGCCCCTGAAGAGTTGCAGTCCCGCAGCACCCTAATAGTTTATTTTGTTGAGAAACAATACTAGAAGATTCAATTTCACCCGTCTCTGAAACTGGGAGTGATGTTTAGGGAGAATAGTAATTATAGTCCAATAGTTATGGGGTCACGTTTGAGAACCAACACATCCATCAGGATTAAATAACCAGATGCCTTCAAAATAAATTGGTCTGGAATTTTCATAATTATTTAGCATTTAGCATTGATTCAGAGGAGTCAGAGATCTCAGTTGATAACAGGCAGATCCAATATTTTCAGGAAGCCAAATTAGCAAGAGTTTAGGTGGAAGACACAAATCAGCACTCTGGAGTAAACTATCTAATGGCTATTGATGGCTCATATGGACATCCCTACAGTTGTACCTCATCAGCTAATATTCAAGGATGTGTTTCTAAATCTGGAAGTAATGTATAACAGAAAGAGTTATCATATTTGAACTCTCCCATCTCTTTCAAAAAGAGAGAGAGAGAAAGATAAGGGGGTAATCTGTCTAAAGCAGCTTCCACCTGAGTTGGAAGATAATACAAAGTTTTGGTTTCCAGGGAAGCACATGCATGCATGCATATATGCAAAGGTGTCCCCCCCCCCAAACCCAAGAGAGTTGTACTATAAGTATAAAGACAGTCCCTGCACTATTTCCAACATACCAGAGGTGGGTTCCTACCGGTTCGGCCAAATAAGTAGTAACTTGGCCTGCCACGCCCCTGAACCAGTTCTCTTGGCAATGCTGTAGGCGCTGCCATCTTATTTTTTTGCTTCTGTGCATACGCAGAAGCATTTTTCTTAGTACTGCATATACGTACATAACATGCATCAAGTGTGCACATCCCTGAGCGAACCGGCAGTAGCAGCAGCCGGAACCCACTCCTGCAACATACCTAGCCAAGGCATGGCTGCTCGATTGCTCTCATGCTGGACTGAAACTGGGGAGGTAATACCTGAACAGGGTAGAGATCAAACCTAGACAGAAGACTGCTCTACCTTCCCCCCCTTCAGCAAAGGCAAAATCTGATTTCTTCTATGCAAATCTGGCATACTACAGTATTAGTGTAGTCAAATGAACATCTTTCATACTCAAAACTCAAGGCAATGTATCTGAGGGGAACAGTTGAGAAATAATTCAACATAGCCCAGGCTTGACTCATACGAACCCTGGGGGCCATGAGGTGAATCAATCAGTAGCAGCCACTCCTGCAACATATTGTTGCATCAAAGTAATGAGCTTCCAGATCAGAAAAAGCAAAATTAGAATATCACCACAGTGTTGTTTTTTTCCTCACGACTAAGCGAACCTGCTCTTTCCAAAGCTCTACAAGCCCTTTAAAAAGAAGGAATGCCAGATATTTTGCTATTTTTAGTTTTCTAGGGAGCTCAATGTCTAAAACAAAGATTTGTCTAGAAAATCCCAGATGTGTGGTAACTCCACAGACATCATGCATTATCTTCCATTAATTTGTTCAAGCTGCACGAGTAGATTAAAATGGCTGGAGCTATAGTGAGACCTTCTTTGCCTTTCTGCTCCTGCCTCCCTCAATGCAATTTTTTTTAAAGGCTGTGGCTATCAAAAATCACAAAAAAGTGTGGTTAATTGGCAAGATTCACATAACATGCTATTTTACTGTAATATAAAATAGGGTCTGTGGTTCAAGACATTGTCTTGCCATGTTATGCGAGCCAAATCATTGTATGCACAGAAACTGTGAATGTTTAACATATGTTTATGTTAATGAAATGTTTTAAAATGCAACAGAATCAGAACAGACCAACTAGTGTGATTTGAAAAGGGCCAAACCAGCAGAGTCACATTTTGAAAAAAGCAACGCTGACTGAGGGAAGTCGAAAGGAATTGAATTGAATTGAAATATGCGTCAGGCAAAAGCTTGTCTGCCTAGCAACAATACAAGGAGCAATGTGGAACATTCTAGTTTAGCAGACAACATATAGTCAGGGGAACAAACTTTCAAACATGAGCAGCATTCATTATTAAAAGCATGGCTTTTAAAAAAGAGGCAGGAGGTCTGTTAAAAAAAACCTTATTTCTTTGCAAGATATTTAAAAAGTCAAGGTATTGCAATGTGCAGAAAAAGAGCAAAAAGGAAGAGACTGTCTAGGAAATCATTTTGGGAATATCTCCCAAAATACCAACTGTACCCAAAAAGCTTTGAAAGATGCTGGTTTTCATATTATATCTCCATCAATCCTAAAACTACTTCCTTTGAAGTCAACAGAATTTGGCCCATTGAAAGGTTTAAGGTTGCAACCCTGTCACATTTTTTGACAATGTTCATTGAATTTCATCTAAAAAAATATCTACACTGCAGTTTTGAACTTGATTTATATTTTTCTAATTGTCACATATTCTGACCAAGGAATTTTGTAACTTCTCTCTCACACAAATAGTGAGATATCATCTAATCACTATAATAATTCAGATATGCAATCCCTTAAAGAGACGTCTTTAGGAGGACTGTTGGCTTTCCAAACAAATTTATGCTCAAGTTCCTAAGTGAATAACCAACTCAAAAGAAGCAATGGGAAATTTGCTACTTTACTTCAGCTAAGAACTGGACTTCTACTTGAGAGAAAAAATGGTTTTGCATCAATAATATTTAAATATTCCTTATTTATCCTTACTATAGATATGAATGAACATTCCAGATTTTTATAAATAACAGTTCCTGTAAATACCTATTAATGGCATGGAGTTATTTCAAGAGAATAGAGCTCAAGGCTCTATTTCATCAAATACTGTGTTCTATAAAATTCTATCCCCCTAACAAATTAATACATACATAGACCGCAAAATGATGTTGTCAGCCAGGCAACCAGCTACTGATTTTAAAATATAATGGTGCACCAAACTTCATATAAAATGGCATTTGAGCACAAAACTATACAGGTAAAACTCAAAAAATTTGAATATCGTGCAAAAGTTCATTTATTTCAGTAATGCAACTTAAAAGGTGAAACTAATATATGAGATAGACTCATTACATGCAAAGCAAGATAGTTCAAGCCGTGATGTGTCATAATTGTGATGATTATGGCTTACAGCTCATGAAAACCCCAAATCCACCATCTCAGAAAATTAGAATATTACATGCAATCAATAAAACAAGGATTGTACATAGAACAATATCGGACCTCTGAGAAGTATAAGCATGCATATGTACTCAGTACCTTTTGCAGCAATTACTGCCTCAATGCGGCGTAGCATGGAAGCTATCAGCCTGTGACACTGCTGAGGTGTTATGGAAGACCAGGATGCTTCAATAGCGGCCTTCAGCTCTTCTGCATTGTTTGGTCTCATGTCTCTCATCTTTCTCTTGGCAATGTCCCATAGATTCTCTATGGGGTTCAGATCAGGCGAGTTTGCTGGCCAATCAAGCACAGTAATCCCACGGTCATTGAACCAGGTTTTGGTGCTTTGGGCAGTGTGGGCAGTGTGGGCAGGTGCCAAGTTCTGGTGGAAAATGAAATCAGCATCCCCATAAAGCTCATCTGCGGAAGGAAGCATGAAGTGCTCCAAAATCTCTTGGTAGATGGCTGCATTGACCATGGACTTAATGAAGCATAGTCTACCAACAGATGACATGGCTCCCCAAATCAACACAGACTGTGGAAACTTCACACTGGACTTCAAGCATCTTGCAGTGTGTGCCTCTCCATTCTTCCTCCATACTCTGGTTCCTTGGTTTCCATATGAGATGCAAAAGTTGCTCTCATCAGAAAAGAGGACTTTGGACCACTGAGCAACAGACCAGGTCTGTTTTTCTTTAGCCCAGGTAAGATGCTTCTGATGTTGTTTGTTGTTCAGGAGCGGCTTGAGAAGAGGAATACGACATTTGAAGCCCATGTCCAGGATGCGTCTGTGTGTTGTGACTCCAGCCTCAGTCCACTCCTTGTAAAAGTCCCCAACACTTTTGAATGGCCTTTTCCTGACAATCCTCTCCAGGCTATGGTCATCCCTGCTGCTTGTGCACCTTTTTCCTCTGCAACTTTCCCTTCCACATAACTTTCTATTAATGTTCTTTGATACAGCACTTTGGGAACATCCAACTTCTTTTGCAATTACCTTTTGAGGCTTTCTCTCCTTATGGAGGGTGTCAATGATGGTTTTCTGCACAACTGTCAGGTCAACAGTCTTTCCCAAGATTGTGATTCCTACTGAACCAGACTGAGAGAACACTTAAAGGTCAGGAACCCTTTGCAGGTGTTATGGCTTAATTAGCTGATTAGAGTGGGACACTTTGAGCCTAGAATGCACCTTTTCACAATAGTCTAATTTCCTGAGATTGTGGATTTGGGGTTTTCATGAGCTGCAAGCCATAATCATCACAATTATGACAAATCACGGCATGAACTATCTTGCTTTGCATGTAATGAGTCTATCTCATATATTAGTTTCACCTTTTAAGTTGTGTTACTGGAATAAATGAACTTTTGCACGATATTCTAATTTTCGGGTTTCACCTGTATGTCCAAAAACATAGATTTGTATTTCATCATTTTGCTGTTGAAATTTGTGACTAGCTATTCTCAGAATTGAATCTGTTTTAAGATAAAGTACAGGATTTCTTCAATTCCAAATGTGTGCTCTGCATTTAAATGATTGATACATTAAACAGAATAATACATTAATTAAATGTACTAAAATGTTTTATTTTATACTCTTTCAAAAAATCACTTTCATCAAAATGTTTTAGTAAGTCTAAAAACATTTTCACTTAACTATACTTAAAATCACTACCTTCTGAATCATCTATTTCTTTTTTCTTTTTAGTCATTCACCAATTTCTTCTTCTATCTTTTTCTTCCCAATGTTCTCAGACATCATACCAGGCTCATCACCAAATCAGTTTTCCAAATACTCAACCAATGGCATCTGCAGTGATGGTTATTGGCTCCAAAATGGCAGGCAATATTTTTACATGCATGTAATGGATGTGATGCACATTTAAAAGTTTTCATGTCTGATTATGCCTTCCATTTTGAAGCCAGTAACAATCAATGTGATTTCCTCTGTACTTTACCACCTTCAGATCCTTTCAGATACAACACAGCCAAGTTAGAACGTTTAATGCAAACCAGAACGATGGTTTGTCAGCTGCAAAGCAAAGAATTCAAAGCTTTTATACAGATATGTCTCAGCTTGATCTTTTAATTTTTCTCCCTAACTTTTCAAAATTAACAGATTCATGGGGTTCACTTAATAGTTTTGGCATATAAACTCATATTCCTCTGCAGCTTAAAAAAAAATCCGATGGTTTCCAGGTTAGATTTTCAGCTATTGCATATTCAGCACTTCATATTACAGGTCTGACTCAACTTGTATCAGGCAAGCATAATGCAGTTTAATTATTATTTTACTTCAAAATAATATATACAGAGCTATGGTTTTATCACTAGGCAATGAAGTCATTTGTGATGGAACTACAAATTTCCAATTTGTATGATTTATAAATATTTCCAAAGGGATATTTTCTGATACAATGAATTAATGATATTCTTAGCAATTAATAAATACTCTTCGGAGTATTAGCTACTCTTATGATATTTTCCAATCTGAAATAGAATAGCACAACTCTAGTTCCACAACAAAGAAAACATTAGGTATTCCAGGATGACCAAGATTTATTTATTTATTTATTTATTTATTTATTTATTTATTTATTAATTAATATTTGTATGCCGCCCTTTTCCCCAAGGGGACGCAGGGCGGCTCACAATTCAAGGGGAGGGGGAGACAAACCGAGTTACATATAGGACAATACATCATTAAAAGCACAACATTCATACAATTCGGGTACGGTGAAGGTCTTTAGCCCCAGGCCTGTCGGGACAGCCAGGTTTTAAGGGCTATGCGGAAGGTCTGGAGGGTGGTGAGGGTATGAATCTCCACGGGGAGTTCGTTCCATAGGGTCGGAGCTGCCACAGAGAAGGCTCTCCTCCGCGTAGTTGCCAGTCGACATTGACTGGCTGATGGAACTCGGAGGAGGCCTAACCTGTGGGATCTAATTGGTCGAGTGGAGGTAATTGGCAGTAGGCGGTCTCTCAAGTACCCAGATCCAATACCATGAGGGCTTTATAGGTGACAACTAGCACCTTGAAGCGTATCCGGAGATCAACAGGTAGCCAGTGCAGCTCGCGGAGGATAGGAGTTATGTGTTTTCATCAAGAGACAAATAATAACAAATCCCACACAATTTGCTATTTTTTACCTAACTGTTGCTACAGGCTAGCAGGTCAGATTGTTATATACTGTTTGCTACAAAAAAAGACTCATCAAATTTTAACTCCTTGTGAAAACAACTCCTCCATCCCCTCTCCTCCTCCATCATCATCATCATCAATAATCATCACCATCCTGCCTTCTTGCCCAAAAGGGACAAAATAGATAAAATATAATTACAATTGGGCTTTAAAAATATACATTGATTCTTCCCAGGTTAATTTGACGTGTCAAATTAATTTCAATTTTAGTTATAGGAAAACTGTATAAAGCAAGTTAGAAGAAATGTGATCTTATCAAATAATTCAAGCAGCCTGTTGTAGAGTTCAAATGCATGAACATTCCATACTTTAATTTCAATTGCACATTTTCACAGCAGGATCAAGAGCAACCCTGGACTCAAGGTTAAGTAGTGTCAATCATTAACAAAAGCATAACTATAATTTGTCAGCATTCATTATTATTATTATAGCATGAATAGGTAAAGGTAAAGGTTCCCATCACACATATGTGCTAGTCGTCCTGACTCTAGGGGCTGGTGCTCATCTCCGTTTCAAAGCCGAAGAGACAGCGCTGTCCAAAGATGTCTCCATGGTCATGTGGCTGGATGACTAAACGCCGAAGGCACATGGAATGCTGTTACCTTCAAACCAAAGGTGGTTCCTATTTTTCTACTTGCTTTTTTACATGCTTTCGAACTGCTAGATTGGCAGAAGCTGGGACAAGTAACGGGAGCTCACTCCATTACGTGATGCTAGGGATTCGAACTATTGAACTGCAAAACCTTTCTGATCGACAAGTTTAGCATCTTAGCCAGTGAGCCATAGCATCCCTTTATAGCATGAATAGATTATGTAATAAGACACTTACCCAATAAGTCAAAATCAGCAAAATTGTTTGTAAGCAGAATTTATGTAATGTTTAAATATCACCAGTTCATGAAGTGTGCATATGCATACACATGTGTCCTAGATGCCCTGGTCAATTCTGTGGCTACCACGAACTTCATGGACAAGATGTTTGTGACTAAGTATGCCATCCCTCTGTGTTTGGTGGATGCACCGATGCTGGCCGAGACCATTGACGGCTGGATGCTTCTGTCTGGGCCTATCAAGGCCGCCACACAGCCCTTGTGCCTGGTCATCATGGATCACGAGGAGGCCATACAGTTTTACATTGCCTCGGGCCTGCATTTCCCCATGGTCCTGGCCTTGGCCTGGCTGCGGGCGCACGACCAACAGATTAATTGGTCCCAGAACCTAGTCACGTTCCTGTCCCTGCAATGTGTTGACCACACCCATCACGTCTGGGCAGGCCAAGTGCTGAGTTCGCCCAGGGTGTCCTTGCCGCCGGACTTAGCAGAGTTCGTGGACGTATTCAGTGAGCAGGAGGCGGACCAATTGCATGGCCTACTCGATCGGGTCATGTCGGACCATGGGATGCAGTTCACGGCCCAGTTCTGGAAAGGGCTGATGGAGGCTCTGGACATCCAGATTTGTTTGTCCTCGGCGCACCATTCTGAAACCGATGGGTGGGACGGAGAAGATGATCGGGATCTTGGAGCAATACCTATGCTGTTTCACCCACCGGCCAGCAAAGAAGTTGGACCACCAATAACTTGGGCTGTTCCTGGTGGAGGCTGTCATTAACCCGGTGGCCTATTGCCTGACCTTGCCATGCTCTATGCGAGTGCACCCGGTGTTCCGTCGCTCGCTCCTGGCCCTGAGTGGTCAGCTTGTCCTCTCTGCCCACCGTCTCCACCCCAGCCGTTACCGTGTGAGGCGGAGAAGCAGCTTACACATGAAGTGGCCCAGATCCAGGACTCGAGATGGCTAAAGGGATTATTCCAGTACTTGGTAGACTGGAAGGACGATGGGCCGAATGGGGGGACTTGGGTCGATGCAACGAACATGCATGCCCCTGCTTTGGTGCGGGCCTACCATGCACAATGTCCCTCGAGGCCGCACCCCAAGCATCAGACCCGGGGGAAGGGCCCTGCGGTGAGGGATGTTGTGGCCCAGCAGGATCCAGTTGAGCTGCTGATGGACTCGGATAATGAGGAACCATATGAGTCTGCCCTGGACAATGTGGAGGACCCTGGGCAGAGTTCAGACTCAGAGCAGGGACCAGAGAGGCTGGTTGGCCACCAGGAGGTGCCTGAAGCATGAAGCAGTGGGGAGGATCAAAAGCAGTTTGTCCCTGATGCTAGATTGAGAAGGGCTGAGAAACCGAAGCAGCAACTCTGTAGGCAGACTTACAGAAGATGATTAAGCACAGGTGGTTGTTGATTGGCCCCTTCCAAATGAGATTATAGGTGAGGCATTGGGAGGGACATTTGCAGAAACAATTGTTCGAATTAGTAGTTAAGAAAATCTATCTGTGTATTCTAGCCATGTCTGTTTTTTTGGACTATCTGCATTGCTTCATTTGAACTATCTGGGTTGCTGCAGAGATACTCTATTGAACGTGAGTTGCCTGAGCCCTCAGCCAAAGGATTCATCATCTCAGTAAATTAAACAGTGGCAAACAGCCAAACCTGTGTTCTGGTTTATTCACAGGCCGGTGGGTCAGAACAGTTAATCATGATTTGATAATTAGAAATTATCATTAATATGTGAAACATTGCCAAGACAATCTCAACCTTACACAGGAAAAGACCTGACTACAACAAGACCAGCATACCTACACCCGTGAAGAGGGATATGAAAAAACCACCAAATCCAAAATAAAAGCCTCTCCCATCAGTGAAGAGATCCAGCAAAGAATCATCCCGAGAGAGAAATCTTCCAGATGCCCCAAACTCTATGGCCTCCCCGAGATACACAAAGAAGGAACACGACTCAGACCCATAATTAGCTCCATAGGCTCACCTCTACAGAATCTTGCAAAATTCCTCGCCAAACAATTCCAACCTTACGCAGAATCCATCACCTCACACGTACAAAACTCACTCCACTTCATAGAAACAATAAAGAAAAAAAACCTACAACCCAGCGACCTACTCATGAGTTTCGATGTCATATCCCTCTTCACCTGTGCCTATAAAAGAAGGCTTGACAGCTATCCAGAACAAACACATCCTAGACCTGACCAACCACTGCCTAACCAACACATACTTCATCCATAGATACAAACAGGTAGAAGGAGCACCCATGCGCTCTACATGGGGCAGCCCTTGAAGAGTATTCGGAGACTTCAACTCGTCCAGAACGCAGCCGCGCGAGCGATTGTGGGTGCACCTCGGTACACCCACGTTACACCTATCCTCCGCGAGCTGCACTGGTTACCGATCAGTCTCCGGATACGCTTCAAGGTGCTAGTCGTAACTTATAAAGCCCTTCATGGTATTGGATCTGGGTACTTGAGAGACCGCCTGCTGCCAATTACCTCCCACAGACCCATTAGATCACACAGGGTTGGCCTCCTCCGGGTTCCATCTACTAGCCAATGCCATCTGGCTACTACCCGGGGGAGGGCCTTCTCTGTGGCAGCTCCGGCCCTCTGGAATGAACTCCCCGCAGGGATCCGAACCCTCACCTCTCTCCAGGCCTTCCGAAAAGGCGTTAAAACCTGGCTTTGCTGGCAGGCCTGGGGTTGATGAGTTTCCTCCCCTCTCGACTTGTATGGTTGCATGACTCTTGCTTATTTTAATTATTTGTATTCGTTTTATGTTCCCCTTTTTTTCCCCTTTTGAATTGTTCGCCGCCCTGAGTCCTCCCTGGAGAAGGGCGGCATACAAATAATAAAATTCAATTCAAATTCAATTCAATCACCCCTCTCACCCGTCATCGCAAACTTATACATGGAAAATTTTGAAACTAACACCTTAGATAAATCTGAACACAAACCCAAATTCTGGCTTAGATATGTTGATGACACTTTCGTGATTTGGCCACATGGGAAAGAAAAACTGAAGAACTTCCTCACACATCTCAACAGCCTACACCCCAAAATACAATTCACCATGGAAATAGAAGCAAACAACCAACTTCCCTTTCTCGACATCCTAATCTACAATAAACCTAATGGCTCCCTAGGACACACCATCTACCGGAAAAACACACATACCAACCACTACCTAAACACCCAATCCCATCACCACCCTGCACAGATCAACTCTGTAGCCAAGACCCTCATCTCCAGAACCAAACTCCTAGCCAACAAAGACCACCTGAAAACTGAATTACACACTCTCACAAACGTATTAATTTCCAACGGATTCCAAAGAAAAACAATTACCAACCTAATCCAAAGGAGACTCCCCCAAAAACCAAGACACAAAACAGGACAATGGCATCGCCCTCCTCCCTTACATCAAAGGCACCACAGATAAAATCAGCAAAATTCTCCACAAACACAATATCAAGACAGCCTTCAACACTGACCAAAAAATAGCCAACATCTTAAGAAACCCCAAAGACAAAATCCAGCTAGAAAACCAAGGAGTCTACGAAATACCATGCAAAATCTGCACTGCAACATACATAAGAGAAATGAAGAGGAGAATAAATGCACACATCGCAGCACACAAGAATGCAGTAAGAAAAAAAGAAAAAACTTCCTCCCCTTTCCAGCACCTTAAAACTACAAGACATGAAATTAATTTTGAAGGAACCAGGTTAATCTCCAAAACTGAACACTTCAACAAGAGAATAATTAGGGAAGCTATTGAAATAGAGAAACACCCCCACAACATGAATAAACGTGACGATACCTCCCACCTACCAGATATCTGGAAACCAGCCTTAGTCAACAAACGAGCCCCACCCACGACCCAGGGCATTACAACACGAAACAACAATAGACACACAGCCAGCACCAATCAGCACCAATATTCCAATTATGATACAACCACACAACCAATCATTCCACTTACTGAAACAAAGCCAGCACTCCACACACCGCCACCAAGATTTATAGAAAGACGGCAGCTCCGATCACACTAAGCCCAAAACCCAGCCTGAAGATGGTGAGTGAGACTTCGCTGAAATGTTGCAAAGACAACCTCAATCTTACACAAGAAAAGACCTGAATACAGCAAGACCAGCATATATATATATACCCAAAATGAGAAAGAATATCTTGCAGTAATATAAACATGTGGATGGTTTTTAAAGTGTCTTTATGGCTTGAAACCTGTCCACCTATGTAGAGACTATGATTCATTGCTTCCTTTGATAAAATTAAGTTTTAGATTGAGTGCCAATAAGAAGCTGAGGTCTCTTTTCTGTTCATGAGCCATAACCTTCATGTTCAATGCCATCTAGGCAAAATAACTTTGTAGCAACATATACTCTACTTATCTGCCTTGTTTTATTTGTTTGTTTCTGTGTAATAATCATGCTGTATCTTTTGTCTGAGACCTTGGAGGCAAGTTTGAGCCCAAGATTAATTAATTTTCTCAAGCTATGATAAGCTGAGTGTTTGGGAACCACTGCCAAGTTCTTATCAGTGAGCTGGACATCAAACTATAAAACAAATTGAAATTTCTAGCTTCACTGTCTACTTCCGATTGATGTTTTTCAAATTGTATATTAAATTACTGCGTTGGACCCACTTCTATGGGCAATAAGCTTTTTTAAAATGGCTTGCCATCATAGTTACATAGCATGTCTATTTCACTCAATCTATTCTTTAGATGACAGAAAGACTTACAGTATCATCCAGAATAATGTTTGCGTAATAAAACTGTTATTCTTGTTGAAATGCTGTAAAAAGTATTGGAAAAACTTTAGGAAAGGCAGCATTAAATGCAGTGAATGTGCAAAGCCATCTGTTCAGTGTGCCAAGTTAAATCAAAGTCTTATCGCTTTTGCAGCAACCAGAATCTTTTCAGTGAAAAGATTCCGTAAAGTTCTTTTAGTAAAAGTAAGGTTCTAGATTTAGGCAAGAAAAACAAAATGCACTGGTATAGTATAGGTGGCACCTTGCTCAGTAGTAGTAACTGTGAGAAGGGTCTTGGAATCCTATGGACAACCATTTAAATATGAGCCAGAAGTGTGCAGCAGCTGCCAAAAAAGACAACACAGTTCTAGGCTGCATAAACTAAGGGATAGAATCAAGATCACGTGAAGTGTTAATACCACTTTATAATGGTATTAAGGCCACACTTGGAATACTGCATTCAACTTTGGTCACCACAATGTAAAAAAGATGTGGAGACTCTAGAAAGAGTTCAGAGAAGAGCAACAAAGATGATTAGTGGACTGGAGCCTAAAACAAATGAAGAACTGTTACAGGAACTGGGTATGTCTAGTTTAATGAAAAGAAGGACTAGGGAAGACATGACAGCAGTGTTCCAATATCTCAGGGGTTGCCATAAAGAAGATGGAGTCAAGCTATTCTTCAAAGCACCTGAGGGTAGGACAAGAAGCAAGGGTAGGAAACAAATCAATGAGAGAAGCAACTTCAGAAGTTAAAAAGTGGAAGTTTTTAAGAAGATATTGGCTAAACATTTGTCTGAAGTGGTGTAGGGTTTCCTGCATAAGCAGGTGGTTGGACTACAAGACCTCCAAGATCCCTTCCAACTCTGTTATTCTATATTCTAAGAATCAATGTGGTTTACCCAGTGGTGGACTTCAAAATTTTTAGCAAGGGGTTCTCTGCCTAGTTGCTGGGTGGGCGTGGCCATGGTGGGCGTGGCCTAGTCAGCTAACTGCACCACGACAGGAGGGTCATTTTGCCTTCCCTGGGGTCCAGAGGAATTCCTCAAGCCTCTGGGAGGGTGAAAATGGCTTCCCCAGGCTCCGGAGGCCCATTTTATGCCCTCCCTGAGCCTCCCCACATGCCTTGCACTTACCTGCATTCAAAACGGGCAATGTGGGGACTCCTGGGAGAGGTGGGGAGAGTGGGCAGGACCAGCCAGGAGTGGGATTTGCGGGTTCTCCAAACTGCACAGAATCTTAGCTAGAGGTTCTCCTGAACCCCTCTGAACCCCCAGCAGCCCACCCCTGGGTTTACACCAGTGCCAGACAGACACTGGAAGAAAATTAGAACTAATACTGTGTTTCCCCAAAAATAAGACAGGGTGTTATTTTCTTTTGACCCCCAAAATAAACACTTGGCCTTATTTTCAGGGACGTCTTATTATTTTTGAGGTGCATGAGGCAGTGAGCGTGGTCACCTCATGGCTGCTGCTGTGTTGCAATAGTTTCAGGGAAGGTTTATTTTAGCACATGCACTCAAAAGCCCAATTGGGCTTATTATGTGGTGAGGTTTTATTTTTGTGGAAACAGGGTAGTTGTTTACCTGCAGTTTGTAAGTATTTGGCGGTCATATGCTATTTTTCTAGACATCTTAAGATTTTCACCATGATCAATTTTACAAGATCTACTGCCACTGATTTCTTAAAAAGCATAATAACTGTGATAGGGATGCCTTAATGAGTCAAAGAAGAAACTAAATGGAAACTTTAAAACCATTTTCTCGCATTGTATGGCCGAGAAAACGGTCTTTGAGATGGGTCATTTCCTTTCTATATACATGTACTACATGTATATAGTACTACACATACTTCCTCTTTCAAGAAGCTATCGCCTGTTGTTTCCACTTTAATTCTGTGCCTACACTGATTTTTCCACCCTCTTGCCAGTCCAGAAGTATCAAAACCTATTCTAGGAAACTATGTACATAACAACTTGCCATATCTTTTAAAATGATAGTTTCTTTTTCTTCAAGAAGTCAAAACATTAAAAAGATACGACAGTGAAGCCAAGAATAACTTTCCATATTAGGAAACAAATGTTTAACAGTACAACTGTTATAGTCTTTTAAAATGCCTTTCCCTCACGGGGAAAAAATTACTGTTTAGAAATATCTCTTCTACTGGTATTCTTCATGTGGGAAATATAAGGGGGCAGAGGGGTGAGCCAAACAGTGTCATACCAAATTGTTCTAAAACTTCTATGAATCTTAAAATTTAATCTTTAATCTTTGTATCAATATTTAGACTGAATTGAGTTCTTTTGTCTTGTTTGAATATGATGTTAAAATCCCATAAAAGTGCTCATTCATTTATGTATAACATACCAAGCAAAATGCCAGGCAAAAGATGTAACCAAATCATAACATAAATCCTACACATGAAAACATATATAATTCCACAAACAAGTCTCTCTTGAAGGGCCAACATGCTGAATTTTGGGTTCGTGTGATAAGTTACGTTGCAATTTAAAATCTATTATGTAGAATTTATTCTAAGCAACTTAGAACTGAGGAGAAATTTCCCGAGTTAGAACAATTAATCAGTGGAACAACTTGCCTCCGGAAGCTGTGAATGTTCCAACACTGGAAGTTTTCAAGAAGATGTTGGATCACCATTTGTCTGAAGTGGTATAGGGTTTCCTGTCTAGGCAGAGGGTTGGACTAGAAGACCTCCAAGGTCCCTTCCAAATCTGTTATTCTATTTGTGTGTACATGCTAATTGTGTATGAACTAAGTCATTGATTTCTCTGTTGTTATTTCTTTGTATACCACTTCTATACTACTCTATTTTTTTATACAAAAAAGATAGCAAAATAGATGCAATTAGAAAAGCGATCCAAGACCACTATTTGACACTAAAAGTTGTTGGAATAAAATGATGTTCACTGCTTTGAGAAATGCAAGCATGGTGGGGGCTTCCTTGACTTCAGTAGGCAAGGCGTTCTATAATGTGGGGCTTACCACTGAAAAGGCATGTCTCCAGGTTAGCCTTACATGGGGTGGTGATATGAACACACAGTGCAGAGTAACTCTGGAAAGATGGCATTGAAGGTACATTTACGGCCTTTTAAATTAAACTGAGCATAGACGCCTACTGATCACCAATGAAATTTCTTCAACACAGGCGCCACTTTACTGAATTTATTTCCTGCAGTCAATAGCTGGGTTGCTACAATTTAGATCAATTGCAGCGTCTGAGTCATCTTTAATGGCATTTTCATGTAAACTTTGCTGCAGTAATCTAATAGTTGATGAAACACAAATCACTGTTGCAAATGGTAATTCTGAGGCCAGAAGGACCCCTAATTTGTATACCTGAATTTTCAGGAGGAGGAGAAACCCATCTGAGTCAATGAAAGGGGCAAGACCTAATCAGATCACTCATCTACAAACAACAGCTCCATTTCAAATCTTCCATCAGCACCTTGGCCTGGCACGGGATGATTTGTAACATGACAAAATACTGAAATATCTCATCCCCAACATAGCATATGCCCTCTTCTAGTAGTTTCACCTAGATATGCAAGAGCATAGAGCACAACACAATAGGACAGCCATTGGATCTTCTCTCCTGTACACTGACTGGTATCATACATTCATGTAGGAGATAAACCACTGAAATCACCTCCAACTCCAACCTTAACCTTAAGCCCAATCTGTCCAACAAGATGCTGTTATTGATATTATAAAACTTCATTCAAATAACTTCCAGTGCAGGTATGTCAGACTGAAGATTGCTCTGTCCAATAACCGCAGCATAGATCAAGGAATAGGTGAATTGGAACCTCTCCAGATAAGATGACAGGAGATTGCCCATCTGAGCTCTCCAGGGCTGCTCCTCACAAGGAGATTGCAGAGCAGTAATCTTCCAAGGATTCACAACTTGCTTGCAACCACAGTGAAGATTTTTAAAAGGCATTAATTTCACAAACCTCACCTGACTTTCAGAAAAACAAGTTTGAAAATGCTGGATAAGTCTGCCTCCAATCCTGGATAAAAGAAAATTTGTGTCATAAACTTAAAAATTTAAAGAATGTGAAATAAATAGTAAAGAGCCGAGGTGGCGCAGTGGTTAAATGCAGCACTGCAGGCTACTTCAGCTGACTGCAGTTCTGCAGTTCGCCTGTTCAAATCTCACCGGCTCAGGGTTGACTCAGCCTTCCATCCTTCCGAGGTGGGTAAAATGAGGACCCGGATTGTTGTTGGGGGCAATATGCTGACTCTGTAAACCGCTTAGAGAGGGCTGAAAGCCCTATGAAGCGGTATATAAGTCTAACTGCTATTGTTATTGCTATTGCTAAAAAGTTAAGAATTTTGATCTCATAAAGTTATAAACAGACTAAGAGTCCAAATAAAACTGGAATATTGCAACAATTTACAACAGAATATTAGGATTAATTACAAAGTACAAACAGCTCCTTGTGGGAAAGAGATCCTATCTGTTTTTTTACCAGAGAAAACGAAGGTAAGCAATTTTATGGACCCTAGAGAGTACTAAAAATTTTAGATAAAGGTTTACAAGCCTCTAAAATGTTGCAAAATAATACTATATAACAATGAAAATAGTGAAAGAACGAAGAATGAAATTAAAAAAATACTTCTAAGGATTTGTTTATAGATAAAATATGAGATATGGAATGCAGAGGTATTTCTAACTTTAAAGAGGATGATGAGTTACTAAATTTGTTGATACTTGTGATGAAGGATGCTTTTTCTCCAACCCTATTCCTTCTACGGGCTGAGAAATCTCTTATCTGTCTGTTTCCAGGCAGTGGCTCTTCCTCTTGTCTTCCAAGACTATTCTTACAGCTCTTACATCACTTCTGTGATGTCACCATGTTATAAACCATGTCCAGAAGCAACAGAAAATGTATCTCTCCCACCAAAAATATGAGGTTGTACATTTTTTTAAAAAAAACCAGTGATACCAATGTGCTTTTTGCAATGCACTACATACATATATTATGTATGTAAAACTGAGAGCCAGTTTGGTATAATAGTAGAAAAGGCACCAGGCTAGAAAACAGGAGATTGAGAGTTCTACTACCCCTTAGGCATGAAAGCCAGCTAAGTAACTTTGAGTAAGTCACTCTCTCTCATGATGTCAGACTCAGGTAACAAGCCACTCAGTCAATTCCTGTCACAAGCAATGGATCAATATTTGGCTGATCAAAAAAAAAAAGGTGGGTCCTGTGCTTGTGAGAAAATGCTAGAAAGGAAGGGAAATATATGGAAAATTGATCTCAAGTTTTTTGTTATAATTGGTTGGAAAAAAGGGTGAGTGGGGGTTATACTGAAACTCTTTGGGCTTCAATATACAACGCTTCCTTGACAGTAGCAGTGACACAAGATTTTATGAATCCAATTGGTTTAATTCAGATAGTTTCCAAGCCAAGCACATAATATCATAAATCTTTTCTCTTTTTCCCTTCTTCCTAGACATTTTGGAATTTGTGGATTTAATGATAAACTGTACTTTTTTCTTGCTTGTTTGTTTTTTATGGTTTTGAAATTTAATAAAATCATATTTTAAAAAAGAAAACAGCAACAAGTAAAAGCCAGGTGAATGAATGAGAGAACAAGTCTTTCCCTGTTTCATTTCATCATCAGAACAAGGTCTCTGATGAGGATGGGTGGGCTCTTAAGTGCTCTAGATCCCTTGTGTTACACTGATCAATATAATGATGCTTAGAAGGACATAGGTACCCAGTGACATTTTTCAACAACAGTTCCCTTAGTGACCATTCAAAATTACAATGCACTGAAAAAAGTGACTTATGACCATTTTTTATATGTACAACTCTTACGGTGTCCCCAAGGTCATATGATCAAAATTCACATTGAATATTTTCTGTTAGAATATTTTATTTTCATTTCCATGACATATAATCACATGTATATTATTACATTGACAATATCATGTTGTAAAAGAAGACAATATACATGTGCAATCATACTACTTTAAAATCAAACCTGGAATAATTCCCTCCCCCATCCTCCCCCCCAAACCCCCAAAACTTACCCCCCCCCCGACTTTCCAGAACCCGTACACCATATGGATATTTAACAACCACAGTCTAAGATATATTGATAAAAAATAAAAGTAAGAAATTAATAACCTCTTTACATTGAACTTAGCTCCTCCTTGCTAAATTAATTTTAAACAGTTGAAATCATTCCTAATCTTAAGCATAGGCTATCTGGAATTTCTTAGTTGCATATTTATTTTGTATATAATCGATCCATTTTTTCCAGTCTCGTTTGTATCTCTCATTTGAATGATCTTTAAGATATGCAGATATTTTCGCCATCTCGGCTAAATTTGTGACTTTCAGTGTCCATTCTTGGATTGTAGGCAAATCTTCCTTCTTCCAGTATTGCGCAACCAACAGTCTCGCTGCAGTTATTAAATGCAAGATCAGATTAACCTCTACCACTGTACAATCAGTAATTATACCTAACAAAAATAAGAATATTTATGACCATTGCATTATCTTGGGGCATGTGATCATCTTTTGAGACCTTATGATAAGCAAAGTCAATCTGGGGAAGCCAGATTCACATAATAACTGTGGCAAGAATGGGGCAATACACATTTAACAAATGTCTCACTTAACAACAGACATTTTGGGCTCAATTGTGGTTGTAAGTCAAGGACTATCTATACTTTATTCCAAATTCATGGAGGGAACTAAAGTAAAAAAAGTGATTTAAACCACTGTATGATCTGCGCAAAATTTATCATCTTCTCTGTTTCAGCAAATATCAAATTTTCTCATTCACCTTATTTGTGTGATGAGAAATACAGTTATCTATAGTAAATGTCTTACTTTGCCTTCCACAATATCAGAAAATGATTTTTTTTTAAAAACCAATTACTTAGCAACCCATTCCCATGTAGTAAGAAATTATTCAAATATATTAAAAAAAATGTATATTATGGATCATGACTGAAAAAAGTTATTCCCATTTCTCACTGTTTTGAATGTATCACTCCCACATATGAAAATGTGCATCAGAAGCAGCATACAAATAATTAATTAAAATTAAAAAATAGCTGCCCTCATACTTTAATTAATATGATTTTCCTCAAAAAGACTTTGAAATAATATCTGATAATTTACCATCATTTACTGTCAGAGCTGAAATGTGGCATTAGCTTTTCATGCGATTGATTTTAATGCCAGGGAGAACAATAATTATAATAATCTATTCCAGCACAGACATTGTTTCATAACAAAAGTCAGGTTGAAAATATTTCAGAGGTGTATCAAAAGTTCCATTTCTGCTAATCACAAAATTTTAAAAATAACCACACTGGTTGAATTCATCAAATGAACTATGTTAGGTTTAGCCATAACAAGTCCATTGAAATACAATGCTATGATGGTTAATCAAAGCCAAGTTAATACATTCTGAGCCTCAGAGCTGTGTACATACTGTATTTTTTGGATTATAAGACGCAACTAGTATAAGACTCACCAAGATTTTCAAGAGGTAAATTTTTTAAAAAAGTTTTTGCATTCTGCAAGCCTCCCAAATCATCTGCATGCCTCATTTTTTGTGAAAAACAGGGCATGCAGAGAGTTTGAGAGGCCTGCAAAGTGCTCCTGGGAGCTGGGAGGGGGGCAAAAATGAGCAAAAACAGCCCATTTTTCATGAAAATGAGCCTATTTTTTTGCAAAAAAAGGGCATGCATATGCTTTGGGAAGCTTGTAGAGTGCTCCTGGGGCTGGGGGAGGGAAACAAAAAGCCCTTTTCACTCATTTTTGCCCTCCCCTGGCCCCAGGAGCATTTGCAGACCTCCCAAAGCCTATGCACATTCATTTTTGTGAAGGGGGCGGGGTTTCAGGAGGCCAAAAATGCTATATTCAGTATATAAGATGCATCCAGATTTTCACCCTCTTTTGGGGAGGGAAAAGGTGTGTCTTATACTCCAAAAAATACGGCATATTTTTAAATCTTTGTGAAAGGTCAATAGGGTTGGGGTCTAATTTCTAAAGGGAACCTCAACTCCAAACCCTGGCTTGAACTCTGCCTGAAAGGATCTAGTTCAGTGGCTCCTGATCTTTTGGACAACAGAGACCAGTTCTGTGGAGAGAGGTTTTTCTGCTGAGTGGAGGGGTGTGGGTTTGCATGCTGCCTGCATCCCGCAGATCGGGCTTCACTTGTTTGCGTGGCTTGGTTTCTGGCCCAGTGCCGGTCCATCAGGGGTTGGGGACCCTTGATCTAGATTATCCACTTCATCCAAAATCCTCTGCAGCTGCCAGGGAATATTGGAAACTGGACAAAAATTGTTTAGCTTCATTGGGTCGAGCAATAGTCCTTTCAGGAGAGGGTGCATCACAGCCTCTTTAAGAAACAAATAAATGCAATAAATTAAATATAAAGAAAATAAGTTATTTTATCCATCAATGCCAAAAAAATGGCAATAAAACAAAAAACCCTCCAGTTTTCAACAATAGGAAGAGTGAATCAAGGTGGAATTAAATGCAACGTAAGAGTAATATTTTCTTGGCTTTTTAAAAATCCCTGTACTTGAATGCCAAATCAATGTTTTAACTTCTAGAACTAATGTTATAGCATTAGCTAATTTCATTATTGCTCTCAGTAATATAGTTCAATTCTGACCAAAGAAAATTCCATTTCAGAGGACTATTCACTTCTGAGCAGCCCAGAAACCAAATATAGCCACTTGGTCATTAACAGTTCTTTTAAATCTAAGACAATTTATTGACAATAATAGGTGCTTATTCTCATTTCTTTTGCAATTACTTTACCATGGATTTTTTAATATGTTCTTTAAAAGGCCTGTTGCTGCCTCTCAATGGCAACTTTTGCAATAGTTTATTAGCAAGCATATCCACAGACAAATGCCATATTCTGTTGGATTGCCAGGTATGAAAAACTAAAAGGCATTCAAGTTTTCAAAGTTCAGTTCAAGGATACATACATACATACATACATACATACATACATACATACATACATTAGATTTTTACAACCCCTAGTAAGCCCCAATTATGGGAGGAAGCTAACTGCTTCCATCATCTGTCAATCGGCTCGTCACAAGAGTCCATCATGACAGAAACCCAATATTTTTACTGTTGCCTTTGTTATATTTGTGTGTTTTTTTATTATTATTATTTTTATTATTTTTTATTTATTTAAGCAGTTAGCTTCCTCCCATAATTGGGGCTTACCAGGGGTTGTAAAAATCTAATAGATACTTTTCACCCTGGCTTCGCTGATAATGGATAAGAGCCTGTGGCCTAATGGCTAAGATGTCTCCCTAGTATGTAATATAGCCCAGGTTCAAATCCCAGTAAGGGTATGGCTAGCTGATGAGAGCTAAATAGCTTGAAATAGATCTATACTAGTCTCCCTTTATTTATTTATCAGCACAAATAAAAAATAAAAAAAAACACACACACACATATATATATATAAATAAATCAATCAATCAATCAATCAATCAATCAATCAATCAATCAATCACCCATCACAGGGAATAATTAAAAAACAAACACATCTCAATTCTTTATTTTAATAATGTTTATATTACCCAAAATGATTACCTTAGTATAGGCTCTATCCAACTACTTCAAAATTACTGGCCATATTCAACCGTCAGAGATTTTCCAAAGTTAATTTTTCAGTAGTTAATTTTATTGAAAAAAAAAATTATTCCACAATCAGAAATACTAGTTAGCATTTAATTATTTACCTGTATATATATATATAAATCATCCTATGTCAACATATTCATGACAGTTTTCCATACAGCATAACTACAAACAGTTAAGTAAATCACAAAATTAAATACCAAAGACAATGTAGAATGTCAGCCCATCAGAATAGTTTTTACTGCTTGAGAAAGTTGAGCAAAGTGAGAGCACCATAACCCAGTGGCCAAGGTGTTTCCACAGCATGGGGAAAGTAGGAAGGCTTTCCAGTCTTCTGAAGTAAATAGATGACCAGAGTGGGTAAGAAAAAAAATCCTAAAACCAGTACCTTGAACTGGGCCTGCAAGCTTATCAACAATTAATGCAGCTATAGAGCTCTGGTGTAATGTTATGAAATCTACTGCTCCATGTTGAGCCTTGCATTTGGGGTCACATACAGTTTTCAAGTCACTTTTAGGGGCACTGTCATGTGAAGTATGTTGCAGTAAACTAAGCAAAAGCGAGGTTGCAAAAGCGACATGAGTTTCCTCTCCAGTCATTGTTTCCACTTGCTGTCAAGCAGGAGCAATAAAACCAGGAAGACTTCAGAGATGCAGATCTGTTCCTTCAATGGGACTGAGACTCCACTGAGAATTAACTTTGCAGCCATAATCAAGCCACTTTCATCACACAACAACAGCAGCTGGGATTTCATTAAAGTTTGTTTTGACATTTAAGTAGACTTCAACCTACAACCACAATTGATCCAAAAATTTCTGTTGCTAAGTGACTTTTGCCCCATTTTACGACCTTTCTTGCCACAATTGTTAAATGAATCGCTGCAGTTGTTAAGTTAGTAACATGATTAAGAGAATCTGGCTTCCCCATTGACTTTGCTTGTCAGAAGGTCACAAAAGGTGGTAACATGATCCATGGGACAAAAGGTGGTAGCATTATCCATGGGTAGCATGATCCATGGGACTGCAATCTTCAACAATATGAGTCAGTTGTCAAGCATCTGAATTTTGATCATGTGATCATGGGGATGCTAAAAGATGTAAGTGTGAAAAACAGTCATAAGTCACTTTTTCCAGTGCTCTTGTAATTTGAAATGGTCACTAAATAAATTGTTATAAGTTGAGGACTATCTGTATCTTGTTCCTTATTCATCAAATCATTGATACATTATCACCTGTATAAGGTGATAATGTATTGTGATCATATATTGATCCACATATTGATGATAACTTTATCTCAAACAATTAAGAACTTTCCCCAAGATTTCATGTACTGTAGATGTTGGGAGTCACCCAGAGTTTGATATAAAATAGGCAACTGTATATATATTTTAAATAAATAAGTGTTAAGTACAACGAGGGACAGAATTAGGCCTTGTGACACTCTACATGGAGCCAGATCATTCCTCTCCTTCATACACTGTATTCTGCTTAGGAAGTAGCAGAAGTAATGCAGAACAGTGCTTCCTACACCCAAATATCACTAGAGTTCCTGAACGACATGATGGCTGATGGTCCAGAATGCTACCAAAAGGTCTAATAAAATAAGAAGAGGTATAATCCAGGTTTCCAGGTACCAACACAGATGATGTCTCTTCTGCTACATACACTTCCACTTTCTTAATTTCTCCAATCTTAAGAGGTTCTCAAAGCAATGCAAAGACAGTATCAGAATCATCTCACAAGACTGCGTCCATAAGGTAAAACTAATCCAGAGCAATTGTTAGCAACTTTGTCAGCAAAGAATTTCACATGTCAGATCTGCCTCCTGAAAGATATTGTTTAAAGTGATACATCTTCAAATAAAGAACACCAATGGGCACAAGTCTGCAGAAACAATGAGTCTGAAGAGATAATCATGGTTTTCCATTTTTATCATCGTGCTATATTTCTGAATATGGATATACAATCATGTTGTCAGATTCTTTGTTTTTTCCCACTGTTGTCCTCAGTGTCTAGTCATCAGCTTTATTCTATGCCCCTGTCACCTCCAAATTCAAAACACAAATAGATTCATGGCACAAAACACTCAGGAAACCATTAATAATATAACAACAATACTACTAGTGGTAAATAGGATTCAAAGTAAATAGGCAATATTAGTTAATATCAGAGTTTAAATGTTTAATAATTTGTTAGATTATTCCAAATATATGAAAGAAATCAGATGATTTTCCTATACAAACTAGAAATTTTCTAATTGCAATTACTCTCTCCCTAACAGCACAATTGCATTCAAATTTCCTGAAAAACCAAGGTCTCTATCTAACTGGAGACTTGGCATCCTAGCAGTCTTTGTGCAAACATTTCTGGAAAGTATATAGTACAGAGCTTTCTAAAGCCAAAGAAAAGGAATCCACCCCCTCCAGTGAGATGATAATCTTTAACCACAAATTGACCATTGTCTTACCTGAAGGGTTGTTTTCAGGGTGCTGCGAAGGAGAGTCCAAGTAAGGGTTAAATACAGCCAATCTGCAGAGAACTGAATTGAAACTTTAAGCCACACCTCTGGTGCTGACTATCCTCAGATTTTTCAATGAAGGCATGGAACTGTTGCACACTGAGAAGTTCAACAATAAGTCTAAGAACCATATCCAACGTAAGAACAAATCCAACTGGAACTGCAGAATTCTGCAAGGAAAACAGCAGAATTAGACCCAGGGTGGGGTTGGACTCTTCTTCGCAGCACCCTGAAAACGACCCTTCAGGTAAGACAATGGTCATTTTCCAGGGCACTGCTCTGGAGAGTCCAAGCAAGGGACATACCAAAGCTAAATGTCACTAGGGTGGAAAGCAGTCGCTTTCAGGGTCTCTCCGCTGGTATGAATGCCCTGGAGAACTCGCCTCCCAAAAGCCCCTTCCGCCGAAGCAAACTTATCTAACTTGTAATTCTGAACAAACGGAGATAATGAAGTCCAAGTAGCCGCCCTGCAAATCTCCTCGATCGGCATCTGCGTTGCCCAGGCCGCCGTGGTGGCAGTGCTGCTAGAATGTGCCATGATGTGGCTGGGCACAGGTTTGGACTGAAGAATGTGAGCAAGGGTAATACAGGCTCTCAATCACCGTCCAATGGTAGAGGAAGAAACCTTGTGGCCTTGGAAAGCTGGTTGGAAAGAAACAAAGAGCAATTCGGAATGTCGAAACACAGGCATGCGCTTGACATATTTCTGGAGCATCCTATGGATATTGAGCATGTGCCACCGCTTCTTCCTCATGTGCCTGGGATGCAGACAAAAATCCAAGAGAATGACCTCTTGGGCCCAGTGAAACCAGGAGTTGATCTTAGGGATGAACATTGGGTCCAGCCTGAGGGCCACCTTGTCCTGTTGTATCAAACACAAGTCCTCCCAAACTGATAGGGCTGACAGCTCTGAGATACGCCGCACAGAAGTGATGGCAATCAAAAAGGCGGTCTTAAAGGTCAAATGGTTAAGGCTGGCCGACTGAAGTGGTTCAAATGGTGGACCGATCAAGGCACAGAGGACTACACTGAGGTCCCATGAGGAGTATCTGTGGACCACTGGGGAGCTCAGATTGGTTGCACCCCTCAGAAAGCTACGGATAGTAGCAACTATTCCAATGCCTGTCCCAGGGGTTTGGCTGTCTGCTGGTCGACCTGTTCACCACCCTGGCCAACACGCACCTTCCCAGGTTCTTCACGAGGTTTCACGATCCGCAAGCCTGTAAGACTCTTTCTTTGAGGCTCACTGCCTGCTCCGGGGACAGGAAGACCTGGCACATGACGGTGTCGATGATGGCGCCCAGGTGCTGCAAACTTGTTGTTGGTTGAAGATGACTTTTCTCCATATTTACGGAGAAGCCATGGTCCTGGAGGACCTTCATGGTGTACCTCAGGTCTTGAATAGCCTGCTGTGGCAATGACAACTGGATGAAGATGTCGTCTAGGTAGCAATGGAGCCACACTGGAAGAGATCTGAGGAAGGCTGCCACTGCTGCAAGGATCTTTGTAAACATCCTGGGGGCCAATGAGAGGCCGAACAGCAAGGCCAGATACTGGTAGTGGCAGCCAGCATAAACGAATCTCAGGAACCTGTGGTGAGCTTTGCGAATGGGGACGTGGAGGTAGGCCTCTTTGAGATCTATGGAGGATAAGGTGTTTCCTGGCCTGATGCAGCCCAGGATGGACTGCAGAGATTGCATCATGAATCGCCGGTAAATTATGTGATAGTTTAATCCCCTCCACCACCACCCCGGAGCTTTTGTGGACCAGGAACAGAATGGAGTAAAAGCTGGTTCTTCCTGAACTGGTGGAACCGGTTCTATGGCTCTGATATCCCTGAGATGCCAGATCTCCTGTGCCATGAGAGCCCTTTGGATGGGACACCAGGGAGTGGGACAATGGATAAAATGATGGGGGAGAGGGGAGAGAAACTTTAAGGTCAGATCCAAGCGGATTGTCTATAGGACCCACTGGTCTGACGTGATCTGCTCCCATTGGGCTTGGAACAATTGGAGAAGCCCTTGTATGGGAGCTATCCGGTTGTGGTCACTTATCTTTTGAAAGGTCGGGAACCAGACCCACCTCAAAAGGGACGCCTGGAGAAATTCTGCTGGCGACCTGTCATGAAATGGTTAATGGTCCTGGGACCTGTCAGCCTGCTGAGAGTATGGCTGATGGAAGGGAGCGGAGATGGTGAAAGGCTCCGTGTTCCAAAAGGGCTGCCTCCTGTAGGTCAGACTTCTTAGTGACCGATGGCATTACCTTCTTTTTGTCCTTGTTTTCCACAAGGACCCGGTCCAGGACCTCCCCGAAAACTTGTCCCCTTTAAAGGGGGCAGAAAAAAGCTTCCACTTGGAACACATATCGACGTTCCAGTGCCTGAGCCACAAGAGGCGATGAGTAGTGACATTGGACGCCAACACCCTGGATGCAAATTTGGCAGCGCTCAGGGTGGCGTCAGTGGTATACTCAGTAGCCGCCACGATCTTATTGACATCCTGCCTTAGTTTGGTATCTTCTGGCCGAGGTTTGGTGAGCAACTGTCTCAACTAGAGAAGGGCGGCCCTAGAAAGGAAGGATGCAGAGGCGGACATTTTGATTGCCCAAGCAGGGGCCTGATGAGTTTTATGGCAGGCATTCTCTGTTTTCTTGTCCTCTGCCTTGAGTCCCTCCAGTAAATCAGGGGGCAGCACAGAGGATGAGGTAAGAGCTGCCACAGGAGGATCAATGGGAGGTAATTTAAGTACCGTATTTATCGGCGTATAACACGCACCGGCGTATAACACGCACCCCCCATTTTAACACAAAAATTTGAGTAAAAATTTTTTTCATTAAAAATAAATGACTTGGAAGCTCGGAACTTAATGTTGGATTAAAATTTATAACATTAGAACATGAATTATAACATTAACTCCTCTTAAAAGGCAAATATGAAATGAAAAAACACCTCTTTGAGCAAAAAAACTTAATCAGAATCACTGCTTTTTGGAAAACCAAAAACCTCTTCCTCATCTTCACTCTCTCCCTCTTTTTTCCCTTCCTTCCCCCTTCCTCTTGCCTATCAACTTCATCCTCTTTGTCTTTCTGCTCTTTCCCTCTCTTCCCCTTTTCTTCCTACCTCCTTCCTTCTCCCTCCCTTCTTCTTTTTCTTCCTTTCTTCTTCCATCTTCCTCCTTCTCCTTCCATTCTTTCTCCTTCCATCCATCTTTTCTCCTTCCATCTTCTCCCCCCCTCCCTTCTTCTTTTCCTCCCCCCTCCCTCCTTCCTTCCTCTCCTTCCCTTTCTCACACACAGGAAGGGGAGGGGGGCTATCTAGTCGCTTTCACAGCATAATTTCTTTATCTAACTTTTAAAAAACAGTGTGCAAATCAAACGAGATTTTCGTAACCTGCGAAGCACCAAGTTATATTATGTTGTTACAAATTCGCAGCTACTCCATTCTTTCTGATAGGGAACTACATTTCCCAAGATGCCTCAGGTCCTCAAAGCGCTGAACGCAGCTTTGCAATTGACTCCAGCGAGGCCCGGTAGCCGGAGGCTGGGGTGGTTGTCAGGGCGCTGCGGAGCGGACGCGCCGTTTGTTACTGCTTCCAGCAATCAAGACGGACAAGGGAAGCGACTGAAACGGACGCTGGCCGCAGGAGAGCAGGGCTGCTGCCAGCCGTTTCACCTTGCGCAGCGAATTTGACTGGGTCCCGGGGCTTCTGCCGGGCGGCAGAAGCCCGGGAAGCGAAAGGAAGTTTTCTTCCCTATTGAAACAGAAGCCGCAGCAGGAGAGCAGGGCTGCTGCCGGCCGTTTCACCTTGCGCAGCGAATTTGACTGGGTCCCGGGCTTCTGCCACCCGGAGTATCGGCGTATAACACGCAGGCAGGGTTTAAGCTTGCAATTTTAGTTTTAAAACTGCGTGTTATACGCCGATAAATACGGTAAGTCTTCCAGACTGGCATCTACCATGTACAACTTTTTATCATTACCACTGGGAGTAGCAAGGGTGGCTGGTTGCGCACATTGCTTTTGTACCACATTCAGAAAAAGCTTGGGAACTGGCACTCTCTCTTGGTCCGATAAAGGCTCCTCAAAGGGATCCCCAGACAGGTGAATCTGGATTGTTAGTTGCCTGATCTGGATGGGTAGACCTTAAGTGGGTTGAGACCTTTGCCTTATTGAAGATGATTTTGAAGTTGGCAAGCTTAAACTGAGCAATAGCAATAGCAGTAGACTTATATACTGCTTCATAGGGCTTTCAGCCCTCTCTAAGCGGTTTACAGAGAGTCAGCATATTGCCCCCAACAATCCGGGTCCTCATTTTACCCACCTCGGAAGGATGGAAGGCTGAGTCAACCCTGAGCCGGTGAGATTTGAACCGCTGAACTGCTGATCTAGCAGTAGCCTGCAGTGCTGCATTTAACCACTGCGCCACCTTGGCTCTAACAAACTGGAAAACAAACTGGAAAAGACAGGATTTTCTGAGGCAACACCTTCGTTCCCTGAAAACTCAGGTTCCGGCCTAGGAACCTGAGAAGGCTGGGTCAAGGACGCTTCCCTAGGGTGTCTTGGGACTGGAGATGTCGGGTCTTGCACGGGTGCTTGTCCCGCTGCAGCATGCCCGCCTCTATGCCTCTATGCCCTGGGATATAGCCCTGTTAATGACATCTTGCATTTCTGCTGAAAGGTTAAGGCCCTGGTCCTCGACGGGTCGAACCCCTGGAATGGGTTGGGTGGCCGGTTGTTGAGGCGCCAAGGGGCCCATGGGAACTGGCCCTTCCTCCAGGTCTGAAGGACAGGCAAAGAGATTGGCCTGGTCAGCCAATGAGGGACCTGGCAAGGGAAGCAGTGGGAGAAAACTCCTGACCTTCCTCATCACTATCGGAAACAGACTGCCCCTGATCTGGTTGAACCCCCATGGAGGGGTTCACTGGAGACACCAACTGGGAGGTTTGGGCCTGCTGCTGAGCCTTGGAAAAGTGCTTCTCTAAGGCCTTTTGGTGATGGATGGTATCCCTATCCAGGCCTGATCCCTGCTTGGGTCCCGGCCTAGAATAGGGTTTGCTGTCCCTGATGGCCTCCCGGGCAGCCTTGCCAGCTTGCCTGGAGAATGCTCTGGAAGAGGGCCCAAACTGCTCTGAATTCTCAGGGATCTAATCTGCCATGGCTGAAAAGTTGGAGTCAAACTGAAACAGGCAGGTGGCGCAGTGGTTAAATGCAGCACTGCAGGCTACTGCTAGATCAGCAGGTCAGCGGTTCAAATCTCACCGGCTCAGGGTTGACTCAGCCTTCCATCCTTCCGAGGTGGGTAAAATGAGGACCCAGATTGTTGGGGGCAATATGCTGACTCTCTGTAAACCGCTTAGAGAGGCCTGAAAGGCCTATGAAGCGGTATATAAGTCTACTGCTATTGCTATTGCTATTGCTATTGCTATTACCTCCACCCACCACCTTCACAGTTGCAGACTGTGGACCCAAGCGCTCAGAAGAGAGACACAGAAGGCCATCAATATCAGATCCAGCCAAGCAGGATTCCAGTGCGAGCGTTAACAGCTCCCAGCACCTTGCAGGTCAGGTAATGGAAGGTGACCTATGTAAGCCACAATCCTTTGCCGCACCAAGCTGATAGTTTTACAAGGCTAGGAGTTAAATCGCCAGCAAAAACAGGACAAAGAGCCTCCATGCAGCGACCTGCAATGAGTCAGGCGACCAGGCAGCTGCAGCAATGTGCTCAGAAAGCGAAAATGGCTAAACAAAATGGCGTCCGGATCTTCCAGTTTCCCAAAATGGCCACCACACCAGTCATGCAGCCCAAAATGGCCATAGGAACTAGATAGGAACCCCGCATCGAATGCCGGCTTCTTCAAAGCGCGATCCACAGCAACAGAACCTTAAATGGGGATCCCTACTGCAGCAAAGGTGCTGCGACAGCGCTGGCGTCAGCACTCCGACCCACGCGCCTCCCACAACAGCTGCCTGTAGTGGAGATAGTCAGCACCAGAGGCATGGCTTAAAGTTTCAATTCAGTTCTGGGCAGATTGGCTGTATTTAACCCTTGCTTGGACTCTCCAGAGCAGCGCTCTGGAAAATTGGAACTTCTGTGCCTTCAGATGCACATACTGGCAAAACCAGACTTTGCATCAGTTATATTAATTCAATTAAGAAGCATATTATGAACATAAAAATAAAAAACTCTCCAGCATAATCATGGAGAATGAAGTTTAGCCAGTTTTGCTTGCCATAGCTTTCTATCTTAAAATAAAGAAATAAATAGTAACATCACACAGAAGATCACGAGCCGTTTCTACTATCTAAAGCAGTAGATACAAAATAAAGGAAGGGATATTCCTACTGAATCCGAAGAAAAAGAAATTCAATTAGTAGGAATAGTTTCGTAGTGGAAAAAATTACCAGGAGAGGTGGTCAATTTCTCTTTCCTAGGTAAGTTTCAGCAAAGGCTAGTTTTAGAGGGGACTTGACCTGATGTCCTAATTAGCTTCTTTTTTCTGTTATATTTTAAGCAAACCCCTTCTGAAAAATTTGCCCAGAAAACTGCAGGAACTTGTCTAGGTAGTCTCTGAGAATCAGACATAATAGAACAGGAGGAGGGGGGGGGGGAATGAAGCTATCTTGTAATACAAATAGCAGATTAAAAGTGATAATTAGGCCTGGGAAAGAGAGATAAAGAATTAAACCTACCTCCGTTTTCACATTCTTAAGAGCTGCTCATGTCTCCTAAATTTGTTATTTAAATAACAAAAAACGTTCAGATAGGTGGGGTCACTGCTTTACATTAGAACCAACATACTTTCAATGTAGGGGACTCTTCAAGGTAAGTCTGGCCTTACAGCCAAGCACAAACACCAACCAGAACTGGAGGCAGAGCAGAAGCCTGAAGTTGCAAGGGACTTGTTCAGAATGCTTTGGATCCTGCTCTAATCCAATTGCAATTAGATTCTGGTCCCAATCTCCTACATACTATATTTCAAAGGACTGCGTGCCATAAGAGCTACAGTAAAGAGGAGAAAAATCATACCAGCCATCATTTGTCTAAAATAAAACAGCAAATCAGAGGAGTACAGGATTTACTGAGTGACTTTGTCAAGCCAGAAGTCACTTGTGATTAGATCACATCAATGGTTTTGATCTAGGCTTCCCAAGAGCATGAAGCAAACTCCTTGCCCGACAAAAATCCCTTGTATTAATTCTGTGAATTCTGCTCATTCACATCCAACAAAGTCTTTCAAGGAAGGATTTACAGCCACAGACCTTATCTGGCTTGGAGAGCTGCCAGGCAAATATCTGCAAAACTTGGCAAGGAGTCTCGTAGTCACAAACCAATTAAGCAAACTTAATTATCTCCTGCAAACTCCTCTCTCCTTTCGCTCCTCTTTTATTTCCTCTGGGACGGGCCATTCATTGTCCACCTACGGCCTTACTCCCAAGTCGACCCCTGTTCAACTGTTCCCTTCATCTGGAAACTCTGCGCATGCACACACTGGGAACAGGCTCCAGCTGTTTGTCTGCCTCACTGATGTCTGACTCTGAAAATTGGCATACAGCCCTGGTCCCCTCTCTGCCTCTGACACAGATCCCTTCCCCAGACTCCAGGACTGGCCCATGTTCCTCCCCAACCTCCCCACTGTCCGAATCTGCTGCCAGCTCTGCTGGCTGCTTAGTGGACCACAACATTTTCAAAGTGTAGTCTGGAGACCAATGGGATCTCTGAGAAGATTTCAGGGCATCTGCAAAGTGGAGTAAATAATTTTAAATTAATATTTAATGCACAAATCAAAGCTCTCTGGGGTCCTAAATATTTTTTAAGAAAGTAAAGGGAAAGTAAAGATTGGGCTGAAAGAAATGATTGGTCCAAGTTACCCAGCCAGCTTTCATGCATAAGGCAGGTCATAGTTTCTGGCTTCTAGGTCAGCATTTTAATTTTTGCACTAGACTATGATTGTTTGGCCTCTTATTTTGAAAAACTATTTTATAAGCTGGTTTGTAAAACCTAATAACTGATTTAAATTATGGAAAAGATCTTTGTTTATCCCTTACACTTTCATCTTAACTCTTGACATTCAATTCTACTGTACTGTACTCAGAAAAGTGTAATGTTGTTTCTTTTAAAATCCCTTGCCTTCAATTTATCCATCTGAATTTTTGCAGGGTATTCCCAACACCAAGGCAAAACTTTATCACATTCTGTTTCTACACACACACACACATTGTACACTTCCAAAAGCTTGGTTCCTTTTAAATCCAACAGTTTTATAGGAATAGAGCACAAAAATCAATTTATATAAAAACTGGAACTCTTTCTCCCTAGGAAGGGTCTGGTTTTCTAGAATATCCCATTCTAATACTGCACAAATGTTTCAAACATTTATGTTTAATCCACATGAATAAACATACTATGAAAAACTTCACTATGAATTCAGTTTTTAAGTGAAAATGAACTACCTTTGACATGATCCAGCTTTGACTAAGTAACTTTGGAGTTCTTGATTTAACTCCAATACTGATTGGAGTATTGGCCTCTGCACAGGTTTAGTAAAAGGAAAGAAAAAAATAAGAACATATTTATTTTAATTAAAGACAAATACCAGGAAACAATGTGCAATTAAGAATCAATACCTGGTAGCTTTTTTTCATTGCAGTTTGCCACAGTTTAAGTCTACTGAGTATTAATTCACATACTGTAGTTGCACTGCTTTTGTTATCTGAATATGTACTCAGAAACATGTTGCCAAATATTAAGTGAACTGTCTGTTTACACAGCAGGGAGCTAAATCCATGCCAAGATGTTTCTTCCCAGGGCTTTTTGGCACCTCCGTTACCTCAAGTATTTTGCTTGTTTGCCACTGTTGCGGATGATCTTTGCTCTTCTTTATACACGCTGTTTATTCTTTTTGCATTGTTTGCACATTCTCCTGTTTTTTAAAGTTACTATATAATGTTTATTATTCAGGGTTATTTTTCAAGTTTTCACTTATGTTTTATCTTTTTTAAGCCACCCAAACCATTAAGGGAGCGGATGACATACCAACACTTTAAATAAAGGCATATTGAAGCAATCCATCTCCCCCATCACTACAAAATGCTTAGCATTCACAAACAAGATGCAAAAATATTCCAGCTTGTCTCATATGTTATCATTTTAATAGTCAACTCAAGATGTACAAGGGTGGTGGACAAGCTTTTGAGTTTCCAACATTTCTCCCTAGAGTAAGACCTTGAAAATTTAAAAAAACAACACATTTATTATTTTGGAAATGCATTGGCCTAATGATGATATTTCATTAAGGTTTTCCTCTTGTGGTCCAACAGGCTATGGGTTTTTTAATGAATGTAATTTTTAATGATGGTAGACTTGGATGGCAAGTAGACAGACAAGGCATTTTGTTCATTAATCAGAAGTATAAGAATTGAGCACCAAGCATCCAGGTTTACAAATATTTATATCGTGAAATTATAATAATCTACAATTGATTTCTAATGCAACTTACAGCAAATCAATTCAAAGATCATGCTGAATCATACTTTGTTGGAATATAAACAGGAAACCTTTCTTACCAGCAAATTGCCTATATAATATTACCTGGCAATAGACCATAGAGCTCTTTCATTGGAGCACTTTAATGTTTGCCCTCTGCTGTGCTGAAAGGAATATATAATAATATTCCCTTTGTAAAGAAACTATATAGGGTTTTTTATCTTAATGTCATTCTGCTATATTTTACCTTCCTCTTCAAACGTATCTCCAACTCTACTATTGTAGTCCCACACCCAGAACTCTCTTTAGAGACTAAAATTGCAATTGCATACTCACTAATTTGGTAGTAAGTTGTAAACAGATATCCACAATAGTATACAAAATCCAAGTAGAGATCTCTGTCTTTGGAGCCTTGAAATAAGATCTCACAATCAAAATGTGAAGATTTGGTACATCCAGCATCCTAAGTTATAATCTGTTTTATTTGGTTTTTGGCACAGTATATGTGCAATCCTAACCACTGTAGTTTGTTCAATAAACTATAGTTTAATATGTTTAGTTCAATGATGAGAAAAGTAAAGTTCTACATTTTGGCAAGAAAAACCAAATGCACAGGTATAGAATAGGAGGTACCTGGCTCAATAGGAGTAACTGCGAGAGGGATCTTGGACTCCTAGTGGACAATTACTTAAATATAAGCCAGCAGTGTGCTGCAGCTTCCAAAAAAGCCATCACAGTCTTGGGCTGGATTTACAGAGGGTAGAATCAAGATCAAGTGAAGTGTTAGTAGCGCTTTATAAAGTTTTGGTAAAAATCACACAATAGTGCATTCAGTTGTGGGTGCCAAGATATAAAAAAGATGTTGAGGCTTTAGAAAGAGTGCAGAGAAGAGCAACAAAGATTAGGAGACTGGGGGCTAAAACATATGAAGAATGGTTGCAGAAATTGGTTATGTTTAGTTTAATGAAAAGAAGGACTAGCAGTGTTAGATAGCAATATTTAAGAGTCTGCCACAAAGAAGAGGGTGTCAACCTATTCTCCGAAGCTCATGAAGGCAGGACAAAAAGCAATGGATGGAAAATAATCAAGGAGAGAACCAACTTAGAACTAAGGAGAAAATCCTGATAGAATAATTAATCAGCGGAAAGACTTGCCTCCAGAAATTATGGGTTCTCCAACAGTGGATATTTTTAAGAAGAGATTGGACAACTCTTTGCTGAAATGGTATAGGATTTCCAGCTTGAGCAGAAGGTTAGACCCAAAAACCTCCAAGGTCCCTTCCAACTCTGTTATTCTGTTAATATATCATGGCTTAGCATTGTAGGAACTCAGTCCAGGTCCATCATCTTTTACTGTATGTTTTAAAAAAAAACAGTTTGGTTTTTGCCTTCACACAGTGTATCATTCTCAGTAAGGATGAAGTTAAAACACTGCCTTCTCTGTGTATGCCAGGAGATCTAGGAGAGGAAAACAGTTGGTGGCAACTACAGACAATGCCTGGCTATCAAGGCTTGCCAAGATTGTGAACCCTCTGTCAACATTACAGAGCCAGCTTTAGAGTCTATAAAAAGAAGAGAAAGCCTTCACATGCACGAATATAAGAGGTCAGCTATTTTGTGATCAGATAAAACAAGGTTTGACTCCTATGCACTAAGTAAGCCAACCTTCAGTGGATGCTCATAAAAATAATAAATATTTTCCTTTCCCTACCAAATGACTTTTTAAGCATTCTGCTGACCATCACCCCTAGAAGACATGGGTAAAATGAAACCTTTGAGAGGCAGCCTAATTAGCTCATGTACTGTCAGAGGTAGCAAAAGACAAGACTTACATATTACACATACATATGTAGTCTATGGAGTTCCATATCAGTACACTATTTTCTGGGTTGCCTGCAGCTTTTAATAAACTCTGGCATACTCTGTCATACCAATGTAAGTAATGATGGGCAATCATGCCAAAACATACCATCTACTCACATGATATCTATTCATCCAATTGAAGGACTGAGACACAATGATACTTCAGTGTCCTTTATTCCTGGAATGTCCAGTTCCTGTCTAATAAATAACCTGTGACTAGCAAGCAGCTGCAGAACATTCTGACATTTTAGAATGTGCTCCCATCATAGTCATAATTATGTCTTGGGAATCAACTAAAGGGGTACAAATTCAACAGAGGCAAAAACCTTCTCCTGCCATTTCATTTTTATCTTGCCCCAAGAGGCTCCCATATAAATTTTGAAGTGCCACAAACAGTGGCAATTATACCAGTTGCATGGAGTTTGCATTTTAAACCCAAAGCTTCAAAAATAACCCCATTCCAGAGTTTTTCCTAAAGGTACATGCTTAGATAATGCAGGGGGGGAGAGAATGTTGGGTTCACCCATTTGTACAAGTGGCAAACTCTCAAAATAACAACAATAACAAACAGGATTTTCATGCCATTTATTCTCTGTCTGCTAAGAAAAAAAGGCAGAGACTGTAGTGCCATTGGCAAGAAAAATAACAATAACATAAATCCATAAACAAGCACATGTATAAGCAAATAAAGACCACCATCATTATATATAAGACCTTAATTACAGACCTCAATATAGACTCTGGACCAGAAATCCACAGTGGCACATCTTTTCTTAATAATCCCATCTCTTCCTATGCGGTATCATTGCTTCCAATAGAAGAGAACATACTGTAGGTAGCTTAGTATATCAATGCTGCCTGTTGACGTGGTTTTTTTTTTCCACTGCACCCAATCTGCCCCATAGTTCAAGAAGATATTCAGTACATCAGGAGGTTGTATACAGATTGCTCTAGTAACTGTTTATATTTCCAGAAAGCAGCATTGGAAAAATAATGAGAAGATCAGAAGATCAGCAGCATTTGAGGGATCACCATTTAGTTCAATGCTAGAACCTATACCTTTTCCTTTGGTACCTAACAATGTCATCTACCTAAATTGGTCCTGCAAGATATATATAGTATATAAAGCTTAAACTACATATCTATTCTCAAATACGAAGGAAAATTCAGGATTTACACTACAGTTTGCAGAGAAACAGATACACGACTTCAATGAATTACCTTCCAAGAGATAAAGGAAGGAGTCTTAGCACTGTCAGTTAATGCATGGCAACAGTGATGAAGGAAAGGCACACCCACATTCATGGCAACAGAAAGAAGCAGTACATTTTCCCTGCCTCTGTTGCCATGCATATATTCTGAACCATATGAACCATTCAGTAATGGTTATTTGGAGTATAAAAGCCTATTTTCATTGTTCCCTTCTCTCCCGCTCCCTATGTAACAGCCGATTGATAAAACAATTTACGTATGCTGAGCAATACTAAAATCACATGCATAAAGAACAGAGAGGTCTCTTTATTAATTACATACACAAAGAGCTCTTTCCCACAACTCAGTTTAATGCTTTGCTCCCATCTGAGAATCATCAGAAACCTAAACTTTAAAGCCTTTCCCACTGTTAATTCTAACTGCCTCTGTTCTGGCTTATAGTCAGAAGACAATGTTCTCATTTCCCATTTAAGGAAGGCTGCTTTCTCCTTCCCATTTCTTAATATTATCAGCTGGAAGGAAACCATCTATCAATCACAACATTGATCCACCTAATGATAGGTTTGACGCATGACTAAATAGTAAGTTTAGCCATCTCTCAGAACGTGCCCTCCACTTTCACCTGCAATCTCTTCAAGTCTGTACAGTGTAGAGGATGGGATGGGAACAGCTTCCTATAGCCCAGACCTGCTATAGGCCAATTAGTGCAATTAGTTCAAAACAGCAGCTTGGTGGGGATTACAAAAGCCCACTCTTTTCTGCTGTTTGTGATGTACCTCCGCCACCCTGGAAGAAGAACATGGAATTTATTTTTTGAAAGCAATCAAAACATTAGGTGGAAGAAGTGGGAGACAGATGTGCTAAGAAATTCAAATAGAGATCTAATCTTTTATGATCCTTATGCAATTCCATCCTCACCAATGCTGGTCAACTATTATTTGGGCTGTTCCAAACTGGGGTTGATAAAGAAACCTAATATTTACAATCCTGCTTCCCCATGGACCACCTCACAGAACCATCAACCAAATTGTTGTCTCCATGCACAGCTAGTTAGATGCTCAAGAAAAAAAACATTTGATAGTTAGCACTGATTTGTTTATCTAAAAGCATGCTATGTGGTTATTTTATTTTGGGCTAAACAGGACATATGATCTTCCTGATTACAACACAGCATGCGAACAAGTAATTATAGTTTGTTCAACAAGTTAAATTTAAAAAAAATTACTAAATTATTGTTAGTATAAACTCAGGCAATCTGTCATACTAGCTTCATGATAGACTATGCTAAACCACTCACAAGCATTGCATCCATCTTCTCATTTGGTGAAAGTCTGAAGGACCCAATAATCTTTCCTTCACCGAAGGGAAGAAACTACACAAAATGACATGGTTTACATTTCTAGGACAGGCTCCAAGCCTGACGCCCACTTGGAAGTCATTCCTCTTTAATGCCAGCTGCCATGATTTTGTTGCTATTCTTTGAGGCCAATATATTTCCACTACGTGCACTCACAGTAAAGCGGAACTACCTGAAGGGGAAATACACTGTTTCCCCAACTCTGAACAATACCCATCTTCCAAAGGATTGGGTTATGCGCTAAGCGCATGAAGGACTTTAGTTTTGAGAACATGAACATATATGTGATCAGATGCAACTCACAACAAATGTAAGTTTTCAAGGTGGCAACAGACCAGGAAAAAAATCCCACCACTTTTTCAACAGCTCTGCAGAAATCACCAAGAAATCTAAGTAAAGGTTTGCCCCATACCACAGAGAAAGAAGCTTGGCCATCCCCAAATGCTTGACAAATTCTAGAGAGCTGTGTGAACCTGTCACACCTGCAAAAGGCATCACTTGGTAGGGCCTTTAGATTTACCCTATGGAGACTTTAATGAACTAGAGAAGACAACTCACAAGATGCAGGTGTCACCCCCACCATACCCTGCTGGCCACGGGGATGCCACAAAGGATTCTTTTTGTCTCTCACAGCTGCGGATCCGGCCCGCTATTAAAGGGCACAGGAGCAATGGCTAATTAAAAAGAGAGAGAGTTGGCAGTTCTATTCATGTTCTCCATGGAAGCGGATACAGAAGGCTCAATTCCGCCTAGACTGAAGCTCTCTGGAAATTCTAGGCCAGAGGCGAAGAGGAGACTGCAATGCACACGTGTCCTTGCTAGAGGCAGACCCAAGAATCCCGCTCTTACACCGCTCCGCGCATACTCCTCTGAAGGGCAGAAACCGGCGTTACTTGCACCTGCCCGCTGCCAGGTGAAAGCGCCAGCCCGCCCTTCCCCGAGGAAGAGGAGGGGGAGAAGAAAGAGAGCTCGAGCACCCGCGCCTCAGGCTCGGCCGACTCACCTCATTTTCCCCGCAGCTGAGCTTTGCGCAGCCGTTTCTAGCCAGCCGCCTTTCCCCTCACCGCACAGCGGGAAGTTTCCCCGCCCCGGCCCGGGATTCGGCGACGCTCCTGCAGCAAAAAAAAAAAAAAAAAGCGGCGGCAGCAGCTGCTACTCTGGCTGTCAGATGCTCAATGGAGGAGCGCCCGAGAGGAGGAAGAAAAGCCCGCCGAGCGCTGCCGACTTCGCTCTTGCATCTGCTCTTCAATTCTGCCGCCTCGCTCGGCTCCTCCGGCCCGCAGGCAGTGACATCTTCTTACCTCCCCACCACGGCCAAGGGCGCTAGCTGGGGAGCCGCTCCTCGGCGCCTGGCAGCTGGTCCAGGGCCCCGGCCATCTCCCCCCGCCGTTTTCCCGGGATGTGGCGAGGCAAGAGTGGGCGTGGGACAAATCGCTGGCGAGGGAGGAGGAGAGGGAGGAGGAGGCGGCGCACAAAGCCCGCGGGGCTCTGCTGCCCACTGCTGCCGAGAGACACTTCCGCCAGCCTGTCTGCCGCTGCTGCAGCTCTCACGAGCACCGCGGACCAGGCAAGTCCATCCAGGCACGCGCAAAGGGGAGAACGCACGCGGAACGTTTCTGCAACACACACAAACACCGGCAAGCGCGCACGCGCCTGTCGCTACGAGCAAGGTGCGGGCGCCTTTCGGCTTCGCTTTGTAGGACTGTGCCGGTTGCTTCTTTTAAAAAGGAGTCGCCGCTCCGCCGCTGGTATTTTCGGTGCAATTAATGTAGAATCTTAGGGTACCCTGTTCAGTGTATTTTATGTCTGCGGAAACTTTCGTGGGCTCTTACCGTTGTTTTATTCCTTAAAACCAAGGATGAAATTCAGCAGGTTCTGGAGAATCTTTTGAGTAGTTCAGAGAATCGGAAAATACCACCTCTGATTGGCCCCAGCGGGGAGGGAATGGAGATTTCGCAGTATTCTTCCCCTGCCACACCCACCAAGCCACACCCACAGAGCCGGTAGTGAAAATTTTTGAATTTCACCACTGCTTAAAACCGATACAAAATGTGATGCTGTGTGTATACTGTGTAGCTTTCTCCAGTCTGCCTGTCTTGTGCTTTACCAGTTGGTATGTGATTTACCTCAAAACCAAACACTATAGCTGGGAAGCCATTGGAGCTGAAGTCGCTTCAAAATCAGTAGTTCCAGTCAGAAAAGGTTATTTCTTTGCCCTGAGCATTGAACAAAATAGATCCCAAACATTTTAATAGCAGTAGTGGACCCTACGTGCTGAGATGTAATTACAAACTTCAAGCATTAAAATGCAGCAATTTGTATTTCCAATGATTGTTATCTGGTTGAGTTAAAATGTCCTGAATTGGTAATTGTGTGTACTATGTTTGTATATATAATGTATACAATTCACTGATGCTTTTGGCAGAAAAGGAGAACAAAGTATTCTTTCAGTTTAACGGGTTTATTCTTGTATGTCAGGGGAAATGACTCTTTTAAGATGTGGTAGCAGTTGGTGTTAGTGAAGAAATAGTTTCCATTTGCTGAATGGAAGAGTCTCTTCTAAGTAGCTGCTACATAGGATCAAAGAAGAAATGTGGGGTGGAATCAGGTGACATCTGGCCCAAGCCTTTAAAGTGCCACAAGAACATGCCTACACAGTCTATAACATAATTCCAGAGATCATAAAAGATGACAGTCTGTAGCTCAGAAGACTTCAAAAACATTTTACTCAATTAAGGAAAAAAAACATGAAATGCAGAATTCAGAGGGGTGCAAAAGAATGTCTGGAGGAAGGGTGTCAAAGATTTGTGAAATATGCCATTTTTGTGAGTATGAAAATCAAACACAATGTAGTGACATGTGGATTTCTATCTCTCAAACCATGTGCATGCCCAGTGTCATTCTCATGCCAAAGCTACTTTGGTGCTCTTAGGTCACTATAAATTGAGCAGTTTTAAAGGCACTACATATTTTAAAGTGACAATACTTAATAAATAGACCAAACTGTCCCTGATATTTTTGCAGCATGCCTAAAATCAACAGCTGGCCAGGAAAAAGGCTCTTGTAGCAATTTTTAACACTGATTCCATCCTCCTTATTTGATTCCATTTTCTGGATTGGTTTGATTGGAAAATGAAAGGCAACTCCGAAGGGGTCCAGAAGATCTCTGGAAACTAAGTGATGCACATTGAGGCAAACTCTGCCCTTTATGTAAATATTGGTAAGGTCTCAGCTTCTAAGGTCATTGTCTTGAGGATAGAGATAGAAGGAACTGCCATATTGTAGTATTCTCGTACCAATCTATGATACAGCTACATCTGATCACTACATTTCAAAAGGAATAGAATAGTTTGAAAAAGGGCAAAAAAAAAAGTAACACTGATATGTACAATTATTTTCCATGGCATGGTGAAAGTACACAGCTTTTTTCTCCTCCCCAAAAAGGCCATCTAATAAGGCTTTTTAGAAGACAAGAAGAACAAAGTATTTCTTCACACGACATATAATTAAGGTGTCAAATTCATCACATGGCATGGTAATGGCCACTCACTTAGATGGTTTTATACATCCATGGAGGAGAAATCTATTAAATATTAGCAGTCTCTTCTACTAATTACAAAGGAATACCAGTTGCATAGGAACAGTTGGAAGGCCTCTGTTCTTTCTTGAGAGCACCCACAGGAAAATGAGTGGCCACTGTGAAAAACAGTATGGTGGACCATATTGATTCTATGGATTGAGCCACTATTACACTGATAGTAGAATTTAACAAATCGTGAGCTTGATCTTTTGCAATCCTAAGTGAAAAACATCCTGACAAGACTTTTGTTTTTATAGTATTAGATTAAAACAAAACAAAACAAATACACTATAGTCATTTATAATGTACACCTACAAAGAGTAAGACCCTCCTACAATCCTGAATCAATTTGATGGAACCAGATATGGGAGCTTTCAGGGGTAGAACAGAAATTACTCAGAGGTGATAACCAGGGCTCACATCCTACTAATCTGAGTAAATGCATTGTTATAATTTTAATATCCATTGAAAAATGTTTATTAAAAACTAATTGAAAGAGAGTATATGAAAAAATGTTTTACAACAGTTATTTTAACTTCATATTTTTCAGTATATTTTCCCAATTTTAGAATTGTTCTGATTTTTCTCTAGTTTTGATTTCTAAAGTATTGTTATTTTATCTAGCACTGATTTTGTTAAAAGTTTTACTGAGTTTAGATGTTTTTATATAAATTTTCTGTTATTGTAGTATTCACTGCAATTTATTTCAAGTGCTTAGACACATAATGCAGCAATAAATTCTATGAATTTTGTTTATAGGAATCCAGCACTAATGGTCTGATTTCATATTCTCTGAATAAAATATAATAATTACAAATACAAAGGCAAAGTTCATGCAGATTCAAAATGCTTTGGAAAGTTATATTCTTGTATAATACATTAAAAGTTTCATTGTCAAATTCAACTCATATTGCAAGGTATAATTTTAATCAAAGCAGTATATTGATGTTTATTGGTGTCCTGCAATTTCAATGTAGCATGTTGGAAACGTAATATAGAAGGCTATCAATTTATTAAAACTTCAACCTCTAAAAACTGGAGCTTAATGTTCCCTTTCCACTTGAGGAAAAAAGCCCTTTATTATTTAGCCTTGTAGAGCCTGCTTATAATTTGGTTCATTTCAAATATTTAGATAGATTCCCCAATACAAACAGTAATTTTCAATTGGTTAAACCAGGAGTGTCAAACTCATGGGCCACGGGCTAGATGCATCACGTGCTGGCCACGCCCACCCGCATTTTAGCGAAGGGGGGGGTCACAATTCGTGAGTTTGACACCCCTGGGTTAAACAAAACATGTTCGGGCATATGAGCTATTTTACACTATTACTAGTTTTACTTCATTGCAAAATGCAGTATCTTCTTGTACTGTAAGTACCAATCCATGAAAAACTCAAGAGCAAAAAAGGGTGAAATTGTTCATTATTATACGGGGCATTCCCAAACTTTATTTTGTCAAGTGGTAGCATTATATGATTTGATGTCAGAGGTCCTCTGCAATGGGATACAGACCTCTTCAACTGAATACTGCTTCACAGACACCTCTAAAAACATAGCAAACATATTTGTCCCAGGGAACCAGATTTTTTTTCTTAATGGTTCACATGTTTATTTTCCCATTTCCTCTGCTGGTTTATAGTAAGCTTAAAAAGATCTCTTTATACATGATCTACTGAGTCTTAAAATACAAATATACAATATCCATAAGCAAAAGACAAGTAAAGCTTTGAATGACTCACTATTTCTTAGGAACTTCTAACAGTTTTATACACGTATAAACATTCATGCTGATCAACATACAGAATGATTTCCTCTATCAACCAAACATCTGAGAAGGGATCAGACAGGTCATTATTTGTAAGAAATGTTCATTAATTTTTAATCCTTCAATTTAAGTTGGAGCTGTAATTCCTGCTCCCATATTCAAGTTAAACCTGTGGTAGTCCACATTTAGGGTTACCACATCTGTGCTGTAAAAATCTACATAAGAACGTTGTTCTTACATTCCCTTCCATTCAGCTAGATGGCAGAAAAAATATTTCAGCTCCTTGCTGCCATCTGGTGTTTATCTGGATTTCTGCAGCATAGATACAGTAGTATAATGTAATACAATGTATAATTATGTATAATTTCAGAGACAATGAAATCAAAGCACAATCCAACAATGTTAATCTTACTGAACTTAATTCTTTAGTTGCAAATCAATGAAAATTCTAATCTTCACATTTATTCTTTTAAAGGATTTATAACTCTAGTAGCAAATTGGCCAGAAATGTTGTTTGAACCTTATATTTCATTTCACAGGCAAACCTATGAAGGTTCCACTGAAATGAACAACACAGAACAGCAGTGTTTAATGGTTGTTCACTTATCTCACCTTGGCCTAAAATTTCTGTCTGCTTTCTTCACTGTTTATTAGAAATAGATGTACCATCATTTATGCAATCATTGATATTCTGACAATGTAGTTAGACAGTACAAAGCTGATAAACAATAAAACAGCGAAGCAGCCATGTGTAATAGTAGAATAAGCTTTTTGGTGACTATTTCATAATTTTTTTCATTTATATTGCATAAATATTCAAGCCATGACTTCATTTTAAACTTGAATTTCTTCATATAATATACAACAAAGAGATGATAATTGTTTTTTGAAGTGACGCTTAATGAATAACCAAAATAATTATGGTAAGTAGCCAAGGACTTAACTTTCCTGAGGTTTGTAAGAATTTCAAAATCACAGTGGCTAGGCTAGACAGTAACCATACTGTTAAATTTTCAATATACATTTTGTACAGAACTTTGATGCAAGGCCAGTTCTTGTTTGCACATATAGCTTCATGCAAGGATTCTCCTAAACAACTCGCCATTGCATAATGCTAGTATCTTTTCCACCTGTAGAGATGAGATGAGTATCTTCATATAGAAAATCTACATTGGTTACATGACTGCTATGCCCACCATACACATGACTTTGAGCCTGAAAGACATTAATAAAAAGGCACATTCAGTAATACAGTCATAATTGGTAAAGGGAACAACAAAACCTGTCAGTTATAGCTAATAATTAGAGGCCAATTTAGAGAGAAATCATGCCATGTTGTTCAGCAGGTGATACCACCTATCTGACCTTGACTCAGCTCGGAAGCTAAGCAAGACCAGACCCGATGGGCAACTACCAGGGAATGTCAGGGATAAAAGTTAGGCTGGGAAATAAACAAGAAAAAGGGAACAAACCACTTTTATAGTCTAGCATTATTTTTGCTTCCATCAGCCATGCCAGGAAGGTACATCACTATGCTTATGGCTAAAATCTACACTTCCTTGATAAATCCACATTGGAGATTTGCTATGGCTGCTGCAGCCACCATTTTTTGTGTGTGCCTTCAAGTCACTGTTGACTCCTGGCAACTGCTTAGACAAGCCCTGCAGTTCTCTTGGCAAGATTTCAAAAGTGGTTTGTTGTGCCAACTTGCTAGGGTTCAGAAAAAAGAGACTGGCCCAAGGTCACCCAACTATCTTTGGGCCTAACGGGGGACTAGAGCTCAGATTCTCTCTCTCCTTACCACACTGATGGTATGGTAATGGACCATACCGACTCTCTACCAGGATATTAGTCCAGCATAAAAGGAAGATATAGTACACAGACAAATGGATTTTCCCAAAGTTGCTTTTTCAAGAGGCAACCAGACTTTCTGAAGACATTTCACTTCTCATCCAAGAAGCTTCTTCAGCTCTGACATTCCCCACCATCCAGTCAGAGCTGAAGAAGCTTCTTGGATGAGAAGTGAAACATCTTCAAAGAAAAACCAGAAAGTCCAATTGTCTCTTGAAAAAGCACCTTTGGGATAATCATGACCTGGATGACTGAGAATCTCCATAGACAGACAAATAGATTGTTTTCAAATGCATTTGCTTCTCACTGCTTCTAATGTGGGAACTCCTTCTTTGATTGGCAACCAGATTATGTAACATAATTTGCATTGGTCCCAGAACAATTTGCTTTAAAAAAAAAAAAAAACCATTACTGCACGCCAGGGCATTAAATGTTTAAATCTAAATTTAAACATTTAACCAAGCTTCCCATTGGAGCAGAGATATTGATTTTGTCTCTAATGTTTGAAAACAGTATTCTTATCTATGGCCACTTGTTCACTGATAAGACTAAGAATTAGTAAGCCAATTTACATAGTTGCAAGGCCACAGGAGTTACATTTATCTTTTTTAATAGAGCAATATATTTCCTAGAAATGAATACTACATCAAAAATAAGAAAATGTACACCATAATATCTAACATATCAGATTCATTAAGGAATTTTAGGATATATTTTGAAAGCTATAAAAAATGAAGAAAACCAATTTTATATTTAAAATTGGAGGAATGGTTATAACATTGATGGCCATGGTGGCACAATGATTAGAATGCAGTAGTGCAGGCTAACTCTGCTTACTGCTAGGAGTTCAGTTTCTTTGTTCAAGGTTCAGCTCAAGGTTGACTCAGCCTTCCATCCTTCCAAGATCAGTAAAATGTGGATCCAGATTGTTGGGGTTAATATGCTGACTCTGTAAACTGCTTAGAGTGTGCTGTATAAAGCACTATGAAGCAGTATCTAAGTCTAAGTGCTATTGCTATTTGGTGTAAGCGCATTTCCTAGCTTGTTTGAGAAGACAGATATCAAATAATTACGTTATTTCAGGCATGCAACTCTTAATGTTTTCTGTTTTGTAATTTATTAAATAAATTGTTCTGTAATTCTTTAGTGAACAGCTTTATCTAAATTAATTAATATCATTTGATAACATTTTAAAATGCTAATGCGGAAACCTATATAGACCAATATATGTATTTACTGAATGACTGTGATATAAATTGTTATAGATATAGTATTATCTAAAAATCTGCATGAAATTCAATGAAAGAAACAAATCTAATTATAAATGTAATTTAGTATATCTAATTATTAAAATATTAACTGAAACAATGTTAAATTGAAGTTGGCAGAATACAAAAGATACCTTCTTCAAAATATTCAAATCAAGTAGTATGAACACTTTAATCAGAACAACTTATGCAAATAGTCTCTAATATAGCTAGTGCCTTACCCTAAACTGTGAACATGGATAAGAAAAGAGATGTACTTTGCCAAAGTCATCACCAGTTGATAATAAATTTATTTCATGTGAGCGACAAAGGGCATTTATATCTGTGCCATCTGAACCTTCTGGCCACACACCTAAAATAAGAAATAATCATTTATATATTCAACTTTTTGAAGATCCCACTTCTTGCCAAAACTACAAATCTATCAGCATTATATTTCTGAACTGCTTAAAATATGGCATCAAACAATCCAGTTCCCATTTCTTGGCACCTATCAGAATCTGGATCTCCCAGATAAAAACAGAGACTGAAACATGTGCTGAGATATAGCACTGGTTTAAATGAAAAAAAAGTTTTGTTAGATAGGTTTAGAAAACATAGACTGTGTAAATATATCATGACTAAACCGTGTATTTTTCAATATATGACAATAGCTAATTTAAATTATATAATATAAGCTAAGGTTTATAAATAATGGTAGTTAGAGTAAGATGGTCCAATACAAAGTCATTATGGCTTAGCACGACGTATGACACCAGACCAAATATGCTGCTGTGAAAAAAGAAAAATAGAATTTATGTTGATTACAATGTAGTAATTACAGTAGTAGTGCTATTAAATTGATCATGTACCCATAACTATGAAGAATACAAGCATGGAATAGAAAGAGATATTAATATTATAGCCAGGAACAATCAATTTTAAAAAATCATACTATAAAACAAGGAGTCTCAACATTAAAAGAGCCTTAACATGTTATAAGAGATGAATGAAAAGGTATGCCCCCAACATTATAAATATAATAAATTGCCTATAGATGGCAGTACTGAATGTCATATACTTACCGAAAACATGAAATCCTAAAGTACACGTGTAAGTAGCCCATTCTATATCTCTAGTGGTTTCAACACTTACTACTTGCTTACAAGCTGAAGGAACCCCTATTAAGAATAAAGAATGGGAATGAAAATAAATGTAACATTAATGATAAAGCTTTAGGACAACACTAACTGAAAACTAAAATACCAAAGATAATCTCTGTAATCGAATCTTGGTACTAAAGAACAAAGTCTGTATTCAAGGCAATATACTATTTGTTACTTACAGTATAGGATTTCATAGTCCCCTGAATTAGACACAAGATACTGAGAGTTAGCAGACCAATCCAAGTGAGTAATGAAACTGGAATGACCCTATGAAGAGATGCATTGTATTAATTCCAACAGCATAACATTATACATAGTTACATCTTGCAACAAACCAGAAGTTGTGGAATGTTTCCAGTAGAGTGACTAAAAAACTAACCCCTTTTTTCACTTTGAAATATCAAAAGAACCAAAAGGTACTCTTGAGAGACCACCTTCTGCCAATTACCTCCCTGCGACCAATTAGATCGCATAGATTAGGCCTCCTCCGAGTACCATCTGCCAGTCAGTGTCGACTGGCAACCACACGGAGGAGAGCCTTTTCAGTAGTAGCTCCGACCCTTTGGAACGATCTCCCCATGGAGATTTGTACCCTCACCACCGTCCAGACCTTCCGCACAGCCCTTAAGACCTGGCTAGCCCGTCAGGCCTGGGGATAAAGATAATCTGTCCCCACCCGAATGATAAATGAATGTTGTTTACTATTTTACTTTTATGTACTATTTTGTGTCTATTGTCTGTACCCTCCCTTCCCCATTTTATGTAAGCCGCCCTGAGTCCCCTCAGGGAAAAGGGCGGCCTATAAATATTAATAAAATCTAAAAATCTAAAATCTAAATCTAAATCTACTCACCCTCCTGGGGCAAACCAGATAGGAAACATGGCCAGATGACTTAATACTATTTGTAAAGCTACAATGACAGAATCTTGCAAGTCTGCAAGTATATTTCTCTCTCACCCACTCGTCTCTTTTGCAGTCCAAAATAAAAAATAAAAAAGGGAGGATATCTCCCATCCACTATCCAACTATGGACTAAGCTGTTTCTTAGCTGACCATTCTCTTGGCAGCATCTTTTTGTCCAGTCTCCCAACATCTTTCTCACAAACCATTATACTTTGACCTAAAAACTTGTATTTGCCTTGAGTATTTACTTTATAATAATCCTGACTGTATAATTTGAATGGGAAATCAGTAACTAATTTTCCAATTTCAAAATTATTTTAATTATTGGTTCATAAATGCAAAAAATTCTTGACTATTTACTCTTTTGTTTTTGAACCCCAAATTATTGTTACTGTCTACCTGGAAGTAATGCAAACAAAAAAATGTCAAAAAACTCACTCTATTCAACTCCTCAATCAGTGCAGGACATCACTAACATTCTATCCTAAAGCCTGAGTAAGAACCATGTTTTTAGGCCTTTTAAAAGGCTAACAAAGTTGAAGCGTGTACATTTTAGGGGAGAGATACTGTTCCCCAGGATAGGCACAATTATAAAGAATATTTAATCATTTAAATATACATTAATCTTTCAATAGAATTAATATTTTCAAATATTTTTATTTTTCAAATATTTTGTTACTTTCAAGATATTAAATAAATCAACGGGATATTAAATAAATACAAAAATAAGCTTGTATGTAATAAGATTATGACTTACTGAACATTTGCCAATTCTACTATATTTTCTTCCATTGTCACTAACACTGTATATATAAATGCAATTGTCATGAGAGCCTATTGCCAAGAAGTTGCCATCTGCAAAACAGAAGCAATAAAACTGTAACCATACTGATGAAGCAGAATTATCACTTGAGCAAGCACTTTTAAAAGATATCTGGAAGAGAGATTACATATTATAAGGCACTAGCAAAAGATCCCTTTTTCCTACATGAGTTTTTCCATGTTTCAGCTTAAATCTGAGGTCTTATTTCAGGGAATGAAGACATCTAAGTTTATCAATTGATATAAATCATTTCAATGACATTTTCTTTGTTTTTGTAAAGTACCCTAACGATGCCAGCTTCATAATAAGCCACCCAATATTGTAATACAAAAAGCTGTAATTTATTAACAGCTTCATTAGGCATTCTTCATTAGGCATTTCTTATTCGCAGCCATCTTTTTTGCTTTCTTTATCTGCTTCTGAACTTTGCCCGTGTTCCTGTCCTCCCTTCAGTCTGTGTCATAAATCACATTATCCAATAGTTTCATTCATCTCAACCCAGCTACTGTAATCTGAGATCCGGCTCTGCCAATTCTCTGCATGGAATGTCAAAAGAAAGTTGACAGTTATCTTCACTCCTTAAAGATTTACAAAGGTTTTTAGACTTATGGGGTATGGTGTTGAGCTGTGATGATTTCTTTTTAAAAACATATTCTTAGCTTATTTTTTTTATCATAGGATTTGTTTAATTTTATTATTCATATTTTGTACAAGGAATTGTATTATAGATACTGCCCTTGAGGAACCCACCATAATACAATTTGAGGTTTTAATAATTATCATACTAGGATTATAATATACTAATAGCATATATTTCACCAAGAGCTTTTATTCAAGCTTAGAAAATTTAAGACCTGCTTAGCTGCTTGAGGGGCAATCTGTATTTTTGCTATTATGATATTTATTAATAAGATTTTTATATTGTATGTTTTATTTATTCTTATTTATTCTGGTTTGCTCCCCATAGTCACCATTGGTGAGCTGGACAGCTATATACAATTAATTAATTGGTTACTTATATTTCATTCAGATCAATGAATGAAAACAGCAATACTTGGTGGTTTGGATCATAAGGGATGAATGCACAAGTCAACTGCGCTGAGTCAACATAGAAAGTAAGCTTTTAGCATGGTCCACCAGTGACAAATGGGCAAAAGACATATAGTCATAGCAGCAATTGGATACTGAGGTATCTGGTTTCCAAAAGTGATTAGGATATGCCCTGGCAAGCTTCTCATTACTACAAGGAAATGTGATTAAATTCTATTAAAATTCTATTTGCTTATTTATTTAGATAATTTATATAGCTGCCCACTCACTTTCAGTGATTCTAAGTGAAAAATATAAACCCAATATACAAAGAGTAAAAACAATACTCCCCCCCCCCCTAATCTCTCCTGGCGACAAGCAATCAAACAAGACACTCTGGGTTCCATCACACTCTAGGTTCCGCAATAAGCCTGCGGCTTATAAAAAAACCATATTTTATGTCACTTCAAGCTATCCAGCTCTACCTCCAGAGAATTCTAGCATATAGTTCATCTTAGGTTAGGACAAATCTGATGCATATGGATTTTTGATACAACACTTCATTATTCTACTATTTTCAAAGGGATTCTAGTAACATGGTACAAGAGCTTAGACACCACACTTAAATCAAAAGAAGTCACGGTAGCTTCATTATGCCAAAATGAAATGATACAAATTTGCAATTGATGAAAAAAGTAAGAAATGTCTGTTTCAATTGAAATGGTATATTCAAAATATACCAATCAAAATATATTCACTATTAACTTTTTTATATTTCCAGAGATTCTGAGCAGCAGAAACAAGAATGGCAAAACTGTTATTTATGGAGATTAATAACTATGTTATGAAAATTCTTTTTTGATTAACCAACTGATTAAATGTTGCCAAATTAAACAACTCCAAACCTGGTGAGTAACACATTGTGGACAGCTGTTCATTTCCATCTGTATGTACAGTGACCAAATCCTTTGTTTCAGTATCAAACACAAACCACCTGTTAATAAAAACATTAAGAGGAAAAGTTGTTTCATAGGAAAGCTGCTGAATCAGATCAAAAATAGCAGTTCAGCCTCTATAACTTTGTATTCTCTGTATAAATAGTTCCTGTTGGTTTACATGGGATATAAGTATTACTCTAAATATTAAAGGATGACAGATATAATTTTAGCATAAAAACTAAATTAAGTAAAAGTTGTAAATAAATAAACTGAGAAAGGGAAGAGCTCTATTTCAACCTCAGAGGCTATTTATTTTGTGATATGGATCCCATTAGAGAAAGTCAAATTAGTTTTTAATGCTAAAGTATCCATGGCTTAAACTACAAAAAGTAGCCCAATAGTACGGAATAGACTATACACAACATGAGCCTAAACAACATACTGTATATTTTTATACATCGTTATGAACATCCTGAGTTGAACACAGGATGCAGCTAACAACCAAAGAGTCAGTTTCAAATAGGGTAACCTGGGTCCCTCCAAGAAGCATCACTCAATGTCCATGCTGTGGAATCCTGGAATATCTATATATCTGAAGCATGTCCCATAGCTACCATATAAAAAGCCAATCATGAAGGCTCTATTAAGGGACTGAGACAAACAATTGAAAAAACTTATCCTCAGCAGTCAAATAACAAAACTGAGCAGACCCTAGTACAGGTAATCCTCAACTTACAACAGTTCACTTAGTGATCATTCAAAGTTACAATGACACTAAAAAACTGACAACCATTTTTCACACTTATGCTCATTGCAGCATCCCCATGGTCATGTGATTTACATTCGGATGCTTGGCAACTGACTCACATTTATGAAAGTTGCAGTATCCCGGGGTCACTCTTTGGTGACCTTCTGCCAAGCAAAGGAATTGGGGAAACCAGATTCACTTAACAACCATGTTACTAATTTAACAACTGCAGTGATTCATTTAACAAATGTGGCCCTAGATCAGAGGTCTCCAACCCCTGGTCCATGGCCTGCCATTGGTCCATGGCCTGTTAGGCAGTGGGCCCTCACCTGAAGGTAAACGGTGGGTGAGTGAGCAAAACTGAAACCACCACCCCCTCAGATCTGTGGAAAAATTGTTCTTCTATGAAACTGGTCTTGGTGTCAAAATGGCTTGGGACCACTGCCCTAGATGAGCCTAGCATAAGACCATAAGATCATTTTGCTAATGAAAAACTGCCCAAACTAGGTATAATCAACCTCGTATGATATTAGTATACTGATAGGATTCAATGTTGAGTCACATACCAAACAGCTCTAAAAAGGTTCTTTGAGTTGGGTTTAGTTTGGTTACATGAAAATGTCTTTGCTGTGAGTAGATCATAAAGAAATTCATTGCATCAAGTCTGCTTTTGTAGTTGCACAATTTTTGCCATCTTTTGTTCTACTTTACCACTATATTACTTTTTATGTTTTATTTGTGAACTGCCTAGGCTAGGTGGTATACAAATATCTTGTATTCCTAGGCTTTGAACATGAGATCAAATGTTATTTCAGAATGTCAAATACTTAAATTCTGAAATATCAACAATTCTGGATGGAAACGTGCAAAAAATGATTACTATTAATTACTATTACAATCATTACCATTCTTCCTTCCCTGTCTTAACTCATATATAATGGTCAATCTTTATATGAGTTTGGATCAAATTTAACTGAAAATAACATATGACAGTCAGGATATAACCTCACTTTTACTTCGTGTGAATACAAATAATCCTCAATATATAACAACTGGGAGCAGCATTTCTGTTGCAGGTGATTGTTAAGTGAGCTGTGTTTGATTTTACAACCTTTCTTTGCCATGGATGTTAGCAATTATCACAGTGAATTATGTGCTCATTAATTGAATCCAGCTTCCCACACTGACTTTGTCAGAAGCCAGCTGGGAAAGTTGCAAATGGTAATCATGTGACCAGGATACTGCAACTGTTACAAATACATCATACTCCATTTAAAATCATGTGACTGTGGGGATGCTGGGACAGTCAGAAGTAAAAGGAACAGCTATAAGATACTATTTTCAGTGCTGCTGCAATTTTCAACAGTCGCTGAACAAAAGGCTGTAGGTTGAAGACTACCTCCATTTAATGCCTAAGAAAACCCATTATCTGAGGCAACATATTTAAGACTTACCTTCCTGTGAGTGTTCCTACTGCAACTACAGATCCTGAAGGATGAAAACCAGAAGACTGTGCTGCATCCTACAATGTTCCAAAAGAATTATATTTGTTCAATTATAGCCATTCAAACATTTATATATAAAGCAAATTGTTACGAAACACAGTTTATGTGCTCATATTCTTGTTTTAAATAATTCTTCTCAAGTGTTAACAACTCACTTTACTTGGCATGTCACCTGGGAAAGGTAAAGGAATACAACCTGAGCCAGACGGGAAATGGATTATTCCATATATTCCAGAAAGAAGTGCCTCAAAGCCATAAAATAATTTTGTAATATGAAGTTTGAAGCATAATTTAAATATTCATATTGAACTGTGGCATTGAAAATAAGATTTTCCTGATACAGCATACTCTCAAAGGATATGTAATAAATTTTAGCGATCACCAATAATATGAATAAAGTTCCTAAGACATTAAATCATTAATATGTAAGGACTTGACTAATAATGTGAAATCATTTTTGTTGAATGTGAAACTTCTGAAAGGTATTTATGTAACAGAATTATGCATTATTATTATTTTTAAAAAAGGATATTAAGGTCAATATACTAAAATGAAGGCTAAATGATGCTAGGATTCCAGAACTGAATATTTGTATCGAGAACTTTGCAAAATCAAATAAACCCTTGAGCTAACTTGGAAGAGAAAATTGGAGCCAGATAGGATGCTGTTCCTACTCTGTTCCAGTCCTGGAGGCTGTTAAAGGGGCTGGAAGAGGGAATATAGGCTCCAACTAAATCCTGGCAAGACTGAGTTTGGGTTTTAGGGCTTTCTGGATCTTGGACTTTACCATCTTTGGTACCAAACAGACTCTGTGAAACAGTGGTGGGTTTCAAAAATTTTCGAACCTACTCTGTGGGTGTGGCCTCTTTTGTGGGAGTGGCTTGCTGGCTATGTGACCTGGTGGGAGTGGCTTGCCGGCCAGGTGTTTTCCCTCTCTCTCTCTCTCTCTCTCTCTTTCCTTCCTTTCATATCCTTTCCTTCCTTTCATATCTCTCTTTCTTTCTTTCTTTCTTTCTTTCTTTCTTTCTTTATTTTTTCTTTTCTTTCTCTTTCTCTGTGAGTCTATCTGTGTGTGTCTGTGTGTTTCAAAAAATTTTGGAACCTCTTCTGTAGGTGTGGCCTGCTTTCCGGGTCTACTGGTGGAACCTTTTCTAACCGGTTTGGTAGATTTGACAAACCGGTTCTACCGAACTAGTGCGAACTGATAGCAACCCACCTCTGCTGTGAAATCTAAATGTCTTCCTGGACTCAACTCCTGTTTAAAGAATAGGCGGCAGTAAGAACTAGGAGGTTACACAGCTTCATATTGTGTACCAGTTGTGCCTATTCCTGAATCAAGCAGCTCAATGTTACTCATACCCTGGTCATCTACTGTCACTCTTATGAGGTAAACTAAAATGACATTCAAGCCAGAAACACTTTACCCTATAACTAATGTAACAAGAAAATAATTCCATGAATGAAGTAGAAAATATAAGGGATTGCTTGGATCTTCTTGGAAAAAATAAATTTAATCCAATTTAATTTATTTTGCCTGAATTTCTGCCCATTGTTATAACAAGAAGTTGCTAAGTAAAGTCACACAATGAAACTATACAAAAAAGAACAAAGAAGTAACTGTAGATTGTGTTATATCCAATAAAATAAAAAATAAAATAAAACAATAAAACAAAACAAAGCATACAATAAAATAAATATTTTTTTTAATCTGGGGCCCTAGTTAGACTTCATACGCTTATAACTAAATTCATATGGTTTTGCTCTATATTGACTTTGGGCTGTATCTTACATTAATGAAGAATATTGAGGGGGGGAGGCATTGCTTTTTATTTTTTTTATACTGGGTTTTTATCTTTATAAACCACCTGGAGTAACTAAGGGTGAATTGGGCTGCCTTATAAATAAACAAATAAATACCACAAATACATTTTATTTTATGCAAATAAAGTAACAGTCATTTTTATGTTTCCAAAACATACTCATGACATTCCCTCTATTTCAAGTGCTTAGGTTGCCATGACAGTACCATCCACACAAAAGAGAGCTATTAGCAGATGCAGGAAAATCCACAATTTAGCTAAGTAGAAAAAAAAACTCAAAAACTGAGCATACATAAATAATCCAGATAGACTATTAATCACCATGGTGGCCCTAGTTAGCAGCCTGACTAAACTGGTCAACATAGAAATACTGTGTTCTCTTTCTTTCTTTCTTTCTTTCTTTCTTTCTTTCTTTCTTTCTTTCTTTCTTTCTTCCTTCCTTCCTTCCTTCCTTTCTTTCTCTCTCTCTCTTTCTCTCTCTCTCTCTCTTTCTTTTTAATGTATATAAATTCACTATAGGCACCAGGCTAGAAAGCAGAAGACTGTGACTAAGTCTTAGCTATGAAAGTCAGCTGGTGACTTTGGGCCAGTCACTCTTCTCAGCCCAACCCACCTCACAGGGTTCTTGTTCTTGGGAAAATAAGTGGAGGAAAGTATGTTGGATGTGTTTGTCACCTTGAGTTACTTATAAAAATAATAAATGCAGGATACAAATAAATAAATAAATAAATCTATCAACGATCATAGTTACCTAATTATTAGTTAAGCACTAAACTATGAATACTTAGTTTTTTTCAGCATTCAGAATAAAATAAACTGAAATACGTTAAACATGATTTTTACAATTAGCTGACTTGTCTCAGAAGTGAACACTCAGAACGTATATGAAGTTTGGATGAATGCCTGTACAGTATCGCTGTGGATGATATTTCAAATGTTAAGAGTCTTTTAAGTTGAAGCATGCCATTCTTGAAATTAAAAACTTGTCATGTTATGAAATCCTCAGCATGTTACATGACATTGTCCATAAAGTGTTGGCCTTATGCTCTACAAGGGTATCTAACAGACTATCCAAATTGATTGGAAAGTCATTATTATATGGAAAAATTGAATGAACCATTTCTGTCAAATCTTTCTAACTGTGAACAGAGTGAGAGTGCACCACAATACAAGATTTATCAATTCTCCTTGCTAAAGTCTCTAGTAGAGGGAAATGGGGAGAGGCGATTCTTCTTTCATTCAGACAGTGAATACCTGGAAAACTTTCTGTATTACATGATGAAAAATGGCTTAATTTGTCACAAGCACCATGAAACAAATTGTATGAATGGGAAGCTTTGATATTATGTAAGTGAAGCAGGTGTCTGAATGGGAATTTATAGGATTTATATGAAAATGATTCTAGAGGTGAATGCATGAGTTGGTGGATATATAATGTATATTGAGATGAATTAACATTGTATTGAGATGAATGTCGTGTGAATATCCAAGAAAGGACACAGTGAAATACATAATAGCAATGATTCTGTTCTTGCCTACTTTGAGTAGTGATTCTCCTTTGATTTGCTTGTCCAAAGTGAATACAGCTGATAGTTCTAAAAATATTCCCGATTTCTCACTTAATAATTTGTTATAAAGGCAAAATTATATTTTAACTCCACCCCATTTTTTTTTAAAAAAGTACCTCTATAGTTTTGTTCCAGATTGGACGATGACTGATCGCATCCCAGAGCATAATGTGTTTGTCTTGTCCACATGTAAAAAACTGAGGTTTGGTTGGATGAGCTGCTAGTCCCCAAAGTTCATCAGTATGGCCCTGAATGAACATAGAAACGTTTCTTTGGAAGATGAACAATAATTTGCACAACATCATTAAGCCAGAAATCCTATTAAAACATTACATAAATAAGGTATTTGATGATGCATATTATGTTTAATTTCACTTGGTTTTACACACATATGCAAGCTAGTATACAATCCAGGAACAAACCACTTAGATTATATCTCGGCCAAAGATTACATTTGAAATTAACATTTAAATATAATGCTAATTTAGCCATGCATAATTAGTCTACTTGTTTGGGTAAAAAGAAATAATCCTGGCTTGTCTGTATGCAGTAATCTATAATTTCAAGGTTCAAATATCATGCTAATTTATTTATGCATAATTAATTTACTGCTTTGTATAAAGGAAGGCTTAGGCCTTCTGTGTTTAGTAATCCAGGATTATTGTCTTTAAATGAAGTGCAGATAATTCCACATCTGGTCCTTTTATTGGTAATACTAGAGAAAAACAGCTTTAAAAATCTATTCTGTTCCCTGTCTGCAAAACTGTAAATTGGGGTTACATGGACTTTCTACAAAATTGCTACGTATTTAGTAAGTTCTTATCTCATCTGCAATGTTCAGGTTTATTATGCAGCATTTTTCTAAAAAATAATAAATTTACATGTTTTGAAAACATGAGTCTTAGAAGAAGGTTATTATAAAAAATAATAACTACCTGGGTAATGGGAGAAAAGTCTCCTGACAAAGAACCTTGGAGCACAAAGTTTCGAGTGGTTCCTATTAAAACAGTGTCACCTTTCCCTTCTGCTATTGTTCTTATAGGACCAAACTGCTCCAGAATCTGTTTTAGAAAAAAATGAAATAGTTAAATTGACTGTGTATATAATTATTTTTCAAGTGTACAAACCTATTGTGCTTATATAAAGATATGAAAGAGATGGGTAAGATACTAGTTGAGTTGAATCAGTTACTTCTTTTGGGAAGCAAGACAGAAGTAATTTTTGTTAGAAGAAGCAGAACACAATGAAGTTGAGAGCAGTTTTTTAGTTTGAAACAAAGCCTTTTTAAGGGTTTCACAAGCACAGCTGAGGACCCCTCCTATTCTTTCCTAAGAAACAGAATTTACACTGAAGAAAAGTTGAGAGATTAATAGTCACTCTCAGTCACAAATCCAAAGTAGTTACGACCAAATGTAATAAATGCATAATTTTTACATTTTCCAAGAAAAACCATCTGTTTGTCCAGACTGCATTTTATTCACCAGCTTCCAAGATCTATATAGAGAGTTGATGAGTGGTCCATGGGTCTATGGAACTATGATAAGCATTCCCCCACAAATAAAGAGGATAATTGTTTAGAAAATATAGTCTCTTAATTCAATCATTCAAGGGTGCAACGGCAAAATAGGTATATCTTTGGATGCAAAGTGCCATTAAAAATACAGTATATTTCAAAGGATAGGAATATGTAGGGCAAATTTGTAGGATAAGCATCAAAAGATATGACCTCTTCAAAACAGGTGAGTTATGGGATTTATCAAAAGTTATCAATATATGTACTTAGAATACAGATATTGGTAATGAAAATCACACTAATATTTTTAGAGGAAATAAGGAAAAGTGCCTCAAGTGGTAAAACAATGAACATACTTTAAAACAAAAATATTATCAGGGAAGTTTTAAAGCCTGAAGTTATTACCTCAGTTTTGTGAAGTTTCTGATAATTCCTATTCCAAGATATCAACTTTCTGTCCTTTCCACCTCCAGACACAAGGGTGCCATCTCGTAACATACAAAGGGCAAATATACCCCCTTCATGAGCTCCCTGAATTGCAGTGCTTATTCTGTTGGTACCTGGAAAGAAGAGGAAAGAAGCTCACTAAAAATAATATTTTATTGGTTTATTCATTTAGCTTTTCCTTTGCTAAAGGAAATACAGTGTGGTGGCCACTATAATTTCTCTCTAGTCAGGAACTTTAAAGAAATGTTAACATTTTGAGAAGAAAAAATAATAAGTCAGCAGGGTTGGGTTTCTAACATCCTAGATCTCCGCTTAGGACTTTCTTTAAAAAACAGATTTTTATGACTTATATGAAACAAAACAGGATTGGGGCAAGTCTAATTTCAAATAATAGGCTTTTACAAAGAAATGGAACGCAATAGAAAAGGCTCAACTGTTTGTTCCTTGCACTTAAGACTCCCTAAAGCAGTGGGCCTTGAGTGGTTATCCTGTTTAATAGCAATAGCACTTAGATTTATATACCATTCCATAACGCTTTACAGCATTCAGAGTGACTTACAAATGTCAGCATATTGCCCCAACAATCGGGTCCTCATTTTATCGACCTTGGAAAGCTGCATCAAGCTTGAGCCTGTCAGGATCAAATTCCTGGCTGTGGGCAGAGTTAGCCTGCAATAATGCAGTCTAACCATTGCAACAGCTCAATCTCTTACAACTCATTTACAAACTTCACAGCATCCCCCATCCATGTGATCACCATTGCAGACAATATGTATATTTGTCTTGTTCCAGACGTGTGGTTGTTTTTTTCTTTTTTCCTCCATTGTGGAGATGAAAGATTGGAGAAACTGATTGCAAGAAAGTAAGCTGTTTGCTCTAATACAGTACATACCGAAAACAATGAAATTGTGCTGGCCACAAATACACTATAGAAACAGTTTATAGTATTCTTTTGAAATTTCTTTGTTTCCAATGTCTTTGTTTTGCAGGGATGGGTGGGGGGAGCAAGAAATTTGTATAGGCAATTCATCTGCCTGACCTATCCTGCTGCTGGTGCAATTGCACTGCTTTGGACATGTAGAAAGCAAACAGTCTCATCTCAGGAAATCTCTTTCTCTTCAATTTCTCTCGTGTGTGTGTGTGTGTGTGTGTGTGTGTGTGTGTGTGTGTGTGTGATGTAAAGGAAAAATTGCCTATAGAAATTGGTCAATTCCAACCATCACCCTTTTGCAAAGCAAAGAGATTGAAGAGAAAGAGATTTCAAGAGTTATTTGTCCTTTTACACATTAAGAACAAAGCTATCGTGCCAGCAATCTAGGACTAGAAGTTGTAAATGCACTATGAAAATAGTTGAAAGTACTCTATTGAAATATTTTCCTCTGCTCTACAGAAAATGGGGTGGGTGGGTTGTTGTTTTTTATAAACCAAGCAATTTATGTAGGTAACCTATACTTTCTTTCCATAATATAATATAAGCCTAATATAATCCTATTTAGTATTTTGAAAAATAATATTTTGCATAAAAATAGGATTAAAATATGTCTCAAAGATCATTCCCCAAAGCCTTACCTTCTATTTTGTGCGCATGTCTAAAGAGATTTCTAAAGTTATTTATTATTATGCAAGTTCATTCTTTTCTTACCCTTTCCCCATATTAAAATATTTCCACTTGAATCTCCTGTGATTGTATCTCCATTTTCAGAAAATGTCACACACAAGACAAACTTTGGCTTTTCTTGTTTCTGCATGATAAAATAGAATATCAATGAGCAATATACTTTTATTATATATTTCATATATTCTGTTCAGTTATCAATGTATTAACAATTTTAAAAAAAACACTGCTTTCCTCGATAATGAAGAAAAATAAATAAATACAGTAATCTTTCAAAGAATAATGCCTTGTGTTCATTGTTTAAAAGTGAGAAAGTTGTATTACAATCTTAATGTAGTAGCACAACTGTATAAGTATAGGCATACATGATATAAATAGCCTATATTGTATATATGCTTTCTCTCCCTTGGTCTTGACTTGATGCTTCTAGAAAGCAATATAGTATCAACAGCCATTGTCTATCAGCTAAGATGCTTAAAAGATAATTGGTGATATAAATTTGACAAAAAAGTGTATGAACAAGTGTGATAAAACCAAAATATCTCTTTAGTAGATGATGCGAAATATTAGCTCAGGAAAATGGCAAGGAAATAGACAGAGAAAGAGAGAACCTCCACTTTAAGATTTATCAAGCAAAAGAGAAAAGAAATAATAAAAGATATAGTATGACAATGTGCATAATGCGATTCTATTAAGCACAGAAAGATTACTAAAATAAGAAAGTGATCGTGATCAATAGTAGCAAAAGCAATATCTTAATAGTGCAATCATCAAATAGCCATGTTTTTAATAATATAGTAATTTAAACTCTTTAAAATTATTCTTAATTATGTAGGTAATTCTAGTTTTGAGTTTTAATTATCCTTAGCTATGTAGGTAACAGGAATAAAACAAACTTCACTTAATCATGATTAAGTGGATAGTTAATACTTAATACTTTAAAATAATTAAATTACTGATTTTATGGTTTCTAACGAGAAATATCATTTTGCTGGGATTTAAAAAAGAAAAAAGAAATAAAAACATACAGTAAGATGAAGGTTGCTAGGGAGTTCAGAATACAAAAGAAATAAAGAAATGAATTTGTCGGTTTACGACTTTGTGTTTCTAAAGAAACAGCACGACAGCAGAGCAAAACTGGGAGATAGAATATTAACATTCCTCTAATGATACTCTGGCTGCAAGGGGAAAAAATAAATGAACATAAACATTGTACCTCAAATAATCCCTGCTTTTTGATAAGAGAATTCCCTTCAATCGTCCAAAAATAAAGATGCGATTTTCCACATGTAACTATTATGTTAGTGTCTGTAGGGTGAAAATCAGCGGCAAATACTGCTTCATTAGAGCACTAGAAGAAGAAGAAAATACTTTAAATTTGCAAATAGAAGTAATAATTTTAATATTAAGTTATAAGAACTTGTTTGATACCATGTTAGTGCACTGTAACTTTCATATTTAAATTAAAACAAATAAACACAAAATACTTCATGAAAAGGTTTGAAAAATGTGTCATGTCTTAAAAGAACATAACTTTTACGTATACAGTCTACTTACATATACAAATGAATAAGAATTGTTTAAAGATTTATAATGATTTTTCATACATGAATCTTAAGTTATTGGATTGTTGTAAGTGTTGGGTTTTACACCAAAAAAGATAAATCTGCACCTTAAATATTTATAAGATAAATCTGCACCTTATACGGTCCCAGAAGGTCCTGGCACAGTTTAGAAATGAGAGCTATGAATAGTGCTGTTTTCTTCATTTCCAATTTATCCATACAGAACAAGTTTGTTATGATTTCTTCCACTAATAAGTAAGCCTTATTACAGATGTACAGAAGAGGCAGGATATTTTCTCCCATAGCATTCATTTATAATGGATACATTTAAACAGGAAAACAATTTAATAGCAGGACTAGTGGTCACATCACACATCAACAAGAAGTTGGAATGAAGGCGAAATATTATGGATATTTTTTTTACCACACACACACAAAAATACCTTCTAGTCTCAAGTACAACACACAAAAGCAAAATACCTTGACCTCTGCAACTTTTTCTTCCCTCTGCCAGTCCCATACTGAAAGCACATGGTCATTGGAGTCATCCACTGAGCACAGGTTACTGCCCCCATTCTGAAATAAAGTATGAGGTACTCCATCATCCCTCATTTGTTTGCTATTTCAAAACCAAGCACTCATCTTCCAGTTACAGTTTTGCACTTAGGATATTATGAATACTTTGCCTGAAAAAATGGTGTATCTTGAGAATGTTGAGATCAAATTGCTTAAACAACTATGTATTTAAATGTAAAACCCAAGCTGTGTGAATTCTAAAACAAATGAAATAATCTGACTCTCTTTCTGCATTCAGCTAATTCCAGCTTGTCTTCCAGTTGAGCAGTTGAGTTTTTCTACTGAGAAAAACACAATGGGATAAGGGAAAGAGAGGCTTGTTTTCTTCATCTAAATGTTTCTCATATCCCAAAATAAAAGTAAAGAAATGGGAAAAATATACAGATAGTTATTTAGTGATATTATGTAACAACATTTATACCTATAAATATGTTTGAAAACTATGTTCTTATACTTAAAACTTCCTTAATTAAGTAAAGATTTCAATCAAACAAAACTAATTCATATTGTTCAGATAGAATATCTAGAAACAAATAGTATTATATACCATCCATTGTAAAATCTATACAACCCACACTGAAGTTACCCAAGAATGCATTTCGTTACAAAAGAAGAATTTCCAGCAGTCTCAACATAGTCCAGTTGCCTTTTGAAAAAGCACCTTTGAGACAACTATGATCTGGATGACTGAGAATCTCCATAGACATCCAGCAGTCTTAATTTAGAAAAACTTATAATTGGCCCTGAAAAGCTTACAAAGCAAATTAAATATACATTAAATATTACTCACTGATTTAGAAAATGCAATGCATGTAACAGCTCGATCAAAGAATCCCATGCCAATTACATGTAGTGTATTCAAAGTAACGGAATCCCAAATGCGGACATGAGGCAGCAATTGCTGTGAAAATGAGCAAACAAAAATAGATGCTTTAAGAGCAGAGTTCAGAACATAAACAATTTTCAACATCCTGAATGGAATAAACAACATTTTGAGTTTGCAGAAACACAGGTAAGAAAATAAGATGCTCTATTTTCTATGGTCAAATTATTACAGCAATTTGTTACTTGAATATTTTAACAACAGTCATTATTCTGTTTGAAGTCATCAGCTCAGCTCAGGGCAAATGACAGGTACTTTGAACAACAGTCCACTCTATACTCTATGTATCTATGAAGGTACAATAATTAACTATGGGCATAATGCTGCTAAAAGGTTTAGGATACCTGCCCATGTAGAACTGCACTGATCTGGCATTGGCATATAAGCTGTGCCACATGGCAAAATGTCCACTGTATGATCTGCTCTGCACATTTGGAAGCAGTCTATTTTCCCTTGGGTAGAAACTCTTCCTTCATTCTTCCTCCTATTCTCTGCACATCAAGATCCCAGTAGATTTCATAGACAACCTTATTCATGAACACAGATTCAATATTTTAGTCAATGTCACAATCCCTGTTTAAAAAAATTCCTGGCTTAATTCTACCTGCTTATATAAACCATATGTTTTGAACTTTTATCTTAACCCATCTCTGGCCAGTTATTGTTGTTATTAGTATATGGTGTTGCCACAGTAGCCAGGAGATCACAATACTATTGCAGAGAAGTGGCTTGGATTGCCAAGGTACCAGCCCTGTTACAGGAAATTCTTGTGCGCTTCCCAAAGTGTGCCACACACAAGGATGAGCTGGCTTCACACCAAAGAGAAAGATAAGCTGCTCTTCTTGCAGCGTCACCCAAGGCCCCCTCCTTTCACAGAGCTGTCTTGCAAATGGGCGCCACAACTGGGAAGGGTCAGAACCATCAGGAATCTGACTGCCTGTACAGAGCATCATCTCGTCTCCCCACCAAAATGTTACTTATCTGTTTGAAAGCATTTTCATTTGTATAGAACATGCTCTCAAACTGTTATGTGGACAGAAGCTGAGATAAATGACAGGCGCTCACCGTGACATGCAGTGCCAGGGCTTGAACCACTGGAGCTGAGACCATCTCCAGTGTCATTAAGCCACCAAGCCACCACACTCTCCTGACCAGTGAGTTCAAACAAATCTATACTGTGATGCTATGGTTCCATACCATCATCACTACTTTTAATAGAAATGTATATGCTAGAAGAATGTCATCTTGATGTTTTGCACTTTTTCTTCGTAACAACTAATTTTTTTGCAAAACATATGAAATGAAACATATACATATAGTCAAAAAATGGAGGCAATGTTTACAACTTTATTTTCCCTGTTTTTGTGTAGAGCAGTAATGGGGTTATTTGGTTATTCCATGAACCAACGTAGTTGGAGAGGAAGGCACTGACTGAGGATTTCTGTATTTTCCTATTGGTCAGCTTCAGAGACCACTAATCACCTCATGATACTCTGTTTTCAATGATCTAGTGTCATAGACACTAAAACAATTATATTCAAATTATTTGGAAAATGGAAAATGGTAACAGTGGTACAGTTCAAATGACAGAGTCCACAATTAGTGCTATAAATTTGTTAGAGGTCTTAATTGAAATCACTCTTTTAAGCTTAGGGTTTCATTTGAAGTGCAGATATTAGAGTTATGGAGTGTTTGAGATTGAAGGCAAAAATATGCTTTAGAATGCATGAAGAGTAGCACCTATTTGCAAATCTTTAATCAAGCACATTCTTTTTTCAGAATTGTAAACTGGTGCTACCCTCCCATATGCACTGAAGCAATTCAAAGTCCTAATGGGAATAAAGCAAATGATTATCAAATAAATCAACCCAAAGTTCTCATGTAAGGCACAAATGACCAGGCCCAAAATCACTCTACTTCGAACACATCATGTAAAGACTTTGCTCTTTGGAGAAGACTTTAATGTTAGGGAAGCTGGAAGAGAACAGTATGGCCAAGCAGAAAGATGGATAAAATCAATTACAATGGTGATGAATGCATCATTGGAAGTCCTGAAGGACCATGTTAGGGGCAACTGTCATGAGAAAAAATTATATGTGGTTGCTATAACTTGCTAGCACATAATCAATCCAAAAATCCCAAAAGTCTAATTTTGAAAAATATTCCAAGTATATACATGAAGAATTATCAATATTCTAAAATTATTTTTTTTAAATCTAAAATTTTGGTGCTTGAATTCTTGGGAAGAGAGAAGGGTCCCTGGTTTTTTTGGAGGGCACTGGGGGCGGGGATATGAGTTGTCTAAAATTAATAGGAGTCTATTTGAGTTCATGAATATATTAAGTTTGGTGTGTCCCTTTCTATAATATGAACAATCTAAAGTTTTATATAAACACTTTCTCTAATTTCTTATTACAGTAAAACTAATTATATATACTTTTTGTGTGGAGAAGCACCTTCAAGTCAGTGTTGACTCTTGACAAATACCTGGACATGTGGCTTGCCATTCTTATCTGTAAATTGTACAAAATCTTGAAATGATACAATATATTTTTAAAAATTGAATAACCTTATAATTAAAACTTAGTCATAAACAAATATGTTTACAAATTATAATTAACTGCAGATCCAATATGCATTTGGAGAACCCTTGTATTTGACATATAAACATATTTTCATATATTATATACATGCAATGCATTTACAGGACCACTAGAGAGCAATCTTTGTAAATTTAAGTCTCAACTACAACTTGCACAGGAGACAGAAAATATTTATATATTGATGACTGAAGTTAGTGCAGTGGGCTAATTCACCAGATTACAGGTAGTTTATTTGACTGATAACTTGCCTTACATTTAGAAGCTCAACTTACACATACAGACCACCTTCCCCTTATTTTATCCCACAACATATCTGAAGTTAGTTGGGTGAAAACACATTGTTCATTATGTTAAAGTTTATGTATATCAGAAAGGAGGCCTGGCATAGGTTTTTAATTTAGTTTTTTAAATAAATGACAGAAGAACTATATTAAAAGACCAAATTTAGGATATGAATACATCTTTTTAAACATTTTCAAGGAAACTATTATAATACAGTATGTTTAAATAAATGAAAACTATATACATTGTATCAAATTTAAGAATTAATCCCATGTTATGTAATTAAAATGACCAATCAGATAGCTATGGAAAGCCCATAAATAGAATATAAGTATAACGGCATCTCTTGAATGAGCAGCAGGCTGGCACGCATGTGCCCGAGTGCCTGCTGGCCCGCCGCAGGCATGCACATGTTCAGCCAGTCACTCAAGTGGCCCAATTCCAAATAGGCCACAACCTGGTAGTGGGCCATGGCCTGGATGTCAGTGATCCTTGATATACACTATATTGCCAAAAGTATTCGCTCACCTGCCTTTACTCGAATATGACATCCCATTCCTAATCCATAGGGTTCAATATGACGTCGGTCCACCCTTTGCAGCAATAACAGCTTCAACTCTTCTGGGAAGACTGTCCACAAGGTTTAGGAGTGTGTTTATGGGAATTTTGGACCATTCTTCCAGAAGCGCATTTGTGAGATTACACACTGATATTGGACAAGTTTATGTGGCTGAGTTGCTGTCATTCCCAAACACTTCCACGTTCTTATAATACAGCTGACAGTTGACTGTGGAATATTTAGGAGCAAGGGAATTTCACGACTGGATTTGTTGCACAGGTGGCATCCTATCACAGTTCCTCCCTGGAATTCAAAGAGCTCCTGAGAGCGACCCGTTCTTTCACAAATGTTTGTAAAAACAGTCTGCATGCCTAGATACTTGATTTTATACACCTGTGGCCATGGAAGTGATTGGAACACCTGATTCTGATTATTTGGATGGGTGAGTGAATACTTTTGGCAATATAGTGTAGATGACACTTCATCATAATAAAAAAGGATCAATTAGAGAACACCTATAGAACCATCAACAACATTTGCAAAGGACTCCAGTTAACAGAGAAGAAGAACTCACTACCCTTCCTGGACATCCTCACCAGCAGAGACCACAAAGGCAAACAAGAAACACAAATGTAAAGAAAAACCATCCAAGTTCTCCACTGTCAAAGCAACAACCCAACCTCCCACAAGAGAAGCTGCATAAGAACTTTATTTAGATGAGCACAAACTCATTGCAGCAATCCTGAACAGCAGAAAACAGAGCATATATACAACATATTTCAACAAAATGGATAGCCATGCAACTTTATCAAAGTATCTGATCACTCAACCCAATATAGCACAACCAAGCCCTAAAAAGAATAACACTGCCATACATCAAGAACATTTCAGAAACAGTAAACAGCACAACCAAAGATCACTCCCCACAAATACTGACAGGGCAAGCCACCAGAATATAATAGTTTGAATGATGAAACATCTGCAAGAAAACAACCAAGTTCAGAAAGCACCAAGGACCCCTCATTTCAAACCGGAACTATAAATATTCTCCTTTAATGGGATCTGAAAGCTTCATTTTGATGCAAATTATTCTCATACCAAATAATGCTATAGATTGGAACTATCATATAAATGAATAGGCTGGATACTGAATTCAAAATAATTTACAAGCATGTCTCTAATGTTTAGAAAATTTATGAAACTTTACAAAATGTCCAAATAAAAATTATAACAAGGCATAGACATTTAAGCAAAGGCAACACTGATACATTTTTAGACTGAAAATATATTTGGAGTATGAAGCCTAGAAGCAATTTCAACTTCCTTCATATATTTTATTAACCAATTAGTATCTTATTCACTAACACAAATATTAGGAATTTATTTCAACAGTTGCTCTATATTAATATTAAAACACTCCTAGCACAGGGCAAGAACAATTTCATTTCAAGGAAATAAAATACCTTACTTTTCCATCTTTAGATGTTCCTGCAACCTGACCAGTTGCTATGGTAATCCTGTCAGGATGTACTGCTAGGCTGCCCCCAAAAAAAGGTAGGGAGAGAGGAAACACATATTTATTAAATAAAAAAATAAAAGCGTTTTTATAACATAAATAAAACAACGAAACACTTTTTACTTCATATTTCATAAAAATTTATTGAGGTGCACCAGAAACATTCTTATTTTATTGTATATCTTATCTAACGTTAAATGCTATACATACATACATACATACATATGAAACATTATTATTTTATTGTATATCTTATCTAACGTTAAATGCTACACACACACACACACACACACACACACATTCATTCTAACCAGTGAATCCAGGGTCACCATCATTTCTAAGACAATTTCATTCATAGCCCCAGACATTTGGTGCTAAGCCTGCCATTATGTTTTCTTTATCAGAAATAAACTAAAAGATATATCTTTGAAAGTTTTATTCTGATTTTTTTTCAAACTTCCTTTTTCCATGGCTTACCACTTCACATCATCATTGTGACCAATGTAATGTCTCTGGAGTTGTTCTTCAACATTATACAATACAACCACAGATGCAATGAAGTAAACAGTTTCTCCGGTTGGTAAGAGGTACAGATTATTGCGACAATCTCGACCTCTATAACCATAGCTGGCATCTTAGTTAAGATATAACAACTGAACATTAGAAGTGACAATAATGTGGAATTCTAGGACCATTAAGTGCATACAGTAAGGCTCTCTGGCTGCTTGACACTTTATCAATTATTTCAAAGGAACAACTCTGATAGTAGCACTTGTTAATGACTACATCTATGATTAAAATTCTAGTTCCAAGTTCTAAGAGAATACATTTCCCTTTAAGAAGGTAGATACTTTTGTAGTATGTTGTATATTTTTCACATTTCATGACATGTTATCATAGGTGCTGTTTCTAAGATTACCAACTTTCTATTAGAAAAATTATGAGTTGGAAGATTTGAAACAATTGAAAATTGTTTGCTTGCATGGGCATAATTTTACATACTGCAGAACATTCTCCTTCTCCTACTTAAAATCAAATATCCCTCAGCTAATAGGAGGAGATTCTTCCCAAAGGAAAATTTGCAGCTCTTTTAATCTGCATACTTGGTACTAGGTACTAGAACCAAAAGTTCTAAAGCAACATATATAGCACAATAGCCAATAGGCCATATCAAAATAAAGAAAATAACATTAATAAGATCATATGTAAAAGTAAAATAAAACACAGATTAAAAAAGAATAAAATGATGAAAATCATATGAAAATCATATTAAATAGCTAATTTTTAAATACTTAAATATTAAAACAATTAAAATTAGACTAAAAGCCAAACAACATGAAATCAAGAATGGTTTTCAACAGTATTTTAACTAAAATAAAAATCTATATTTAACTTGTACAAAAAAGAAATTGACTTCTGCTTGTAACTTGAAATATTAACAGTAATAATTAAAAGAAGGGATCCAGCATAGCTAATGTTTTTGATTAGTATATGATCTTTGTGCTTGTACTGAGAATCTGGATAGTTTTTAAAAAAATAATTGGGTTTTTAATTAAAAATAGTATGGAAATATTATAAATTCTCTTTACTATGCAACTAGAAACATACAACTTCCCTATATTATAATAGTAATTACAGCACCCTATTTTTATTATGCATCTAACTTACTAACCTGATAGAGCCAAGGTGGCGCAGTGGTTAAATGCAGCACTGCAGGCTACTGCTAGATCAGCAGGTCAGCGGTTCAAATCTCACCGGCTCAGGGTTGACTCAGCCTTCCATCCTTCCGAGGTGGGTAAAATGAGGACCCAGATTGTTGGGGGCAATATGCTGACTCTCTGTAAACCGCTTAGAGAGGCCTGAAAGGCCTATGAAGCGGTATATAAGTCTACTGCTATTGCTATTGCTATTTAAATACACCCCTTCAGGATGCATTAAACTGAAAATGTGAGATTACTGATAATATATAGATGAGAAACTTCATAACATCAATATTTATTGTGTTCTTTCTATGACAATATACTAGTCCCTTGAATTTAGATGCCTACTATGCTTGATCACATTTAAAGACGTACTTTAAAAATAGAATATCAGAAATAAGCATTATTTAGTTGAAGTGTGTCCATAAAGAAGGATACACCCATTCCAGTTTAAGCTTTTTGGATGGTAGTTCTGCCTTCGCTTCCAAATTGTAAGACTCCACTTGATCTTTTGGCATGTACATGGTAACAGGACGTCCACGCAGAAACATTTTAACATATCCTTCCTCTATTGAAAAAATAAATCAAATACATAACAAACATTCATATACAGTATTCTGCCATTTTACTATTTCATGTCTCTAACAAGTTATATGGGAGAAAAGAATAAAAACAACGACCAAAGCTCTTAAATTATTTATGCACACATTTTTTAAAATATTATAAAAACAACGACCAAAGCTCTTAAATTATTTATGCGCACATTTTTAAAAATATTTTTAATACACTGAGACTCCATAATGAATACATATATAATGGGGGGACAACCTGACTTTCAGAAAGGTAGTAACTTTTTTTCTATTTCTATCCAACTAAGGAATTAACTTAATTATTACAATTAACACAGAAAAGTCACTAAAGTAAATTTTATTTTGAATTAAATTTTCACATATCTGCATATCAGTATCTATAATGTTAATTGTAATGACTTTAAATATAAACTTGGTATTTGATTTGCAATGATTAATGATATATGTACTGAAGATAAAACAGTAAAAGAATTATGTTGATGCACCACGCATGCAACAACATAGCTGGATTTGGAAAATATAGGTAGCCCTCATTTAAGCAATTGCCTTGTTTAAAAACTATTCCCAATTACAATAGTGATGAAAAAGTAACTTTGTGACCAATCCTCGCACTTACAATCTTCACAAGTTTGTTAAGCAAAGGAAAGCTGAAATAAGATAATAAGTGAGCCTGGCTCCTGGAAATCTATAGACGTAGCTAAAGGTCTAGCCTACAGCCGTTCCCATCCAAATAACACATAGGACAAAATTTACACATCAGATAGATGCAGCTGTTTTTCATAAAAGAAAAATGTGTCTTGACAATAGTGCCAACATACACTTTTTAATATTGATACATGTTGTTAGAGAAACTCTAAAAGCATGAATTCATCAGTAGGTTGTTTGTTTTGAAAATGAATATAAATGGATATTATAAGCTTTGCTACAATAAAACTTCCTGTGTTAGCAAAAACTATAGGATACATTTCTAGACCTATATCAAGAAATAAATTGAACTGTACTTCTGCACTTAACACTAAAATATATATTGAAATTTTTATTGATTTATGACTATCAATTTCCTAAACACTGAGGTTCAAATGGTGCAATAGGACTGGGAGTTTGTTAGTAGGATTCACTGGGCCAGGAATTTTTTTGTCTTTCACTTTGTGTTATATTGTTTTGTGGGGGTGCACGAAGGGATGCTCAGCCAATCTCGTTGTATATATGTTATACTCTGATAATAAAAGTTTTAATTGAATTGAAAAAGATAGAAAACAGGTTGTGATTTCTGAAACCTGCCCCATCGCGAATGAAACTTTTTTCTGCTATTTTTTTTAGCCTTTAACCAAAATTCAATGCTAATTTATTTCAATTCAAATCATAATTAAAGTTCATCTTAAAAAAACTGATTAATAAATAATCTTAGATAAAAACCACAACTGAATTTTAAGTTTTAATTAAAGCTAATAAGAGAACTGGTTAGAATTGATACACAAAAAGAAAAAGAAAGGTACAGAGTAAATATACAATTTTTCCCCATTGTCAGGGATATATGTTTTCAGAAACCATTTCATTTAAGATTAAATTTTAATTTTTCCAACAGTTGTTACTGTTTTATGCTTTATATCTGTTTAAATTAATTTTTTTCTAATAACATCTAAGTCCTGAAAAAATGTAAAAATATGCATTTTAATGCAAATATCATGAAAACATAGTAAAAACTATAAACTAATACACCAAACGATCACAACATATAAAATTATACTACATTGCCAAAGGCATTGTTCTGGTAGATCATTCAGGATGAGGTTGATTTATGTAAAAACAATTCTACAAAACCTATTATTAACTTAAACCAACCATGTTACTGATCATATTCCAGGGATGGATTAAGAATTTGTTACACTTGCTTTCCAGTCCACCCTCTGACAATAGGCAGACTGATCTGAAAAGTGGCATGTCCCATATCAGATAGAAAGAATAACATATGGTAAGCATCTTAGACTATAATAAGACATATAGATTTACAGAGATTAAGCCATTGAATACAAAGTTAAAGAGACAACTGCTGAATGAAGCTTTATTAACTATGTACAATAGTTGTAAAGAGTTCTGAAGAGATAATACTAACTGCTTGTGGTAATCTTAAATTAGCACCTTAATTTATCCAGAAAAGACTGAAAAATTAAATCAACAGATGGCATATTTGGAATGTGGAGTGCCATAAAATTAATAATAAAGATATAATTTTAGAAAGTTAAGAATATATTTATAAATGAGGAATTAGGAATAAACCATTTATATAACTGCAGGACAAATTTGTTTAGTCTTCACAATGGAAATGCATAATACATATACATTACTATATAGTTATATATTAATTATTACCAGGCATTTCCAATATTACATAAATGCCATTTAAATATTTACATAATGTATAAAACACAGAAATATATGTTATTCACTTCAACTTGCTTACTGGTGTCATAAATTAAATCTATTGCTCACAAAAGGTAATTTAGATAGTGAATAAGCACTGCAATTCAATCTAAAGCAAAAGGTTGATTTAGGCACATGTTAGGATGGTGTTTGAGTATACTAGAACAGGCACTATCACTGTTTACAGCCAAACTGCAAAGCAACTATTATTACAGAAGATTATGGGATGCTATATAGCTCTCTAACATTTGGGCCTTTTTCTTGGCCATTCATTTAATCAAGAAACCTATATAAACATCCATTAACATTCAGTACTACAATGTTTACAAGCCATTAGGTGTTCTGCAAGAAGCTGGCAAAGAAAAAAGGAAAATTGTTTAATAATATTATAGTCACACAAGGAATAAACTGCCTTTACAGGCTCAAAATGCTTAGCCCTGTTAATAGGCTTGTTTAGAGAGCTATGAGATTTTAGAAGCAAGGTCTACCTACCTGTACAATGTGTCACACAACGCTTCCCTTGTGGTTACAGAGACAGAGATAGAAGTGCTAGATAAAGATGCATTCAAGAACTGTCAGGCTTATCTATATCCCTGCTCTGTGGAGTACCCAGTTGTATTATTCTATGATCAATGCAGGTAATATAATATTCCCTAATTTGCATTTGTATGGATACGAATTGAAAAATCAAAGTACACACTGTATGTAATTTTGTATAGTTTCTGCAGCTTCCATTATCTTTCCAAATATACTATTTATCTTCCAGATATACTATTTCAAAAAAAACACACACAGCCACACAACCAGACTGCAGAGGGGAAAATAATGTCCCAAATTTTGTTATTACTGCTATACAGCTGAGTAGTATTGGTTCAGTTGATACAAATTAAGGGCTGGCATTCTGTCCAAGCCATTGTAAAAATTAACTATAAAAGAGACCTACATGATCAAAAGTAAAACAATAAATTTGGATTGCCTTGTAAAAATAATAGTTCAGGAATTTGATATCCTTTAAAAAAAATCTAATATTTTAAATAGCTCAGAACACTTCAAATGAACTGAAAGCTTTCTGTGAGAGTTTTTATTCGAAAGCCAGACTGAGATTTGTTTTGCCAAATACATGTTCTCGGCCCATATTCCCAGGGTTATCAGAAATTGGGGGAAGATATTTATAGAGAAGAGGAGAGAAGATGAGGGAAAACCTGTTTTAACACCACATTCTTCTCTGCCAATTCTGTCCTCACTAGGCTAATTTCTAGTTCTGGGGTCAATTCTGGATGAGATTGGATTTAAAAATTCAAAAACGGCATTTAGCAGGGAAATTCAAGAGGCACACTCTAGCACCTCCATTCCTTCCCATCAGTTCTATTCTGCATATACTGACTCTGTTTCAGATGCTGACATATGAAGATTTTACACATTTACAAAGGAACATTTTACACATCCAATTTAAGCACTATCTTCAAAATCATCACCTTTGTCCATATTATCATTGATAATTCAACTCTACTGTTTATATGGATTACACTGACAGGGTACTACAGTGTGTATAAACTGTCTACATTTTTGGGTTGTGAACTGTTTGCACAGGATTGTGCAGTATCAGCCATAGAATATCCTGCTTTATCAGTTCCTATATTACTACTATAGCAATCAGTGGTGGGTTCCGGATCTCGTTGCAATTGGTACGGTGAAACGGCGTCCGGCATCCACCACATGAACGTGTGCGCGCACACGCACGCAGCATGCACATACATCCTTACCTCCTGTGACGCTCCATGACACTCCAGCTGCTCGGCAGAGCGCTGTGCAGGCATCGTATGCTCCGTGCACGGAAGCGCTGAAGAGCTCAAATACAGGTAAGGAGGGTGGGCAGGGAGGTCCTCTGGAGCCGGTGCTCTTGGCAGGCACCGGTATGCCAGTACCGGGGCGTACCGCCTGCAACCCACCACTGATAGCAATCCATAGTGTAGTGGAAATCCATAGTGAACAAAGTCATTGAGATAAGACATATAGTTTTGGTATGTTGCATGAACACAGCAATTGTGCTCCATTAACCCAATTTATTATATTTGGAACTGCAGCATTCTATTAAGGAAATGTTCACCACATCAAGACATATTATTCGGAGGGAAAGACTGATGAATATTAAAATTATTGAACAAACAATACAATAGCACAGTTGGAAGGGACCTTGGAGGTCTTCTAATCCAACCCCCTGCCTAGGCAGGAAACCCTATACTGTTTCAGACAAATGGCTATCCAACATCTTCTTAAAGACTTCCAGTGTTAGGGCATTCACAATTTCTGGAGGCAAACTGTTCCACTGATTAATTGTTCTAACTGTCAGGAAATTTCTCCCCAGTAGGAAGTTGCTTCTCTCCTTGATTAGTTTCCACCCATTGCTTCTTGTTCTACACTCAGGTGCCTTGGAGAATAGTTTGACTCCCTCTACTTTGTGGCAACACCTGAGATATTGGAACACTGCTATCATGTCTTCCCTAGTCCTTCTTTTCATTTAAATAGACATACCCAGTTCCTGCAACTGTTCTTCATATATTCTCCAGTCCCCTAATATCTTTGTTGCTCTTCTCTGCACTCTTTCTAGAGTCTCCACATCTTTTCTACATCGTGGCGACCAAAACTGAATGTAGTATTCCAAGTGTGGCCTTACCAAGATAAAGTAGTATTAACACTTCACGTGATCTTGATTCTATCTCTCTGTTTATGTAGCCTTCTGTATACTTTTTTAAGATGGTAGAAATATAAATAGCAAATAAAAAGTGTAAGCTTATAAACTTAATATAATAAAGTAGTTTGTTAAAGTGTGAACTTTACTGCAATTCAGTAATCACTACAATGAAATGTTATGATTTAGCAGCCAAAGTATGATAATTCTGCTAACCAATCATTTAGAGAAAGTCTTTCATATTCTTTATTAGAACAAAAGTTATATATTTTTATGAAACAATAAAGAAAAGAAAACAATTACCTGCACTGAACATTGGCTCCTTGGGCTTGCTGTAAAAACAATCAAGAAAGATTCTTGTAAATAACATTGACCCCATACATCCTTCCTTCCAAACATCCTGTCCTTGACTACCCCTTGTACTTTTGACTAATTCTTCTCCTTTGATATCATCATTCATTCTAAATCTCTCTCTTCAACTAATATATCTAATTTCTACTCTGCTGCAATCATATAACTTTCAGAGACTGACTGAGTATATAAAAAGTTACAATATCCACAGACTAATTAAAATCTGAAACAAAAGTAACAGTACAGAATAACTTTTTTTCCCTTTGTTCCAAAAAAGGGGAAAAGAAATGGCAATGGCATCATGTATAATTTAAGAAAATTATCTCTAAGACAGTTTGATTTTCAACGTTTTCCAAAAAACCCTCACCTAGTACCTGTCATGAAGCTGTTCCAAAGCATCCCCACTACACTACAGAAGCCAGAACCAACTGGCTTCAGAACCCTGAAATTCTTGAAAACATGGGACTTTAATAAATAATAGCAATAGCAATAGCAATAGCAGTAGACTTATATACCGCTTCATAGGCCTTTCAGGCCTCTCTAAGCGGTTTACAGAGAGTCAGCATATTGCCCCCAACAATCTGGGTCCTCATTTTACCCACCTCGGAAGGATGGAAGGCTGAGTCAACCCTGAGCCGGTGAGATTTGAACCGCTGACCTGCTGATCTAGCAGTAGCCTGCAGTGCTGCATTTAACCACTGCGCCACCTTGGCTCTTTATAAATAACTTTATCCCTAGATGTTTCAATAGGTTATATCAATGCTAGTTGAAATGCACAGTCTTGTAGTTATCCAGGAGCCAAGACACAAGCAGCTTTATAGATCAAAACTAGCACTTTTTAAGTTGTACCAACAAACCAATCAGCAACAGTGCAGGGTCTACAGAATTGGCATTATGTGTTCCTATTGTTGATTGCTAATAAATGTGCAGACTGCCACAATTATAGTTCCAAGTAGTCTTTAAGTGAAGCCTCAAAGACTATTTGGAATTATATGGTGATAGAGGACCTGGCTATAATGTCTATGCGGTAAATTGAGAATGAATTCTTATAGCTGGATCCTCCATTACTATATAAGATCAAAGAGGCCCACGAGTTGCAGCTGAGTATAGTCTCCCTGGCTTCCACCTGCTGTTCAAACAGAAGCAGTGAGTCAAGAACTCCTACCCGCAAGTCATGAGTCTGGTTCCTTCACAAGCAGTACTTGCTCATCAAGAAATAAACACACTGAAGTACAAATAGTAACTCTATCTTACTTGGATTCAATTCCAGCCTGTACATTTGGTTGCTCACAGCCTCTAGACTTTGCTGAAGTACAATAACAGCTATTCCTTACAGACTGGGGTAGCAATATTATAATTGGATACCATCAGCAAACTGATGATACTGTACTCAAAACTCTCTATAATTTCAACCAATAACTTCATAGATAAGTTATACATTGCTACCCCAGGCTGTAAGTGATATCTGTTATTGTCCTTTGGCAGGGGAGAAATGACTGACCCTTTAAGCATTCACATTGGGGGCCACTGAACCAACATCTCTTCACCCAATACATAGATTGAAACTATTTACCAAGAAAGGAGCAGAATAATTGTGAAACAATATATCCTATCCCTAAAACCCACAGGTGATCTAAAAAGGTAGAACTGTCAATGATATCAAAGGTTGCTGAAACACCCAGCAAGACCAGGATATTGATACACTACCTCCTTCCAGATCTTGGCACGGGTCATTGAAGAGATTGACTAATGATTGCTTTGGTCAATATCCAGGCTGAACCCAGATTAAGAAGGGGCTTGCGTAGCTCAATGAAGCGATGAGCTATGCCGTGCAGGCCCATCCAAGACGGAGAGATCATAGCAGAGAACTCTGATAAAACGTGTTCCATTGGAGAATGAAATGGCAACCACTCCGGTATCTTTGCCATGAAAACCCCATGGACAATACCAAAAGGACAGGAAGTCCTGGAGGAATGTTGTCCATGGAGTCGCGATGGGTCGGACACAACTTTGCAACTAACAACAATAATGATCCCTTTCACTGTAACTCTGATTCTTCCACAACATTCTAAAACTTGCTTATATTTTTAGATTCTCTTACCCTGACTATTTTAAGCTTCTGACCAATTCTGGTTGCACTCTAGTAATTTCTTCCATTCAAGCAATGCTATTGAAATAATAAATATTCACTTTTATATCCTACACAGGGATTCATTTTTGGTCCAAAACTGGCATTTTGCATCTATTTTTAATTTCATAGCTGAAATACTCATTATATGAGCATTTCAATTTTTTTTTCTTTAAATTCCTCCACAACAAGTTTGTTTAGTTACTTGCAAGTTCTTCAAATAGTCACTTGAAAAGGGCTTTTGCAGAACCCGTTTAGAACTTTCTAGAGTTCACAGTTCAAGAAACAGACATAGCAGGGATAATGAGAACACTCTTCGTTGTAATAAGGGAGAATTAGTAGTATCTTAAAAATCTGAAAGTTTGGCAGAACAAGAAAAAGAAGCAGGATCTTAATTTACTTATCATAGAAAACCCATCATGGACTGAAAAGAACAGAAGATTTTTTTCCCTTCAAATAATTACCTGCTAGATCAAGGCCAGTTGCCATTTCATCTAACTGAACCACAGAAAGGGGGAATCTTACCATTAAGTGTCACTCTCTAACTCTAGAATTCAGAAGAGTTGATAAGGTAGAATTAAAAGTGTGTTAATCTTATGTTAATTTTAAAATTGTTAATTTAAGATCATAATCTACACATATAAACATATTTAGTTATGATGGTTAAAGACTAGCTGAAGGAATTTCACGAAAGTCATGGATAGTGGAGTAGGGCTTCCACCAAACAATATTGAAATTCTAGGAGGCTCTCCACAATGCCTAAATTACAAAGACCACAATGAAGAAATATCCTCTTTTAACCTGCTGAGTCACAAATAAATGTAATTTAGAAATTCTGCTTTTCATACCAGTCACTGTTCTTTTTACCACTAGATGAACTGCTTGTGGATCCAGCTCGATTGCGATTGCCTTTGGAATCACCGTAACTTTCCCTCCGACCACCAGGAGAAACACCTTCAGTTGAATTGGTTCTTTTAATAGTGCTAATAGAAAATAATAATATTGTAATGCTCTGAAATGAGGTTATTAGAAGGCTACTATCATAGCTTCCCACACTTCTATTTTCTCAAAGCTAATCATATTCAATTCCTTTATTTTTTTTCACAGAATTTAGTATATAAATCTCCTTATAATTTTCAATGCATGCTTTTGAACTTGTTTTTATTTTTTCTGATTCTTTCTTGAAATGTGATATCTAAAACTGAACATCATAATTGAGGTGGAATCATATTCAATTAAAAAACTATTATTCCAAAATGTTTTTGCACATAGTATTACAAAGCATCCCACATTCTATCTTCGTACATTTGATTTTCATTTTCTAAGTTAAGAAATTTAGATTTGTCTTGTTGTACTGTGATTGAAACTCTTCCTTTGATGAAGAACAATAGGTGAAATAATGTTTAAGCATGATTTTTGACTATGTGCCCACTTAAATAACATACCATCCAACTCAATAGTTAATTAACTTGCTAATCAGCATGTCAAGCAAATATCAGTGTAGAAACAAAAGAAACAAAATTAAACCCTTCTAAATGTGAAATTACTCTGAGGGATGTATGAGAATTTACTTGAACAATTTTTCTCTTTTGCACTGATTTTTTTAACTACTGCCAAATAATGAAAAAGCTGATTTTATAAAGAATGACCATTGGCTGACCTGAAGAGTCCTTTTCTGTGCACTGCGGGAGAATCCAAGCAATGGGTTATATTAGTCTGGTTGCCCTAGGACTGAGGAATCTTTTTCCTTGGCCACGCCTCCTGGTGCTCCTCAACACTAGATTTTTGATGAGTTCTGGAACCAGTGACGGCTTGAAGATGCACTGATATAGTAGAAGGAAGTCCGATTTGACTTGATGGCTTCGAATCCCTGGACCCGAAGACCCAGGGTGGGTTGGACTCTCCCACAGTGCACAGAAAAGGACCCTTCAGGTGAGCCAATGGTCATTTTCCTGTGCACTGCTTGGAGAGTCCAAACAATGGGACATACCCAAGTTATATGTCACTAGGGCGGGAAGAAGGTCTGTCCTGGGATTTGGTCATGGAAACAACCCCCTGGAGAACCTGCCTGCCGAATGATGCCTTGGTTGAGGCAAACACGTCCAGTTTATAGTTTCTGACAAAGGGCGATGGGGATGACCACGTAGCCGCTCTGCAGATGTCGTCTATAGAGGCCTGGGTTGCCCAGGCCCTGGTGGTGGCTGAAAGTCAAACTGAAGGAGGAGTCATTAGACCAAAAGTTCTGCCTCCTATAATAGGGCTTGGTCTTGCGATCCTGCTTTTTAGTAAGAGTAGGAAGAACCTTACGTTTGTCTTTAGATTCAATCCGGAAAGGATCTAAGACCTTCCCAAACAATTTTGACCCCTTGAAAGGAGCAGAAGCAAGCTTCCATTTAGCCTTCAGGTTGGCTTGCCAGTGGCAAAACCACAGGAGACGCTGGAGGTAACATTAGAAGCTAAAGCCCGAGAGGCGAATTTTGCCTGCATTAAGCGAGGCGTCAGGCAAGTACTGGGATGCTGTGATGATTTTGGTGACATCCTGGCCGAGATGCTTGTCTCCCGCCGGACGTTTAGCCTGCAGTTCCTGAAGCCAAATGATGGAAGCCCTGTTAAAGAAGGAGGCAGAAGAAGACGCCTTAATGGCCCAGGCTGCCACTTGATGGTCTTGTGGCAGGCCTTTTCCGTCTTATCTTCCGCCTTGAGGCCTTCCATGAGGTCAGCCGGGAGAACAGAGTTGGATGTAAGGGCTGCTATTGGGGGGGGGGGGGGTCTATGGAGGGTAGTGTCAATACAGCCTCCAGAGTAGCTTTTTGCCCCCACTGGGGGCAGCTAGGGAACCAGGCTGGACCATTGCCACTGGACTACATCCATAAAGAGACTCAGTACTGGAACAAGATCCTATGAAGGAGCCTGGACTTTAAACATGCTATCATTATGGTTGGAAACGGCCATCTCTGAGTACCCTGGGGCAGCTGGGGCTTTGGCGCCCAGCTGGGTAATGGCCTTAGCCTTGTGTAGGATGGATTTGAACAATGTGGGCTTGAAGAGGCCAGGGTCCTGATCAGAGTCCTCCCCGGCAGACACTTCACTAGCCACGGAAGATGTCAAGGAAGGGTGACACACCCGGTGACTTGAGTTCTTGAGCAGACTCACATGGCTTGAATTCCTGAGCCGAAAAAGAGCCAAGACTCTGAGAGAGCCTGAGTTTTATACCCTCTGTTGGGGCCCCACTTCTCTGTTTCCTGTTCCTGTGTAAAAACTGTATTCTGATTGGTTGTCAGACTCCCAGGGGAGCGGGGGAGTCTTAGCTAACTTTGCAGGCTGTTCTGAGACCCAAGCTTGTTTGCCTTGCTGGCTGATGTAATCTTCCCAGGTGCCATGTGGTGAGTTTGTTTGCTAGATGGGTCCTCCTGAAGGAGGTAGATCTTTGTTATGTAGAATAGACTGGCCCAGGCCTTAATGGACCATTGACAAAGAAGAGGGGGTGAGTTCCTGCCTCCCTTTAGGGGGAAATATTCTGCCCTTTTAATATTTTCTAAAATATTTCATTTGCTAGTAAAGAGGTGGGTTTTAACTTCCTACATTAATAACATACGTTTTTCAAAGAAAGAGACCCACAAACAATGAAGTATTATATATAATCTGGAATACCAGACTTTTTTTAAAAAATCACAATATGTTGTCAATACATTAAACCAATCCTCAGTGCTCATTGTTACCGAGAACCGGCCACCTGAAATAGTGAGATACAATGGAGGGCAACCATGTGCAGTACAAAGAGTGCTTTAAAAGCTTCAATGGCAGATAGACATATTTAAAAGAGCAATATTTCTTAAAACTTGAAAAACGTATCCCACCTTAATGTTAATTACTATGCAATCACAGCTCTGATTTAGCTTTAAAAGTTTTTATATAATATGCTACAGAACCTAACTAAGTAGAATAAAAATAGATATAATCATGTTTAGATTAATAGCTGTTTTGTTATTTTTGTAACTGTAATGAAGACTGATACTAATATACTCATACAACAGTTTTTATTGAAAGTTAACTATGAATGTAAGTTATTCTCTCCATAAAGAGTCAAATTATTTAGCTGACTTTTAGTTTAGTAGCCAAACTATAATTCTCCCCCTTTATTCCTTTCTTTTTCTCTCTGACCCGATTTACACAAAATAAAATCCAGCAGATATGCAATTTGTTTGCATTCCTTCACTTACAAATGGGAAAGGATGGATTTGGTCATATGTGCAGTTCTACAAAAACCAAGGCAAAACCTAATCGCTTTTAGGCCTAAGAATACACTGCTGAATCTGGACATGCTGGAGATACTACAGGCCAACATGTTTTCTTCTTTATTATGATCCTGAGAGATATGGATGCAGTAACTTAAACATTTCTCTCCCCCTCACCTTCCTTTCTCTCTGTCCCATTCACATACACAACAGCACAGAAGATGCATTCTTAGTTTTTTACTACTGTATATGAGTGTGCACATGTATAAAGGAACCAAGTTGCACAAACTTGTTTCATGCAATACTGGGCAATGCTATGTAGAAATTATTACTATATTAAGTTATAGCGTGCCTAGGAAGTCTGAAATGTATCTGTAACTACTGTCAATTTTCTTTGTTTTAATTGCACAACTGCATACTCAGGTACTGTCATTAAAATTCTTCATCTCGGTTATTGTCACAGTAAACAAATTTATTGGGGATATCCAGTGAGATATTAGAAGCTCCTAGACAGGGTGAAAAATGAGCACAACTTTCTACTATCATGAGATAATGGTTACTGCACAACAGAGATGTTTGCCGTTTTCTCAATTAGTAGAAATAGAAAAATTTGCAAACATAAACCCACAGTGACAACATATCTAGCAAACAAAAGTTATCACTGGAAGAGAGCATGGTAAAATGGAAAACTGCTCAGAATTCCAGCGAAGGGAGAATGCTTACACACTCCAAAGTGGCCAATAGGTGTCAGGCTTTCCCTGTTTCCTAGAAGTCACCTGAGCACACTCTTAAATGATTCCACTGGCAATCACATCTGAATCTATTCACCCTGCCACTATTATGGGTTAACAAGGAACACATCACTCTTTTACAGTTTAGTTGCAGTTCCAACATACTTTTCCTCCTAAGAAACTGAAGTATACCTAATCCAAATTCTTTGTGATGGTATTCTCAAAATAAAGAGCAGTTGGTGGGTTAACTATAATTTGAAAATAGCTTGTAATTTTACCTATCAAAATCTGATAAAATACAGTACAAATGTTTTCTGTAAAACTATTTGAAGTAAAAAAATAGGTACAAAACTATAAAAAAAAACATTGAGGAAAAATATAGAATAGAATAACAGAGTTGGAAGGGACCTTTGAGATCTTCTGGTCCAACCCGTTGCTCAGGCATGGGAAGGGGCAGAGAACAATTTTGGTTGTTTTTTTTCATTCTAATTAGAATAGAATAGAAAAGAATAGCAGAGTTGGAAGGGACCTTGGAGGTCTTCTAGTCCAACCCCCTGCTTAGGCAGTATATCCTACACAACTTCAGACAAATGTTTATCCAATCTCTTCTTAAAAACTTCCAGTGTTGGAGCATTTACAACTTCTGGAGGCAAATTGTTCCTTTGATTAATTGTTCTAACTGTCAGGAAATTTCTCCTTAGTTCTAAGTTGCTTCTCTCCTTCATTAGTTTCCACCAATTGCTTCTTGTTCTACCCTCAGTTCTACCAATTAAAGCACTGTGATTAAATAAAATTTAATTTCCAATCCTTTTGTTATTACAAAAGAAATAAAGAAAGATTTAGAGTAAAGAATTCAGAGTAGACAGGTTTATTATAATGAGAAAGTTATGGGTACTCTGACCCTCATTCTCTTTTTTACTTGTCTATTAGTGAATGTTAAGGATTTACATCCTTTTTTCATGTTAATCAGAGGTGGAATTCAGTCGGTTCTCTCCGGTTCTGGCGAACTGGTAGTGGCAGCTGTGGGAGGCTCCACCCACCCGCCCTAATGTAATGTGTGAGCACTGCGCATATGCAGAAGGCAATGTGCATGCGCAGATGCAGCACGAGCGAGGGAAGCATGTGCACACACGTGGACACCCATATTTGCAAACTGGTAGGGAAGGTAAGTGAATTCCTCCGCTGATGTTAGCATCATTAATTTTATTATGGTTTATATTATGAAATATATTATCTAGGGTACTCGATAGTGAAAGAATTAAACACAAAATATCTGAAAATATACTAATACATCACCTCATTAATATGATTCTTATTAATTATTTTACCATGTTTATTATATAACATTTTAGAAGATAGTCAGAAAATGAGTTAAGATTGGTACTAAGCCATTGACCAAAAATATTACTGAGAGGAAAACACTTAGAATAGTAATTTTAAAACTAAAGATAAGCAGCATATTAACATATGTTACAAATTGATAATACCTTTTTGCTGCTGGTGATACAATTTCTTTCCTGGTTCCTGATGGAGAAGGTAGAGAACCACTAGATTTCTTTGGTAAGACAGTTCCATTATTGACAGTAGTCTTTAAAGGCAGTGTTTGAATTAGTGGTCTTGCTGTGAATTGAAAACAAATAAACAAATAAATAAATGCTGAAATTTACAAGTTCAGAAGTGCACACAATATTTGAAGTAAGATCTAATTATTGCAAAATAAAGTGGAAAGATGACTACTCATTATTTGGAAAGTTCTCTTGTGGCAAGTGGATATATATATTCAATTTGTAATTTATTACTACTGGAAGATCCTTTTCCACAACTGAATCTGCCATTCTATATCTGTGCATTTCTTTCTTTTTTCTAAATAAAACACTGCATTTTTAAGAAGTTGGTTTGCTATTTTCAGACAATTTCTTTGATTTATTGAGACCATTTCATTTTTTTAATATTCTAAACTCTTAATGAATCCATCCCATTGTATCATCTGCAAATCTGATAACTTCTCCATCTATGTTATTAATAAGAAATGCTGAAGTATTTCTTCAGTCCAAGACTGAATTTCTAGTATTTTCACTCAATCCTCTATATCATTTTTATATAAAATCACTGAGCACAATCTTTGAGAATAATTTGCAAGCTAAGTATCTAGTTAACTATCTCACCTTCAATTCAAATCTGATTCACCTGCTAATCAAAATTTCTTGATTGTCTTGTTAAATTATAAATATATATCATTTCCACAATATATTAAGAAATAAATCAATCCAAAATATGAAGATTAGATTGACAAGACATGTTCTTCAAGATTCCATACTAAATTTATTATTGGCTCTAAAGTTTGCTATTAATGAATGTTAGACAGATTGACCTTGTTGTTCCTTGGTGTCTGTTGTTCCTGTTCTAGAAAGTAGAAACAATATTTACTTGCAACTTATTAATATGGAAATTCACTCTTTTATCAGATTTTCAGAAAATCTCATCAGAGCCTATAGCATATTACTTCTGGCCTGAAAATTGGAATTTATACAGAGCTGCAGGTAAGGAAATTTCACAACTGATGTTTTGTTATTTGTTATAAACTTCAGCTACATGACTGTGGCAAAAACTGGTTAAATGGTCAAATTGCCCATCTTTGATATGGAAGTATAAAGAGATTTTGAGAAACAAATAATTTTCCTAAACCTATAAAATAAAATATAGGACAGCACCAGATACATAAAATATGTCATTCCATAAAAGTTAACATGTTTAGATGTTTTATCAGATATACAAGATAATGAAAAAGTTCAGGTGTTGTTTTCTGTCATGATATATAAATATTTGGAATAAAATATTGCAAAAAGAAAAATTTGGGATAATTTAACTTAAACATTCTTTTCATTCATTAACACAACCAAAAATTAAACACATTAGCTAATATTAATAAAAAAGCAGAAATATGAATAGAATGAATTTCTATTGAATGAATGCAAGAAATATTCTCAGATAATTCCATTTATCTTATCATAACTGGTTAAAAATATTTTCAATGTAACATTTGCAGGTGAATTTGAATTGGAAGTTAATACCTTTGGTAGGTCCTTTCCTGTTCTGCATGGCCTGTTGTTCCTCAGTAATATTTAAACGTCTAACGACATCTGCCAGAGCGGACTTGAGCAACTGAATGTCATCTTCCTGCATCTGAACACGTTGTTCAAGTGAAGCTATGCGGTCTGTCACCTCCATGCTGCTGGCAGCAGAAGCACTGTCATCTAAAAATACATATATATTTTATTATTATTTCATTTAAAACATTTATATTGCTGCTTATCATCTTAAAGAACTTTGGACTTACCTCAATTAAAAGTTGAAACCCCAAACCTTACTTTGAAGTCTTGTTACATTATGCTTGCTTCAAGCAGTGGTGGAATTCAAAAAAAATTACAACCAGTTCTGTGGGCATGGGTTGGTGGGTGTGGCAGGAGAAGTATACTGTAAAATCTCCATTCCCTGTCCACTTCAGGGGAAGGATACTGCAAAATCCCTATTCATTCCCAATCAGCTGGGACTCCGGAGGCAAAGAATAGATGGGTGGGGGCCAGTCACGTGGTATTTACCGGTTGTCTGAACTACTCAAAATTTCCGCTACCGGTTCTCCAGAACTGGTCAGAACCTGCTGAATACCACTTCTGGCTTCAAACTAAATATTGATAGATCTGCAGCCTAAACATAATTGTAAAAGTTATCTGAAGAAATCTATTCTCTCAAAACAAACAGAGAAAGGTACAGGTATGTTGTTGCTTTTATTAGAAAACAATCACTCTTGTCAAAATGGAATTCAAATAATTATCCTTTAAATTGAAACATTCTGCCAGTAATTCATGGAGAATATAATTTACCCTTCCCTCTGCAGGTTGTGTATATGTGGTCAAAATATAATTCAAAAAGGTGCAGAAAGGTGAATTTCTCCCATTAACTATAGATATCTTCATATAAATTGTGTGATCCAGATAAACCTGGACAAACGAAAAATACTACTATTTCCTGGCATATTTGTTATAGACTAAAAAGCAGGATCTTTATATTAATTCTTGCCAAGAAAACTGCAGGGAGCCTCTGAGAATTGGAAACAATAAAATGGAAAGCGGGGGGGATATTTAGTTCATCACGGATGCCCATATGCTTGCACAAAATGCTCAGTGCAAGTGGAAATACTCATCACACCATTCTCTTTCTTATTGTGATTAATATGTGATGTCATTGGAAAGATTCCTCCTCACAGTGTTTAGTTAAGCACTGTGAACAATTAAATAGGAACGTAAGCGGGGAAGGTTAAACCCATCTTTTAATTGAACTGAGCAAGATCTGAAGAAATACAAATTACATATAGTCCTTATTTGACATTTTTTTGACATTTTATTAAGATTTATAGGCTGCCCTTTTCCCTGAGGGGACTCAGGGCGGCTTACAATCACAGGGAAGGGGGTGCAATATCAAAAGACAAACAATGTGCGAACAAAAGAAAATAATAAAACACAACTTTCATTCAACAGTCAACACTCGGGCGGGTAAATTGGGAACCTATCCCCAGGCCTGATGGGAGAGCCAGGTCTTGAGGGTTGCGCGGAAGGTCTGGATGGTGGTGAGGGTATGGATCTCGACGGGGAGGTCGTTTAATGACAGCAACTGGAAGTGCCAGACTTTCCAATGCTAAGCAACATAAAGCACAACATTACATGACCGCCTTGATTACCAGTGAAAATTCAAACACTTCCAGTTGTCATCATTAAGCAAATCACTGTAGGTCATTAAGCAAGGATGTCATGTGGTTTCCATTTGCATTAATTTTGCTTCTGGGAAGTTGGCAAAGAAGGTTGCAACTGGAGATCACATGACTGAAAGATGCTGTCTCATCATAACTGCTGAGCTTCCAGATCATGTTCACTTGAGTGCAATGGCTGCAAATATGAGAACTGTCAAAACCAAGCCCAAAGATACCCAACACGACCCAAGGAAAATAACTTAAAATTTATCATTGATCATTGGTGTTACATAATACACCATAAAACATAGTTCTCAAAATCAAGTGTTCAATTACAATACAATGAAATATGGATTAAAACACTGCTGTCAGGATCTGATTGAAATTAGGAATGAAAATGGCCTAAGGCAGAGTTCTCCAAACTTTCTTGACTTTTTCCATTTTGTTAGAACAAAATGCCTTTATGCAGGTATGCGCATGTTCGAACGGGGCCAGGTGCATGCAACGCAAATGGGACCATAAGCACGCGCTCAATGCAAATGGGGCTGGAAGTGCATGCACGACGCTCACCATAACACTAGCACAAGTGGTGTATGTGCACACAGGCGAGCGCAGTGACCAGCCACTCATGTGGGCTGCAGCCCACAGGTTGGGGACTCCTGGCCTAAGGCTACATGAGATAAGGAATATGAATATATAACACATGTACATGCACGCACACAAATGAACTTAAAGATATGTACATATTGATATGCATTGATCGCATTTTGGAAACCGTTAAGCAATTTAAACAGAATTGTACATCTTATCTTTGATTTGTACTTGTCCAGTTTGTTCTTGTAAATTCAAGCCCCTGCTCTGGAGATTATTGCAGTAGAAAAATGGAAGCAGCAAAGCTTGAAACAAAAGAAAATTTCCAGCTCCTAGTTTTCAAACAAAGTTAGGTCATCCCAGAATTTTTATATTTTCTTCTAATTATAGATGCTGATGTTGCACATTCTCTACTTTTGTGTGTGGGGAAGGCCTGTGAAGCTTAACCACAATTATCTCATAAACTAAGTCAGTCTCTAACTAAGCAATTTCTGCTGTAAACTCCAGAGTCTCCATAATGAAACGTGGAACAGTTTGTTTTTCTAGCAATGCTAGCTGGAAGCAAAAAATATTCCCTAGTTTTGTCAGGACTGTAGATCATATGATTATGAATAGTGAGACATCAAACAGTTCCTTGATATGCAGCTGCACAGCATATACTTTGGAAGCTATAGCTGTGCAGTTTTCTGGATTTTTAAGAGGCGTCCAACTACTCAGTTGGTAAAGCTTTATGTTTTTCCATTAACCTTGCTTTTTCACCATAAAACATGATTGTGATAACCAAATTATATTTTTTAAATAACTACATGGGATAAGAGCCGAGGTGGCGCAGTGGTTAAATGCAGCACTGCAGGCTACTGCTAGATCAGCAGTTCAGCGGTTCAAATCTCACCGGCTCAGGGTTGACTCAGCCTTCCATCCTTCCGAGGTGGGTAAAATGAGGACCCGGATTGTTGGGGGCAATATGCTGACTCTCTGTAAACCGCTTAGAGAGGGCTGAAAGCCCTATGAAGCGGTATATAAGTCTACTGCTATTTCAGTCGTCAGAAATCTCTTTTGAGCAAATAGATAATTGAAGAAAGAGGAATTTGAAAAGAATTATAGTAATATGAGATAAAAATGTTTGATTTGGGAAAACTTTATTCCAGGTTTGTTTTTTTATTTTTGAGAAAGGTACCGTATATACTCGAGTATAGGCCGACCCGAATATAAGCCGAGGCACCTAATTTTACCACAAAAAACTGGAAAAGTTATTGACTCGAGTATAAGCCTAGGGTGGGAAATGCAGCAGCTACCGGTAAATTTCAAAAATAAAAATAGATACCAATAATGTTTTTGAATATTTATTTCAAAGAAAAACAGTAAACTAGCGGTGTATTCAATGAAATACTTCACTCACCTCATGATGCTGATGTCCCGCTGTGATGATGATGTCCCGTGCAGCCGCGGGAGCGATGTCCCGCCTCCTATGACACACGGCACAGTGATTCCTATCATTGGATCACTGTACCAGAGGAGGTGGGACATCGCTATGTGGCTGCTTGCCATAACAAGGAGGAGGTGGGACATCGTTGCAGAGCGGCAGGAGGGGGAGGAAGGGGAATCGTAAGACAGCCCTGCATTACATTAGAACGTGAGGAGGGGGGATGGTGCGGTGCGCGCTGTGCGGCAAACTGACACAGAGGGAGGGGAAACTCACAGGGGCACTGGGCCATTCACGAGTGTCACCCAGCGGCATGGCCCCGCCCCTTTTTCTCCTCCATTTCGGGCAAATTTTTCACTGACTCGAGTATAAGCCGAGGCGGCTTTTTTCAGCCCAAAAAGTGGGCTGAAAAACTAGGCTTATACTCGAGTATATACAGTAAGCAGTTATTCTAATGTCATACTTAGTCATATTATTTGTAGTAGCACAATTGTGAGTATAGATATATTTTGCTTTATTTTCTGCACTTAGTTTAAATAATGAAAGTAGCTTGCAAACATTAAAATGCAGCACACAGAAAATACAAATTAAGCATCAGAAACAATTAAGGCAAACTATTCAAAACTAACTTCTGTATCACTATCAGTCCCAATAAGTGGGTGAACTTGGCAACTTTTGTGTTCAGAAATAAATCAGGAATGGATCTGGATAGTATTTGAATGAGAAATAACCAAACTTAAGAGCCAAGGTGGCGCAGTGGTTAAATGCAGCACTGCAGGCTACTGCTAGATCAGCAGGTCAGCGGTTCAAATCTCACTGGCTCAGGGTTGACTCAGCCTTCCATCCTTCCGAGGTGGGTAAAATGAGGACCCAGATTGTTGGGGGCAATATGCTGACTCTCTGTAAACCGCTTAGAGAGGCCTGAAAGGCCTATGAAGCGGTATATAAGTCTACTGCTATTGCTATTGCTATTGCTACTAGGGCTAATGGCTAAATTGTAGGCCAGAAATTTTCACATTTAATTGTGAAAAAGTACTTGGCAGTTTGAACGTTGTGCAGGTTTGCAACTCCCTAAAGTAGCATTGCCTTTTCTCAGAATTTTTTTTTTTGAAGATTTACAAATAGTAGATTCTACCTTTCGAAGAACTTTTGTACATCCTTACTAAATATTTCTGAATAACAGAGTGGCAGTTCTATAGTTTTGCCAAGAAAAAATGTGTAGATGCATCTAATCAAAGCTGAGTTTGTCTTAAGATTATTCATATAGTTACCTCATTAAGATGGAGAGTTTGGTCACTGTTCATTGATAAGGTTTTGAGGAAAGAAATTGCTAGTAACTGCTAGTTAAGTTGCTTCCAGCTTCCATAATACCAGAGAAAGTCAAGTTTCGGAGGGAGACAGTGATAAGTGTCTGGAAAGTAGCAAACCTCTTTCTGTATACTGCCTTATTATCTTAGTGAAAATCAATTCCTGCCACTAACTGTATGTAAAACACAATATTACCAGGCATCCAAGGTCCTTTCCAACCCAATGATTACGAGATAAATTTTAAAATGCTTAACCTTGTGTTTCATGAATTAGGATTATCTTCTTATACGGCTTTGTATGATAAAGACATAATACTGAACAAAAAGCATCCACACATGGATATTGCAATGAAATGTATGTTCAGAATCAAAAAGTGTTTTATACTTATCAATTTTTTATTAATAAATTTGATTTTGTCTCCATTGGAAGAATGTTATAACCCATTATTATATTATGTTAACGTATTTTAAAATTTATTAATTTTATTGCTTGTTTGTGTTTTCATTCATTTTTATTGATATCATTATAGTCAAAGGGTTTTTTAAATAGTTTTCTAATAACAAACTTGTGCAAAGGGCTAATAGCATATAGCATATATATTAAGTATAAAATACAGAAATGTCTCATTATGGAATGTAGTTGAAAAGAAATTCAATTGTGAATAAAATAACATTCAGAATCCTAAATTAAGTATTGGATCCTAAAACTCAAACTGATATTCAAGGAACTATTTTCAAGGGCAGCGGGGCAATGGCCAAAGGGAATTTCGACATGGGCAACAACGAAGCAAGTTTTGCATGAACTCCCCGGGGCAAACTGGTAAGAAACGGGCCGCTCTTTTTAAGTGTCTTTTAAGACAAACCATCACCCAAAACTACTGGGAACTAGAGCCAGGAGTTAATGCCACCGAAAAGGCTCCTCTGATACCGTAATAGAAGAGGAGAGAAAAACAGTTCTGGTGTTTTTAGAGTAGTGTCTCTAAACCCTAGCAACTTGAAGATGTCTGGACTTCAACTCCCAGATTTCCCCAGCCAGTATTCCCTGGCTGGTGAATTCTGGGAGTTGAAGTCCAGACATCTTCAAGTTGCCAAGATTGGGAAACATTGCACTCTGCTAAATGACTTAAAACCAGACATTGGGAAACTGGTATCGCTTCATCAAGCCCATCCATCACATTAAGAATTTACTGAACAGTGAAGTAGTTACTACGTTACTATTACTAAGTTCTTGATAAATGACTATCAGACTTTGAAATCTGGTATCACTGAATCATGTTCAACAATTTTATTGAATTAACATTAACTAAAAAGGTTTTTAAATTGGATTTGAATAAATGTGCAATTAATTGTTATAGTTTTGAATTTTACTGGTTACTATCTTCCTTCCGTTGTGCAAACCGCCCAGTCACATGACCCCCCCCCAGCCCACACCCACCAAGCCACCACCCACAGAACTGGTAGTAAAAAAAAATGAATTCCACCACTGGGTGGGGGGGCACTGAGGATCAGTTGGTAGCACCAAGGGGATGGTGGACTGAAAAAGTTGGGAACCACTGCACTACTTTCTTCCTTCTTTTAAATATACATAAGTCGATAAGTATATGTACCCTATCATTATACTGCATTTAAATTTTGTAGACTTAATTATATTTTGAGGTACATTTTATATTTCTTTATAGTTTTATGTTTCATTAATAATGATACATGATAATATCTATGTGGTTAATGATTGTTAATAAAAAATTCTCAGTTCTGTAGTGTATGATAGCAATATTTCAATCTTCAAAGAGATGGGCTTAAACATTTTCCAGAATAACTGACTTTAGGTTATCTAGTTGTATCAGAAAACTACAAGGCCCTGGAAGGCATAAAATCTGGACAAAAGGAAAGAATTAGCAATACTCAAGGACTTGATTTCTGAGTTGTGATTGAAGCATGATGAGAAACCTAGAAAACTTGGTGAACATCTAAGCTTCAGGTAATATTATTTTGAATGTGTTTTGATTTTCATTTAGAAAAACAAACAACACGAACACATTTATTAGTCAGTTAAACTCATCTCTATGCTACTCTATGTATCTTTCAATATACATATACAGACACTGAACAGGTTTTCTGAAGAACGGGGATTTATTTAAAAACAAAATCTAAAGAGATTTGCAATTTTAGCAAACCTGAATCCTCAGTCTTCTATAATGTCAATTTATATCTAAAGATTCCACAACATTACAACAGCTCAACTAGTGACAATGGGAAACAGTGTGACAGTATTTTTCGAAAAGTGGCACTAAAACCAACTTATTTATCTATCACTGAATCCCTTAAATCTTGTTCTAACAAATGGAAAAGCACTGTTTTTACCTAACATGCGTAGTGTGCATTTTATGATTATGTTCTTAGAAACTACCATAATAATACTGGCATGGATCAAGGGTAAGAATTTAATGTACCATGGAATCAGATGGTCATCTAATTTATCAATGTTATGTAAATGCTTGCATATTTGCATATTTGTTATGCAAATGGTTGTATAAAGTATCATTTTTTTCTCATATGTTATGGAATAAAAACATATTTCATTTATACTTATGGAATAATTTAGCTCCTTAACTTACATAGTCCTTAACAACCATTCATTCAGTGACCAGTCAAAGGTACAATGAATAAATGGTACTAACACCTGGTCCTCAGTTGTGGCTGCCAGTCACATGATCAAACCTCAAGCAGTTAGCAACACTACACTTACAACAACAAGGGTATTTCAATCCCTCCCACTTGCCCATCACCACCATTTTGGTTGCTATGCACCAACAGTATCAAGATCAAGGTAAGTGATAGTACTGCTCTATACCACACTGGTAAGGCCATCTGGAATATAGTCAGAGATGGGTGCTCCCCTGGGTCAGCCCGAATTGGGTGACCAGTAGTAGTGGTGGCAGGAGGCTCTGCCCACCCACCAGGCACTTCTGCGCATGCGCAAAGCCTCATGTGTGAGCACAAGCGAAGCGGTAGTAAAAAACAATGGAAATCCACCTATCAAGTCCTTCCCAAGGATCTTATTGTTATTATTTTATGAATTTGTTATGAATGGCATTTTGAATATTCTTCATTTTAGCTCATTAGAGATTTCATGTATATGTCTGAAAGATCGTCAAAGATTTTCGGCTAATTAACTAGTCTTTATAAGGCATTTGTGATAGTTGAAGTCTGAGACCCTTGTTTAGTGGCTGTGCAAAATAATTGGAAAGCCACATCAAGTATGTGGCCTGAGGTTAGCCAAATTTGGCCCAGGTATTTCTTAAAAAATGTTTTCCTACAGTTTTATGTGTAGTCTATGGAGATTCTCAGTCATACAGGTCAAAGTTGCCCCATAGTTGCTTTTTCAAGAGGCAACTGGACTTTTTTTGTTTTTCTTTGAAGACATTTCGCTTCTCATCCAAGAAGCTTCTTCAGCTCTGACTGGATGGTGGGGAATGGAAGGATTTATACTCCTTGCAGAGAAGAGGTATAGATAGGAGATTGCTACGTTACACAGATATTGGATACCATGAAAGCAGCAAGTCTAGGTTATTTAATTTTGTTACTGCTACCTGTTTTTGTGCCTAGATTGGCAAAATATGGGATTTCTGTTTGCATGTCAAATCACTTGTGGACTCATCTAGGTAAGGGGGCAAATGTCACTATATTTAAGGTGGTTGGAGATTCCATTTAATAACAGAGGGTAGTAGAATAACTAGGCAGCAGAAGAAACAGGCAATAGGAAATAAATGTTTAAGAATTGCTAAAAGTCATTATCTGGTGGACCTATCATCCAGAAATGTATTTTTATATCAAGATGGCCAATTAACTATGTTAGTTTGGAACATGCACTTTATGCCAAGTCATATTGTTTATTCATTTATTAGATTTCATACTGCTGCAATCCTGAATGTTTTGAAATTTCCAATAATGAAGACACAGAAATCAAATATTCATAGTACAAATTACAAATTATAAAAAAATCATGTTACAATAATCATCATCAGTCATGTAATGTAATGTAATTAGTTTTCAGAAGGTAATAACTCACTCAAGCATTAAACTGTTCCCAAAATATAAGTGTTGTCATAGAAAAGAAGCACCTAGACTTCCATAAGTAGAGAGAATTGGGGAATTCACAGTAGTTTCTCCCCGGAGGCGGGGGGGATGATGGGTCAATTCAATCTGAAATCAGTACTCCTGGGATTACTTTAGTGCAGAATTGTATGGTGGCTTTATCGATCAGCAATTTGCATTGGCACCTACTTCCAAAAAGAGCCAATAATAACCTCCTGGAACCAGCCTTCAAACCATTCCTAGCCTCATGGAGAAGCCAGAAGGAGCACGTCTCCAAGATACTAGTGGTGAGAACACAATAACCAGCACTATTCATTAGCAAAGCCTGAGCACTATCATTAGTAATAAATAGCACAGATTATATCATCAAACTTCCATCTATATCAAGGCCCAACACCAGTGTATAGAATAATTAGTTGTTATTTAATACTATTTCCTAAGGGCATTCCTCTCTGTTTCCATTAATGCTACTCCAAGACATATTTTGATTCTTTTTAACTTGATGTTGACTGACAGTAATTGTTGATAAACTGAAATTATGTGCTGTCAGCAAGAAAATTTTGCTACTAAATTCATATTAGGCTCGGGGCAAAACATTTCTAGTCTTAAATTCTTCCTCAGCTTTCTAATAGACTCCTCCTCAAATGCCTTTATTCTTCACTGTCCCAATTTGGTACTAGAAAATGGTTAGAATTATTAGAAACATTAAGATTGAATATTCAATGACACATTAAATCTTTGTAAGTTGATCTAGTTTAAGTTGTTTATAATGTAAGTTGTTTAGAATCATAATATTCTTTTCTTTGTAGTGCTTTTCATCAATGGTTCTTAATTTCATATTACTTTTTTTATCTTGTCCTTTCCCAAGCTGCCATTCCTGTTTATATTCCCTGTATTAGAATTAAAAATAATGACAACATACTCCACAGAGCTAAAATAAAACATTTAAGACACTTACAGTACTATTTTAATCACCACCTTGTCCCTATCCCTGAAGTGAATCAGTTTAATCAGCCTAATTTAACCCGGGGAGATCATGTATAGCAGTCAGTCTCCACTGGACTAAGGAGTCATTTAATGTGGTGGTTATGCCTTGGATATCTAATTACATGATTGCAAAGAGGCAAAAGTGAGCTTTCATGTACGTCCACTTCACAGATTGGGCCCCAAATTACCTGGATCAAGTCTGTGACAGAATAGAACAGCTAAGCCTTGTTTGCATGTCACATGATCTCCCAGACAGATAAAATAATCTAGTAAAGCATTTAGCGGCGGTAGGTACGGTTTCTCACACGCATAGTACTCTAAAGGCTAGTTGGGCAAAAGATTGAATAGGTTAAGAAGAAAAATCTATTGTTGGAGTTGGGAAGGAGAATATGATCACTGGCAAACTAAGTGGGATCTATCATCTATCTATCTGATTGTCTGTCCATCCCTCCGTTACCCAAGAAGCGAAACATCTTCAAATAAAAAGAAAAAAATCCAGTTTCCCCTTGAAAAAACACCTTTGGGAAACCATGACCTGGTTGACTGAGAATCTCTGTAGACATTCAAATGCAGTGGCAGGAGCAGGGAAACACTTTCTGTGTATTTGGCTTAAGCCAAATGCCATATTTATAACTAATTTTGTAGACCCCAAAGAGATGGGATAGAAGAATCTCTTCTTCATTTGTAATATTTTAAAAGAAACTAATACGTTACTAAAATTGCTTATACTTGTGATAGGGGAAATCATTCCTTTTATATTTCTTTTATATACTGTATTTCTTTTTCTTTCATTTCTATTTCATTTCTATTTTTTTTTAGTTGTATGAGTTTCTATTGCTGCAATTGCAATTTTTAATAAAATTACTATTAAAGTATGTTCTGATATTTGATGTTATGAATAAATATAAATTTGATTGGCAAGCAGGTGCACATGCTGAAGTTTGGAGGGATGGATCCTGAAAATCAGTTCAAAACAGTGCCTGGGAAATGTCATTGTTACCAGAATAACATCCAAATTGGTCCCGAGCACCTTAAAGTTCTGAAGAACCTTAAAGTCATCCAAGATCAAGCTGCTTAGGAAAAGATTCTGCCACACATCAGGCAACTGATACACCAGAAAGACCCCAACTTTGTTTTTCTAACTTACAGATATTTATACAGGTTGTCTTCGACTAGCTCTGTTTATTAGTTATTCCCTCCAATTTTAGTCAGTTGTAAATTGGAGAAGCTTTCTCCCACCTTTATCCAAGTTATTAAAAATATGAAAAACAGGTCCCAGGCCTGATCCTTGTAGAAGTCTACTTGATGCTTCTGTCAAATTTGATAAGACACCATTGATTAGCATTCTTTGAGTATTAATGGCTTTACAAAGCACCAACTGATATATGCTTGCTATGAGATCCAGAAAATGTTTAACTACTTGCTAATTAGCATGACATAGAATACTTGTTAAATGTTTTGCTAGGTGACTATTTCCTAATCCTGGTCTAGTGAATAAGCCATAGCAAGTTGGTTCACAATGCTATGACATGACACAGAGTGTCTAATTTGGCTCAGCAAAAGCTATATGAATCCAAGCACTGTGGTTTATGACTTAAAGCAGTATGTTAATTCATCCAATTGTAGCTAAGACAACAAAATGTTTTCGGAAGTATGTAGTTTTTCATGTCTGACTTGAATAGATTTTTATCCTATCTGGCTGGAAGTTTCCAGTTGGTGATGTTGAGGCCAATCCTGTTTATTTTTGTGGCCACTGTGCTGTGGGATTTATATACTTTTTAATATCAAGATTAAGTTTTGTGCTTGGGTTGTACTTTGAAGAAGGGTCAGGCTAACAGCTTGCAGAGATTTTGCAAGTCTACATTACTTCTGAAGATTTTATCCTAAATATACTACCTTCAAAATTCTTTTCACTTCAAAATAAAGTCTAACAAACCTTAAGACTTTATGGCCAGAACACCTGAAAAGAACCCATTTCTCATTAGCCACTAGGCAATTTATGAATCTTCATTAGATGACACTATCAAGAATAAGTAGCAAGGCACGATCTTTATTGTAGCAGAATCCTGATTGTGGAATTAATCCCCTAAAGAGAATAAGCAACATTCCATTTACTTGCTCAATATCTAGAGGCATTTGTGCTCTGACCTTACTGAACTATCTAACCAACATGGTCAATAGTGAAAGAAGGTAGAAGTTGTACTTCTACAATATCTGAAGAGTCCAGGTTTTTCTAACTTCTGCAAAAAAGTTATCCTAATAAAGTTAAATTCACACGGGAAAGGGCACAGATGAATTTCTATTGGAAACAATAGACATATAGTTTACCTATCCAAAACTATAATTTACTGATCTTAACTTTACTGATTTTAAATATCTCTAGACTGAAATGCAACAATGAAAAGGAGATGCAAACCCAATATTTAATTTCCACAACCGTATAAAAATTGCTTTAAATAATCCCAACTTTTAGCTGATTTAAAAGAGTAATTTTCTGGTTTTCTATCATTGCCAAAAATAGAGTCTAAGTAAGTCCAATATAAATAAGCTATTTTATATAATTCTTACTTTTACAAACACAAATATAAATAATATGTGAACTACACTGTAAACTATTTTAATTTCTTCAGGCAAAGGAATTTATACTCTAATCACAAAGATTTTCTAAGTGAACAGCAAAACCATTCTGTATATATTCACATGTAACTCCTATTAGTCAATACTGAGTTAAGATGTTTACAAATTGTTTAAATTCCATTTTTAAAAGATTCTATTGTCCAACTGACAAACTACATTAATATATTATCCAATTAGTCCAATACAGGAAGGGTCTTCTGTCTTAAATGTTTATTGCAAAAGTTTCCTGTAAATCAAACTGCGTTTCGTTACATCACCATCCCAAACACCATTTGGTTTAATATACTTTCAAAGAAGCAGGACAGAAACTACACAGCTTGGAAACCAACATATTTTCCATCTCAAGACTTTTGTTTACTTTAAAAATAACTGTACAAGAAGCCATAAATCTTTCATGCAGTGCAGTATGGCAACGAACAAAACTCACCATCCGAATTACATAAAACTTCAAAGACCATCTTTTAATACGATTCACAAACACATATACACACATTCTTTACAACTGTGAATGTTTGCCTTGCTTATTTAAGAACTAAAGACCGTGAAACAAGGGAACACGTCAATCAAGCCAGCATTTAATCGCGGGGCGGTTCCTAGAAGTTAAACTGAGGAATAAAAACTGCTTTCCTCCCTCCATACACACAGAAGGTGACGTTGTTGTTGTTTTATTTTTCCATAATCTTCACGACCCTCTATCAGGCACCCGTCAATGCAATCCTGTAGTGGGAATATCTCCGGAGGCAGGCACAGCTCTTCGCTCTCTCCCTCGCCTTCTGGTGAAGCTAACTAAAACACCCAGCGTTTCTTTCGGTCAGGCAGAAGACCGTGGCGGTGAAGCCAATGCTGGTTCTCTCCCTTAACCTAAAACTAAAGATCAACAGAGAGAAAGCCCCGAAAAGGCCCCATCCTTTCTCCAAGTAGGAAAGCTGGGAGCTTGGCGGGGGCGGTTCTCCTTGCCAGCTTCTCCGGCACATCCATCCCACTTGCCAAGTCAGCCCATCTTCGCCAGGCAAAAAAAGCGAAGCCCCGGCCGCTCGACTTCAGGGCGATGCCCACCCACCACCAGTACGACCACCACCCCAGCGGCCCTTGATTTCGGGTCCTCGCTCCGCAGGCGCGCATGCACGCTTCGCTCTCTTTTACTTTCCTCCCCTTACCATTGCAGAACTGCAGAAGCGAGGAAGTGTCATAGAGGCTGCTGTAGCTGGAGAATCCGTCCTCCATCATCATCCCGAAGCCAATTTCGCGCCCCTCTTCGGCCCGCTTGGGATCCTCGGCCCCCCCAGCCCTAGTCCAAATCGCTCCTTCCAGCCTCTCTTCCCTCCTTTTCCCCACCCGCTCGCGTCAAACTCGGGCTGCTCTTCTCTGCTCCTTCGGGCGCCCGGTTCCCTCACCCACACAGTGCAACAGCGGAGGAAAGGCTGAGGCGGCTGGGGCTGGGGCCGGCCTGCCGCCTGCCTCTGCCAGTTGCCATGACAACGCATTCACTCCACCGTGGCTTGGGCCGCCGCCGCTTTTCTCCTCTGCTGGAAGGGGAGGGGGAGAGAATGGGGCTGCCTCTCCGGGTCTTGTGAGTGCGTGTGTGGGGAGGGGGGAGTTAGGCATAATAAAAGTCGCCTGTTGTCTAAAAAGCTAAGTTGTGGTCGGCGACGTTACTCTTTGCGACTTGCAAGAAACAGGGACCACGTTTCCTTCTTCCCTGTCGTTCCATGGGAGACGAGCCTTTCGTTCCAAATTTAGGTTGCCATCCATTTCTTTCCGAAGGTAATAGCCAAGCTCGTTGGGAGATGAAAAGGGTGACTGCATAAAGCGTATCTGAGGGTCCTAGGCACAGATAAAGAGGTGACCTCGCCGGCACCCAGCCTTTAATCACGCTTCCAACCTTGACACCACAGCACGGCTAAGAGGTACATGCAAACTACCCGGGTGGTGGTCCGAAGGCTGTTCGATTCCACAAATAGGGCGCGCTTTTAAGGAGACCCCCTTTTCTGTAAGGGCAAGGGTCAAAATAGCCGACGCGAAGTTTTAAAAAGAGGGAATGTGTGGGAGATTCTCTGGAATGGGTTCTTCCCTGCTCCCTCCCTCCCACCAAGTGAAACAGTTAAAAAAAAGAAGAGGCAATCCCTAGGACACGAAGTACAGCGGCTGCCCGCATGCATGTGCTGCAATGCAGAAGATGCTGTCAAAAGGGTTCCATCTAAATATGAAAGCGCAATTAGAAAAAAAACGAGGCTCCCAAGCATGTGCAGAATGCCTTTGCACCGCTCCCAGCACTTATCAGGAATTACTGCCTCCCTATTGAGAGAAACTATAAATTCCAACAACCTTCACCCCTGACACATCATTTTGTACATTGATCTTCCTGATAAGAAGCAGAAACAACCTTTCCGGTTTTTTAGCGACTGCAAACGACGCCCTTCTCAGCCTGCAGCTCTTTGCCCCGCCCTGTCATGGGAAGGGTGTTCCTTCCAGCCCCTCCCCCGCCTTCAAAAAGAAGGACTCGGGAGCGAGAAGCCTGAACAAACGGGAAAGAAATGTGGCGATTATTTGTGGAAAGTCCGGGAAACCGCGGGAAGCCCAACAGAGAAAGTGAAAGGAGAAAAGAGGGGGGGGGGAGATTCTGGCGAAAAAAATCTGGCACAACCGCAAGATTACCGAGGGCGGAGCGATGCAATCAATAAACATTATTGGAGGGAAAGCAGTCATTTCTGATGTTGGTCGAAGAGCAGAATGCGTTGCCTGTTGCTTCTGAAAATCTGGGAGATGCTAGGCAATCCCCCCCTCTTTTAAAATGCTTCTGAAACTGGCCCTTAAGACTCGTCTAGTTTTCGCCTCCATCCAAGAAAGTCCGAAATAATTAAAAGGGCCTTGCGGTTAAAGAAGTGGGCTTCAACTTGCAAACCGTGCCGTGCAAACCCAAATGCTTTTATTTAGCAGCGTAATCGGCCTTATTGCAGCTTTAATTAATGCTAAAAAGGAAATCTGTAATTAGCGACATGAAGAGCTGGAAGAAATCCAAAATTATTTTAAAACGACTTTTTACCAATAAAAGTTCTGTATAGAGTATTTAGTATACAGTGATCGTCCATAGGAAGTACTTAATTTTTTTCAGAGTTTGAAACGGCCTGATGCACATAACAATTTTAAAAAATCAAGAATTGTACAGATGCATATGTTGAATGTATGTGCAACAACTTTAGTAGAAAGTCCCATTAAATTTAGTGTTCCTTATTCCAAATATAAAGATTCTAGTCTTACTTATTTTTATAGTATTTATTTGTATCCTGCTTTTATTTTTTTACATGAAAATACTCAAGATAACTTAAGGCGGTGTACATATCCAGGACACCTTCCTCCTATTTTCCCCACAACAACCCTGTGAGGTAAATTGGGCCTGCTGAGACAATGACTGACCCAAGGTCACCAGCTGGCTTTCCTGGCTACATATGTGAAAGTCTGTAACTTCACACAAGGAAGTAACTCGGGTATTTCTGGATAAATTTCCCAGGACTGTATATATTGGGCTATATAAAAGTTGAGAGTTATTAAACTGCTAAAACTATTCAACTTTACAGTGTATGGTAATAGGGAATGGAAATTCTGGCCAGCGTCCAAACTGCTGGAAGAAACCAAAGTAACTTGTACAATAAAGTAAAAAACTTCATCCCTCTTTAAGAACACTGATATATTCTGGATATATCAAGCAACATATCTTAATCAAACATTCTACTAAACTGATATATTTCATCATAATTGAATAATCTACAATTGTTTGGATTTGCACAATACAATAATTCATAAAATGACTTATAACAGTATCTGAGTTTAGACAGTAAATCAGAATAAAAGAAGTTAGACAATGTCTATAAATTATTGTAAAAAGTCTACCTAGCAGCCCTGGCATGTATTGTAATGAGAAGAGACAATTTAAACATTTTTATTTTTTAATAATTTCCTAGTTTCTTTTTCAAAATTAAAGGTCAAAGAGGGAAGGATACATTTTAAGTGTACATGAGCTTTCTGATTTCTGCCATTTGCAAAACTTATCTTTTGCTAATCAAAAACATTTTATATTGTAAGTTTCATGAGGCTGAGGCTTAGTCCCGTTGTTGGATTGTAGCCTTCAGGTCTTTGAAATATAGTATAAAATATATTTTTGATTCTGTTTAATCGTGTCAGATTCTTGGAAACTGTTTAGACTTTTTCAGAAGTGGTTTTTGCCATTGCCTCCTTCCTAGGACTGAGAGAAGTTGACTGGCTCAAGGTCATCCAGCTGGCTTTGTGTTTTAAGATGGGACTAGAACTCACAATCTCCCAGTTTCTAGATTGATGCCTTATTCACTGCACTAAACTGGCACTTATATAATATATAATAAAATACAAGAAGGTATTTTCAAGTTGAATAGAGAAAGTATTAGAGGAACAGAACAGTTCCTTTTAACTATGCCATTTATCAAGATTATTTCTGGAACATCAAAAAAGTCAAACATTTAGATATATCTGTTATTTATTTGTTACCATAATTCCTCTAATACATAGTATACTAATCCGGTTGCTAAACATATCTTTGTATGTGTTGTACATACAGTCCGCACAAACAAGTTAAGCCCCATCCGTGGGATGCAGGCAGCATGTGAAACCTTACCCTGCAGTCCAGAAAAACCATTCTCCATGGAACTGGTCCCTGTTGCCCAAAAGGTTGCAGGCCACTGTTTAGATGATTATTTGTGTAGAAACTGGCTTGGGACACTGGTAAATTAAGTAGTTTGTTTAGATCTCAATCAGCATTTTGTGAATCAATCAAACCATTCCCCTCAACACACTTTGTTACTCTTAACTGCATAAAAAAACAAAACTACTCCATTTCCAGATTCAGAGGTACATAGCTAGTGTTTATTTTTGTGGGTTAGTCCTGTAATGTATTTCTTAACCATATTTGATGTCATGCCAACCACTATAGATCACAGTGTTGAAAAACAATGAAGATACAATTCAGCCCTACTTCACACCAATACATACAAGGAAGTCTTGGGACATTTCACCATTAACATGAACAGAATTTCATGATTCTTCTTATAGCTGTTGCAGGAGACATCCTATTTTAGTGGACATGGCTTCTGCAGTAATAGTGACTGTTTGTCCATAACTTTTTTGAACTCAGCCAAGGTACCACATGCTCTAATATCCCATTATATTTTTTATTATTTTTCTGTGGAGTCTAGAGTTCTGAATTTTGTAGACTAGGTAAGATTTGCAAGGGCAAATAAGAATTCATTTATTCATAAATCATTGCCAAAACAAAATAAGCAGTTGACTAGCCAAAATCTCTGTATCTGAGAAAGAAATAGGGAGAGATACAGAGAGGCAGACAGACAAAGAGAAAGAAGGAAAGATTAATTCACAGTTCTGAATATTTGTTAGGATGCTGGCCACAGGAGAACAGCTAATGCATGGTGAAATGACAAATCTTTTCAGGGTCTTTAGGCAAGAACATGTCATTATTTTAATTGTTTTAATGCAAAACCAAGCTGCTCATTTTGGCTCCTAACTGAGCTATAAGCTGATTCAACTATCTATAGTACCATGGTTTTTTAAAAGGTCATGGAAAGTTTTGTATTAGAATCATTCCTGTCATCTGTGTAACAGAATTTAGAAAAAATAGGAAATATCTTTGTCTAAGATAGTGATATTGAAGGAAAGGGATGGGGGGAAGACCCAACATAGTAAATGTGTCAGTTGTGGTAGTTTAAGCATGGCCCTTTTGTAATACATGCCACATTTATGTCTGCATAAAACAGGTGAGGCATCATTTGTGTCTCTGTAACTATCAACTCTACTATTTTGACATATTCTTCTGTGGATACTGGCAGTCTGAGATCTTAAAATGCAGTGCCAGATCAATGGCTCCTCTATATTAAGATTGGTCAACCTACTAAATTCCTACGTTATGAAGCTTCAAAGCATATAACAAACTATCAGATAATTATAGATAGGCTTAATGCAGCTATTTTACTTTTTAAAAAAGGTGAGCATTCTGAACTTTATATCCTTGACTGAAATGAAAGGGACAAAATAAAATTGGTCCACTGCCATCATAAGATTATCTAACCTGACTTTGTATTATCATGTCACCCATAGGATACCTTCAGTTTAACCTTTTTTTATGTCTTTGAACATTCTTGGAGCAAGCAGAACTAACTATGTTGGCCCCCTTCTTCAGTGATGGAAAGCTATAAGCTTTGTTCAAGCTATTTCATATCAAAACTCATAACAACTTGTCTAGATTGGTCTGAATCCTACCCTGCTTCTCTGCTTATATTTGCGCTTACTTGTTTGCTACCCTTTAAAATCAATATACCAAGAATATTAAAGTAAATACAATTGAAAGCAAATTTAATTAACATCCATGTCATTTTCCGTAATAAGGAGAGGGACCAACAGCAAAGCATGATTGGAAAAAAATAGACCTATTTTATTTCTATTATTAAAAGGCAAAATGGAAACTTTAATCACTCCATAAATGCCACCTAAGACAAAAGGGGTAAACAACTAAAAAATCTTATGATCTGAGAATGCAAAATTTAAAAAATAATGATGAAAAAAAACCAGGTCACAAAAAAGTTATACAGGCCTGACATCAAGCTGTCAGCAAGCCTGTCTCAGAGATTATGAATAGAGATTTTGAATAGAGATCTTTGTTATACATTGTTTAAATATTCTCATCAGCCTTAACTATACCCAATCTTTAAATACCATTATATACTGCTAAAAATTCACCATATATATTATATATGTTTTATATACGTTGGGACTAGATCGTACATCACAGTTGGTTTTGGTGCTATTATCTTATATTTTAATACAAACTTTTGCTTTTCATGTATGCTAGGACATCATATTAAGGTTGGAAAGAAGGGCTTAATTAAAAACATCTGGGCACAGTGGATCACTCAAGGTAATATAATGCACAACAGATGCACTGAAAGTATATGGCAGATGCTAATCAAGCCTTGATTTAGTCATTGTCTGAATGGCTGATTAGGTAGATAACCTATGTATATAACATTAAATTCTCAGGAAGAAAGATGAGAAATACACATAAGGTTTATGTTAGGCTTATAATAATAACATTTACTATTTATATTTATAGACATATGCTGTGTCTATGGATAAATCCAGGAATAAAAGATATTTCACCTGAGGTAAAGAAAGTAACAGGAAATGTTCTCTGTTCATAATCTGAGAACCATTAAATCTGGTTTATAGGCTGCCAACTGGCCTTTGCTTTCAAAAATGAAATATTAATATGATAGATGTACTATTGAATAAAAAAAGCATATAAACAAATATAATCTATTTTTGAAATCATGTACAGAAAACTTATCTAATTAACTTGTGCACATTTTAGTACTTTATTTTGGAGGTAGAATGGCTTTTATGTTTTAGTCTTTGAATGTCATATAATATTATCAAATTTTGGAACCAAGATAAGCAAAAGGAGAAATATTCTAGTAATGTCATTGCTTGGATTTCTTGATGCATTGTAATTGTTAGACTACTAAAGCACAAAATGAAATAGAGAAATAATATGCTTAAAAGTATGCACAGCAGTGTAATAGATTTGGAAGCATTTTAATGGATCTCTGAGAACTAGGAAACAACCACTAAAATATCTTACCATTAAGCATTATTCAGTCAACAATGGCTTTGATGGATTTGTACAAATCCAAATTAGTTTATATGAAAAAATATATCAGAAGCCATCTGACTGAAACCACATCCCTTTGAAAGACATAAAATGGGAGATTATTATCTTTGAGCCATAAAAAATGGGACAATCTACTTTTTGTTCGTGTCACTTTCAAGCACACTGAAATTCTTTATTCCATTCTTTTTTCACATACCCAGTAATTTAAGCAGTCTACATTCACATTTAAATAAATATTTTGAAGTGCATTTTCTTAATGTATATATTTAAAAACATTAATTATTAATTAATTAATTAATTAATTACATTAATTGTAATCTTAATATAGATATTATTTTCAAATTCCATTTTAATAATTTTTCTAAAAGAACATTTGCATGGATAAAGTTAATTTATTATAAGATGTTTTATTAATAATCTAAAACGCAGTCCAAAATGAGTAAAACTATCCTTCAAGGATTCTTAAAATTCTTTTGATTATTTGTTGTGGTATTAATTTTTATACCAATGCTATTTTCTATGTTTTTTTAAATAATGCTGATGCAAAGCAAAAGATTAGTAATCATAAATCTGGCAAACATCAATAAACATTAAATAAATGTTATATCTATATCTATCTATCGGGGAAATGGATAATAAACATTAGAGCAGATTGTCCAAGGTAGTTGTAAAATGTGAAATTTCCTCAAAAAGTTTCAATCACAAGAAGCCATTATCAAAAGAGATGATTATATTAATTAATTTGATTTCAATAACATCTATGCAACATTTAGATGAGAATTATGATTGATTTTTATGACAAGCCTAATATTCATAGATAGCTGTACTCTCATATGCCTCTTAGGCTGGGACATCTGTCTACAACTTAGTGTCCCCTAGCCTAGACATACAGTGTTGGACTTTACCTCCCTAAATTCCCATCTAGTATGCTCAAACTTTTAGAATTCAAGGAGTTGAAATGTAATACATCTGGAGCACATCAAATTCCAGAAGAATTGAATGAAAAGCCACTGCTGGCTACCATAGCCTCCAAATTAAAATATATTCAGTGCAAAACATTAAACCACAAATAATGCTGAGATATTTTGTCAACCCAAAGAGAGTTCACAAAGTCTATTGCGAAATGATTAAGAATCATTTCCATGTCTTAGAATGAGTGCATAATTGATTCTGATTTGTAAGGCAAAAGGGATTTTGCTCCTACCATCTTCTTCAGAACTCATATGCTCTGAGCATCTGAATACTAAATGTGCTTCTTAATATTTTCCCTCATTATTCTCAACCATGTTGCAAGAGTATCAAAACTACTATGTACTGCATATCAAAAGATATTCGTCTGCATTTTGACATCAAAAGCATAATAATTCATTCTGCAGAAACCTTCCCATAGGCATTGTATAATGTGACTAATATGTAGTGTAATATGTAATGTTAGTACTAAGTTCAGTGTATGCTCTAAGATATTGTAAATGCAAATTAATACTTTAAAATGGTTAAATACTTGAAGCTAAATACAGTAAACATCCTCATCATATCACTTAGGCTATCACAATCTGATTATAAATTAAGAAATGGAATTCAGTATTTGCATATAGATTTACAATTTTTGTAGTTCATATAATCATCAGAACTTTTGTGAGGTATTTCAATGGTGGCACAATGAAAACATGTTTTAGTAAGTATTTATAGAGCAGATTCCCTCCACATGATGCCTTTGTATGAATGGAAGTACATTTCTTAAAATTCTGAGCAAGAATGGAAACAAGATGACCTACAGTTGTGCTGCAAATAGAATTACCAGACTCTGATCATGCTGTTTGAGCATTCATCCAATTTCCAAGTGCAATCCAACATGCTAGTCACTACCTTTAAAAACCCAAATAGCTAAAAGGCCACCTTTCCCTAATCAGGTATACCAGTGGTTCTCAACCTTCCCAATGCCGCGACCCTTTAATATAGTTCCTCCACCATAAAATTGGTGTCTCGGTTCCTAAGACCATTGAAAATATATGTTTTCCGATAGTCTTAGGTGACCCCTGTGAAAGGGTCGTTCGACCCCCAATGGGGTCCTGACCCATAGGCTGAGAACACTGAGGTATACCCATTTGGTCTGGGTAGTCAGAACTGTTTATGAGCAGTGACATAAGGAATACAAAGGCAGATGTTCTTGTAATGGTTCTCCTCCTATGGAGAAGCTTATTTTCTGAGTGGGACATAGCCCCCACTATTTTGGCTCTTCAAAATTCTGTCAAGACTTGCTTTTTTCAGGATTACAGAAAGGATTCAGCCAGTTCTCGCCAGTTCAGGCAAACTGGTAGTGGCGGCTGTGGGAGGCTCCGCCCACCCACCCTGACATAATGCGCTAGCACTCTGCATGTGCAGAAGGCAGTGCGCATGAGCAGACAAGGTGCTTGCGCAAGCAAAGAGAGTGTGCATGCGTACTAACGTTTGCGAACCGGTAGGGAAGGTAAGTGAATCTCACCTCTGGATTACATCCCTCAATGTTGTTGAGCTATAGTTATAGCTACATATTGTAGAGTCCAGTTGGACTGAGGTGGTGTATACATTTTATAACTGAATTCTGAGAATAGCAGTTCCAACAAATACCAAGGGTATTTTTAAAAAAGCTCTGATATGTTACAAAGACATATATAATGAGTAGAAAGATAGGTTCCTGTACCATTTCCTTTCAAGAATCTATTAAGTCCAGAATCACACATGGGGTAGATTTTTTAAGAAAGCTGCAGAATGTAAGTACATAAAAGAATTAGGGGCAAAAAAAAAAAGAAGAAAGCTACTTTGTACCTTCTGGTCTGATTAGCACAAGCTCTCCCAAAGCATTCCGTCCTTATTCCATCTTCTAAGATTATTTTGCCTGATGTGGGCAGCATAATCATGCAGCAAACTGATAAACTAAGGACTGCAATCCTCTATAAACACTTCTTCAAAAATAAGGCCCTTTTTAGCCATTGTAACTAATTTCTGGATAGCAATAGCACTTAGATTTATATACCGCTCCTTAGTGCTTTTACAGCCCTCTCTAAGCAGTTTACAGAGTCAGCATTCCCCCACCCCCAACAATCTGGGTCATCATTTTACCCACTTTGGAAGGATGGATGGCTGAGTCAACTCTGAGCCTGGTGAGATTTGAACTGCTGAACTGCAGCTAGCAATCAGTTGAAGTAGTCTGCAGTACTGCATTCTAAACACTGTGCTACCTCTACTCGAATAAATATACATAGGATTACACTTTGGCTTTATAGTTCATGTTTTCTTTTTGCCTGAATTAACTTATGTATCCAATAATCATCTTTGTTATAATTCTAAGATCGTTACATTTCACTACCTTCTTACAACATGTTTAATTAAATAAACTAATAAGAGGGAATGAATTGTGAAACAAACTTATGAAAGAAGAATGAATGGGTCAAGAGCAGGACTAGTCAAGACTAAGGAAGTTGTGGTTGGATAAAGTTTATGAGAGTCTGAAAAGAAATTTAAAGAATAAATAATAATGTATGAAATGATATAGATATGGTGTAAACAAGGATAAACAGTATGCAGAGGTATGCTGAAAAATTTACTACAATGTTTTTTTTTATCTCATGCTTTTAATTTGTTTGGGGTTTCTGGTTTCTTATTCCTTTTTGTGCACTTTGTTTAACATTACTTATCCCAAACAGAATAGTGGGATAGTATATCTGTATATTTCTTTAAGTTTAAAGCTTAATTTATTTTTCTGCTATGGAAACTGAGAAAATTGGTTAACTTTGTAACCAGGGTATGTGTGTTTGTGAATCTAACGACTATATGGCTATAGTTACAATTTCTAAAAAATTCTTATGCAAATCAATCCAAAGTAAACAACACTTTTTAAAAGCAGCATGAAATGATATATGATCAGTCATTAACACCACAAACTCAGTAATAAGGATTATACTGGTTGATAAAAAGTATTTTCATTTTCTTACATTACTGTAAATTACATTTTCTCATCAAGACACAATGCAATTATGGTAAATAGGGACATCTCAAGGGAACAGCTGCACATTTGGTTAAATTATCAATCGGCACCATAAATTATACAACACGAACACATTTATATGCTGTAAATCCGCCACTGTGAGCACACATTATCCATTTGCATTGAGCAATCCATTTTAAAATGTTGTTATTCAGATCCCTCAGGTTCTAAAAGGAAACACATTATCTCATAATACAGTATGTTATGTTGAATTGCCTTTACTTAAAAGAATAAATGGTAATAATCAACAACAATCAGCTAGGAAATTGAAAGTGCACTCTCCTTTATTTGTTGTTACAAAAGTGTTGCTATGCCATCCCAATAAGTTGTCTAATCTATTTACATATCGCAGCTGCCATTTTTTATTATGAATGTAAATATACATTTCAAATCAATACATTGGACTTCAAGGCCAGGAGTGGCAGCTGTTGGGTGGAAGACAGTGGTGGGATTCAAATTTTTTTACTACCAGTTCTGTTGGTGTGGCTTGGTAGGCATGGCATGGTGGGCGTGACAGGGGAAGGATACTGTAAAATCTCCATTCCCTCCCACTCTAGGGCAAGGATACTGCAAAATCCCCATTCCCTCCCAATCAGCTAGAATGCAGGAGGCAGAGAATAGATGGGGGTGGGGCCAGTCACAGGTGATATTTACTGGTTCTGAACTACTCAAAATTTCCGCTACCAGTTCTCCAGAACTGATCAGAACCTGCTGAATACCATCTCTGGTGGAAGAGGTATGCCATAGCCTATGAAACATGATGCTGTTGGGTTAAGGATAGCTACTGCCTGGTATGGGGGGCTGCGAGCAACTTACCAAAACATCTTGCAATCTTCCTGGATAGCTTTCCCATTGACTTTTTGTGGGAAGTTTGAGAATAGTGATCATGTGACTATGAGACACTGTAATTGTAAGTATGAGCCGGTTACCAAGCTCACAATCCTGTCATTGTGCGGGTGTGGGATAGCCAGAACTTCGAGGACCCATCATAAGTACCACTCATTCACCATAGTCATAACTTTGAAGGTCCATTGAATAAGTAGTCATTAAATTAGGACTACCTGTAGTTCTCTGAGGAAACTATTTGTGATCCTGACATTTCACTGTTTTGCTACTGCACCTTGGCAAGTGCTTAAACATAGCATCTTGCCATATAGGACAGTAGTTGTGGAACTGCTTCTTCTTTCAGTTGGGGGAAAAGGGCGGCATAAATATAATAAATGATAATGATAATGAATGAATTCTGGATGCAAACAGTATGAGAGAGTGGGGGATAGAGAGACACAGAGAGAGACAGACAGAGATTTGAAAACAGTGACAAGGCCATGTGTGCTTCTGCAACCTATTAATTCTCCAAGAGATTAACACAGAATTGCATAAATACATAAAAGTGACTTTTAAGATATTCCCAATTTCACTGGATGAATTAAGACAGATATGAGACCATTTCTTTTGGTGGGAACTTGCCTTGAGACAACCCATAACTTTGTAGCTGAATTAAGGAATGTCTCAGCAATGACCACAGGGATAGTAGAGAAACAAGATTACTGTAATAGACCCTAAGCATTCCCCTTTTTAATCTCATAGTTTCCCTTATGGTATACATTTTGGATTTTTTTTGTCATCAAAATCATGGTAGCAGCATTCAGGTTGGTAGTGATGGTGCACCTACAGCATTATCATGAAGTACGTGAGAAGATAATTAACATACAAATTTTCAATAGGCTCTACTCTATTGCCTTTCAGGTGTGTTGGGGCTCTGAGGACCAATATTGCAAACCATGAGAAAGGTACAATTCCAGGAGCTCTCATTTGAAAACTCTGGAGGGCATTAAGCCTCTTTCTGATAACTTTCTTCCAATATGCTTTAGATACTGAACTTCTCCTTTAGATTTCCATTCCAGGACTACTTGGATGTATGCATGGATTCATGTGACTGTTTGTAGGTTTTGAACAAACACTAAATCTAACATTTCGGAGGATGGTGTCATGGGAAAAATGAAATACTATGTCACTAGTTTTACAAACTGAGCAGGCACTTTTCCTCATATTGGCCTCAAATTCTAAAAAAAAGCAAAGTAGTATTTGTACCTGGTTGTATATTTTAAACAATATTCCTTCTCTGCTTGAATGTCATCTTTCATGGGTGTTGGTACAGCTGTTCAAAATATCCTCCTTTAAAGATTTATGTATTCATGATTAACAATTTCACAAAGCGTAGCATCTTTTCTATTCTCCTACCTTTGCAATTATAAACATGGATTACCATCAATACTCCACAAATTAAGGTGCATTTGCAAGATGAATTAATGTGGATTAGTTAATTCTGTCATGTATTCCAGTCTCTCTTTTGTTCACACAGTCAAACTGGTTAACATGCAATAATGGCTGGACTATCCTTTGAATCTGGCCAAGCTCCAAAGAAATAATAAGCACACAAAGCCAGAACTTTGTTTGATGTTGGTCCCAGAGCTGTTCATGCTGTCACTTGTGAATTAAACAGCAGCTTGTTTCAGCAGCAGTGACTGCTGTGTCAACCTCAACACAGAAAGCTTCAATTGTATGTAGTTTTCTGATCCACTCTTTTTAAAAATCTGAATATTCCTTCAAATTTATCTGAAAACCTTGGATTAATAATATTAAAGTACATCACATTGCTTCTGGCAATATCAGAATATAAAAGGAACCTTAGTAATGGAAGTGTCTCCTATCCTAACCCGTCTCCTAATTTTGGGAGTCTTGAATTACCCATTATCCTATTGAGCAAGAACTGGAACATATTTTTAGTCAGTCTTCCATGTTTGATTCCTAATTTGGATCAGTGATGTGTTCCTTACCTGTTCTAAAGTTGTCTCAGAAATAGAAGCCACTAGCTCCAATACAGAAATAATTTGGACCAATTCAGAAAAAAAGAAAATCTCTGCTTGAGCATAAATGCCTCTCACCCAACTCTCCATAGCATTAGACTAGACTAGGCTAGACTAGGCTAGTCTAGACTACACTACACTATTTTTCCTGCCTTTATTATTTGTATTATTAAATAAATGAATATTATTATTTAAGACAGAAAACATATGTAATAGTCCTTCTCCTTCCCTGCCCCTCCCCTTCCTCCGTGTGTTTGTGTGTGTGTGTGCGCACACACACAGACACCATACACCATCAACCTTCCACTTCTACTTAGATCATAGGGAAAAATCTAGAAACAGGTAGTCATTAACTTATAACATTTGTTTATTGGTTTTTTGAAGTTACAACACTATTGATAAGTGTCTTGACTATTTTTTACAACATCTATTGCAACTTCCCCATAGACACATGATCAAAATTCATGTCCTTGGCAACTGACTCATATTTATGATGGTTACAGTATCTGGAGTCATGTGATCACCTTTTGAGAACTTCTGGCAAGCAAAGTCAAGGGGGAAGCTAGATTCACACCTTCCCGGTTGTTCCCTTGGTGATAGCCTTCCTGAAAGTGTGAATATTGTCCTTTTTCAGAAGACCATTGTGGATCAACTGAGCCTATTTTGGAAGCAAATTTATTAATTAATTTATTATTTTTTATCTGAAAGTCAAACTATAGTGTCAGTGAAATTTGCAAGCACAGCACAGCAGGACATGCAGTCAGGGGAGGGGACGGGACCTTGCCAGTGTCATGAGGAAAAGAAAAGAATTTTTAAAATAATTAAAAAGGCTAAGGTAGTTGCTGTCAGACTCCAGAGTCACAGTGACTCTGAGTCTGCTTAGTGCTAACTGTAGGGGGAGGCGAGAGAACTATGGGCCTCCTTTGCATAAGGAATTTTTCGCCTTTTAACCCTTGCTCAGAGTTAAGCAAGGGTTAAAAGGCGAAAAATTCCTTATGCAAAGGAGGCACGTGATTTTCCCGCCTCCTGATCTGGGAGCAGCAAATCATGCCTTGCTTAAGTAAGTTGTTTTTTTATTTAATTTTTTATTTTCATCATGGCGGGCGGACAAGAGGAGAGTTGAAATCCACAGCTGGAAAAGGTATGTGGATCGGACGGAGGGAGGGGGGATTCAAAATTATTGTAATTTAATTTGTAATGTTTTATTGTGAGGAATTTGTGTTTGTGTCTGTGTGTGTGTGTTTCTTCACAGCGGTGGGGTCGGAGGAGGGGGGGCGAGGCGGCGGAGCGCGGCAGCGGCAGGGACATTCTCGCCGCTGTGTCCAACAAGCCAGGCGTCTTGCGTTTATGGTGGACATAAACGCGAGACGCCTGGCCTGTTGGACGCAGCAGGGGGGGGAGGAATGGGCTTGGTGGCTGGGGAGGAGGGAATCATGACCGTTTTCATTGTGCATCACTGTGCTGCAGTGATGTGCGGTGAGCTTCATGGCCGGTGAGGCAAGCGTGAAAGACCTGCCGCCCCAGCGGCCGAAGCCCAGGGCTTTAAAGTGGCAGCAGAGCCCCGGCGGCAGGACTTTAAAGTCCCAGCGCCGTCCGCCATAGTCCCGCTCTATGGCGGACGGTGCTGGGATTTTAAAGTCCTGCCGCCAGAGTTCTGCTGCCACTTTAAAGCTCTGCTGCCACCAGGGCTTCGGCAGGGCTTTCACACTTGCCTCACCGGCCATGAGGCTCACCGCATGTCACTGCAGCACAGTGATGCACAATGAAAACTATTATATCAGAGGTGGATTGCTCCCGGTTCAGCCTGGATCAGGTGAACTGGTAGTAATGGTGGTGGGAGTTTCCGCTCACTGCTTGGATGTTCTGTGCATGCATAGAAGCATCACGCACATGCGCCCGAACCGTAGTAAAAAAATTTGCAACCCACCACTGGATTAGATACATAGTTCTTCTATGTAGACCTATATCATGCTCTATTGGGGATTTGGAGAGGTGATAAATTCTGTATTTGTTCTGTTACTCCTGTTACAGACCTCAAGGAAATCACTCTATATACCTCAAGTGATTATTAAAGTCACTGTTAGTCTACAATTTACTTTATAATTTGGAAAATAATTAAAAATAAGCAAATAATAGAATCCAGTGTCCCCACACATCTCTTCTTTTTTAAACAAAATGACAGTTGATTACATGTATTTATCCATTATACTGTTGTGTTGTCTGATCATGTGAATAATTTGCTTATGTTAGGGTACCACATGCATGAACATGTTTTATTAGATATGATTGATTGAAAATAGCCTCCTCACACTCCCATACCACTAATAATTTAGCATAAATAAAATGCAAAAGAAGAAATGGTGATTATGAGCTGAAGCTCAGGCACTCTGTCCAGATCCAACTGCAGTGCATCTAATTCCCTTGCTATAATAGGATGTGTCTGATTTCTTTTAGCTTTATTATATTTAGAAAAAAAAACAAAAACCCCAACATGTTTAAAAGATTGTAAATATAAATTACTAGCTTAATAAGTGTCAACTTTATTTCAGGCAAACAGAGGAGTTCAACATTTAAATTTTCTAGCTCTGGTCACCAAAGAGGTTATTTATTCAAAGATTTTGTGAATGGCCTTTATTTTCCCCAGAGTTCTGCTATTTTAAATTTTATTTGGCTTCCACCCAAAAATGACAAATCAAGCAAAGTCTTAGGATTACAAAGAACTCATACTGTATGAATCACCATTTGCAATTGACATACTGTAGAGTGTGAACTTACAGGAAACAATATAATTAGGTGGAACTGAGAAGCTGAGAAGCTTCTACCTTATTATGCTCCTCCCTGCATGAACAAATTAGGATGTTTCCTGAAAATATCATTTCATTAATGTTATAGTAATGTAATGTCATAATCATTTGCAAACAGAAGTTCAAAAGGACTGTGCAATGATCTCCTAAAATGGATTTTGGAAGAATTTTAAGAAGAATTACAAATATGCATTGGCAACAGCCAGCTACAGTACATCAGGATAGCGTGCATTATATCTTACAGAATAGTGGTTTAACTGCCAAGAATAGAGAAAAAAAACACACAGAACAGCTGTGAGATCAAAAGGCTAAGGAGGAATGCTAGCTTGATATGAAATCAGCAGATATGAACATTTCTCCCCCTCAAAATGAGCTTTGAACAATTGAGGTAAAACGTGAGAAGCAGCTTCCCTATAGCTCTTGTAAAAAATATGATTTCATAATGATACTGTGAACACCTGCACAGAGATTCAATGAACACTCTGGTTCGAACTGCTGTGAGCAAGATCAAGGAGATCTCTTGCAACAGTGTGCTTGCCTTGCAATGCATCATTTCTTTGTCCTTTTTTCTCCACTCCCAAAGGCAAAAATTATACGCATAATATCAGGTTCTTGGTGAGAATTCTGAGGTTTGTGGTCATAGTCCTCAGCTGGCAATAATAGTTTTTGGAGAGCCAAGATCTCTGGATGCTAACCTCTTTCTCATTCCCAAAGGTATGGGCTTCATGACAAGAAGGAGAGCAGGTGGTAAAGGAAATTCTGTTTTATTTCTTATTGTTATCAATTTAATTTCTGTAGCCACTCAGTTCAACAAGTGACTTTAGACAATGTACATTATATCAATGCCCTGGGTCAATTTTTCTCTAATAATAAGTTGAAAACAATCATGAACACGTATTTTATTTCTTTTTATCCTTCAACTTCATAAAAATTTACTCCAATCATCTGATGAAATGGTTTGATCCTGTATCTTTCCAGTGGCAAAGCAGTAATAGGGGGAAAAAAATCAATCCGTTCACTTTAAGAGGAAAAACAGGAAACATTACGGTCACTTCAATCCACAAAATATCATTACAAAGGGAAAAAACCAAAAACTTTCCAAGGTAGTCCCATAAAAATTAAATTCGCTGCTTTATTCTTTTACTTAAATCTTTTTTAAAAAGTTTCCTTGGGCAATTTTTCTCAGAATAGAAAAAAAACCTCACCAGATGGACTCACTTTCACTTCCTTCCTTCCGGAGCTGCCTCCGACTTCGTCAGCCTAGGGCTGCCTGTTTGCCGCCGGCTTGAAGCGCTTCCCTTGGGTCAATCAGGGACTTTGCGATGTTGCTGAGACCAGCAAGGCTTTGTCTTCCTGTCTACTGTTTCTATGGGACAGTTTAGGTCCAACTGGACCATCCAGTGGCAAAAGTGTCAAGCGGTCTCGGACTGTCGAGACCGCACATTGTATTGTCACAACGTTGGCTCCTCCCCGCTACTTATTCCATATTTCAAGAAATAGTTCTATATTTAGAATTGAAATGCAGAATTCCTTCTCAGTTTAGTAATAACTGATTATTTTTGGCCTTGAGATACAGCTAATTGGTGAAAAATAACTTTTATTTAATTATAGGAGATCCAGAACTATGTTTTGTTCAACATTATATTTCTGGATTCTTATCCTTCTTTTTATGGAATACCATCCAATTAAGTTACTAATTAAAAGCACCATCAAAAGTAAACATAACTAGTCAGCATGATTAATGTAAGACACATTAACTTCAACATAACTTAATTATGATTAGCAACAGCTCTTAGACTTATATACTGCTCTATAGTGCTTTACAGCCCTCTCTAAGCAGTTTACAGAATCAGTATCTTGCCTCCAATAATCTGGATTCTCATTTTCCCACCTCAGAAAAAAAAAAAAACACAAGTCACCCAACAGGATGACAGTTAGGTCAACCTTGAGCCGTCAGGATAAAACCTTCTGGCAGTCGGCAGAATCTACTCCATACTGCACTTAAACTGCACCACCATGGGCTTTAACCAAATAACCAAAACCTAATGGTTCTCACAATATAAGCAATTTTGTTTATAAAAATAGAATGTAAATATACACATTAAATCCATTTAATATATTATGCAGTTAATAAATGTTTATTCAAAGTTTAATAAAATTTATGTGATTTATTAAAAAAATATTCTCATATTTATATGTCATCCACCTCAGAAACATGATTCTGGGCAGTTTATAAAAAATAACACTCTACAAAACTTATTATTTTTTAAAGAATCAGAAGGGCTTGGGAGAACATTTAGATGTTACACATGATATAGCCACCTCATTAAATCCCAATTCCCATGAAACCCAAGCCTGTTGACATTACCAGGTTTTAAGGGACTTTTGGAAGGACATCAAGTCTCTACAAATCTTATAAAAGATCCTTATTTAGAACTCTTCAGCTTTTCTAATTTTGTGATCATTTTTAATTTTACCTCTATTTTGTGCATCATATTTCGCAGCCTCCCTTCTTCTAATTGTCATGGCCCAAATAAGAGGTGGTATTCAGCCAGTTCTGACAGGTTCTGGAGAGCCGGTAGTGGAAATTTTGAGTAGTTTGGAGAACCGGCAATAGGCTGGCGCCGCCCCTGCTGCCTCCCAGCTGATCTTCTTTTGTTGCCCTGAACAGGAGAACGGAGCTGGAAAGCAGGTTAGGAGTGGTGAGAGAATAGGGATTTTGTAGTATCCTTCTCCTGCCACAATACAAAGCCACGCCATGCCCACAAGGCCACACTCACAGAACGGTAGTAAATCCCACCACTGGCCCAAAGGTGTATTTCCTCCTTACCACATTTATCTCTTCCAGTCAGGTCCAGCAATTACATTTCCCTGAAGAGCATTTTCCTCAGACCTTGTCCCTGAAGGTAGATTGCTCACAAGGAACTAATTTAGACGTTAGATAAAAATGTATATTCTTTGTAACATTCTCAGAATGATACTTTCCCAGAAATCAAGCCAGAAAGATATAAATGGGTGGTGCAATATGAACAGGTTTTTTAAAGTTGCCATGAAACTATCAATATTTTCTCATGTTAGTTTATTCGCTGTGTAGTTTAGGTTTACTTTACTGTGTACCATACCAGGATAAAATAGGAGGAGAATGCTGTTATAAAGCAATATTAACTATTGCCTTTAAAAACTTAATTTCTTAGTTTAGAGTAGATAATATTTTTTTTTAGAATTGGAGAGATGACAAAGCTAGTTCTGCCAAACATGTACTGCAATTTTGTTCCAGAAAATTAGCAAGATTCCATTGAAATGTATGTAGTCTGCTCAAACTAATTCAAATTAAACTTGTACTCTTAACTAAATTGGATCATTGTGGAAGTTGATGGGAGAGATAATACATTAAAGATTGAGAAATGTACTTCAATGTAAACAGGAATTGTAATGGGCCAGGATCCAGCCTTTGGGAGTGAGCAATCTGGGCTCACTGAAACTTTGGTTTAACTCTTTTTTTTTTCTTTTTTACCAGTCAGTCACTATAGCAATAGGAAATATTATGATATATAGAATTATGGGGTTATGACTCAGAACAAGCAGAAAAAGAATTCATAGTTTCCACAGGGCAAATTGTTTAGCCCTGAAACATGTACAGTTGCACTGTCTCCTCTGATTCTCAAAGGCAGTCTTTTATAAATTTAGAAAGACAGTCTTTTATAAATTTTTAGGTGTTAAGATGTCACCAAACCCTTCACTGTTTTTGCTGTAAGAAAGAAAAACTCTACTCTCCCAAAAGAATTTTAGTCTTAGAATTAAATCATTTTCTTTCTTTCAGGTAAAAATAAACAGGCAAAAGAATCCTGTAAAATTATAAAGCCTTTTATACTGTAATTAAATATTTTAAAAGGTAACTATAGTTTTTTTTAAGTCTAAAAGATATATGGAGTGTGTTTGTATGTGTTAAAATTATGTAGATGACAAGCAAAAATATAAAGATCACAGGGTTTTTTATTATATTGCAAAGGTTTCTGGAACTCATAAATTCTACCTCTGCTCATTGCTTTAGCAGATCCTGCACCAGATGGACCTATGGACTAGATCAATGGCCCCAATCTTTTGGGCATCAGGGACCGGTTCTGAGAGAAATGTATTTCCATGGACTGGAGATGACGTGGTTTTGCATGCTGCCTGCATCCCGTGGATGGGGCTTCACTTGTTTGCACGGCCTGCTTGCTGGCATGCCACGGACTGCTGCCAGTCCATGGACTGGGGATTGGGACCCTGGTCTACACAATTTCTGAGTTGTCTTCCATCTCAATGATTCTATGGTTTATTGTAACTGCAACTGCATCATCTTTGAAGAAAGCATGATCTAATTCTACCTAGATACTAACTAAGGTTGCTTTCTTGTTCAGAGTTAGGCAATCCACCAATCATTTTAACTTGTCCAACAATAGGTTGTGCTAACAGGCAGCACAATTTATGCCAGCATAGCTCTCTGCTATTTCAATGGGTAGTTTGCCTTTAATGCTGCAATTTGATTGTGTCCTCAGTTTTCTATCCATATTCAGCTTAAGCTCTCTGCTGTCATTTTCTCATACCTGCACAAGATCAGTACAGGTAGTTCTACTCTAGCAGTCATAAAACAAGTCATCTATGTGCCCCAATCAATTTTACAAAATTTTTGTAGTGGTCATTAAGCAAACCCCAGTTATTAAGTGAACACATGTTCACTACCAATGTTTTTACCAGAAGTATATGGTGGATTTTGGCAAACCATGGTAAATTACAGTCATGTGATTGTGGGACACTGCAAACAGCATAAATGTGAGCTAGTTGCTGAGCACCAAATGTACTAATGTGACCACAGCGGGTAGAGGCAGCCCTTAGAACTTTGGAACCTAGTCCTGAGAACTGATTTTGGTGGGAAGGATGGGAATCTGTCAGAACTTTGAGCATGTTATTGACCCAGGTGGTCAAAGCAAGTCAGGCCTGTAGGGAGTCCTTTATTTCTCTCTCTTCAGCCCCTCTCAACAACCAGTAAGATTCTACCCCCACCCTTCCTGAAGGCAGCCATCGCAAACAACAACCCCTATAGTACAAATAAAATCCACAGAGTAAAAGCACGGTCACAGAGGACAAGGTCCAGAGTTCCAATTCAGTCTACAAAGCAGAGTCCAGGCAATGGCAGTCTTCAGGGCAAAGAAAACGTCCAAGGCAAGAAGCAGTTCCAAAGGCACAGTGAAGCAAAGGCCAAAAGCAGTCCACAGATGGGCTAGCCAAGACAAAAGGCAAAGAGCAATCTTCCAAGCAAGGCAAGGCGGAGGATTGCAAACCAAAGCAAACAATTGTTCCTGGGAAAGACTAAGTCCCCACGGCTTCTCCTTAAGTTTCTCCAAGTGTTCCTTGTGAAGAGGCAACCTTCTCCCGCATAGTCTTGCAGCCCTTCTCTATAGGCAACTGTACCTCATCAGAAGAGATCTGCCTATCAGCACCACTGCCTATCAGCAGCTGACCCTTTTCTGTGTCAGTGCCGACAGGAGCTCTCCATCTGGTCAACCACTTTTCCCAATGACTGAGGGACCGGGACAGCATCGTCCTCAGCCCTTGGCCTCTCCAAACATGCCAAGGGAGATGTGCCATCCCTGTCAGATGGTCCCAATTCCAACTCCTCCTCCGAATCAGGCTCCAACGAGGCCATGACAGAACGGTTGCTAAGTGATCAATTGTAAGTGAGGACACCTATACAATGATTTCAGTGAGTAACTTCAGTGTTGATAACAGGTACATTACCAATCATGAAAAAACTTTCTAAACCTAGGTAAGAATCATAAAAACAAAGGTACTTGATCCCAACTATTTTCTCTTACTGGGAAAAAGTAAGGCAGTATTCCTGGTCTTGGCTCTGCTGTAATCCGAGGCCCAGTCATGGTGAGTGAAACAGAATTAAATCAGTTCTGCAAGTGTCTTTTTGCCCTGTTTCTCTCTTTTCTACTGTTATTCCTATGAGCCTTTTGGATTCCAAACAGAACCTCCCTGGAATCAGCAAAGAACATACCAAAACATGACTGGGAATCACATAAGATTTCATTAGGAAAATATCTTCCATACAGAGTGACCAATCAGCATCCAGAATCCAACTAACTTTGTGCTTGTTGTACTCAGAAAATAAATGCACAGTACATAAAACAGTTTAAAATACAAATAAGGATAGGAGAAACCAGGGTACAACCTTTGAATTGAGCAGGGTTTCAAACAATACTCTTTCTCATGAAGTCTGAAGAACCCTTTTTAGAATCATGGCATGCTTCAGCTCTGATACCTACGCAGAAAACCAGGATCTTAAGCGCGATACCATTCTTTGAAAGATGTACAGTTTCTATGTTTTGATATATACTATCTTGCAGATCTACAATGGGATGTCAGAGTTTCCTTCTCTGCCCAAAAAAATAGCAGAAATCCCACTTTAAATACTTTTCATTAACCCATTCACTCCCCAGCTTTCAGCCACAATGTTTTGTGGTTCTGTATAGCATATTTCAAATCCTTGGTCCTATTAGTGTTCTTTTTTGCCACTCCTTTCTTTCTACAAACTGGTTTTTCTGAAGCCACTGTGAAAAGGCACATATACACTGTTTAAAGTGCTGTCTAGAATTATATCATTAGAGAAATATGTATGTGTTGATTAATAACAACTTATCGTCATCATCAAGGAGGTAGAGAAATGGTGCCATGCTAGTACCTTGGGAATAGACTGTTTGGATGAACCTCTAAGTTGAAGAGTTCTTAAGGTTCTTCCATGTAAGAATCTGATATCTCACCAGCTCCCTCTTATCTCAGTGCTTGTCAGCTCTTTGAAATGGCCAGTTCAAGAAATTGATGTCACAAGTTTGACTGGAATTGCCTGTTTGCATTTTTTCTTCCCTCCTGTCCTTCTTATACCTAGTGAGTTAAGTGGAGCTACTCTGAATTTCCTCCTTTTTTGTTTTTGTTTCCTGGTCTTGAAGCACATTTTATATGATGTTATAACTATTTCTTGTGCAGTTTGCAGCTTCACCAAAGTCATATCTATGGGTGGTAGCAATATTGAAGAATTTTGCCATTTCCACTTTCTGGGTAAAAGTCAATATTCTCTCACGATGATCTCCAATCCAAATACTAACTACATCAATTCTGCTCAGCTTTTTGAGATCAGCTAAGGTCCATACAGTGTTGCCATCTGCCATGATATTTAGAAATATAATATAATAGTCTAATGAAGATGTTAATTTGGACTAGTTCAAGTCCCTCTTTGGCCCAGAATTCACCGGGTGAGTTTGAGCATTGAATGGTTTGAGCTTGTTCCCACTTTTTTTTAACCCATTTCATACATTTATTTTATTTTATTGATTATCGATTGATTGACTTAGGCCATCCAACTCCATCACAACACTAGTAGTATACAATAATAAGATCATTGCTACAAATATTTTAGTGGGGATAAATATGTGGAGAGATACATTTGCTGAAGAGAAGACAGAATATCATGCGTTAATTTAAGAAAATCATGCCTAATAAGCATTGAAAGCTTTTATCTACCAGAAACATTGTTTGCACCCTTCAGTTCTTCTTCAGTCACAACTTTGGAAAGATTCCAAAACTCTGCAAGATTCATAGCCTGTGGCAAACTCTTTGTTCTCTAGCTTATTTGTTCATCGGCCTTCCAATTTCTTTTGTGCTACACAAAATTTTCTCCAAAAGTCACTGAGGCCTACAGACATGGGGCCTGATGGCAGAAAATTATAAAGGCATCTTTTTACCTCAGCAGCTCCAACTGTCAGGCCTGTTGCCCAGCAACATGAAATTCTAGTACAAAAAAGTACAGCTTCATTAATCTTTACAATATTTCCCCCACTAATAGTAAATAATTAATGCTGATTTGGGGACTTAGATGCAACATGTCCATTGGAATTTTGACAGGAAGAAAAGTATTTACAAGAAATTCACCATTCACCCCTTGTTTATATATTTGAGTCATAGTGGCACAGATTATGCATACAAATACTAAAAAAAAAAAAAAAAAGGCAGCTTAAATAAAATAAAAAACAAGGTAGAAATTTTGAACTTATTTTAGAAAAATAAAGTACAATTTTAAAGACTAATTGGTTTTGTGGAACACAGGTATCTTATAATATGTTCCTTAGTCTTTAAAATACCATATGGTGGTATTTTGCTGTAACAAACTCAGCACTCCCAAAATAAAGAACACACTCTATTCTATTTTGCTCTCTTCCCCCAAAATGCATTTATTGTTGTTGAAGTAAGTTATTTTTAAAACATTCTTGACACTTTTAGTGCTTCCCCCTTCATCACAAGAAGAATAAACAATTACAATTTTAACAATTTACCATCTCTCTTAAAATACAACGATCTCTTCATCCCATATCTCATCTCTTATCTATAATCAGATCCTTAAAACCTCATCATTCATGAACAGAAGTCCATTAAGAAATATTAAAAAATAATATCTGTTTTAATCTTGATCAAATAGCTCACTTTTTATTCCTTCTCTTTAATAATCTTAATCTCCAATTCCTTCAAATAATGTCCTAGATTTTGAAAAATCTCTTCATTCAGTCCTGCAAAATTCCATTAATTGTTACTAGAAATAACAACAAATCTCTTATTTATGATCAAATAAATCCAATGTATATTCCTTCCTTTTATTTTTTTTAACAATTTTAATCCTTCAAATAATGTCCTAGAACTTGCTTTCATTTTTTCTTTGTTGCTTCTCACAAAACCCATGAGAAATTTAATTTAATTCAATTTAATGCTTTTGTAAACTGAATATCAGAAAGTTATTGAGGTCATTATTTTAGTTTGCCATTTGTATATGTCTTTTAATTATTGAAACATCAACCAGGTTCACTTGTATATCCAGTGTAACATTTTATTGCAGCCTGCCATTTTTAAATCTACTTTCGGATCAGTCCCAATCTTACTTGGTAAAACTTGTTCTTTAGCATTTGAATGCAGTTTTTTATTTTTGAAAATATTTTCTTCTTTCTTTACTATATTCTTATTTTTTCCTATTTTTCTTTTTTCTCTGCACTGTTTTTTTCATTTTTGTAATTTGTATTAGTAGTGATCTGTATTACTGTAATGTTTAATAAAAAATTTACATTAAAATGTTCTAGTGCAAAAGATTAGCAAATTTTCTTCTACAAAATCTTCCCAAATATGAATTGCTAGTGTTGCTTTTCACAAGAAACCTGGTATCATTACTGTACTGTCAGCTGGGCGGTCTAGTGTAGTCACTTTCCCTCAGCCCTAAGAAGTCATCAGTGGCAAAGTACTCCTGAAAAACTTGTGAAGAAAACTCCATGGACTTCTCTAGGCAGTGTCTCAGAATCAGACATGATTGAATTGGGGAGAAAAATAATCTTGATTTCTATGCCCTCCATAGTCTGTTTAAGTATATCAAAATCAACAGGTCTACTCAGTTCTGTTTAAATTAAACTAGAGATCCTTACGGCATTTAGAGGGACTATAATTTAATCAGAATTACAGTCCCAAAACAGATTGCAATTCCAAAACAACTTCAATCGAGGATTTGCATACAGAATTTTAGAGATAACACATAATCTTCAGTGGTTTGAAAAACAAGCTTTGCACCTGAACCAAAACAAAAAATATATTTGATTTAAACTTAAGTCAAACCTTCAAAAATGATTAAATAGTTAAAATGATCATCCTGTATTTACTAATTTCCCAATTGTATTGTCTATGATAAACAGCAATGAACATTTGAAATTAAAAAGACAGAGAAAATCAAAGTGATTTTCATGAAAATAAGGGTTTTGAAAGTGAGTGAAGATAGTTAAACAAGAAACCTTCAACCATGTAGATGGAATAAAAATAACGACAAGTTCAGGGACGAAGGAGAATTTTTTTAGATATTTGTTTGAGAATACAGTCAAATTTGAAACAAATACTGCAGAATGTTCATATCCAGAAAAAAACAGCAAAAAGAGAGTCATACATTCTGTGAGAATGTAAAAAGTTGTAAAGCAGCAGCTGTAAATGTTTTGTTTGAAGAAATAAAATGAAATTCAATGGTGAAAAGAGTAAGGTTCTACATTTAGGCAACAAAAACAAAATGCACAGGTACAGCCTAGATGGTACCTTGCTCAACAGTTGTAACTGTGAAAGGGATCTTGGAGTCCTAGTGGACAACCATTTAAATATGAGCCAGCAGTGTGCAGCAGCTGCCAAAAAAGCCAACACAGTTCTAGGCTGCATAAACAGAGGGATAGAATCAACACGTGAAGTGTTAATACCACTTTATAATGCCTTGGTAAGGCCACACTTGGAATGCTGTATTCAGTTTTGGTCACCACGGTGTAGAAAAGATGTGGAGACTCTAGAAAGAGTGCAGAGAAGAGCAAAGATGATTAGGGGACTGGAGACTAAAACATGAAGAACGGTTGCAGGAACTGGGTATGTCTAGTTTAATAGAAAGGAGGACTAGGGGAGACATGATAGCAGTGTTCCAATATCTCAGGGGTTGCCACAAAGAAGAGGGAGTCAAACTATTTTCCAAGGCACCTGAGGGTAGAACAAGAAGCAATGGGTAGAAACTAATCAAGGAGAGAAGCAACTGATAACTGAGGAGAAATTTCCTGACAGTTAGAACAATTAATCAGTGGAACAGCTTGCCTCCAGAATGCCCCAACACTGGAAGTCTTTAAGAAGATGTTGGATAGCCATTTGTCTGAAATGGTATACAGTTTCCTGCCTAGGCAGGGGGTTGGACTAGAAGACCTCCAAGGTCCCTTCCAACTCTGCTATTGTATTGTAAATATTAAAATATTATTTTAATTTGCTTATGCACCTGCTATGCAATTTGCTTAAATGTGTGAAAATTGCACCTATGTCTGGCGAGCGGAAGAAAGTCATTAATTGTTCCTCTATTCAGAAGGAAAGGTAGTAAGAATGAATGCAAAAATGAATGCAGATTAGTTTGTTAAGTGTTTGGGAAATGTATTTAGTAAATTTCTGATTAAGAATAAGAGATGGTAACAAGTACTTTTGGGGAAGTGCAGTGCAGCTTTATGGTGGTTATAGAGCAGATTTTTGTTTGACAAATATACAAATGTGGAAAAGAAAGGGTGTTGTATGTTGCTGATTTGGAGAAAACACACAATAAAATAAATACCATAGGTTTAATTATAGGTTATTTTCACGATATGCATTTGAATATCAGTTGCTGAATCTGATAAGAATGACATGTCAGAATAAAACATGCATACAGATAAATAGAATGTTCTACATCAAGGATTCTAGTTTTATATTAAGCAGGGTATAAGGCAGGGATTTGTGATGACCTATTGATTGTTTACTGTATCTATGAATGAATGGATGGATGGATGGATAAATATTAATTAATGTTAGTTAATTAAGCTAGAGTACGTTGAAAATGTTGAAAATGTTTATTTCTGTATATAGATTATAGCATGCAGACTGAGAACCTGAATGATTTCCAGCAAATTTAGATAGAGCATATATGAAGGGCTTTAGTTGGTTGGGTGCAACAGTGATGTCATGTGTTTGTAATTTAGATGCCATGTAGTGATGCCATATGTTTGTAATTATTCAGATGAGTACAAACATACTGCAGTAACCCAGAATACCAGAAAAAGGAAACAAACTGCCTATAGCACATATTCCAACAAAATGAATACCCATGCAACTTTGTAAAAAAGGGACTGGCTTCTCAACTTACTAAACACAATCAACAGAAGCTACAAAATGGATAACACTGACAATAAAAGCATCTCAGAAACAACCAACAGACCAGTGGTGGGATTCAAATAATATAACAACCGGTTCTCTGCCCTAATGACCACTGCATAGGCAGGGCTCAGTGGTCATGTGACTTTCTGGGTGTGGCCAACTCAACAACACTCACATCAATGGGCACTGCACCTTAGCTGTTGCAATGTAATCACGGTTAACCGGAGAGGCAGTTTCTGTCAGCAGGGCAATAAAGATTACACTAGAAACAACACACCAGAATCTTTCCTTCCTGCCAAACTTACAAGATTAGCCCTGTAAAGTGGAAAAAAATAAAAACAAATTTCTTCCAACAACCGGTTCTCCAAACTACATAGAAAGTTAACAACCGGTTATCCCGAATAGGTGCGGACTGGCTGAATCCCACCACTGCAACAGAGTATTACAAGCACATGGCATCACCATAGCGCACAAGCCAATTAAAAACCCCCAAAGCGTTTCCTGTAAACTAAAAGACGCAGTAGCTCAAGAAGAAAAAAACATACGTTTTAAAAACATCACTTTTAAAAGAATGTTTATCTATCTTTCTTTTGTGGAATTGCTCAAGGCAGCTTTCAGTACATCCAAAGCAATGTCTAGTCCAGCAGTAACATCTGCATCAAGATTGTTGATATTTATTTATTGTGGGTATATACCAATTCATTCAGATTTACAATAATTTACTGTACAATAATCCTTAAATTTAAAATCACACTTAAAAACAAGCAAACAAAAACCAAAAAGCCAGTTAACCAAAAAATCAATGATAGCCATTGGTGGCAAACAATACTATTATCAAATATTTCTTTGAAAGAGTTGTATCTTGAAAGACTTACAGAATAGCACTGGAGCCAACACAAAGACTCAGAAGGGAGGTTGTTACACAGGAAGAAGGCTACAGAAAAAAGCTCTTCCCTTGGACGCCCAATCTTCTCCTCTTTTGCATATGGGAAACAGAACATAGATCCAACCAGGAGAACTACAAAGGACAGAACCACTCTACCTAGAAAAAACTATTCTGAAGCTACTTAAGAGCCAAGCATTCATCTGATCAAATAAAAAGAGTTATTAATTGAAGAACTAATGTTAAAAAATTTGTCTATGTAAATTTTGGTTTTTATATTAGAAACTCAGTATCGAGAAAATCAGTTCTCTGATCTTATACCATCTTCCCCAATCTGGTGTCCTCCAGATACATTTGTAAATTAAAATCACAACATTGCCAAATTCATATAAAAGGTACCAGGCTAGAAAAAAGGTCCCCTCCCTTTCCCCCTGTCTGTGGGAGGGAGAGAGAGAGGTCTACATGTTCCTATTAATTCAGATTCTTTTTCCTTTCTAGTCCTTCAAAATAAATCTTGACATTTATTGCAACTTTGCTATTTTTAAAGAGAGGATTCATTTAACAAAAATGCTTGTTTTTATTGCAATCTGATCTGAATCATGTTTCCACAAATGGTCCCAAACGTTTCTTGGGAAATGCAGAATAGACTCTCATTTTTTAAACATACCTATATATTGATCCATGGATCCCTTTATGATAGGTCAGAGGTTGGGAACGATGGCTCTTTTATGACTTGTGGACTTCAACTCTCAGAGTTCCTGAGTCAGCATAATCATAAAGGGGCCATCTTCCCCATCTCTGATTTAGGGCATCTGCAAATAATAAACTGGAGAGATTTTATTGTATTTATTACATTTCTGGGACAGCCAAAGTCCAGAATAACTTTAAGAAGCTTTCAAATTAAGTAGAAAGAATATCATAGAAGGAGAGTCAACCTTTTGTAATTCTAACAAGAATGTTAATATTCTTTATTTTTTCTTTTAAATAAGATTTTGGTACAGCCCAGAAGTTCATCCATTTCCTTTGACTACCTTTAATCTCTCAGAATAGACCAGTGGTAGTCAACCTGGTCCCTACCGCCCACTAGTGGTGTTCCAGCTTTCATGGTGGGTGGTAGGGGTTTTGTCCGATACTGAAGCACTTTCCTTTTTTTAAAATTTAATTGACTTTTAAAAAAAATTTCATAGCATTATTTAAAAATATTTTCATTAGGTTTTCATAAAATTTCCCATGACAATTTAAATTTCTGAAAGTATACTATTTGCATCACCCGCGCATAAGTTTAGTTCACGTTACGTAAGTGAAACTAAATGGCACTATAGTGCAACCGCAAACAAAAGAGCCTCATCTCAGAATAGCTCGTGCATCTCCCACCACACCACCCAGTTGTAACAGACAAGCAGAGCTGGTAGCCGGCGCCCCCCCCCCCCAAACCCAATCCACAATGTGCGAGAGGCATGCGCAGACGACGATACACGGCGCAGGCTCTTTTGTTTGCGGTTGCACTGATCAGTACGCCGTTAGATTTGTGAGAGTGAGTATGTGCCTACAGCTTCAAACAAAATATTGTGAAATATTGTGAGCCCACGTCTCAAAAAAAGAAACGCTCATGGCTATTTGCCAGAGTATCTGAAGTGTTTAATAGAATCTGTTCTAAATAACAACATCCAATGTTTATTGTGTCATAAAATTATCCAATGAGGCAATGAAGCCAAGTCGATTGCGAGAACATCTTTCTACAAAACATCCAAATGATAAGAACAAGCCCATTGAATTTTCAGGAAATATATAAAAAATTTCAAAATCGTTCAACAATTGTTGCATCATTTAAGAAACAACATGCAGCGAATGAAGATGGATTAACTGCCGCTTATGACATTTCACATTAATTTCAAAAAGTGGTAAAAGTGATAATATTGGAGAAACTGTAATAATACCTTCTATAAAAGAATTTATCTCAACAGTAATGCATCAGGATATACCTGAAATTTTAAAAGTGTTGCCCCTAAACAAGAGTACAGTAAAGCGACGAATTGAAGAAATGGCAGTTAATGTTGAAAAAAAACTTAGAAGTATTCTTCAAAACTCTTCATTTTCCATGCTATTGGACAAGTCTACCATTTTCAGATAATAATGCTTTATGATGGCATATGTACGTTATTTGATGAAAGCAATACATTACGAGAAGAAATGCTATTCGCAATAAATCTCATTACAAATCTCAGATTAATTTAATACTGTGTGAAATCATACTTTACAAAAAATAACATTCCTTTGAATAATATTGTTGCACGCGCTACTGATGGAGCACCATCAATGGTAGGTTGCTATCGTGAATTTGTTGCTTATTTGAAGGAAGAAGTGCCAAATGTTTTATGTATTCATTGTGTGGTGCACAGACAACATCTTGTAGGAAACATCTAAGTACAAGTCTCCATTCATCATTAACTATAATAATTCGAGCCGTAAGCAAGATCAAATCCAAAGCAAACAATGATAGAATGTTTCAACAGCTTTGCCAGGACAATAATGAAGTTTTTATTACGTTACTTTTGCACACAGAAGTTTGGTGGCTGTCAAAGGGTACATCTTTGGCTCGTTTTGTAGCATTATATGATAGTGTCATACAATTTTTTGAAAGTAATAATGAGACCAATCTGTGTCAACAGTTAAAAACAGTAAAGAATGATGCCTTTTATTTGGCAAATATTTTCAAGAGATTTAATGATGTCAATTTGCAGCTTCAAGGAGCTAATAAAACTCTTATAGGTTGCCAAAGTATTGTCTCATTATTTATTGACAAACTTAAACTACTTCGTTATAATCTATTGAAGAGAGAATTTCATCAGTTTCCTGAATTATCATCTATAAAATGATGTAACTCCAGAGGATATTGACAGATTCAGTAACCAACTCAATGAACTTAAATTGGACATGGAAAACAATTTGAAGATATTTTGAAACTGAAGGTATATGACTGGATGAAAAATCATTTTACCGTAAAATTGAAGAGGCTGATCAACTTGCCAAGAAGAACTGTTAGATTAGATATGTGAAGAAAAACTAAACATAATTCGAAGTGGAGGTGGGGGGGGGGGATGGATATGAAACCTATGGCAAAATAAAAATAGCTTGTCTTATATCCAAAATTGTGGGAAAATGATATTCAGTTTCTGGATATCTTTCCCTACCTCATCTTGTGGAATCAGGCTTTAGTTTCGTTAATCATATTATGACCAAAGAAAGAAACCGCCTGAATATTTCCGAAAGAGGAGACCTTCGTTTGTTCCTTACAAAATGAGCCAGATATCCATTTATTTAGTTTTGCAGCATCAGCCTCAGGGATCTCATTAATAATTTAATTAATTAAATGTAATTTCATCAGACTTCATGCTTCTATGTATGCAAAGTATGAATAAAAAAAAGATTTTAACTACAGTAAGTTGTTTATAAAGATTTATTCTGCCAAACTTAGAAAGTCTGACATAAAGTATTGGTAAGTAATTTATTATATGCTTTAACTTGCTGTAACTCTTTATACATTTTAAAAGTGAAGTTACTTCCCTACTTTATAAATCACCATTACTGTGGAACCGGTGGGCGGTTAGAAAATTTTACTACTAACAAGAGATACAAAAGTGGGCAGTAGTATGAAAAGGTTGTCTACCCCTGGAAATAGACAAAATGGTTCAACATTCTTCTTTCAATGACTGGAGAAACGGTATGGCAACTGACAGCTATTACATATGTAATCTTCTTAGCGTGGTATCATGCATGATACAGTAACCACAAGGGTACCAATTAATATGAAAGCAGTCAAGCTCACATGCTGTTTTAACCAAGAGAGTGGCTGCATTCAAGCAACTTGTCTGGTGTCATACTTTATAGAGATAACTGTAGAAACAACACAGTAATTAATGTGCAAACAGCCAAAGTATGTATCTGAAAAATTAGGCTGGTGTTGAGAGAATGCATCTCAAAAATCCAACGTTTTGAGGGTAAAAGAAGAAGCCATTTTTTAAAAAAATAAGCATGTATGGCTTTGGGTGCATTTAGACAACCCTTCTGAAAGCTGATTTTGCATACTTGCTTCCCTCCTGCATTTCACATTTGCTGTGGGTTGGCCTGTTTCTTAAAATATTTGAAAGTTTCATGAATAATGGATAAGGAGAGGGATTTATGAATATTCATAATAATCATTGCTTTGTAAGGCAGTAAGCAGACAGAAGTGTTGAAAGCAAACATTTAGTATTCTAAGTCTTAAAATAATTGTTAAATCATCATAGGGAAAGTAGATTTCCCTCACACTTAAACACATTCTCACACATGCAGATGACCATACAAATTGTCTACAATAGTTTCTTTAAAACCTGCTTACAACTATGATAGTTATTAAAAATGATTCTTGGCCATATATTTGGGATGTGGAAAATAGAACTATTGAACACATTCTGGAAATCATTTTCTGAAAATCATTATAGCTTACTTTTAATACATAGTTATCATTCAAATCCATTTCAACCTGTCTTTCCCTCTCTGTTTTCAATAAATCTGTAAGAAACATCTTAATTTATTTTATATGTCACTCAGAATCCATGGTGATTAAAGTATCCAAGTAGATGTTACAGAAGGGATTCAAATATTACCATCATAGTTGTTGGTAATCCAGTTATGCTACCCTGATAATGTCTCATAAAACAAAATCTAAAAAGACCACATTTTCACAGTGGAGTGATATACTCATACAAGAGTTGCATCGTTGGCTCTTACTATATAGTAGATTAATTCTATAAGATAAGAAGTCAATAGGAGTCTCTGAGAAAATGGTAAAATTCAGATTCAAATTAGTCATATATAACATTGAGTTATATTAAGGCCTTTCAAATAGTTTTTTACCTCTCTTAAACCATTCATTCAAAACCACTAGTGATTCATTAGCTTGGAAAGATTTCCGAAGTGGTTTTTTTTTAGTTGATTGTAAAAATTACTCAGAAGCTGGGCTTTAATGCAAAAATCCATGATTTTGGAAAATTACTGTTAGTCAGAACACCCACTTGTTAAATTTCTACAACATGTATAACTGGATTATGGGCTGCCCGATGGAATTTATGGAAACTCTAAAATAAAATGAATCCACAGAACCAAGTAAAGCAGAAGTGTTTAAATTTCATCAACCTTCTCATATCTATCATCATTCGGATTTTCAACTCACAACTACTTGTAGGATGAAAAATAGTAGTTGTAGGAGGATATAATTCCCCTAAATTTCTCCATGCTGATGCCAACTCCAGTTGGCCCAACATAGTTTTTTCTTTCTTTTCTCATTCCAAAAAACTCACAGGGATCACTTTGAAATATTTTACTGGTCACAACTATTTTTGGTTTGGGTTATGAACTCAAAGTATGTATATTTGCTGACAAAGGTGTTTTATAAAACCTCAGAGGACAGATTTGAATCAGCAATATGAAGAACATTTTCTCCCAAAAATATTTCAGAATTCCTTGAAGCTAAGCATATTCAAGCAGAGAGATGGGATGGGTGCCACAATCAGGCTACTTTGCCAAAGTTCACTAGCTGCATTTCCAATTTTTTGTATTCCTTGAAAAAGTGTGATGAGGAAATGCTAAATTCAAATGAATGTTCTTAGGCTGCCCTTCAAAACTTTGCAATGAGTATTCATGGACTGAAAGTACACTCAATAGATTGGACTGGTGAGGACATGATGATATCATTAAGTCCCTCACATGTTCACCAGATTCAGAGTAAGAGCACTGCTTTTCAAATTACTGTATTTCTGAGTCTGCATCTCTTTAAAAGCATCTAGTAGGCCATGCTTGGTTTCAAATGATAAGCTAAGTAAAAGCTTGTTACTACTTGAATAAGAAATCCATAGAGAATATCAGGTTGTGGGAAGCCAAAAAACAACTCAATGGCAAACAATAAATCACCCCCCATATTATTGCCTAGAAATCCATATAGGCACATCCAAGAAGACACCGGGAGTCAACATAACTTAGATAGATTTTACATGAAATGTATAAATTTTATAAGACTGTATAAACTATTGGTCACATAATATCTCACCCCCCCATCCCCAAAGGGTCATTTCCTCCTTAGGAATACCATTCTAAATATACTGAAAGAAGAAACTGGCTGGATTGTTTCAAACAGCAATAACACTTAGACTCATATACCAATACATAGTGCTTTTAGAGTGCTCTCTAAGCAGTTTACAGAATAAGCATATTGCCTCCAACTCTGGGCCCTCATTTTCTGACCTTGGAAGGATGGAAGGTTGAGCAGTCGGGATCGAATTCCTGACTGTGAGCAGAGTTAGCCTACAATACTGCATCCTAACCACTGCACCACCATCACTCTTTGGTGTGACATTTCTTGGATTCAGAGATCCAACAAGCAGGGGTGGGATTCTACCGGTTCAAACCGGTTCAGGCGAACCGGTAGCTCCAATGATTAGCTGGGAGTGAACTGGTTCGCTCCGACGATCAAGTGGGCCCATCTGTCCACCCCTTCGCTTTATGACCTATATCTTCTCAGCTGATTCATGAGGCAGAACGGATTGCCGGGCCTCAGCTGTGTTACTCCCTAGCAGTAACATGGAAGATAAGTTTTTTTAAAACTGCACACACACACACACAGCGTGTTTCACCAAACCAGTTGTTAAACCGGCAGGATCCCACCACTGCCATCAAGGAACATTTGACATCCCTTCACATTTTCCCCTAGGTTCTCTCTTTATGAGTCATATATTAGGTATGACAGAGAAAATGACATGATCATTTAGGAACAACAACAAAAGAGTAATTTGCCCCAAATTAAGTTTGCTATTGCCTTAGAATATCTGTACCTGAATGAAGTGCAGCTTTATCAATTGTAACAGGTGTAGGTAACCTTAAGAGAAGATTTTTATTTGTTTGCTTGCTTGATTGCTTGTTTGCTTATAGCATATGATTTTATTTTATGAGAATATCAAGGTGTTTCCAAGATCTCTAATTGGCATCTATGGAATCCCAAAATTAGTCATATAATTGCTGTAATGGCCATATGAGAATTCAAATGAGGAATATAAAAATCTTGCAAGACTTTGGTACTCTTCTAATAACATTGATCAGATTTCAACATATTATGAGAGATCATATGACATCTTGATGGTAAGATTGGCAAAATTTTGTCAGAGGGTAAAAAATTGGCCATTTTGCTTCACCTTTTGTTCTTCTGCATAATTATGCAAGTGTCCATTGCCTGAAAACTTAGCTGATTCTAGAAGTTCAACCTTACAGGATTTAGCAAAGCTGAATTAGAGCACTTCTGTTCTATGCCTTTGGAAAAATTTCATATTTATTTATTATATAGTTCATCAAAATGTCCTCACTCCCTGGAAAGGTCTAGTATTATCTATATTTCAGGAATAAGTTACTCAGAAAAGTGTCCAGACTCCCTCTCTTAAATCTCTCTTGTATGTAGTTGGCCTTTACCACTGTACTGTGAGTTTACTGGAAAAGACAGTGAAGCCTCTTAAATTGCATAGATTAGTCACAGTGTGAACCTAGACTTCCTAAAGCCTTTATGGCCTTTCAGGTAGGCTGGAAATTAGATTTATATAACTAGTAACTGTAACACATGCGTGCTCACGTATATTCAGTCACTGACAGAGAAGAAAGTTGCTTTCCCTCTGCATGAATAAACCAAGCAGAAATAAGGTACAGCTAAAAGGCTGTAATAAATGATTTGTTTTTCTCATTGGAGCTTGAAAGTATTGCTAAAAAGCTACAAGAGACTGAAACAAAACCTTTTTTTATTAAACAAGATTAAGAAGTTATTATTAGGTAAGTTTGGCACTTGCCCAATTTTCTATTTTTTTTAATCTTCTAATTATCCTGAAGGGACAGAAAAGCTGTTCTTTGCTTCCAGTTCAAGTTATAAAGGGCTCCATCCTCTTTAAATAATGATGCTTAAGAGAAATGGCTTGATGAGTTCACAAAATAACAAAGATTAGATAATGTTATTAAATACCTGCCCCCCTTTCCCTTCCTTCCCTGAGCCAGTTCTTCTGATGTAATGTTTTGCAATCAGACTTTGGAATCACTCCCGGATGCATGCATTTAAAATCACTTTGAAGAATGTTTTCTATATATATGTAAGCATTTTCATGGAAGGGAGAAGGGAGAAAAGAAATGCAATATATATTGGAAATGACCCTCTTTTTATCCATCCTACATGGAAATAGCAAATGAAAATGATATTTAGTACAATGTCCTCAAGCCACAAGGTCATCATCTAAGCACCGTTAAAAATATTCAGTAGAGTACGAGTTAAAGAATACTGACATAATAACACATCCATAGCAAAACTACAAGGACAAAGGGAAAAAAATGGTGAGACCTGCACAGCATTCAGAAGGTCCAATATTCAGAAGGTCCATTTGAATAGGTTCTTCAGGAATCGATTTCATATTTGTCCCTAATGCTTCAAAAGCTGGAGGTGGGGGATGCCCAGCATTCAAATAATTTTGCGTGAGAGACATCTGTTTCTCTTTTCTTCCTTATATTTGTGTAAGGGTTGCAGTGACAGCTGGCTGAAAATAGACACATCCAAATTAACTGAGCCTCCTTTAAGCCAAAGCATTATTGTGATGTCATGAGAAGCTGCTTAGGATGCCAAGGTCAGTGGAACAGGACAGCACAGTACACACGTTGAACCTGCACTGAGTCAGTTTGAAGGCAGCAGAGAGGATTTATTTGGCTATCCTGTTTTCATTATTTTTTTTTAAAAGCATGATACTAACTGGAAAGATGTATCAATAGAAATGAATGCATATGTCTATTTCATTGTCAGAGCTGCCAATATTTCACCTAAAAACTGTAACATCTTTGTCCTATTAAAATTATTATGTTCTGTACTGTTAGAGGGGCTGTTTTTTTTTATTTTGCTGTACTTTATTTTATAGAAACCTGTCCAACATTGTTGTGAAAGCTAAGATTGGATTGGTTTTAGATTGTCTCTCCCCCACCACCACCACGCTTTCTTGAGAGTCTGCACAAAGAGGCCTTTTTAGCACAGCTAATGAGTAATATGAAGATAGACAGAGCTCGGAGAATTTTATTCAATGAAATTTCAGATGTAATCAACCTTCCAATAGCTTTCTGGCAGACTTTCCAAGCTGCTATTGCTGAGTTCTTCACTGTAATCTAATTGTACATATATTAGTAACAGCCAATATGTTGATAAAGAGCACTGGAAAATATAAGCAAGTTTCATCAAAGGAATGGTATCAAAATACAAATAACTTTATCTGATCACATTTTGTCCTTTTTTTTAATCATTAAAAGCAATCCCCAAAACAGCGACACACTTTTTACCTTATAAAATAAAACCAGTTAAACAAACAAATATTGATAATTAATTACAAACCTCTAAAAAGATGCTGAAACTAGGAACACATAAATACTCTGTAACATAGAATCACATACCGAAAGCACCGGCTAGACAGCCATTGGACTAAAACACAGCACTACCTCGGGACAAAACCCTGCAGAAAGTGAACAACTGTGTTCCCATCACAAGAGCTAGTTAAAAAGGAATATGGAAAATTGTGTATCAAAATCACCAAGATATCCAGGAAGTTGCACTCCCCATCTATTACCCTGTTAAGGACATCAGGGTGTCCAATCAGCTCTTGACTAGGCCTGAATCAAAATTGAAGATCACATAAATATGTTTCTTTCAAAATGACTGCAGCTGCATAGCCTCTCATTTGGACACCGTCCCTAGAAGCAAAATTGATAGGAGTTTTGATAGAAGAGAATTTTGTAGTTTGGGGTCCCCTGTAGATCCTTGGTAACACAGGTAACACAGATGGTGTTACCTAGTTTAGTAATGAAACATCTTCAAGAAAAACCCAACCAACCTCAGAGATCACTGAGAATCCCACAGCTAGGAAGTGTTAGGAGCCAGGTTCTGCAGGGGTTTCTTGAAATCAGTTGTTATGAATAAGAGTCAAGAGACAGTATAAGGATTTTCTAATTACACTAATTAGGTTTGGAGATTTATTTTTAGAGTGTCACAAAACAAATAGGTATTAGTCAATATGAGAAACTGTCAGTAATGCAAGGGAAGAAATGCCACACTGGAAGAATCATCAGCTGCAATTAATGGTTGAACTAATTGTCCAACCTACTTGAAGATCTACTTCACTGGAACTTGCTTAAATACCATGCTGGATTCTGAAAGAGATCTAATTCATGTATCTTTTAAAGAAGCCTATAAGACAATCCATAACCTGTTGGGTCAGACTTTCAAAGAACTTTTTACTTAAACAGAGAACCAAAAAAAACCAGATGGATGAAAAAGCAGTGGGAATGGGAGAAAATTCCCATTGGCTTCTCCACTGAGTTTCTCTGTGGAAAGTTGGCAGGCGGCATCGGAAATGTTCTTTCCTTCCTCCCTTAATTCTTTCCTTTCCATTTTCTGGCCTATTCCTCCTCCCTTCTTTCCCTTCCTCCTGTTTCGATTGACAATGATACTTAAGTTAATCATTTTTCCATTTATTCCCAATAAATGATGGGTAGCTATTTAACATTAGGATGTATTCTAACCAAATCTATCAACCAACACTATTTGTAGGGTTGTGAAATTTATTTTCATATTTTGTGAATGTTCCTCCACACCAGAATAAAAATGATAATTCTCTGAGAGTCATCATTCTTCAGAAACTTATAAAGATTTGTTCCTGGTTGGTGTAGTAATGGTTTGTTCAGCAAAGGAATGCACTTCACCTGGCAGATTCAACCACAGGACAGGACAATTCTCCTGTTTTGAAATCCCTGCTGGAAGAGCTCTTATTCTTCCCCAGGAGTAGTGGGGTGTAACCATTTACTATCCTGTTCTTGAGTTTTGTAACTGAAGAAAAGTGATAAAATAACATAATCTATGCCTGAATTTAGATAAATTTAAGGATGATAGAAATAACCATTGTTATTGCAGATATCAATTATAGCAAATATTTGGTTTATGTGTGAAGGATTTTCACTGGTAATTCCTGACTCTATATTTGCATTTCTTTACTAAAGGAATGTTTCTTTTTTTTTAAAAATAAGCATAAGTCTTAGTTGAAGTGAAATCAGTCTGAGTGGAGTCAGCTGGAATAATACTTTATATTCCATAGCTAACCTGTGGTTGAGAACAAAGCAGGCGAAAATAATAGTGTACTGTTGATATTTTCCTGAAGAATCATTCTTTGTGAGATGATGCAAATCATGATGAAAAGTTTGATAGAAACTTGCTCCATTCTTTTACATTACAGCAAATGCTTAAGCCCTTGCAAACTGTAATAACAGGCTAAAACTGCAGCCTGTTGAATGAGCCATATCAGGTTCACTAACTAAAGGGAAGTTTCACAGTAGGAGAAGCTTTTTTAGAGGGCAGATACTTTTACAGCAATGACATCTTTTAGCATCCCTAACTAAGAACCTACTACTAGCAAGCAACAAAATATGGTGATACCGCCTTTAGAATTCAACCGAAAACAAATAGTTATGAAAAAGTAAAGATCTGCAACAATATGGGGCAAGGAAACAGGTCTTATAGTTTAAGTATTAGTGTTTTAAAGGCCTAAAAGTTAAGTGGAGTCCTCCACTAATTATTAGAATACTAATTGCTCAAGCCAATGGATAGCTATTGTGGCTAATCAAAATGTTGGCAATCCCAAGTGGACAAATCATATAGTAGGGATGGGCTTCTTCCATTATGATATTGCTAAATGGCCATGCTTGTTGCCAAGGGCCATGATGGGGCATATACTGGAATTCAGTCATGTCTTCTTGATAGTCACACTACTTATTTGTAAGACAGAATAGGAAACCTCACCTTCTAAACAAGGCTTTTAGTAAGTTACAAGCTCAGTGTTGGTTACAATGTTGGCAAATAAACCTATGAAAATATCCAAGGGGCAACTGTGCTTTCTTTTTCCTTGAACAAAATTGAAGAAGCTTCTTGGATGAGAAGTGCAACATTTTCAAGGGAAAACTCAAAGTCCAGTTGCCTTTTGAAATGCACCTTTGGGACAACCATGATCTGGATGATTGAGAATCTTGATAATATGAAAAATTACTACATTAGAATTTTGTTTCAGTTCAGTCATTTCTAACACCATCCAATGCATTTCAAAAGCTGTGATCTTTTCTGACTTTATGCCAGTTTTGGAGACAGGAACAAAAGTACCAACTAATTAAATAACTTTTTTAATAGATTGTGGTACTGCATTAGATGCAATAAATCTTTTTTTCATCAAAGCACTTGAAACACACCTGATTACTTTAAAAGAAAAATCATTTAGAAAAAAATGATTAGCTAAAGCTACCGTGTGTGCCTAATATGTGGCAAGTGTCTGAAATCATTTTTATTTAATTTGCATTGAGCTGCTTTTGCAATTTAATGACCGTATCCTACTTTTTCTGTCTATATCATCTCCAACATAAAAAACTAGAGGTTTCTCTGCCCCACCCCCCTCAATATAGACATTTTAGATTTAGCATGATAGTCTAAAATATCAAATGTTTAAAGGCCAAACAGTGAACTATTTAACCAATGCATAATAAACAAAGAATAGCCACTAATAGGGACAATTCTACGTAGCAGCTGCTTTACCCAGAAACCTTTCATAAATCAATTCAGAGCATTCTGCAGTTGTCCTCATATGCTATTGCTGTCTCTGCTGCTTATGGACTTTTTCTAAGCAATATGACAGCATAAAGCCTATCAGCAACTTAGCACCCTGCTGCTTCAACTTTGTGCTTAATTTATATTGCAAGTAATGCCTGTATTGTGAGTACTGCATTGGTTTCTGGTGATTTTCTGAGTACAATTCAAAGTGCTGATTTAAGCTTCAAATCCCTACATGGCTTGGCTTCTACTTATCTTTATAATTGTATCTTTCAGACAGAATTGTCCTGCCTGCCTTGTCCATTTGGGAGTGCTCCCACCCATGAGAGAGAAGTGGGAAATTGAATCAGTGTTTTTTCTGTGGTATACAGTAGTTCCCAGGTTGTGGCATAGTCTCCCTACAGAGGCCCATCATACCCCTTTAAGATGTAAATGCAGAGCTCTTCGTCAGACTTTTGAGATCCAGTTGGGACTATTACGAGTTAGAATTTATGTCAGGGTTTATTTTATGCTCTTAATGATTATTTAATTGTGATTTAAGTATATGTCTATTTTAATTGAATTACAAGTCAATAAAAATAAATACATAAATGGCACCCTTCATTCTCTTTAAGAGACAGTGAAAAGGTGTTATGTCACCTCACATCCCAGTGCAAAGGAGGATGAGGATTTGAGGATGCTGGAGATAGGATTGCAGTAAGAATTCCTTTCAACCTGGGAAACACTACTCTCCTAGCGCCACATTTTGGTTATAGGGCTTGCTTTCCCAGCAATTTGTCTTGCACAGCACGTTAAGTTTGAAATTAATTGGCTCTACTTGTAGAGGATTGGAAGGACTGCATGACTGGTTGTGTAAATATGATCTTGGCCCTGAAGGAACGGAAGGAGTGAGAAAGAAACTCAATATTGCTCCACCTTGGTTTCTTTCGGGTAAGAGGGGAAAGAGAAACTGTCAGTCTTTCCAAATTCTATTATTATATCCTATAGCTGTAATAGGGAGTTCTAGCAGTTCTCGACTAATTCTGTTTCTGGCCTGGCTTGCTTCAAAGGATTGACACAATTATACCATGGCATATGATCATCTAACTGAAGAGGTGCTCGTTGGGGTAACAAACTTGGTGCACAGAGTGTAGTTTCTCTTATATTTTTTATTGTCCTCATATCATTAGCTCCTATGAAGAAAAGTACCTATTTACAAAGAGAGAACTCAAAGGAAAACTGAATTGTGTCAAGAATAGAAGTGGAAATGTAAGACTATGCCAATACAGTTTATGTATGCATCTAGCCCAATTCTTTTTCCCATAGCATTATAAAAGCTGAAATTCCCAAATCATGTGCCATAAAATAAGTAAATGAAGCTTATGAATCTCTCCATCCATGAAAAAAGGATGCTCTCTGACTGTTACACACCACTTTTCACCTTTCTTTGCCAGTTCAGATGGATTGGAGATGGATAATTCAGTCTAAAAAAAGAAGCCCCCTGCCATCATCTGTCTTCAAGGAATTGCTGACTGCATCTTAGTATGAGTCACACTCTGGACTTGGTTCCTTCCCATTAGGATAAGGGCGGGCAATGTTTTGATTGGCAGACTTGTAGTAACTGGGAAGAAGGACTGAGAGTCAATGGGAATGGGAACATATCAGTGTATGGCAGGCAGTGAGGATTTAAGGCAGCGCTTTGGGGATAGTTTAACTTTTAAAACATTTGTATGTCCATTTTAAAGCTTACACTGCAGTTTCCATCTGTTCTCCAACTTACAGTTTACATTTGCTTGCCAACTAATTGGGGGAAGAGGGCTCTGGAAGTTGCAAAGGATCTTGGGATATACAGGCAGCCCTGGGGAAAACACTTGAATGAGTGATGGGCGCACCAATCACCAAAATCTGCCACTGCCTCTGTCTCTCTTTCTTTGAATCCTATGTTGCTATTGTTGTGAAAGAGGGGCAGGAAAGGAAGAATACAGGACAGAGACATTTTTTAACTCTGCTGCTACACACATTTGCTATTTGTAATCAGCCGGGTAATATTTACAAGATTGTAACAGGTTTACAAAGTAGGGGATTAAGAGAACATTGTCAGGTTGTAAGAAAACATATCCCAGCAAAGAATAAAACTGCAATATGATATTTCCTACAAGGGAAAAGAAGCACTATAAATGTTCATGTAATGTGTCAGATTTTTTTTTTAAATGAATTCGTAACTGCAAATATCGCAATGACTTGAGTGATTTATTTCATTCTGTTATACCATTTTACGGCATGTCTTTTCAGTGCCAATCTTAAAGGTTTTCATCTGAATGTTGTCATTTAAGAATCTGTACCATAGAACCTTCTGCAGTTGTATAATAGTTTCAGCCTCACTGGTTTTTAACAGTTATTTCTGTCAAATCACTTTAGAAAACATGCATAATGTATACAGAACGGTTTGTATTCATTCTAGCTCTAAATGCTTCAAAATCTCTGCCTTTCGCTTCCTACTTTCCACAGCTTCTGGGCAGATATTAAATCAAACGTGACCTAAATGGGTAATTCATTGTTTGCAATATTTGTGTAAATAGCAGGCACGGGTCTGCTAATCTGGATTACAACCTTAATGAGCAAATAGGATTTTAACCATACTTCTCTTGCTGTAATTCTGCCTTAAATCAGATCTGTTCTTTTTTACCAGCTGTTTTTAACTGGAAAGCAAATTTCCATTGGGTTCCTTCTAAAACAAACAGCCAGCATGTGAATCAGACTGGATTAGGATCACGGTAACATTGAAGGGTTAAAACATTTTACTTCTCTCCTAAAATTATAATTCTGCTGTCCTGGTGTCTGCTTGTATTCAATTTTAAAAATTGGCAACAGAATTGCTATTTACATAGCATTGCATTTAGCTTGGTCATGCAAAACACACCAAATCAAATATTAGTCCACTATATTACTTGTATAATGCAGACTAAGCTCATATCATTAGAATATGTTTCTATGGTTCATCAAGGCAATTTAGTTAATTTAGTAAATGGTCATTAAACATGCATCTCTTTGAGGGAAATGGGTGGTTCAGAAATGTGAAATATAAATAAATGAATGTAAATGTTGAAATCAAGTTGGTTAGTTTGTGGTTCACTAGATTGTGTGAATTCAAGGCATTGGATTAACTAATTAAACCATGGTTAAACCTGTCAAATCTGGGCTGCAAAGGAGTGGAGGTTTCTATATCTCTTTGCCGCCATCTGGTGGTCATCCTAAGTATCATTACTGCTGCATACAGTAATTGTAGGAGAAGGAATGTCAGAGCCTGGGGGTGGAGTGAAAAAGGGGAATCAGCCTGGAATCACTTTGTAGCTACAAGCGAACTAAGTCTAACCCCCCCACCCCATGCTATTGACTCTAGTCTAACTCTAACCAAGTGCTGATGGTTAGTTGAGAAGATTCCCGTGCATAGGCTTCTAGCAATAAATCCGTTTAAGTGAACTTTGACATGTGGACTTGTTCTTTTGTGCCTGACACTAACCATGGCTCAATTAATATTCCGCCTCCCACAAGCATAGGCACTTTTTAGATCACTTATTGTTTCTTCTGCTGAAGCCAAACCCATATCTTGCAACCTTGTTTAACTTTCCCAGCCCCACCCCCAGTACTTTGGTCCTGCAAAGCTTGTGGTTGGTCCATTTGATTACTTGGAAAACTCTTCTCTGCTCTTGGATTCTTTGCCACCATTTCCCCTTTGGAGATTTTTACTGAGCGCCATGATATCTAAGGAACATTTTGGATCTGTACCTGGAGTTCGTATGGCACCTTCTGTAATTTGGTAGTAAATGTAAGAAATGCACGGCGATGAACATGGGGTGTCATCTGGCGGCTCAATAAACAACAGAAAAAAATGTTGCATTATTTTTGCTAACATATTGTTGCAAGGGGTACGATGTGTGTTCAGATTCATCCAGGGATGGGATTTAAATTTTTTAGCAATTGGTTCCCTGCCCAGTTGCTGGGTGGGCGTGGCCATGGGATCATGGTCTAGTCGGCTTCCTGCACCAGGACAGGGGATGTGTTCACCCTCCCCAGGCTCTGGAGGCTTTCCTCGAGCCTTCTGGAGGGCGAAAACGGCGTCCCCTGGGCCCCGGAGGCCCTCTGGAGGCCACAAATGGGCCCAAGAGCCAAGGTGGCGCAGTGGTTAAAAGCAGCACTGCAGGCTACTGCTAGATCAGCAGGTCAGCGGTTCAAATCTCACCGGCTCAGGGTTGACTCAGCCTTCCATCCTTCCGAGGTGGGTAAAATGAGGACCCAGATTGTTGGGGGCAATATGCTGACCTCTCTGTAAACCGCTTAGAGAGGCCTGAAAGGCCTATGAAGCGGTATATAAGTCTACTGCTATTGCTATTGCTATTGCTATTCTGGACTTCTGGTACTTCCAGTAGGCCCGTTTTCACCCTCCCAGAGCCTCCACGTGGGCCCTAGATTTACCTGGCATGATGAATGGGCCACGTGGAAATTCCGGGGAGGGGAGGGGAGGAGTGTGCGGGGGTAAGGCAGTCCTTGTAACCACCAGTTCAGCGAACCAGATCAAAATTAACATCCAGTTCACCTCCAGAACGGCTGAATCCCACCCCTAGATACATCATTCTCCCACTTGGTTTTTCAGTTGGAGAGTTTGGCTTCAGATTGCAGCCTTTGTCTCCCAGCCTGTGGACTGCAAAGCAAAGCAGGACAAAGCACTGTAGAGGAGAAGCAGGATTGGTTTGCTCTGTGTTGGGAGTGGCTTGTAACCCTGTAGGATTATTCACTGGGCAGACAGGTGGCAGATTAATTAATGCAATGAGGGGAAGGTGGCAAGGCAATGTGGATGTTTAGCAATAACGTTTCCATTATATTAACGTAGGTTAAGTGTGGCTTAGTCATTTATATTTCAGGATAAGATATTTTTATTTTATTGAAGAACCTGCAGTGGGACATTATTTGAACCACCTTCTTAGTGCTCTCCTATTGATGGTTTAGAAATAATCTCTGTAGCTTGGCAGGAAGGAAGGTGACTGCAAGTCAGCTTCAAAATTCTTTAGAGGGATTGGGGAACAGAGAAAATGGTGCATTGGAAGTTCCCCTGTTATGCCTGAGTACAATAAACCTTTGTACAGTTCAAAGATCTTTGTGAATTGCAGCCTATACTTTGATTGCCTAGTTGTGCAAAGGTCTCATTCATTTGTGTGACTTTCACAAAAGGAAACAGGATCAACTGCATAAACAGGCTCTCTGTGTGTCTAACAATAGTACAGACATTCAGTATATAAAAGTTGCGTTTGAGGAGCATCCATCCATTCATTTATCATACTGCATGTCCTTTGAAAATACAGGAATTATATTTATTTATTTTGTACATTCCTCAACCACCCCCTGCCCCATCTTTCTCAGAGTGTATATCTTAACCTTTATATTAACAAATCTGATCTGTTTTGGACTGATACCAATGTAATTCTTAAGTTAAATAACTTAACTCTTGCCTCCTCTCCGAAAAGCTGCTAGAGAGGATTTTCTCTATTGTAAGGACTACAAGTGGTCAAAATGTGCTTATTTTTACTTAGGCATATGACATTATTGATGTAGAAAAGAAGCTCACATCTGTAGTATTCTACAGTGAGTAAACTATTTTAAGTGAGTTTTTAAAATTATAAACATTTAAGTATAGAAATTAGATTCAATATTTATCTGATGGTACAGATGTATTTTTATTACACCCTACTTTATTGCACCAATTTATCTCCTGTAAATTATGTTGGATTAAGAACACATATTGGAAAGAGGTTGGAAATTGAACCTAATGAGAGTTGTCTTTGTAGTAATGTTAAATAATCATCTTGAAATGACCATAATTAAAGTGTTATATTACCCTCCTGGGAACAGTAGTATAATAAAGGACTTGGTTTTATTCCACAATTCTGGATTTATTTATTTATTTTTGGTTGTCACTAGATCTCTCGATGGGATTATGAGTTTATAATACACTACTAGCTTCTTGTAAGAAACTAGTTAATAGCTGAAAAATACTATAATGGGTGAGAATTTTCCCCCTTACATTCATTCACAGCTGGATTTTTTTTTTTTTTTGCTCACTCATGAAGATTCACATACATTAGACTGACTTCTAATTTCAAAGAAGTGCTGTGTTCTAGTAGTCTTATTTATGTAATTGTTTAATTCATTGGTTCATCTATTGTGCTGAATTAAAGTGCATAAGCTTAGGTGTAAAGAGCAGTGAATGGAAAATGAGAATGCATTAGTGGTGTTGTGTTTCTTATGCTTAAGCACAACTGATCATGCTTTCATACTTCACCCCCACCCCCCCAAAAAAATAATTCTCACATTTACAGGAAAACTTTATGGAACACCATAAAGTTTTCCTGTAAATGTGAGAATTATTTTTTTGGAGTGGTGGTGGTGGTGTGCAGTATGAAAGTATGAACAGCTGTGCTGCAGCATAAGAAACACAATGAGACTTACTATAGTAGCCTGTGAAACTGTCATGAAATGATATTGTATACTTTTACACAATAATATTTGCAAATCTCTATAGAGTCATTTTCCACGTAACACTTTTCAACTGGAAAGGTGGAACGACCTGTAATGTAACAAAACACAGCCAGTGAATCCAATATGTCTTTTAATATCCTTTAATAATGCACCCAAGCAAGGAGAGCTAATTTATGAGACATGCATCTAATTGCTTTTATGAGAGCATTGCTTACTTTGGTTCTAAAGGACCTATTAGAAGCCACTACGAAATACATAAACTAGGGCCTTGGTATTTTTATAGTACACTACTTGATTAGATCTGGGAACATAAATCTATATAGGTTGCAACCACTTGAGCTGTGTTATCCAAAATTTATTTAACTATGTGTTACGTAAAGGACCAACACTGGAAATCTTTGCACCAATTCAGATTCTCCGTGAACATGTCTGATCATGCAGTATCCGCTGATAGTTGATTTCTCCCATTCTTGTATATTTGTTTGTATTGCTGCAGCTCCTATAAAAAGACCATTTTCCTACTGAGCAGAGAGAACTCTCCATGGGGCCTTTCAATGTCAGGAGAAGAATGATGGTCTTGACGGCTTAGAGTTTTCTCTTATACTAGTGTTTCATGGCTGATGGAAGTAAAGTTAATAATCAGTTGGTTCAGACTACTTTTGAAAGATTAGGTTCTGATCTGCATGATAAGGTCTCCTGAAGTAGAAGATGCTAATAATTTCTCACAGGTGGGAATAAACAGTGCTGCTTTTCCCTACTGACTAGGTGGCTTAGTGGCTAAGACACTGAACTTGTTGATCAGAAAGGTCAGCAGTTTGGCGGTTCAAATCCCTAGCACAGGTCTGCATGAGCAAGGGGTTGGACTAGATGACCTCCAAGGTACCTTCCAACTCTCTTACTGTTTACTTGTCCCAGCCCACAAAGAAGGCAATCTCTGCCTGTCCTTTTCCTGTACCATATTGAAAGTAGAATATTCCAACTTCTTAAGCAGGGTTGTTCCATTTATCTATTGTGGATTGTTTCATTCTAGACAAATATTCCCACTCCATTTGGTTACTTTGCACTATGGCAGGAATGCTTACTCATCTCTGCTCACTGGTTGCTATTTCATCCTGGACTTCTGGACCCTTTTTAAAAAAGATACAGCAGTAAATTATGATAGCTGAGCATATCAACACATGCACCCAGTTATTGGTACAATTATGAAAGATCCAGCTAATCTGTTTATTTGTTTTACACATTCACCTAAGAAAGGTTGGTTTGTGTATTTTTTAAATCAGCTTGTAGGTTTAAAAAGTGAAATAGTAAACAAAGCTGGCAAAAATTCCACCAGATTTTGTTGTGACTTTATAACTGTAATCCTTTATTTCTTTTTATTTTTTACTTGTCTATCCATTGACGCATCAGATGGGAAGGTGTTAAATACAAAGCGGAGAAAAACAGAGAAGCTCATACAAAAGTTCTATTAATGGAAGCCTCATGATGTCAGAGAATAGAAAGCAACTTTCCATGGGATGAATAAAGAAGCAGAAGAATTTAACAAGGGACCTGAGTAAGCACTTCTAAGCAGGCAGGTGATCACCTTGGCTATCACAAAGGAAGGGCTAAAGCCCAGAAAGCTTTTAAAGGCTTTACAGCTTTACAGCTTAACCGTTGATTTACAATAGTTTGTTTAGTGACTGTTCAAAGTTACAACGGCTCTGAAAAAGTGACTTATGACCATTTTTCAAAGTTATGACCTTTGCAGCATCCCCATGGTCATGTGATGAGAATTCAGACACTTGGCAATTGCTTCTTATTTATGACGGATGCCGTGTCTTGGGGGTCATGCGATCCCCTTTTGCGTCTTTCTGACAAGCAAAGTCAATGGGAAGGCCAGATCCACTTAACAATCACGTTATTAATTTATCCACTGCAGTGATCCACTTGATAATGGTGGCAAAAAAAGTTTCTAAAATGGGACAAAGCTCACTTAACAAATGTCTCACTTAACAACAAAAATTTTGGGCTCCGTGGTGGTCATAAACAGAGGACTATCTGTGTTTCTAATGGCTTTGTGTACTGGCATTAAGTGTACAGCCTAAACAACAATGTAGAAAAGACCTGGGGAGTAGAAACAGAGGAATAGCAATGACCCCAACTAACTTTATTTTGGGGATTTCATGCAGATGTGTCCTTATACTGGCCAATTTAACTGTAAAATAGTTACATTCAGTATACCAAATGGAAAATATGAATAATGGAACAAACCACCATCTTTCCTTCCCTTCTATCATTTTGAAGGATTTATCATTATACTATACTCTTATGTCTGTGAATGGCCTCACCCAATGGCTTCATATAGCATAGATGTTAAATAGGATGAGGAAGAGGACCAGACCATCTTGACCTCTTCCCTCCTAAAATCACTGACTGGAACCAACCCAAGAGAAAGGAGAAAAATTGTGCCTCCCACTCCTAACTCTGAGGAGGGATGAGAAACAATAGAGACACATCACTAGATTTTGACAATGTCTTAGTTTTCCCTAATTCTTTGAAGCTTTGGAACTTAAAGATCTACAGAAATAATGAATACAATGTCCAGTGTGAATATTCTAAAAAATAAATATAGCATTTCACAAATGCCACAGTATATTCTTCACTATGGCATATCTGACCACCAAAAACCAACAAAAAATATGTTTTTCTAGAAATTGTTTTGCTTGCAACTAAATAAATACAAACAAATAATTAAAAAGGGGATGCCAATCAAAATACCTGCCTAATATAGATACCACCATATTTTCTTCTTTTTGGGAGTGACAGTACTCAGACTATGGGATTCATAAAAGACTTGGTAAGCAGACATGATGGAACAGATAAGAGATATTGAACAACACAGAATTTGATGAACCAGCACATATGTATATATTTTGTAAGCAAAGGGTAAAGGAGTCCCTGTGGATTATACACCACTAATCATTGCTCATCTCCATTTCAAGGTTATTGAGCCATTCCTGTCTAAACATATTTCTTCAGTCATGTGGCCAGCATGACATCACAGAGTGCTGTAACCTTCCCACCAATGTGGTACCTATTTATCTATCTTTATCAGGAGCTGGGGCGAGGATGGGAGCTCACCCTGCTGTATGGCGCCGAGGTGTCAAACCTGGGCTGCCAGCTTTCCAGCTGACAAACCCAGTGTCTTAACCACTGCGCCACCATGTCACCCCAATATTTTATATATTTTGTCAGTATAGACAAGATTTATCCCATAAGATTATCAGAAATGTTGCTGTACAATATTTATTTACTTGGAAATACAGCCCATTGTATATGCATTGTGCTAGTAATTGTTATAATCCAGCTAGCTTTATAAATTATAATCATCTAAAGAGAATAAACAAAGAGAAAATACCATAAATAAAAGCTGAGTTGCAATTGACAAAGAAGACATTTCTCACTAAAACAAAACAGCTTTGCAAAAGAACAAGCATTCAGCAATCTAAGCCACAACTTGTCCTCTATTGTTGATTGTAAACTTCATCTCCTCTGATTCTCAAGTTTGGTGTAGCATATAGAGACATCTAGTGGCTGAGCACTCTGTGCAGTGGTTAACAGTTTCGGAGAGAGTAAAAAAGACAAGACCTCCACAAAGAATGAAAAAAAAATGGGATCTCTAAATCAGGTTTGAGTTCAATATTTATTCATCCCAAGAAAACTGCACCTCATAAACCCCACTGCATGTTCAAACATAAAATTCAAATTTATAGAAATCTTGGTTCACTATAATCTAAAGGAATGTCTATGAATGTTTATCAATTCAAATTTATTTGAAGCTATAAATTACAACTCAGGACTTTCATATCTCTTTTTTAAAATGTCCCATAATTGTTCTTAAGATTTGATCATTGTTCCATATAATACATATAATAATGGTTAGAGAACAAAGTGTATGGTTATGTTTCATCCTTGTTTCCCCTTTTTCCAGTAACAAGTTCTACAGCCAATTTCAGTTATATTTGGTGATGGTGTCTATACTCATTTTCAAATATGTTAAATTATACAGAATTGTGGCAGAGTTCTCTTTACCATGTTGAAGTCACAACCCACTTTTTGATTATCATCTTGGCAACTAGAGATGACCAGCTTTGGCGTATTGCAAGTGGCAAAATATTCTAACTGCTCTGGAGCATGAGGAAACTCCTTGCTTCAGAAAGCACCTCTGCTTCAGGTGACGCACACATACCTATGTATTTCTGCTGTTCTTGCTATTTCATGGTAGAGAATAAAGTATCTACTATTAACAACCAGATGGAGCCACAATTTAATTCATTTTACTCCCGAAGAGAACAGGTTGATCAAGTCTATATTAGGAAAAACCAGTAAAGAGGGATATTAAGGCCAATTTCAAGTATCAGAGACACTTCTTTTTAAATGTTGCACAGTAACAATAAAATCTTGATTAGCATAGCAAGGAATTGCTTGCTATAACTTTATTACAAGTGCTAGGCTGCTTATGCACACTCATGTAGTAGGTATACACTTAGGATGCCAATCTTAGGAGAACAAAGTGGTAGTTAGAGTTGTTTCAGTGTCTTCCTTTGGATCAATCAACTCCAAATATGAAAGTTCTCAACATTTTGTTCTATACTTTTTGGCTTGGAGATGTCGTTGCTTACTTGCTCTTTGACATAAACTAATATTGCATACTGGTCCTCTCCAGATTTTTAGGAACATATTGATGCAGATAAGTCTATAGTGTATAGTGGCTCTTGAATGGAATTCAGGAGTTGCAATATATGTTATATATTGAAAGTGTGGACAAAGGAGGAAAAACATATCCATTTGTCTAAATAGTTCCTGTACATAAAATACATATAACTGTTCTCTCTATGCATGGATACAATTGTTATTCTTTTTAACCAGTGGCCTCCAAGTGTATGCACAGAACTTTGTAGGGGTGTGCAATGCTTTAGATTCAGTTTGGAAGAGATGTTTAAAACATGAGAGAACATGAATACAACACCAATCTGCATCTTATTAAAACAGCCATACAGCTGTTCCAGAATCATGCAGCTGCCACATGGGACTTTTCACTGCAGATGTATGATCCTAAAAACAGAGAAAATTGCTTTAATAGAGACAATATTGCAATTTGTGGTCTCCTGTATCCTGAAACACTTATTCTTAGCCAGATCCAAAGCATTGTACAGCCCTAATATTTTGCTTCTGTGTAGACTCATTTTCATGTTATGCTGAATGGACAAATCTACTCCATCGGTCCTGCTCCTATTCCATTGAACTGCTGTCCCACTTTTCATGCTATGCAGGTTTACAGTAGGTTCCAAAAATAAAAGGTAAAGGTTCCCCTCGCATATATGTGCTAGTTGTTCCCGACTCTAAGAGGCAGAGTTTATCTCTGTTTCAAAGCCGAAGAGCCAGCGCTGTCCGAAGATGTCTCCATGGTCATGTGGTCATCATGACTTAATGCCGAAGGCTCACGGAATGCTGTTACCTTCCCACCAAATGTGGTCCCTATTTTTCTATGTGCATTTTTATGTGCTTTCGAACTGCTAGTTTGGCAGAAGCTGGAAGAAGTAATGTTACTACTCACTCTATTATGTGGCACTAGGGATTTGAACTGCCAAACTGCTGACCTTTCTGATTGACAAGCTCAGCGTCTTAGCCACTGAGCCACCATGTCATTTTTAGGTTCCATAAATACCTTTAATTTTATTCATTTAAAGACTAAGCCAATTATAATACTGTAGATTCAGTCATTCAACATAATCTTCACACCCAAAAGTTTCCCGAGTAACATGAGAAACAAAATAGTTTAAATAAATTCCAGAGAAAATACATGGACAGAAATAAATCTTACATAGAATATACAACATGATCTCATCTTATTAGCTATTTCTAACCCCTGGGTTTAGTTCTGTTTTAGTGACTAAAATGCACATTTAGTGTTTTGTTTTCTATTTTAATTATTTTTCTTCAGGGTGGTGAAACTGTTGCAAGGGGTGAATTTTAAGCTAAAATATATACCCTGCAGATTTATTAATAATGCCAATTTATACTGTTTTAAGGATTATTTCTTGAATAAATTGTTAAAACTGTAAAACAGCAAAATATATTTGTTGCCTTGCCAAAGGAGATGATATTGGAACCTATTGGTATACAATCTATTTTAGTTATTCTTTCTTCTACTGCCTTTAATTGTTTTATCAACCAACAAAGAATTTATTTATTTTTTTGAGGAGGGAGAAAACTAACATAGGTTGCTGCTTTCCCTGGAGGTGTGTTTGATAGGAAATGTAAAGTTGTTACATATAGAAAGAAATGGATTATGTGGAGACATTTAAAGATAGAGTGAATGGCAATGACAGGAATCATAAATGCTATCCTCCCCATTGCTGAAGTCTACACACAAAGATTTATAGCAGTGGTTCTCAACCTGTGGGTCAGGATCCCTTTGCGGGTCAAATGACCCTTTCACAAGGGTTGCCTAATACCATCGGAAAACACATATTTTTGAAAAAATACGGAAAACATAAAATAATTTTATGGTTGGAGGTCACCACAACATGAGGAACTCTATTAAAGGGTCACGGCATTAGGAAGGTTGAGACCCACTGATTTATAGGATGACAAAGTGAGAGGTGATTTCAAGTTAGTCCAAATCACTTACTAAGGTAAATAATTCAACATCAAAACAAGTAATCAAAACAGTTGTATAGTAGTACTGTATGATGCTTCAATCAAACAAATAAAATAAAAAATAGATTCTAGTTGATTTTCTAAATCTATTCTAAGGATCAGACTGATGACGGAAATCAGATTGTAAATGATCCATACACCCCCTTTTCCAAATTTGGCTTGAATTATTCCCATGAGAAAATGTCTACTAATATTCCAAATATTTGGCTGCATTGTCACACTTCAAGTTATTTCAAGGAGTTTTGAATGTTCAGTTGAAGTCTGTGCTATAGGTAAATCTTATCAATACTTATCACCTGGAAAATACATTAATAGGAGGTGATAATATTCCCACTCTTCTCTCTAAAGGTACCTTGTACCATGTAAGTTGGCATATAATGTATAGGTTTTATTCAAAACTGTCTTCCCTTGCTTCCTTCTCCTTTGTTTGCGATATTTTTCTTCTATTTTTGAAAACTAGAAGTGCCTTTCCTGCTCACAATATGCTATGCCAGCTTCTCAGTTATCTAAAACTCTTTCTGAGGTTTTCTTTCTTTCTTTCTTTCTTTCTTTCTTTCTTTCTTTCTTTCTTTCTTTCTTTCTGTCTGGCTGTCTGTCTGTCTGTCTTTCTTTCTGCAAAAATAAATAAAGGCCTAAAGGACGTTTTATATTGTGTATATCACACAAAATGATCCTAACAAATATGCTCATTTATCATTCCCATTGAATATGATTTTAATGAGGGAACACCCCTGCTTGAGTCTGACTAATGATGTTGCTGATGAAGTGGGTACAATGCATATCTAATATTGTCCTCTCTAATAATAAATGACAGCTTTCTAGAACAGATTTTAGCCCCATATTTCCTTTCTTTTCTGAGTCAAGACAAGGTCATTTCATTGATGACAGCTTTCAGACATCCAAGTTACTTAGTCTCTTTTTTTCTGATTGTAAGATCTGAGACAGAATAAAATAAAGAGCTCCCTGAAGTTTCATTTAATATATATATTTATGTGTGATTTTCAAGTGTAAAAATCTTCAATCAGGCTATCCTACGGAATGGTTTTGCTTAGAAAGAAAGCTATTTTCTTTCACTTCTTTGTTGCTGTTGGTTTTTTTTTTTACTCAAATGTTATCCTGTAGCAGATGTAGGCTGCATGCTGTGAATTCAAAGGCTTTGTGATCTTTTGTTGCATGCAACACCCATGGATTGTAGGGGTGCTTGTGAAAATGTGTTGTGCAAAGCAAGAGCCTATTTCTGATTTGCCCACATTCATAAGTCTCAGCAGGGACCCATTTACATTGTGGTAACCCATTTGGATATTAGTCCTACATGCACATTCCTTTGCCTGGATACTCTTTTTACTTACTTTTCATCCTTGCTGCTCAGGAGTTTCAATTTCATTCCTGGCCATTTAGAAAGCTGCTTGGGTTACCCTTTGCTTACACAATTTGCCAAAACAGAATTGATTTTGAGACAAAGGCGTTAACAGCTATGTTTTTAAAAAGGAATTTCAGGAGCATCAGATGTCTATTCTTCCTCTGTCCCCTGTCCATCTTAATGTATAATGGTGAAATGAGCACTGTGTGTTTATTTCTATCACAAAGACATCTGCAGTACAAATCTGAATAACAATTAAGTTTGACTATCATATTTCTTCTAAATATTCAAGGGACTGCAGTTGTCTATAGACAATTCTATTAGATATCTTGCTTAGATAAAGTTAACAAAAATATGATTATTGTACCATAGTTCTCGGATTAAAGAGATTTGGTTTAAATTAATCTATCCTATGCATAATTGTGGGGCACTGTGGTTCAGTGGCTAAGATGCTGAGCTTGTCAATCAGAAGCGGCGGCAGTTTGGTGGTTCGAATCCCTAGCGCTGCTTAACAGAGTGAGCTCCTGTTACTTGTCCCAGCTTCTTTCAACCTAGCAGTTCGAAATCACGTAAAAATGCAAGTAGAAAAATAGGGACCACCTTTGGTGCGAAGGTAACTGTTCTGAGCACCTTCAGCATTTAGTCATGCCGGCCACATGACCATGGAGACATCTTTGGACAGCGCTGGCTCTTTGGCTTTGAAATGGAGATGAGCACTGCCCCTAGAGTCAAGAATGACTAGCATATATGTGCGAGGGGAACCTTTACCCTTACCTTATGCATAATTACTCAGAAGATAATTCAATGGATCTTACTCTCTGCAGTGGGATCAAAAAGTCAAGATGATGACCACACCCATGTAATCAAAGCCCCACCCATTTGTATGTGCACATAAAAAGGGGCAGGGCTTGGATCTATGGTGTGCCCCCATTCTAACTACTTTGATATTCTCTCTGCAGACACCCCTTATGCTCTGGATAAGTGACAGTTTACAGAACTGCTTTTATTGTTTCTTTCCACTTTTTTCCTAATATTTTTTTCCAAACATTCAACCTCTTTCCTGTAACTTAAATCTGTTATTTTGTATCCTGCTATTTGGGATAATAGACAGTTGGAATTAATGGCCCACCATCTCTCAGCCAACTCAGTGATCTCTCATGGTGCACATAGGTGAGATGGACAGGTATATAAAGTGGAATAATAAAAATAGAAATAAGGGAAGTTATAAACTGCAGTTCAAAGATCTAGAGGATCTTTTTTAAAATAGGTCATTTTTAATCTATTCTACTTCACATTTATATACACAACACATTGGTGCATGTATACAGTATACAGTATATATGTGTGCTTATGATTATTTTTATTCGGTGGCAACAAATAATGGTATCCCCTCCCTCACTGGTTCACTTTTTATGACATATTTTAATTGAACTATCAAAAACAAATTTTATTTATAGGTTAGCTAAAGTAAGTGCAAATAATTTTCCTTTATTTGCACATATATACATTTTACTCTGAAATATGGTACATTGTAATGGCAATTTTTAATAAATTATGTTCTTCAAATACAACAAATAAAGTAGTTCCCTGTACAATTTATTAGAAATTGCCATTGCAATATAGCACATTTTGCAATACAAATATAGGTGTGTTTGTTAATTAAAATTCCACTGAATGGGAAAGTGCTTACAAGTATGACTTCTAGGAGTGGCACTGCAGTCCATTTCAAGTGTTGCAATCTGTTCCTACATTAATTAATAAAACGGCAGAAGAAAAACATGATTATTAAACCATGTGCCAGGCAAAGGGATTTCTCATTTACTTTTCTGATCAGATACAGATATGTCTATATCAAGAATTAGAAAATGTTCCAAATCTGTATTTGCTTCATTATCTATGTATCCACTTAGTTTTATTTGTGACACAATTAAAAATAATACTAAAATTTCAAAATGAATGTTTTGAAATATAATTATCTTAAAATACACTTTTTAGAAATGCATCTTGATTTTTTAAAAAACAAGAACTGCTACAGAACGTTCAGTATGTGTGAAATTTGGGGAGTCTTATCACCTTATGAATCCAGACAATGCAATCATCAAAATTCCTAAAACCTGAATCCCTCAAACAACTCTGAGGTAGCAGAACAAAAAGAAAAAAGGATACAACATTGAACCTTTTATTCTACTACACAGCAGGGGTGGGTTCTGGCAGGCACTACTGCTGGTTCGCTGTGGGTGCGCTGTGCATGCACGCTTTGTGTGCGCTGTGCATGCACGCTTTGTGTGCACTGTGCATGCTTGATGTGCACCGTGCATGCATGCACAGTGCAATAAAAATTGTTCTGCGCATGCGCAGAAGCAAAAAACAAGATGGCGGCACCATAGGCGGTGCCTGGAGAACCAGTTTGGGGGCGTGGCAGGCCTGGGTCACTGCCAGTTCCAGTGACCTAGGCCGCCAGATCACTACCGGTTCAGCCGAACCAGTCCGAACCAGTAGGAACCCACCAGTGCTACACAGAATATATATATTCTTTAGTAAAGCAGCTATCTCGTTTCCCCTGTGTGTGTGTGTGTGTGTGTGTGTGTGTGTGCTTGTGTCTCTCTCCCTGAGTATGTATACTGTCCATGTTTATTCGTTTACAGATGCTTCCACTGTTAGTACTTCTGACTTCATAGAGTTAGCAATAGCAATAGTAAAGCACTTATATACAATTCCATAGTGCTTTACAGCACTCTCTGGATGGTTTGCAAATATCAGCATATTGTCCCCAACCAGGGGTGAAATGGTCTGAAGTCTGCTACTGGATCACTTCACGGGATTTCCTGCTTTCTAGTGAATATAAATTGTGTGGCACAGCTGATTGTCGCACAGCTGATCATCGGAACATTTTTTTTACTTTTTAAAGCATTTTTTTACTGCTGGTTCAGGTGAATAGGTAGTTAAAAATGCTATTTTTTTAAATAAAAGTTCCGACGATCATTCTTTACTACCTGTTGGGATGAATAGGTAGTAAAAGAATGCTATTTTTTAAAAAAAGTTACTACCTATTCACCTGAACCGGTAGTAAAAAATGCTTTCAAAAGTAAAAAAAATAAGTTCCAAGGATCAGCTGTGCAACAATCAGCTGTTTCTAGCAAATATAAATTGCATGACATAGCTGATTGTCACACAGCTGATTACCGGTTCTCCCAAACTGGTAGCATTTTTTTACTATCGGAAGAAACGGTACTCTGTTCGGAAGAAACGGTATTCTGTTTCCCTGAAAATAAGACTTCCATGGATAATAGGCTCAATTAGGATTTTGAGCGTATGTGCTAAAATAAGCCCTCCCTCCAAAATAAGCCCTCCCTGAAAACATTGCCGTACTGGTAGCATTTCACCCCTGCTCCAAACAATCTGGGTCCTCATTTTATCAACCTCAGAGTATAGAAGTCCGGGTCAATCTTGAGCTGGTCAGGATTGAACCCAGGCAGTGGCACAGTTAGCCTGCAATACTGTATTCTAATCACTGTGCCACCAAGGCTCCAGAATTAAAACCATCTTCCAAGGATCAGAAATTTTTACTGATTATCCAAACTGGTTTCTGATAATGTTACTAGGATATTGCCTAGTATGATGGCTCTTGGGTTTTCTTGTAAGGTTACAAAATTTATGTCAACTTACTATAAGTACACTGCTTTACTATATTTACATGATGAATTTTATAACTTGCATTCCTGTTCTTGCAGAGCAATCCTCCTTGCCCTGATGGAGCTATGATCAACCTTAGCAGTCTTCCTGCTACCTGTCAGTAGAAAGCCAGATAGTAAAGACTTCCATTGCAAGCAGTAACAGGGGTTCAAAGTAGTTCAAAGACTGATTTATAATAATCCCCCTCCTGATGAGATTTGGAGGATTAGGAGGCTCCAGAGCTTTTTGTAATCTACCCCAGTCTATTCACAAGTCTCCCTTCTCCCTTCTGCTGATTCCAGAACTCCAACATGGGGAGAAAAGCACTGTGTATTATTATTGTTATTTTTTGTACAATTGTTATATGTGTAAAAATTGCCTACTTTTGCCTTACTTTCCAGGTCTCTATAGGGGGATTGCTGCCTTAGTTACTTGTTTATTTTTTTATACTAATGTCAGAATATTTTGGCATTTCTTCTTCTGCTTCAGATCCTAGGATGTGTTTTTCTACCACCCCATTCTTTTATGTTCTTGTCATCTCCCTACACATTTAATTTTCCATTCAACTTAGAGAAAGCCAGTCACTGCTTTCTATTGAGAGGCTGTCTGCTAAAGAATTGTATATAATTAAAGTTTCTTATAGGAAAAAAAATATTACCAGCTAGTGTCTACTTATTGACTTCCAAACAGGTTGTGGACAGTAGCTCTCCACCCAACATTCTGCCTTTGTTCTACTCCCACTCCACCCAACAAGAACAATTGTGCAGCTGTTCAAATACCTTCCTTGTATAAACTACAAATGGCACAGAAATTATGGCATTTGGTTTATTCTAACTACTGCATAAACTATACTTCCGCGAATTTATTAACATGTCTGGTTTTTACAAAGCCACTTTGGTGTAGTAGTTAAGGGATCAGGCTGCAAAACATGAGACCATGAGATCTAATTCCACTTAGGCACAAAGCCACTTGAGTGACCTTGGGCCAGTCACTTTCTCTCAGCCCCAGGAAAGAGGCAATGGCAAACCATTTCTGAAAAACCTTGCACAGAGAATTGCAGGAATAGTTCAGGCAAATCTCCAAGAATTGGACATGACTAAATGGAAGGGGGTGAAAAAGCTTTTTACAGTAGGTTTTGATGTTGTACTGCAAACTAGATAGTGCTAACTCCTTTACTGTGTCAGACCTGCAATTATATTCCTTTTAGAATTTTGGCCTGCCACACTTTCTCTTATTTCATTATGCTGTTTCTTTAGTATAGTTGATGGGAGGGGGGAATAGACAGGAGTGAGATTGTGGAATGTATTGTTATCATTCTTTTCTAGAAGACCGAGGTCATCTTTTGTCTCCGCTCCTTCACATCTGATCGGAAGCAGCTGGGTGGAGATGCTAGCGTGGAAGAAGAAGATTGGACCCATGTGATGGATTGTGGGTGTGGGGACAAGATCATGAACTTTTAACTGGGTGGAATTCTGATGTCATTTCCAGAATTGGGATTAACGCAGATGTGCTAAGATGTCTGCTTTATTAAATTGGAACTTTAAGGATCGTTTTGCCTTGGACTCTGATTTAATTCTACATGATACTTGTAACGCTGACATACTGAATAAGGGGGGAATTTTGAGTCCTTCCATGCTGGAAAAGACTCTGCTTCATTTCTGTACATATCTTTCTTGCTCACATATTCTTACCAGGAAAGCAGTGGCACTGTGCTGTAAAATTGTAAATAGTATCCTTCTCTACCATGCTACACGTGATCCTTTACTTACCACCATTCATTTAGTGACCATTCAAAGTTACAACTGCATTTCTAAAAAGTGACTTGTACGACTGTTGCAGCATCCCCATGGTCACATGATCAAAATTCAGCTGCTTGGCAGCTAGTTCATATCTATGGCAGTTGCAGTATCCTGGGGTCATGCGATCACCTTTTGCAACCTTCTGACAAGCAAAGTCAATGGGGAAGCCAGATTCATTTAACAACCGTGTTACTAACTTAGCAACTGCAATGGTTCACTTAATGTCTGAGGCAAGAAAGGTCATAGAATGGGGCAAAACTCAGTTAACAAATGTCTCACTTAGCAACATAAAGGTTGAGCTCCATTGCTGTCATAACTCAAGAACTACCTATATACTATCTGCTTCATGCCTAAATCTCCCCAAGCTCTGTCACTATTACACTACTCTCCTGCTCTGTCCTCATCACTTCTTACTTCCAATTATCATTAATGTGGCGGCAGCATCTCTCACGCTCAGCAATAGAAAGATAGTCCATTGCATAGCTTGTGAGTCCGTGCTTCTGGCTCCTCAGCCAGATTTTATACAATTTTGAAAACCAATGGACCCATCATACCTACACAGATAGCAGCCTGTTCTGGGGGCTGTTTTGCAAAGCAAACAAATATGTAAAGATAACTGCACAGAGAAGATGAGCGGAAGAAAAGATGCTGAAATAGGATGGGGGAAGGGGACAATTGACAGTACCAATAGATTTGTTTCTCCGTGTAAGGTAAACCGCTCCAAACTTGATTGCAGAAAATACGACTTCAGCAACAGAGTGATCAATACTGGAATGCTCTACCTGACTCTGTTGTTACATCCTCAAACCAGTGGTGAAATTCAATTTTTTTTTACTACAGATTGTGTGGGCATGTCTTGGTGGGAGTGGCATGGGAAGGATACTGCAAAATCTCCATTCCCACCCCACTCTTGGGGGAAGGAAAATCTCCATTCCCACCCCACTCTGGGGCCAGCCAGAGGTGCATTTGCTGGTTCTCTGAACTACTCAAAATTTCCGCTACCGGTTGTCCAGAACCTGTGAGAACCTGCTGGATTTCAACCCTGTCTCAAACCCCCATAATTTTAACCTTAAACTGTCTAGCATGGACTCACCACTTTCCTAAGAGGTCTGTAAGGGGGTGTGCATAAGCGCACTAGTGTGCCTCACATCCCTGTCCTATTGGCCCCATTTATTTGTACTCATTTCATGTGCTCCTGTCCATGTTTATATTTATACTTGTTATCTCATACATGTTTGACAAACTAAATAAATAAAATAAAATAAATAAATATTTAAGCTTTGAATTTTTTTGTTTCTTATTCATGAATTCATTGAAAGTTTGCACCAGAAAATATATATGTAAACTTGACAAGTGACATGTGCAAAGGCAGAAAAAGTGAGCCTTGTATAACTGAAATACGTTGAACTTTACTGCTCTCAACTCAGTTACTGGCTGGCTGGATCTAAGACTAGAGATAAAATTTTGCAGAAAGCCCCAGTCTTGAAAATAGGATGTTAAGAATGCTGGGGAATCTCTAAAGAAGGGGTAAAAGCATAAAAGCCAATAAAGTCTGCTTAGAATGGATTGCATATATATGGTCCAGCCCAGCGTTTCTCAACTTCAGCAACTTTAAGACTTTCTGATTCTTATTCAAATTCCAGAATTCTCCAGTCAGCATTAGCTTTGAGCTGTGGTGACCCAGTGGTTAGAATGCAGTATTGCAGGCAATTTCTGCTGACTGCGGACTGCCAGCAGTTCAGCAATTCAATTCTCACTGGCTCAAAGTTGTCTCAGCCTTCCCTCCTTCTGGGGCCAGTAAAATGAGGTTCTAGATTGTTGGGAGCAATATGCTGACTCTGTAAGCAGCTTAGAGAGAGGGCTGCAAAGCACTGCAAAGTGGTATATAAGTTTAAGTGATAGTGCTATTTGTTTGGTTTTATTTCTGTGGGATTTTGTTGCTGATTCTCATTCTGTAAAAGCAGAATGTGGATGTGAGCTGCCACCTCAAACTTGCTTGTGCTTCGATACCATTCGGTAACAATCTGCCATGAACTGTGGGGAGGGGGGAAGCTTGGGGAAAAGTGAGACTAACTGCTGTATTCCTCTTCCCTCCCCCCCCCCCCCCCCATGCTGCTTTCTGTATCTCCACTAAATGCTAGTTTTCGGATTGCCTGGCTTGGAGAAGAAACTGCATATCAACCTCCTCTTGAAGTGACCATTCTGAAAACATCTTGCTTGAACCTATTTGGTCATTGGGGAGTGGGGGGGCAATGATTTTGGCATGAAATTCTCAGTTCTGCTGTGCACTACTGCAATGCACTTGGCTTCTAATATATCTTTCTCAACAAAAGGAGCCAAGGATCATTTCTATTGAGAGGTTTAAATTGCAGCAGGTCTGATAGTGGGCTAACCAACATATTGTTATCACCTATTTCATCTGCTGTACAATTAGTCCTTGACTTGCAACCATTTGTTTAGTGGCCTTTCGAAGTTACTGAAAAAAGTGACATGACTATTTTTCCCCACTTAGGACCATGGTGGCATCCCCATGGTCATGTGATCAAAATTCAGATGCTTCATATTTACGACAGTTGTACTGTCCCAGGATCATGTGATCACCTTTTGTGACCTTCTGACAAGCAATGTCAATGGAGAAGCCAGGTTGACTTAATAATCATCTTACTAATTTACAATTGCAATGATTAACAACAACTCTGGCAAGAAAGGTTGTAAAATGGGACAAAACCCACTTAACAACTGTCTCGCTTAGCAGCAGAAATGTTGGGCTCAATTGTGATCGTAAGGTGAGGACTACCTATAATGTATCTTTGTTCTTTTTGAGGAATTACTAATATTATTGGGGGAAGGTAAAAACAGATCAGAGTTAATGGGGAGGTTGGAGATGGAAAAAGTAAAATTGCTTTGGAGATTTGAAGCCGACAATATCTGTTAGCCCTCAAAAGGAATATCACAAACAGTTTTTCTTGTCAAATCTCGGCTACAAAATTCAAAAGCAGTTGTGTTCCTTAAAGGCCGGGAAATGCATTATTCTTATGACTCTCACTGTATGAGTACAATGCAATATAAATATAACAGGGTCTTGAAAGTACATTTGTAGTATATAATATTTTGGAAAATGTGTAAATCAAAAAGCATGTACATCTGCAAAGATGCAATTTTATCAGCTGACTTGAGAATCTAGATATGTGTCACAATCTGTGCAGAGGTTGTGTTACATTGCTGCTGGTGGTTCTTTTATCTCAGCTGTTGATAATATTCATGCTGTTTTTATTACATGTTTTATTATGTATAGTATTAATATATTGTTATTTATTCATTGTTTTATGTATTAGGTAATACATAATTATAATTGTATTATGTATTATAATTGTATTATATACATTAAATAAATTGAATACACACACACACACACACAAAATACACAGTAAAATGTCCACGACCTGATTTTCTGGTATACACAACTCTACTAGGTTGAGGGGAAAAATGAGGATTCAGAGAATTAGCATGATGAAAGATTCCTGTTCTCCATTAGATTTCCAGAGGAATCCATAATGACTTGGGATTTCCTGCAGAGAACAACATTATCTCTCTGCTTCTTTTTTCAAGCTCCAGCACAGATGGATTTCCTGCTCCACATGAGTTCTCATTCTCTCTTTCCTTTTGAATAATAGGAAAAGTGAATAATATCCAGCCATCATCTATACTTTTACTCACATGTTGGAGAAAGGGATATTGTTTACCAACTACCTTTTGTTAGATTTTATTACATTACGACTGAAAGCTCAACTTACACAAATCTTATTAACTTCGTTTACACAAAATGATATCCTATGACTAATAGAACCACGGTTTAAAAAATTAACCCAATTGATTTTACACAATAATCTGAGCCATCAATAACCAGCCACATACTGTGTGGTTCCAGCCATGGTCCAAATGAAAGAATTAGGCCTGAGGGAGTCATCTTGACTATCACAAAACAATTCTGTGTATCAAGCTTCAATAACTATTCAGTATCAAAATACCACACTATGAATGTTATGGCTTATACCTGATACTGTATGGATCTAAATGCAACTCATCAGAAGTGTTTCTGGGTACTGTTTACTGGACCGGGATCTGGATTTTGCAAAGAAAGATTTTGTACAAACAACTTACGTTTGCACAAAGCTATTCCATACTCTAGGAGGAGAAAGACAGGGCCTGATGTAAATAAAAGCAGCGAGTGAGACTCAACTAACTGGCAGGGAGCTTAATTCACTTCCTGTACAGATTTGAAGCCATGTATGGTAATGCTCTGAGTCAAACTATGCACAAAAATTGCATTAAAGCAATTCATGTATTCATTTAGATACTTTCAGGCATCAAGTGTCAGGACATGAAGTGAGGAGACTAGCAGAATCAGACTATGATGAATGTGAGGAAGATTGTTGTTATCGTTTTTAATCCCTTATGCTTTTCCCAGCATAAAATCACTGCAACGGGCAAATGTTCACAGACATCAATAGAACTACAAACGATTATATGTTTGATTGAAAATCAGGCTTGTCAGATGTTACACCTTTTCTATCCTGCTCTATGGAGTAGGGAGATGGTCTGTGACAGAAAACTACTTGAAGAGACTAGAAGCATTTGAAATGTGGATTTACAGGCGACTGTTACGTATAAGCTGGGTTGACAAAATCAAAAACGAAGAGGTGATAAGCCACCTGGGAAAACCAAGGCAAATCATCAAAACCATTAAAAAGTGAAAGTTAGAATATTTTTGACATGTGATGCAACACCCGGAAAAATACAGCATACTTCACTTAATCCTCCAGGGAAAAATTGAAGGCAAATGTCATCGAGGCAGAAGAAGAACATCATGGCTTCAAAATCTAAGGGACTGGTTTGGATAAAACTCAGCAACACTTTTCTGTGTGGCTGTTGATAAAAATAGGGTCGCCAACATGATCACCAACATACAATGACGAATATGGCACAAGAAGAAGAAAAATGCAATTATTGCCACAGTAAGGCAAAAACTTTATTTTCCTTATCAATAGTTGCAAAAACTGTACCTGAGGGCCTTTTTTAAAAGGCATCATGCATGTAGTCATGATGGCATTTATTTGAATTATAGTCATTGTAAATACTGTTTCTGTCATTTACTGTAACTCCCACCTTCCTGCCTTCTCCCACTTTCCTGATATGACTCATCTCTGCTTAACAAGCAAATGTGCTTCTAATGCATGCAATGTTCTTTTCATTCAGTGCAGAAGTTAGAACTGGATATGTTTTGAGATGCCAAAATACATATTTTGAATAGAAACACTGCTAAACAAAACTTATTTCTGCATGTCTCTATTGGCAAAATCACTCAGCTCTTGGTAAAACCTTTAGGGCACACTTATTATACTTTGAGAATTATAAATAAGATACAATTGAAGCATAGAACAAAGATTTGCAAGTTACTAATGCTGCTAATAATTCCTCAGTTTCCAGTCTCAAAACACTGGCTATAAACAAACCAATGGATGCAAGAATTCTGAGTTCACTTCATTGAAATATTCCCTATTTGGCCATTTATTCCACATTTAAAAACAGCCACTGAATCTGTTCCTTTATTTGTTATCTGTTATTTCAGTCTTCCATTTTCCCCCTTATATTATGTAAGGTTTATTCTATCTATGGATATAACTTGCTATAGAATAAGAAAATCTTTAACAAGGATTTGAGTGATGGAAGATAACAGACATGAGAAAGCATTTAATATTATGAATCAATGAGTTTTCAAGTCTTCATTCTCTTAATTCTTTACAATGGAGGATATTTGGTGGCCTAATAGTCTCTGGCTATTTCTTCTACTGATTTATAGCATTGACCAATCATTAATTGTGCTGTGACACAATTAGAGCAATAAAGACTGCCGTTATATTGACACAACAATGGTAGGGTGACAGTAGAAGGTGCTGCAAATCACTAGTGAAAAACAATCTGCATTCTAAAATGCCATAATGTACCTCATTACATGCCCAGGAAATAAAGTGACTCCATGATTGCTCAGAATTATTTTATGCAATACTGAAAGAGATCAAAGTTTTGCTCTTCTGCATCTATAGTTATTTTCAAATGAGCTGTTTTATATCACCTTTTCACAAAATGGCTCGGCATTTAGTTGGACTGGATTCCTTTAATGCAATTTCCTTTTTGGAATAGAAACAGTACGGTGCAGTGTTTACAGTGAGGGTTCAGAAGTTTGTGAACATTTATTTTGGCCAATTTCTATGGTGCGTTGCTAAGATTGGTGTAGCCTCCTAACGGTAAAAGAATCTGCTTAGATATACTGGGCTAAGAACTCAACTTCATACTAGAGTGCTCTTCCATCTTTCAGCAAAAATCCCTGTTTCGTTTTCATTCCCGTTTCTGCAAATCTTTGGCAGTTAGGAAATGACAGGAATATATTGCAGCAGGCTGCTATTTCTGCTCCCTGTTCCAGACAGTGCCTCCCAAGGTGATCCTGAGCACAAATCTGGATATTACCATGGCTGAGGAATTAGTCACAATGTATGCTGTCACCATTTTCCCACACACTATTAAATGCCCCTCGCCTAATCCCTCAGCACAGAATTTAATTATTTTTAATAAGCCAAATAACACACACATTTGCTATTCAAAACTTTAAACTAACAAAAACAGAACCTGTCACTTCCACAACACTTTTTCCTGTTATGGCTGTGCAAAAGCTCTGTAGGATGTAAACTGGCTTTGAAACGGAAAATCCTCCCCAAACTCTCACACCTTCTTGTTCTCCCACAGTGACAGGATTAAATGTCTACTTAAGAAGCAGGCCAGTTTCCTATGTATTGCTTTAGCAATCTGAGAATGTGAACTAGGACAGTGTGGTAAATAGAAATCAAGCACCTACCCACAGCCATTCCCTCGCAGTCTGACATCATGCGAAAAGAAGTTTCCTTTAATTCTGCTTAGAGGAGCCGCAGGAGGATAAATACAGAACTCGTTCCGTCATCAGGGCAAGCCGATCAGGAGTTAAGAAAATAGAAACTGCTCTCTCTCTCTCCCCCCCACTCTTTCTTCTTCTTCTTCTTATCTTTCTTCCCTACAGTGTATTTACCCACCCGAAGAGTTTAGAGCAAGATATTCTGGCTCTGCCTTCTCATTATGGGATGTAAAGATAAGAATGTGCTTTTGTGCCAAAAGAGCACGCTATTGGTGGATAAATTTGTTGACATCCCTCCCCTTCCAACAGCTTCCTCTGTAACTGGCACATTAAAGGCTAGAAAATGCCATGGAATATTTATGAAAAAGCTTTTAAGCTTATGCTGGGAATCCGAACTCAAATGCCCACTGAAATAATCATGATGCAAAAAGCTTATAGCCAAGGCTTCTTTCCAAGGGATTCCTAGTTATGTAACAAGAACATGTTCCTTATTTTCAGGCACTGGAGAAGCACGAAAGCAGCTCTGGATTTAAAACACTTCGACAAAGTGTGTGGAAATGTCTGGGGCCAGGATATGTTTTTTGAATATATATTTTAAGGAAACAATTCTAATCGTTCCAGAAGGCATTTTCTCTGCTAATTCTCTCTCTTTCTGGATTAAAACAAAGCATGATTTAATCCTGGTTCATGCACCTCATAAAACTGTTAGTCACTGTACTGTGAATAAAAATACAGTTGTGGAATATATCATAGCTTAGAATATATTACAAGCCATGGCTTTCTTTAAAGCAGTTAGATTTACTCAACATGCTAAGCTCAAAGTAAACCAGTGACCGAACAGTGCCCATTTTTGTTAGGCTTAGATCCAACCATGTTTTTGAGGGCATATCAAGGTTACACTTCGGAAGAAATCAGGGCCACATAAAAAAGATTTTGAAAAGATAGGGGAAAATATCAAATCGATTTAATATTAATACCGCTACAATTTATTTGCATAAAGACTCCACCTCCTCCCGTCTCAACTGACTCCCAGATTGAAAACAAAATATGTTATCCCACAGTTGCAGACACACAATGTATGTCTGCATGTGACTTCCAAGCAAGCTGATGGGCTTGATTTTGTACAACTATGGCTTATTCTGATAAGGGCACTTGAGAGACCGCCTGCTGCCAATTACCTCCCACAGACCCATTAGATCTCACAGGGTTGGCCTCCTCCGGGTGCCATCTACCAGCCAATGCCATCTGGCTATTACCCGGGGGAGGGCCTTCTCTGTGGCAGCTCCGGCCCTCTGGAATGAACTCCCTGCAGGGATTCGGACCCTCACCTCTCTCCAGGCCTTCCGAAAAGCCGTCAAAACCTGGCTTTGCCGGCAGGCCTGGGGGTGATGAGTTCCCTCCCCTCTCGACATGTATGGTTGTGCGCCTGTTGCTTATTTTTATTATTTGTATTTCGTTTTTATGTTCCCCTTTTTTCCCCTTTTGAATTGTTCGCCGCCCTGAGTCTTCCCGGAGAAGGGCGGCATATAAATAATAAAATTCCAATTCCAATTCCAAGTGAAACTGACCAAGTTATTTTACTCCATCCAGGTTTTCACGTAGGAGGTATTTTCCTGGGCACAAAAACTTCCTTCAATTTGTTTTTCTCTGAGAAAATGTGATCACTGAAACAAAATATTTTTTTCCAGTATTTACAAATAAATTCACAAGGTTCTTCTTATTGTATTATTGTTGCTAAGGCTCAGGCTAGCATGGCTGGGAAGGTAGGTGCATTTAAAGACAGCACAGAAATAGACATGCTTAGGGGTCATTTATTTCAATTATATACTTAATTATGGACCAGACTCTGGTAATGAGAAGGCAAGGCAGGATAGCTGCAAAATATAGCTTTGTTTGCGGCTTTAACTTTTGATTGGGAGCCACCCAGTTGGTTATAAATGGGCAGCTATGTAAATGTTTTAAATAAATAAATAAAATGCCTTTTTACTGTTAACAGTACAAATCCTCCATAAGCCATAACTCAAAAAAAAAAAAACAAACCTTTACATATTTAGAAATACATATTTATGTGGATTTTTAATACAAACTTTAAAAATCACATTATAAATCGGAAAGTAGAAATGAATGACACAAACACCTGTAAAACTGAGATGGTTTAGAAATACAGTGATCCTTCCCTGAATACATGGCCATTTATAAGTCTGCAAGGGGGGATTAATTTGGTTTCAAGTTTGCTATCACAACTTTAGGTGGTTTACGAAAAAGAAAACATGTTAAAGAAAGGGAATGCAATTGGCTGGAAGACCTACTCTACCCTACTGTGTAACCCAAAGAAAAAATGTCAAAAATGTCCGAAACTGAAGGAGCTAAACCACCACCCTATTCCAAGATCTGGAAGAACAACCAGGATTAGAGCTGTTTGTAAAAAACAACAACAACAAAAAAAAAACAATAAAGTAGGAGCAGTATAGATCTCCAGGAGTCTGTTCAGGGGATGTCATTCCAGAGGAGTGATCACCAAGAAGTCATACTTTCTGGGTGACTGAAGATGACATTGCTTGATTGACAGGATCCAGAGCACTCAATGGACAGGTGGAAACATATGGAGACAGGCAGTCCCTCATGGAGCCAAACCTTATGGCAGGAAAGGCTATATAGGCAATAACAAGCCCCTTGAACTTTACCAGGAAGTCAACTAGCAACTAATGAAGCTTGCAAAGTATCTCTCTCTCTTTCTCTTTCTCTCTCTCTCTCTCTCTCTCTCTTTGTGTGTGTGTGTGTGTGTGTGTGTGTTTACTGTGACACATCCTTCACTGCTTGAGTCATTTGTATCTTCCAAATGGTCTTCGAGAGCCCTGTGGATTCAATTAACATAATACAATTGTAAGAGACTAAGTCATGAGGGACTGTCTAAAGGACCTCCCACCTTGAATATTCCAGACAACAGTATTATTAACATCAATATATTGTGGTTGAACTGATAACCAAACATGAACACACACAAACACACATTGGCACCTAGAATTAAGATTAATCAATTAACATGAGGTTTCAGATAGACAAAATTACAGGTGTCTTTAGGCACAAATGGCATTCCAAGTGAAGCCGTCCAAAAAGCCCTCTGGCCCCACCTGTCACCCACACTTTGAGAGGAACTGTGAGGGCCCCAAACTATACATTACTTTTGTTGCCTAAACCATTAGGATCTTGAAATGGTATATAAAAACAAATGTAAAACACTTTGTATTCATTGCCAATATTGATCTATAGGACAACCCTACAAGGTAAGACTGTTTTATTCTGCTCCATGTTGATAGATTTAAGAATTGGACAGCTTGCAGGCAGGTGTTCCAACTTCCAGCATTATTTTTCATTGGTTTTGGCCTTCCTTTCTCTCTCTCCCTCCCCCCTTTCTCTCTCTCTCTGATCCCAAATTGCCTTCTTTAGAAAATAAAACTTCTTTAGAAAATAAAAAGGAAAGCAAAGGTAGGAAGAATGATCTGAATGATATGTAAGGAGAGAGGGAGGAGTAAGGCAAATAAGATTTTGATAATCTGTGCTTTCCAAGTAGTAAACTGTGAAAAGATTTTCTGGTAGAGCTAAAATTTACACTGGGGATTTCCAATTGCATAGTCCAGTCTTGTAACTAGATATGAGTGGGGTTCTAATTTATATTAATCAATTTACTGTATACAAATGAATTAACGTTGCAAAATTTAAAATATTACTGCTGTTGAAATAGGATGGAGAAAAACGAAATGGAGTGTAGCTAAACAATAATGTTGTCTCTTGTTTAGAGAAGCAATACATGTTCCATCCACACAACCTGTGAAGGGTTACACAGCATTGTACAAATGAATTATGCTAATATATGATTTATACATGATTTCTCCTGTCAGAAGCTTCCATGTTCTTATCTCTGATTAGAACGTTGGCTGCATGTTAGGCCTGGGATGAGTGCCTCTCTGACATAGCAGATGAGATGAATAGATCCCCTTCAATCTTCATTTATTAGCTACAACAAAGGTCATATGGAGTGATTGCTTTTGCTAATCAACTGGGCCTGCTTATTAAGTATATACGTGTTTATTTCGATGACGTGAACACATGCCAATCCAGTTCTGCATGTCACTCTTTTGCCAAACAGAAAGGGTACACATAAAATTATGTATCATAGAACTTTGTGTGTGTTCATTTCTGATCTATATAAACATATTTGCTTTCTTCCCCACCCTTCTTTTTTCCAAGCCATGGGAAAGGAAAATAGTCACTTCTCACAGGGACCAAAGAGTAAATAATAAGCACACGGGGAAGGAAGCAAATTAAGGAGAAGCTCTTTATCTATTTTAATGCATTTGAATTTCCAGGAAAATTCCAAATTACTGAAGTTGATAATACAGTCCCTAATTCTTTTCAAATATATGTATTCACCACTTATGCAATATATATATCTCAATGCAAAGTGAGATCTCAGTGAATATAATACAATGGAATGGAATACAATGTCATACAAGTCACAGTTTTAGAGATTAATACTTTGAATTCCTGTATGCCTCAGTTTCATAGTTGACTGATTTCTCTACTGTGATAAAAGTAACAGATACAAATTAAATCCTATTCATCAGTATTTGGGGGGGGGGAAGGGCCACATACTGTATACCTTTTAAGTAGTCTGGCAAGAGCTACAAAAATTAAATTGATTAGTGTACAAATTACACTAGAATGTGAATACATGTATTCAGTAATTCAACATTTCAATTCAGATCCAATTTTTGGCAGGGCTTGGAAAGCTGCACACAAAAACTTTTTAGGTGACATAAAAGATAATGAAAACAGTAAAAAACACAAACCATACGTGTCAGAAAAAACATTAATCATGTAGATAAGATTCCATAAGGGTGTCAGAACCCATTCTATCCCACTCCATGGGGAGGCAGAAATATTTTCAAAGACTTGTTGAACATCGTCACAATAGGAGTCGTAGAAATCTTGGGGCGATGTCCCCCAAAATAGGTGCTGAAACAAACAAAAAAATACACATTTACTAGATCCCAACAGATGGCATTGTTTAATCAAAAGAACCAGAGCACGCCCATCTTGCCCAAGTGTAAACTGTTAGACACAGGTGATCCTTTATGTCATAAAGGACTTCATAGATAATAACCATCAATGAAGAACATTTCTTTATTCCTAATATGATCTCCTTTGTAACCAAATGCTTTAACCTCTATCTGCCTTCAATTTGGCAGCACTATAAGTCTTATGTATGGATAGTGAACTTGTTTGAAGATTCCAGCAGGGGAGCAAAGCTGTTGTATATCCTTGATGGAAGATCAGTACACTCCTTTTATCTGGGATGGTTGTCTTTTATCTGGGATGGCTCTTCCACTAAGCACAAAACTTCAGGAAACATGCACATGGAGTGGTGAGGAGAAAGATAACACCCACTTTGCCATCCGGATCATCTGAATAATCCTGGTGATCAATAGGGTGACACATGTGGTAGCCAGATAGCCCCCACATTCCACTGGTGAGTTTAAATTAGAGTCCTGGAAAGAGAATCTCCAGTTGGTGGGACCAGTTTCTGGCCTAGGTCTTGAACTAAGGCCTGACTCATCTGGCACAGAATGCTTGGAGAGATTACTTGAACAGTAATCTCAGATGAGGCCACGATATCCTAGAATTAAATGAATGACGTATGAGAAGAACAAAACAATACCATATGCAGATCAACTTAGTACAAATTTTAATTCGTAACAGCTTGCATATTTATTTATTATGGTTTATCTAGTGCTGCCACTAGACCATTTCTAGGGGGCTGCTGGCAAGCCATTGTATTCTTTTTCTGTCTTCAGGACAGAAGCAAGTAAGCTGCAGTGGAATGGAATGGGGTCCAGAAATGGTTCATTAACCAGAGTAGTCATAACTAAATCCATGACCTGAAGTTCCCTATCAGCAGGGTTGCTAGTCATGCTAGCTGAGAATTATAAACTAGTAACCCTCATTCAAGGGACGCGGTGGCTCAGTGGCTAAGACACTGACCTTGTTGATCAGAAAGTTTGGCAGTTTGGCAGTTCAGCAGTTCAAATCCCTAGCGCCACATAAAAGAGTGAGCTCCCGTTACTTGTCCCAGCTTCTGCCAACCTAGCAGCTCGAAAGCATGTAAAAATACAAGTGGAAAAATAGGGACCATCTTTGGTGGGAAGGTAACAGTGTTCCATTCTCCTTCAGCGTTTAGTCATGCCGCCACACGACTATGGAGACGTCTTCAGACAGCGCTAGCTCTTCGGCTTTGAAAAGGAGATTAGCACTGCCCCCTAGAGTCGGGAACGACTAGCACATATGTGTGAGGGGAACCTTTACCTTTACTTTAATCCTCATTATCTGGAGGATAACGAAAAGCCTGGATCACATTTCTGCTATAACGAAGAAGAAAAGAGAAAGGGTAGTTTGGGTCATTAAAATAAACCACACAAATACCACACAAGAACAATAGTTTAAACAAGGATAGAAATATCCTGAAAACAGTTTTATTAGAGAAAACAGTTTTATTATACATGTCTATTCAAAAAGAAACTGCTGATATCAGTTAAGATTTATTTCCAAATAAATAGAGGATTAAAGTTTTAAATATTTATAACCCCTATTTCTTTCTGCTCTAAAGATACTATATAGAATCTCAGGTAAACATCACTCTCATACCATAAAATAGACAATTTCTCAGGGGCTCTGCTCATACTTCATGTTTTGAATAATTTGTTTAAGTGTTTAAAGGAATAATAAATATTCCATCAGATGTAGAAAAGAGAGTTTCTTAGTGCTAAATAAATAAGTGCATGGGATATGGGATGAAATGAAATAGGGGTGTATATGAAAGGAGAAATAGATTTCTGCTTTGCTTTACAAGACCAGGTTATTTAAGAATAAGGCAGAACAGATCAAACTATTCAGTAAAAGGATTTAGCTTTTGCCAGTTCAAATAGACAAAATAGGAACAAAATCAAGACATCTATCTTGCAAACCACTTGGTGGAATTACAAAATATTTAATGGAAACTAAATGGGTCAATTTGCAGCAAGTAAAATGAGGTCCATAGAATAAAAAATAATTTGTCTTTGAAAAAAAATTAATCATCTATGAGATATAGCAACATTTGTATATAGAAATCATTGCTTAGTCTGGGGTACAATATCATTACATTGTCCATGAAACAAAGCATAAATACAAGCAATACTCTAAAAGTTGTGGTTTTCACCTTATGATTTTATGTAGCACTTACAGCTGCTATATATACATTTGAATTTAGAAGGATTAATTTGTGTGATGAACAAGACAGCTGCCTCTTTGACTTTCACAAGGAAAATGGACCTGAAGGAACCACTTAGATAAATGGCTCATCAAATTAGCAAGCCATATTTCTCTGGAAAAAAAATCAATTCATGGAAGAGCATCTGCCCTCTTGAACTTTGTATAATACATAGCACTGACATTATAGAAATAATCAAATAATTTACACAGTTTCTGCTGGCTGGCTCTTTTCCTTTGTCTTCTTGGGTGTATTTTCTCCATAATTGTGACTGGATCTAGATAAAAGATACAAAGAAATGGCAACACAATTCCTATTTCAATTCAGACTTCAATAATAAATTATGTGTTCTTCCAGGAAATAATGAAGGAGAGGATGAAGGAACAGGATTAAAATAGATTGATATATTTTCTGTATATTTCTATGTTCTGGGAATACTACTTTTCTTTGAATGAGTTTAAATTTTCACAGCCAGATGGATTGCATCCGAAAGTGCTGAAGGAACTAACTGATGATCTGATTGAACACAATAATCTTTTAGAAATTCTGGAAAATTAGTAAAGTGCCAAATGATTAAAGGAAAGAAAGAAATGTTAAGACTATAGAAAGAGTGCAGAGAAGACCAACAAAGATGATTAGGAGGCTGAAGGCCAGAGGTGGGTTCCTCCTGGCTTGGCCAAGTAGGTAGTAACTTGGCTGGCCATGCCCCCAAACTGGTTCTATTGGAGCTGCCATAGGCACCACCATCTTGTTTTTTGCTTCTGAGCATTCGCAGAAGCAAATTTTTTACTACTGCGCATATGCGCATGGCGCACATCAAGCGTACATCCCACACCTGATCCTGCCAGCCTGACACCGAATGGGCAGTTTGGCTTGTCCCCACCCACTGTGTATCATCACTGTTCGTCCCCCCTGCAATGCCGGCAACCATGCACCATCACCATTCGCTCCCAACACCAACAGCTGTGCACCATCAATGATCGCCCCCCACCCACCCAATGCCAGCAGCTCCTCACCACTGCAGCTCTTGCCCTATCCCCCAGCCTGTCACCAATCATATTGCATGCTGCCACCCCCAGGCCCCTTGGTCACCACCACCACCTGTGCCACCACTGCCACTCACCACCCAATTGGTTGAGCTCCTTGAACTGCTTAGATTAATGTCTAATCCCTCTCCTCATGGATTGGGAGAAGAATGGAACAATTCTATTCATTAATCTGTAGGTTTTGCATATACTGTACATAAGGTCAAAATATATTTTTGGGCTTTAGATGGACATTCTGAAGAAAGCAATCTTCATATCTTCTGCCTATTACTAGCAAACCTTGTGCAATTGACAGATACTTAGTGCAACTTGGCAAATTTGGAACCGAATGATTTGCCAACTTTTTGGCTAATCTTTGCCATAGCCTCCATAAAGCAGACACAAAGGTAAAAGAGAATTATATCCAGCTGGCCCAGATTAACTGATGAGGTTCCAAAGCAAAAGAATTCCTGGAGGAATTAAGAACAGCAGCATTGTGTTCTCAGGAGTTGTAGGCCCTCAGCATTGGTTTACAGGGTGTAACTGCTTCAGAGGTAATTGTGTGTGACCATAAGAAGGATATTCCCCCTGCGATATAAAGAAAGGTGCAACAGCCCTGAGATATAGAGCCACACTGAAGAAATTGGAACTAATATTGAAACAGCACACCTCAGTTACGGATTAACATCAAACAGAATCCCTGGCAGGGAAACTTGCTGGTTTGAGTAACTGGATATACTGGGGTCAAATTAGGGCAAGTCCTGGTTAGCAGGAAGATTGCACATTAAGCAATGCATTGAGCATGCTGACCAGTTGTTGTTTTAAGACTCTGCTAACTAATAATAATAATATAAAATAGACAAAGTAATAGAAAATAAGAAGCTGTCTTCATCTGGGACAAGCATTTGCCACATAACACCTGTCATATAATGCTCAGACTTAAATTGTTAATAAGAAGGACAAAAAAGTCTGGATAGTGGATGTGGCAGTACCTGCAGACAGCAGAAGAGAAGAGAAAGAACGGAAGAATATAACAAACCGCAAAGGCCTGCAAATAAAAATAGAATGACTGTGGCAAAAGTAAGGAAAGATAGTTCCAATAGTAAGAAGCACCTTGGAAGCACTCTCAAAACAATTGGAGCACACTTGAACACAAAATCACCATCAATCAGTTGCAAAAGATTGTACACATGTATACATACATATATATATACACAACCAGAAATGTACAAATGGAAAGTAAATAAGAAAATTACAAATGACATTAATATTAGGACCATTCATGGCCTTTTCCTGAATAAAACTGATTTGTGGTTCAATGAGCTTCCAATACAATTAAGTGCATTTATCTGTCCATCTGCCTCTCTCAGAAAGATCAAACACACATAACCAACCAAACCAACAAAAAGGTAATAATTTCGCAACAGTAGCTGTAATTCAAGTTCTGTGAAATGGTTATTGTTGCCATCATCATCATCTTTGGCTCTATTTGTATTAACTTTGGAAAGAAAAATCAGGAATCAGAGAATTTTTCAAATGTTTTTTCCATCTCAGAACTACCACAAGGTCTGTATCTATTAACTTCTTGTTGCTGTATCAGAAGACAATTATTCCAATACTTTTATGCTAAGATATATGTTTCTCCTCAATTTCAGAAAATCCATCTTTCCACCCTTGAAACTCCTTCAGTACAATCATTGCAAGCTGAGACATGTCAGAATAACAGAGTTGGAAGGGACCTTGGAGATCTTCTAGTCCAACCCCCTCCAGCTGAAGCAGGAAATTCTATACCAGTGATGGCTAACCTTTTCCCCATCGCATGCCAAAAGCAGGGGGAGCACAAGGGGTCATGTGTGGGCATGCCCACACTCATAATACCATGCTTGTGACCCCCCATGAACATGCACTTGTGACCCCCCCACCCCCGTGCATGCATGTGCAACCCCTGCCTTCCCCCCACTTTTGGAACACAATGGTCCCATTTTTCACCCTCCCCAGGCGCCAGAGGCTTTCTAGGAGTCTGGGGAGGGTGAAAATGGCCTCCCCTGCCCCCCCGGAGGGAAGCCTTCTGAAGCCTCCGGATGGAGAAAAATGGCCCAACATGCAAACCGGAAGTCTGTTCCCGAATGGAGTATGTGCACTGGAGCTGACAGGGCAATGCCTCGCATGCCCTAACAAATGGCTCCATGTGCTACCTGTGGCATGCGTACCATAGGTTCACTATCATAATTCTATATCATTTAAGACAAATGGTTGTCCAAACTCTTCTTAAAAACCTCCAGTGTTTATCTCTTCTCTTCTGATGTTCTCCAAAGAGGTACATATTTCCACATTAATCCTTTCCCTTCACATTTCTACATTTTGAGTTTGCACTCAATGTGCAGGATTCCATCTACTTACTGTTTACTGAAGCAGCTGCTTGGGTTCAAAAAGGCTTCTGTTGTGTTTATAGTAGACAAATATATGCTGTGGGTGGCACTCTTAGCAAAGATTTTTTTTCTTATTATGGAGGAATTTGGGGAAGTAATTTTTGTCAGGATGAATATACACTCAGATACAATGGAGGAGAGGATCATTAAAAGGATGGTGGAACTGACATCAAACGGCCAGGTTGAGGCCATTTTTTTAAACTATTGATCAATAATTATTCCTCTTTTCTCCCTACCCACAGCAAACATGGTGGAACACCAAAGGCAGAAACTTGCAAAATTTATTTTGAGTGCTTTCTATTCCATAATTTTAAACCTATGTATGGTATCAGTTATAAGGGACTCAGTGGCTCAGTGGCTAAGACGCTGATCTTGTCAATTAGAAAGGTCGGCAGTTTGGCGATTCAAATCCCTAGCGCTGCGTAGCAAAGTGAGCTCCCGTTACTTGTCCCAGCTTCTGCCAACCTAGCAATTTGAAAGCATGTAAAAATGCAAGTAGGAAAATAGGAACCACCTTTGGTGGGAAGGTAACATGATGACAGAGACGTCTTCGGACAGCACTGGTTTTTGGCTGTAAAACAGAGATGAGCACCACCCCGTACAATCGGGAATGACTAACTCATATGTGCGAAGAGAACCTTTATCCTTACCTTATGGTATCAGTTTAGTTTCTCATCTAAAAACATTCAGAGAAGCCGACAGGCAGATACTATGTTTAACTTATGCATGATTTTGTTTTCTCATTCCTGAGCAGTGAGGATTGTTTGGGAGCTAGGACACATTTCTCCTTGCCAAAACTCAACCTCACAACAGCAGTATTTTCTCTGCTTCATTTTTTTCCTCCTTCTGCTGGTCTTTTCAATCCAATATACCCCCTTTTTCCAAAGCAGTAAAATAACTTAGAAAAACAATATTTTTCCTGGATACATGAAGCTACAAAATACCTTTGCGGATGTCTCTTTGAGGATCACCTGAAGCCTTATAAAAGGCCCGCCCTGTTGGGTTTTTACTATAAGACATGTGAAATAATAATGTTTAACCTTTAAGAATAGAGGAATATTTGGGTTTATACATCACACTAGGAGCTTATCAGCACTGCCTTATTGCCTCCTGCCAGAATGGATCAACAACAGTTTGTGGAGGACAGAAATGGATGTCACTGCCCCCTATTAATCCCCCCATTAACTGTCAAAATAACCCCAGGCCTTATTTTTCTGCTCCATTTCTGAAGTACTTGTTTCCAGATCATGTCATTTCAAGTCTGCATACTTCAGTGTGTTGCAGGCTAACCCCAGCAACTCATTGACTGCTTTATAGAGGAAGGAAGGGAATAAATGCTTACATCATCTCCATGTTTAGAACTACCTTTTCCAATAATGTTGTAATACCGTAGTGGTTATAACATTTGAGTTAAATGGAAGTTTACTGATTTAACCTGGCAGAAATGCTTAATTTTATTTACTATTTACTTTCCCAGATTTTTTTTCTCTTTAGACCTTTATTTAAGTCCAGCAATGCACCCGACTGAATATCTCAAAAATTGCTATTGGAGTGTTGATTTAGATAGCTATTTTGGAATTAAGTCATCTATGACCACAGGAACAGAATGGTTAAAATGTTAAGGGATGATATGGCTTAAGTTATTGCTTGATCGGTTTTAAGTTAGTAGGTTATATGAAACTAATGTAGTTTGTAAATTGTAGTTTATGGTGAATCATATGTGACTTTGTTTGTTGCGATTTATTCAAAAACCATGCTCAATCTGTGATTGAATATGATGCTTGAACCCAGACATAATACAGGTAATCCTTATTTATAGACCACAATTGGGACCCACAACATGGTCATTAAGCAAAGTGATCATTAAGTGAAACCGCAACTGTGCTTATGATCTTACCTCAGATTTCCTTGCAAAGGTCACAAATGCAAGGATTGTTCATAAAGTTATGTTAACATCACTGTTTAACTGCGAATGGTTGCTAAGCAAGGCAGTCACCAGATGAGGGCTATGTGTATTTCAGTGACATTGCAAAACTTGTACCTGAAATAGCCCAATTGCCCACAGCTGCTTTTCAGGTTATTTTACTTATTTAGGCCTGTCTTTTATATGCTTGATGTATCTTCTGTTTCTTCAGTGCAATAACAAAAAGTCCCTAGAGTAGCTTGTGATGTTCAGAGACAAGCTATAACCGCATAGTCAAAAATAGCTGGCCTAGTTCTTATTATAGTGCGAAAATGTCTAACCAGGACAAAGACTCATTTGTGTTTGGGGGTACAAATATGTACTAAAATATAAACTCAATTGCCTACCCCTCACATATTCATTCTCTCTGCAGAGCTAAGCTGTGAATAGACGTGCTTGATGGATTATTAATTTTTTTATGATGTCCTTTTCCATTTGTTCTGCATGGAATTTGTGATGTGGATACAGGGACTGCAGTTCAGAAGATGAGGAGGGAAGCATTGCTCATGTACTTCCCTCCGTGCCATTTCAGAAGTTTGGACAATTATAATTATTTTTAATGAAGAAATTCATTCCTTCCCTTTTTCCCACCACTCATTCATTCAATTTCTATCTTGCCTGGTCAAACTCAAGGTCTGCAGGTGGATCAGGTCCATGGGGTGCTTTAATCTGGTCCATGGGGCTGACCTGGAAACAGCAAAGGACCGGCCGGTGCCTCTGCCAGCAAAAATGAAGCTCGGGGAGGGTGTGTGTGTCCCACACACACCTCCCATGCCCTGTTTTCGGACGTGATGGCCTCCTGCAGCCCTCTGCCAGTGAAAATGGAGCTTGGATAGGCGACACCCGAGCTCCATTTTCATTGGCAGAGGGCTATAAAAACAAACTAAAAACAAAACCAAGGTGGCGCAGTGGTTAAATGCAGCACTGCAGGCTACTGCTAGATCAGCAGGTCAGCAGTTCAAATCTCACCGGCTCAGGGTTGACTCAGCCTTCCATCCTTCCGAGGTGGGTAAAATGAGGACCCAGATTGTTGGGGGCAATATGCTGACTCTCTGTAAACCGCTTAGAGAGGCCTGAAAGGCCTATGAAGCGGTATATAAGTCTACTGCTATTGCTAAAACAAAAGGAGAAATGTTTCCCCTTTTGCCTTTGAGCATGCAAGAAGGGACAGAAAAGGAGAAAGTAAAAGAGGAAAGACGAAGAAAAAAAAAAGAAAGAAGGGAAGAGAGCAAGGAAGGAGAAATAAGGAAAGAGGGGGAGAAAGGAGAATGAAGAGGGAAGGAAAAAGAAGAGAAGGAAGGAAGGGGATTATAATGAGAGTGAGTGAAGGTCTCAGAGTAGCCCTGCCTTAGCACTTAGCCACCACAGGAGCTCCGATATGAGTGGTGTAAGCTGGCATGCCCACCATGGCCACACCCACCATGGGTACGTGGCCCCCTCCCCCCAGCCCCCCAAGGTCAAACACAACCCTGATGCTGCCCTCAACGAAATCAAGTTTGACACCCCTGGTTTAGAAAAGACTTTTTTTTCTCTGTTGGTTTTCACATTGATTGCCATGAACTCTTCAGGTTTTCTTTCAATACATTAACTTTACTCATTCCGTTCTTTAGGTTGATCTTATATTTTGAATGCATTCCTTTTAAATCAAATCTTGTTAGCATACTCACCCTTTAATTTCTTTTAAGTTTAATTCATATATTTGACACATGTAGCCTTTTCCACTCACATTGTATTTATTCCTTCTACCACTGCATCTGTTCTTAGGACATAGGCATATATATATATATTCACTGGATCATCCATTAAATCTAACAGAGGTGATCCTGTTGTTTATTGAGTTATAGCAAGTACTTAGCAATATTGGTTTTGAATATTAATTCCATTATTTTGTATAGTGTTGTGCCTATTCCAGTCTATTTTACATTAGAAGATTATATCAGGGCGCCACAGCTTATTCTAGTCCATTCCAGTCCTTGGAAAACATATTCAGATGTTGTTGTTGTAATATAGTTCCTTGTGTAGGTGTGTGTCCTCCATGGCCTAGTTCATACTAGAGCCTGCAGAGTCACGCTGAATCACACAGGAGAAAACAAACTCCTAGAAAGCCATAACAACCTGATAGTGAATAACATAACATTCTGAGATGTGCTCTACCATTGACGTCCAGGATTTGACCATATATAGAGAGAACTTTCCTGAAGCAGTAGATTAGAAATTGTACTTTTACAGGCTGTTTTCTATCACATGTTATTGCTCCTCCTGCCTCTGTCCTGTCTCAATAAAAGGGGCTCTCAGGTTCCCTTCTGGGTCGCTCCATCCCGAGAAAATTTGTCTCCTGTCTTTTCTCAAACATTGGCTTCATGGGCGAACAGCGGAAACTTCACATTTGGTGACCCCGACGTGATTCGAACACGCAGCCCCCCGGGAAGCCCTTGGAATTCTTTTCACAGATGTTTCACAGAGCAATTGATTTATAGGATCTGAATTGGAGTGGAGAAAAATGGTTTTGTGCATGTGTAAGTTTGTGTGTGTGTTTGAGTGAGCGAAGGATCCAGTAAGGGAACTGCGCCTATTTAGTAGGTAAATTATGGGGACAGGTTGGGCAGTAGAGAGTAAAGAGAAAGTGATGAAAGAGTGGGAGAGAGGAAAGAAGAAACAGAAGTAGAGAGTACAGAAGAAAGTGAAAAGAGGGAAAGAGAATGTGAAGAGAGAGACAGAGAAAGAAATCTGGTAAATGGTTTTTTGCATGATTTGCGGGCTGTTAATAAAATTCTCCAACCTGTGGGAGCGCTGCGGCCTCCCCAATCCAAATTTGATTCCCCAAGAATGTGATCTCATGACACTTGTCCACTATTTCTCAGAAACCCTCCCTTTTTGCAGCCCTAATTACAAAAGCCCTTCCACTCCAGTGGAAGCCTCCTTCAACAGCTTTTTTCTATCAAAGACACTATAACTGTCTTTGCCGATGAGAGCAAACATTGGAGAGCATGTGCCTGGCAGGAGGATGGTACATGGCACACCGAGCTCACAGAGCCACAAAAATCTGCTCAAACAGATGAATTGGCCGCTTCCATCTTGGCCTTTCAGTTATTTGACAAACAACCGTTTAACTTAATTCTTGCTAGTCTTTATGTGACTCAGATTATAACCTCTTTGTATGAGTCTTATCTCTCTTCTTCTATTGATTCACAACTTTTGTCTCTGTTTCTCACTTTACAAGGTCTTGTCTCCTCTCGCTGTTATTGTTTCCATGTCTCCCATATCAGCCCTTCCCTGGGCCTCTCCAGGAGGGCAATGATGTTGCTGACGCTGCGGCATCAGCCCCCCCCCCCCCATGTCAATGTTTGTTCTGCTATCACACCTTGGGATAGCCACTCTTACTTTCACCAGAATAAGAAAGCGCTCATAAAACAATTTGGCATTACTGCAAATGAGGCTCTGCCATTGTTCAGCAGTGCCCCACCTGTAGTCAGCAGGCAAACCCTCTCCCTATGGGGGTAAACCCCAGGGGGACAGAGTGTTGCCAAATTTGGCAATTGATGTGACCCAATATCCTCCATTTGCCCCTTGGAAATATTTACATGTTTCCATTGATACGTATTCAGGCTACATTATGGCATCCCCACAAAGGGGTGAAGCCACCAAACATGTTATTAATCATTGTATTCGGACCTTTGCATCGCTGGGACGCCCAAAAGAGAAATTTGGCATTCCTTATAACAGCCAGGGTCAGGCGTTGGCTGAGCGCGCCAACCAGACATTAAAACATGCCCTGGACAGATATATTGGCAATAGGGGAAAACGCCCCTGGCCTCCCAGCAGTGCAACACACCGGCAGCCCACCATCCTCGGCAGCAACTCATCATTTTGCAGCTCCACCTACTGCAGACACCTCCCGTCCACCTGCCTACTGTCGCTGCTTGCCTGACTTGACGTGGCGAGGACCTGCTGACCTGCTGACCTGATTACCTGGGAAAGGAACTACGCTGCAATCCAGCTAAAAGACAAAGTTCTTTGGATTCCAGGACGGCACGTAAGACCATATTTGCCAAAACCCACCTATACAACCACCTACACAAACACAGAAGCAGCCTGACCATGACCAACCAACAGGAATCACAGCTTGAGGCTGTCTCTGTCTCTGACCTGGAGAACAGAGCAGAGCACCCTCCACTCCCTCGACCGGCTGCTCCGTCTTTCGCCGCAGATCCCCCTACTATGTGTTTGGTTGAATGCTACCTGTTGTCATTATTGAACCAGTCCGGACAAATTGAAACCAGTGTGGACAAATTACATGATACCGTTCAAGCAGTTAGACAAACATACAAAGCCTTGGACTCCTGGTGGGATTGGATGACCTCTTGGTTACCAAATTTTAGCTGGTTGGGAAATGTTTCCAAGACCGTTATAACCCTTGTTGCTTTGCTGATACTGTTGTGTTGCTGTATTCAATGTGCATCCTCTTTAGTAACTATGTGTAAGAATATACTCTCTAGCTTGGCTCCACAGAAGAACATTCACATTGTCAACCACATGGAGTTACATGAACAGTCAACCCCTTGCATGGGGAAAGCTCCCTTCTGCATGCCCAACGACGAAGAAGGAGACGCTGCCTTTTAAAAAACAAAAACATTCTGAGTGTGTGTGTGCAGGGCAGTTTCTGCTGTCTGAAACACACATACACAGGGATGCAAAAACATCCCACCAGAAACATCCTTCCGGCCTAAACGGCCAGGACTCACTATGCAGCCTCATGTAACATGAACTATGTGAGCCAGCTACTCCCACACATGCCCTTTCTCCCTCCCAATGCCATGCAGCTTGTAGCTTTCTACTCCCCCTTTGCCCACCCTTTGCCATGATGTGATTTTCTATTGGTTTATGTGTAGAATGCTGTGATTAGCCCTGTCAGATGAAGAGGGAGAGTCTTTTGACAAAAAGAAAATAAAAAAGTAGGAGATGTTGTAATATAGTTCCTTGTGTAGGTGTGTGTCCTCCATGGCCTAGTTCATACTAGAGCCTGCAGAGTCACGCTGAATCACACAGGAGAAAACAAACTCCTAGAAAGCCATAACAACCTGATAGTGAATAACATAACATTCTGAGATGTGCTCTACCATTGACGTCCAGGATTTGACCATATATAGAGAGAACTTTCCTGAAGCAGTAGATTAGAAATTGTACTTTTACAGGCTGTTTTCTATCACATGTTATTGGTCGTCCTGCCTTTGTCCTGTCTCAATAAAAGGGGCTCTCAGGTTCCCTTCTGGGTCACTCCATCCCGAGAAAATTTGTCTCCTGTCTTTTCTCAAACATTGGCTTCATGGGCGAACAGCGGAAACTTCACATGTTGTGATGTCTATATACTTACAAAGGTCATTGTCATGCAAGCCACATTGTGTCCTCCAGATCTACACACCAAAGTCAGCATTCTTCCACAGTTGCAGAAAAGCAGCAGAGAAGTGCTTTCCAGCCTTGATGGGGGAGTAGTGAGAGTGGATGGATTTGAAGGATCTCATAATCTAGCACCAATACATGTCTTAATGTTTGACTCATGTTGTTCTACCACCTTGGGAGCAATGCAGAAGTTGTTGGCCCAGTTCTTCTGGGATTGATATTGAAGTTTTTTCATGTGGTTAGTTGGCTTCTCTTATAGCCAAGCCCATTTGTCATCTCTTCTTTATGTATACACCATCATTTTTTTTATTTTACCAGGGTTACCAAATGTCTGGCAAAAGAGGGGGAGGAGTCTTCCTTTTTGTCATCATCTGACAGCTATAGACTTAAAATCAAATAGTGTTCAGTTTTTTGAGTATCTAACAAGATCTTTATTCCTGAACAGCTTTTCTCTGCTGTGCAGTGTTTCCCTAATACCTGCTAACCGCAAGTTAACAAGCTCCACTCTGACCTTAATTAGTTAATTAGTCCCCACTGGTGCTGTCTGAAATCGTCAAAACCTTAATCAGTTATACGGCTAAAGGCTTTTCCTCCTAACTGGCTCACAGCTGAAAATAGGACATAAATAGAGAATAACGTGCACCTATATGTTAAGGAAACGTTACAGCTTGCAAATATGTAGGCTCTGATGTTGAGTGCAGAAGCATATGTTCAGCTGCAATGCCTTTTAATACCTTTTTATTTCAAGCTGATTAAAAGCGTATAAGAAAAGAAAAGTAGCAATGACCTTGCCTTCTCCAACAGTTAATAATCTTTACTAACTCGTAATAAAGAATGTGATAAATTTGAACACTTGCCCTACTTTGATGTTTTTTTTTAAATATATGGAACAAAAAAAAAATCAAAAGGTGTTGCTGTTTATCGTGCCATTTATTAAACCCCTAGAACCCACAGGAAGCCCTGGTTTCAATGGGTTCATAGGAAAAGGAAGAACGGAAAAGTTGTGATTTGATGGAGTTGATTCAATCCTGAGAGATTTTAAAAATAAAATGAATTGCTTTGGGGAAAAGGATGGTTTGTAAGGAAAGAAAACAAAATGGAGAAATTATTTATTTTGATTTATAAGGCTGCCTAAGCACAAGCAACTCAAAGTGGTACACAATAGAGTTAAAACACCATAAAACAGCAATATTGGGAATCAAATAATAGTGTCCTAATTGCTATTTATTTAGTTATTTATCTAATAACTAAAGCCACCCCTCTCACAAGCAAGTGACTCACAGTGGCATACAGCAAATTGTTATGAGGCATAAATGAAATTTATTTAAATGTCTGTCTTCAATTTTCCTTTGCTTACTGCTTCTTACTCCCTGTCCTATGCCATTGACAATTCCTATTTTTTTGTAGACAAAATTGTAGAAAATAATAAAGAGGAAAAAGTCTTTATTACAATAGTGGTGCTAATAATACTTGCTGACAAGAAGCAGCACAGGATTGGAAATATGCAGAATTAGTATGCAGCTGTTCAGACACAGAAATGAACAGAATTGAATTTGAATTTGAATGGGTTTATTTATAGGCCGCCCTTTTCCCTGAGGGGACTCAGGGCGGCTAACAACTCATAGGAAGGGGGATACAGACAATAACATATAACATTACATATAATTAAAAAGTAAACAACATTCATCCAACATTCGGGTGGGGGCAGATCAATCTCTACCCCCAGGCCTGGCAGGATAGCCAGTTCTTGAGGGCTGCGCGGAAGGTCTGAAGGGTGGTGAGGGTACGGATCCCCACGGGGAGCTCGTTCCAGAGGGTCGGAGCTACCACTGAAAAGGCTCTCCTCCGCGTAGTGGCCAGCCGGCACTGGCTGGCAGATGGCACTCGGAGGAGGCCTAATCTATGAGATCTAATCGGTCTCGAGGAGGTAATCGGCAGGAGGCGGTCTCCCAAGTACCCAGATCCACTACCATGGAGGGCTTTATAGGTGGTAAGAAGCACCTTGAAGCGCACATGGAGATCAACAGGTAGCCAGTGCAGCTCGCGGAGGATAGGTGTTATGTGGGTGAACCGAGGTGCACCCACAATCACTCGCGCGGCCGCATTCTGGACTAGCTGAAGTCGCCGGATGCTCTTCAAGGGCAGCCCCATGTAGAGCACGTTGCAGTATTCCAGCCTGGAGGTCACGAGGGCGCGAGTGACTGTTGTGAGAGCCTCCCGATTCAGGTAGGGTCGCAACTGGCGCACCAGGCGAACCTGGGCGAATGCCCCCCTGGTCACAGCCAACAGGTGGTGATCAAAGGTCAGCTGTGGATCCAGGAGGACTCCCAAGTTGCGAACCCTGTCTGAGGGGTGTAAAATTTGACCCCCCAGCCTGAGTGATGGAATGCTAGCCAAATTGTTGGGAGGGAAACACAACAGCCACTCGGTCTTTTCTGGGTTGAGTACAAGCTTGTTAGCCCGCATCCAGTCTCTAACGGCCTCAAGACCCTGGTTCATCACGTCCACCGCTTCATTGAGTTGGCACGGGGCGGACAGATACAGCTGTGTATCGTCCGCATATTGATGGTATCTTATCCCGTGCCTCCGAATGATCTCGCCCAGCGGTATCATGTAGATGTTAAATAGTACGGGGGACAGGACCGACCCCTGCGGCACCCCATATGTTAGGGGCCTCATGGTCGATCTCTGTCCCCCGACCAACACCGACTGCGACCTGTCCGAGAGGTAGGAGGAGAACCACTGCAAAACAGTGCCTCCCACCCCTACCTCCCGCAGTCGTCGCAGAAGGATACCATGGTCGATGGTATCGAAAGCCGCTGAGAGGTCAAGAAGAACCAAGATGGAGGGATGACCTCCATCCCTGGCTCTCCAGAGATCATCGGTCAATGCGACCAAAGCGGTTTCTGTGCTGTAACCAGGTCTGAAGCCGGACTGGAAGGGGTCCAGGTAATCGGCTTCCTCCAAGGACCGCTGAAGCTGGTAGGCCACCACCTTCTCAACAACCTTCCCAATAAAGGGGAGGTTGGAGACTGGACGATAGTTGTTAAGTACAGCTGGATCCAGAGATGGTTTCTTCAGGAGGGGTCTCACCACCGCCGTTTTAAGTGCGGCGGGGAAGTGCCCCTCCCGAAGCGAGGCGGTAATAACCGCTTGGATCCAGCTCCGTGTCACCTCCCTGCTGTTAGCTACCAGCCAGGAGGGACACGGGTCCAGTACACAGGTGGAGGCACTCACAGCCCTCATGGCCTTGTCCACATCCCCGGGGGTAACGTCCTGAAACTCAACCCAGCGCTGGTCTACCAAGTCGTCCACTCGTGCCTCGGCTGGGTCTGCAAGGGTGGAGTCCAGATCCGACCGAAACCGAGCAACTTTGTCCGCCAAGAACTGGGCATAGTCTTCAGCCCTACCCTGCAAGGGGTCCCCCGTATCCCTCTTGTTTAAGAGGGAACGGGTTATCCTAAACAGGGCGGCTGGACGGGACTCGGCGGACGCAACCAAGGAGGCAATGTATGCTCTTTTTGTTGCCCTAAGTGCCCTGATGTATTCCTTGGTGCAGATTGTTAAAAGTGCTCGGTTCGATTCGGATCTATTGGACCTCCACAGGTGCTCTAGGCGTCTCCTTTGGCGTTTCCTCTCCCGGAGCTCCTCGGTGAACCAAGGAGGCCTCCGGGATCCACCACCTCGGAGTGGCCGTAGTGGCGCAATCCGGTCAAGGGACTCCGATGCTGCCGAGTGCCAGGCAGCAACCAGAGTTTCTACCGGATTGTGGGCGAGAGTGTCAGGAATAACCCCAAGCTCCGCCTGGAACCTCAAGGGGTCCATCAGTCGCTTGGGGCGGAACCACTTGGTCGGTTCCTCCTCCCTACAGTGGGGGTTTGGTCTCCGGAAGTCAAGCCTCAGTAGGCAGTGGTCTGACCACGACAGGGGTATGATCTCATTACCCCTCAGACCAAGATCACAACTCCACTGCTCCGAGAGAAATACGAGGTCGAGCGTGTGACCCGCTGAGTGGGTAGGGCCCCGAATTATCTGGGTCAAGCCCATGGCTGTCATGGAAGCCATGAACTCCTGCGCCCCATCAGAGTGTTCACCGAGCGTAGGCAAGTTGAAGTCCCCCAGGACCATAAGCCTGGGGAACTCAGCTGCCAGCTCGGCTACCGACTCGAGGAGCGAGGGGAGGGCTGCTGCAACGCAGTTGGGAGGCAGGTACGTTAACAGCAGGCCCACTTGACCCTTGAGGTCCAACTTCAGCAGCAGGGACTCACACCCGACAAGCTCCGGAGCAGGGATCCTACGAGGAACAAAAGACTCCCGAATAACAATAGCCACACCCCCACCCCTTCCCTGAGCTCTTGGCTGATGAAGCACCTGAAATCCTTCTGGGCACATTTCTACGAGGGGGACTCCTCCCTCCGGGCCCAGCCAGGTTTCAGTAATACACGCCAGGTCTGCCCCCTCGTCTAAAATTAAGTCCCGGACGAGGGGAGCTTTGTGGATAACAGACCTGGCATTTAGCGACAACAGCCGGAGACCAGGGTCCTTGTTACTCGCGCCATCTGGTCTCGGAGTGGGACTCATAGGGCCGGAAGGAGGGATCTCTATTACGTAGCGATCCCTCCTTCCCCGGTAATGGCCAGCCCTAAAGTCCCCGCCATATATGCCCCTCCCCGTTACGACCGTAATGCTCCGACCCACTCCCGTGTCTGTGGTCCCCCCACCCACACCTATAGCTCCCGCATTCCATGCCAGGCCCTCCGAATCAGACACACTCATTCGTTCACTCAATCAATCCCCACGTGATAGTTAAAACACAAAATACAGCAAATATAGGGCAATAAAAGTGGGCACATTCACACAGTCATACACATCAACCAGACATATCCCAAACACAGAAAGAAGGAAGACAAGAGAAGAAAAAAGATAGAAGAAAAAATTGCGCTAAAATTAAAATTAAAGTGCGAAGCCTGCCAAGGCTTGATAGGTCTTAATGTTCACGATGGCTGAAGTCCAGCTATAACCCGGGCGGGGTATTCGGGGGGGTAAGTTGGGTCCTCCTCTTAACGGCCAGAAAGTCCAAGATAATTGGGAGCAACAGGTGACTTTTCTATAAATTGTATTCCAGATAGAGCCCCCCAGACAATGATGGAAAGTAATAGTCAGAAACAGCTGTACCAGCAGGCCGAAAGGTCCAAAGTCCACAGTTAGAGGCGGCCAGATGATAGGGTGCCTCAATAGGGGAGTACCAGGTGACCAACAAAAGGGCACCGGGGGAGAGTCAGATGATAAAGGTGACCAAATAAAGGGAGCAATCTCCATAGTCGTTAGGATGGTATGAAAGAAGGGTAGATACCTGGGGGGGGCGTAATGGCGGCACCAAAGCCTGCTAAACAATCCCCTCTGTTGGTATCCAAGGCTGCTACCCTCTCTCTGACACGACAGTTCCCACTTTAACTCCCAGTTCAATTCAGACCTTAACAGATAAGCTTGTAAAAAGTCCAGGGGCTCCTTCAGGCTCCTCTCCGTCATAGATAGCAAAACCGAAAGCTTGGAAAAGGCCAGGGAAAGGTTGAGATGTCTCCTAATCGTCGCCAGCTGGTAAGGCGGTGGGGGGGGGCCTTTGGAGGAGTTCTATCTCTGAATCTAAGTTTTGACTGAGAATCCCACACATGCCAGCCTCAATAACTTTGAGAAATGATGGAATGTATAAATGCTTAAATGTATAAATATATACATGTGTTTTGCTTCTTGCAATGCTTTTCTGTAGCATTTACAGACCAATCTCATAACATAGATTTGTGATGGCGAACCTATGGCACGCGTGCCATTGGTGGCACGTGGAGCCCTCTCTGTGGGTATGCAAGCCGTTGCTCCAGCTCAGCTTCACCGCACATGCGCACTGGTCTCTCCCCGGCCAGCTGATTTTCAGGTCTCTGCCACGCATGTGCAGGGGGGGCACATGCAGGCGATGTGCACGCATGTGGGGGATCACGCTCATTTGGGGGGGGAGAGCATGGGGGCAGTGCTCCCCCCACGCTCTTATCTTTTGTCCCAGGAGGCTTCAGGGAGGCCTGCTAGGCCCAAAATGGGGCGTGAGGGGTTGCGTGCGCATGCAGAGGGGTGGGGGGGGGTGCGTGTGCACACAGGCATTTTTGGCACATGACAACAAAAAGATTAGCCATCACTGATATAGATCAAGCCAGAATGAGAGCATGCTTAAAAAATGAAAAGGCATTTGATATGACTATACATAGCTCATAGCCAGCATGACAGATAAATGTTAGCAAGATATAGTACTATATGCAGTTATGTAGTAGACATTAGCTCATAAGGGTGTGTCACCCTGAAGGTGGTTAATGGATTAAATAGAAGAACTCACCTCCACTCTGTTGTATACCTCCCCCACTATCTTAGTTATTTCTTGTTAATTTATTGTTTTCATCTTTTAAACTTTTGTACTATAGTTTTATCAGATTACTACCTAAGGGGAAAGATAAGATGATACCTGTCTCTCAACTCCACATGGAGAAATAAGTTCAACTGAATTTCAGTAGTGAAGAGAGAATAGCATCTTTCACTACACTACTAATTAAGAGGAAGAATCCGCAACCTTTCCAAACACTAAATGTTATTACGTAACTTTATATAATAGCATGGGACCTACCTTAATTTAAAAAATAAAAGATAAATCTCATGGAACAATTTTGCATGAGAATGTCAAAATCTTTCAAATGGTTCCAAGAGAACTTAGGTGGTCAGGAGTCTTGGGAAACACACACATGCAACCTTTGTTACTACATATACAAGCTGCCTTGAAAATTTCTTTTAATTTTCGTTTAATATCAAGAAAATTAAACCATAGTTAAAATGGTAGATTTGAATAGTACCTTATTTTAATTTTATTTATCTATCTATTATGAAATTCATTTGCCACCCATTGCACTTTTAATCAAGAAACAAGTTTAATAATAGTCCCAAAGATGTTTTTTCAAGAGGCAACCGGACTTTCTGGTTTTTCTTCGAAGACGTTTCACTTCTCCAAGAAGCTTCTACAGCTCTGAAGAAGCTTTTTGGAGGAGAAGCGAAACGTCTTCGAAGAAAAACCAGAAAGTCCAGTTGCCTCTTGAAAAAACATCTTTGGGACAACACCTTGGATGACTGAGAATCTCCATAAAAGTTTAATAATAATTTCCACTAAACATACCTGCCTTGTGTATGGCACAATGCTAAAAATAAATCTCATTAATAAAAACATGTATAACCATTTCTCACATAAATAAAAAGCAATTGATGACAAATAGCACTTTAAAAAAGAGAACTATAAGTATCTAGAATAAAATGTAGCATGCATTAAAAGCAGAAGAGAGCTATTGTGGTTTACTGGTTAAGACAAGAATTCTCAAACTGACTCATGACCCCTGGGAGGCACATGCACATTTGAGGAGATGGGGCAGACCCATCCCTGCTTTGCCTGGACAAACCATTTGTTAACTTGCCCTACCAAAGTGGAGGGGAAAACCCAGAGCGTGACCTGATAGGGCTCTGGTTTTGTGTACATAAGCCTGAGGCCTTAAACAAACAAAGCTGAATCACTATCAGAACTTCTATTCTGCCTGAACAACTTGGTAACTAAATCAGGATTTTCCACATCTGCTGCTATAAAGAGCAAATATTGATCCAAATAAATGCAGAACAAGAAATGAGGCTGGATATTTCAGATCTAAAGCCCAACTTTCAAGAATTAAGCAAAAGTAAGAAAGTTCTTCCCTCCCTGTAAAAACATGGTTTTAAATTTAGTTATTTCATTGTTTATTTCCAGTGAGTTTTTTTTTATAAAGTTACCAGGTTCTAGCATCGTTTTATTTGAATCATAGATTAAAATGGCAAAGCTTCTGACATTAATCTAAATACTATGGCAGACCTTTACAAGAAGCAACTGTTTCATACTATGTTCTATGTCCAGTTTATGACTTTCTCTAAAATAAAAACTGACCTTGAACCTTTCTATTGGCCGTAATCTTCCTGACCAATGTAAAGCAATAGGCCAATCCATTAGTGCAATTAAAGGTAGAAAATTGTAACCATAAAATAATTTATTACTGCTTTGCTAAAAGTAAAATACTAATCATGATGGTGTTTTAAAAGGAAATAGCAACCGAGCTGTATTTGCTCATTACAGAAGAATATGTATAGCTACTGGGAGATTATTATTCCTTTTATGTCTTCCTATTAGAAAAAAATACCCCAAAATTCTCTCCACCAAATGTAAAGGCTATTATAGAACTCAAGATCCTTAATTATGCATTTTTAAACTGGCTTTGAAGCCGTAGAATGGAAGATAGATGAGATACCCTCAAGCTCTTTATTAGCCTTTCTCTTCTTTGATGGAAAGAATAATCACCCTAGCCCTACAATGGAATGAATATTCCTAGAGTGGTGCCTTGGCTTCTTTTCCCTCATGTGTATCATTTCTGTCAATGAAGGATGGCATAATGTGATGAATAATTGAAAATCATGCTTCAGGTTACAGGAGTCTCCTCCCCAAATATAGGAATAGAAATCTAGAATATTATGAAAGTACGGTATATGGAACAAATTGAGCGTGACGGGGGGGGGGGGGGAGAGAAGTGATTTATGAGAAAAGTAAGGTAGATTACTTTTTATTAAGCATTAATAGGGATATACTGTGACTTCAACCCCCCCCCCCCAAAAAAAAGATACATAATTCCTTTCATTTTATTGAAGTGTGTCACAGACGGTCCTGTTGGGGCTGAGTAATAATTAAAGGAATTAGTTTGATGAAGACCGATCAGTTTGCCAGAAGAAACCAAGAAGTTAAATCCTTATTCCAAATGTTGTTAGTAACTAACTGCAGTTTAAAAAGTCAGGGGAAACAGGATCCCAGAGATACTAAGGTAAATAGATGCTCAGCTGAGCTTTGGGGGTCAATGGGTGAAATGTAGACTTTTTCAATCCTGATTGCCATTGCTTAGTATGCTTTAATGTGCTGTTATTCTGTAAGAATTATTTATATGTGAATTTTACTTTTGTATCCCTCCCAGAGCCACATGGCTTGAGCTAGGAAGGAAGGGGGGAAAATTCAGAAGAGGAGATAAGTGGAAGTATAGATGCAGTATATAAAAGCATCGACAGAATACATATACTGGGGACAGGAAGGAATGGAACAGAAATTTGGCCTGGAGAAAAAAGAAGACAAGAGGAAAAGTAGACTAAGACAGATAGCCTACAGAGATAAAGGAAGAACAAACACAACTGAGAAGCCTTTTTTCTGTCTAAAACAAGAGAGAGAGAGAGAGAGACCACCCATGAAAAGGAAAGAGATTTTTCAGCAGTGCTTTGCAGAGCCAGGTTTCCATGAACTGGAAAGGGGGCAGTTTGGGGTTACAGAGAAATAAAAAGACTCTGTCGGCAACACCCAGCCGTGAGACAGAGAAAGAGAAAAGGGAGAAAGACACAGGTCAGCAGGTTTTTTATCCAGGAAGAAAGCGCCTAGTATAGCAATTGGGGAAGGATCAAGACTGGCAGGAGATTTCAAGGGCAAGAGAGAAATAAGAGATAAAGGTGGACAGAAGGGACCCAAGTAAGGATCAGGTGGAGCAAAGTGAGAATATTGCTGTCAATTTTGAAACATAGGAGCAATGCCTGACTTGTCTAAATATACATTCTGCCTTTAAGATGCAGTGTGCCAAGGAGCTCAGTCCAGACACGAGAGAAAATGAAATCCTGAGTCGGTGAACTACTAGCACACCTAGAGTTGTGCAACCCAAAAAAACAATTCTCCCTTTCACAACTCCTTGTTTAGAATTTTTCCTCTGCTTTTATATTACGATCTGCATATTGTCACTCTTTTTTTAATGCATACAGGAACACTGTTCTTGCTTGTTCACAACTAGAGTTTTGATTTCTTAGTGGACTCCCAAGGAAGAGAAAAGAGGATTAAGTGCTTCCCCACCCCTTGCAACATTTGGGCACTGGTGCCAGGCTTTGCATGAAGTGAATTGCAAAAGAGCTGGAAAGATTCCTCTTAGGAAATCTAGGGAAAGCCATCTTCTCCAGCAGAAGGCAGCTTCTCCTTTAAAAGAGTGGCCACTGAGATTTCCTTAGGTCTTGGCATACACTAATTTGCTACTACTTACATAATTACATTTTCATAACTATTAATATAGTAAGACTACTAATGACAATATGAATAATAACTGGGTTTTTTAATAAAAATGAGGGAAAAGCACACATAAACATTAGCAAGGAGCTTTTTGGACCAGCCTCCGGCCTGAGAGAAAAGAGAGCTATCCCTTTTAGTCTTCCAGAAGACTGTGAAGATCTGTCTTTTTCCCAAATATTGGGCTAGGATAGAGTTGAACAGCAAGGATGATTGGTCTGGCACCTGTGGGGGGGAGGATGCTTTTGTTTTTAATGATGGGGTTTTTAATTGATTGTTATGAATTGCCTAGAGCAAGGATGTCAAACTGGTGGCCCAGTGGCCGGAGGTGTCATGCACAGGCCATGCCCATCCCAGCTCCGCAAAGAGGAAAAATATCACAAAACATCATGTCGAGGTGGGTTGCTGCCAGTTCAGCCAAACCGGTAGTGGCCCGGAGCAGCTGAGAGCGAACCAG